>NC_052637.1:39192502-39835194 GCF_016161935.1 Mauremys reevesii | reverse complement strand
ATGTTGAAATGAAACACTGACTTTTTTGGATTCGCTTGTTTGTTTGATTTCAACATGAACTATTTGGTGAAACTGACACAAATTTGTGAAATGTTTTGATTTACCAAATCTGCATTTTTCTCTGAAAACCACAAAAGCGGGTAATCACTGTACAAGCACACAGTGTGACAGGGTCAGACCAGATGGCTACAGGAGAGTGTTAGAAGGCAGATATATTAGTAGATTAAGTAGATCCCGTTTGCCTGGGTAAGGTAACAGGGGCAGTTCCAGAACAAGCAGGAACTTGCTGGAACCAACTAAGGCAGGCAGGCTAATTAGGACACCTGGAGCCAATTGAGAAGAAACTGCTAGAATCAATTAGGACAGGCTGGCTAATCAGGGCACCTGAGTTAAAAAGGACCTCACCTCAGTTTGTAGCATGCACGAGAGGAGCCAGGAGCAAGAGGTAGGGTTGCCCAGAGGATTCAGGGGGCCTGGGGCAAGGCAATTTCGGGGGCCCCTTCCATAAAAAAAAGTTGCAATACTATAGAATACTATATTCTCCGGGGCAAATTGCCCCACTTGCTCCCCTCCCCGGGTGGCCCTGGCAAGAGGCACTAGGAGCTGAGAGTGGGAAGGCGTATTGCCGGAGGATTGAAGAGTACAAGCATTATCAGACACCAGGAGAAAGGTCCTGTGCTGAGGATAAAGAAAATGTTGGGAGGAGGCCATGGGGAAGTAGCCCAGGGAGTTGTAGCTGTCGCGCAGCTGTTCCAGGAGGCACTCTAGACAGCTGCAGTCCACGGGGCCCTGGGCTGGAACCCGGAGTACAGAGCGGGCCCAGGTTCCCGCCAAACCTCCCAACGCCTGATCAGACACAGGAGGAATTGACCTGGACTGTGGCTTCTACCAGAGGGGAAGGTCTCTGGGCTGATCCCTGACCCACATGGCGAACAAATCCGCCAATAATCGCAGGACCCACCAAGATAGAGGAGGAACTTTGTCACAACAGTAAGAGACAGTTACTGCCCTAGAGACCTTACAACACAAATAGACAAGACTGCCACATGGTGGGAGGAGAAACAGGGACAGTGAAAGGAAATTACTTACCTAAACTCTCACACCATGTCAGTAGCTTTGCTAGGGAGTAGAAGCCAGGTTTTGTGAGTCCCATTCTAGTGACTTATGTACCAGCCACCAGAGAAATTAATTGGTTTCCAGTTTGTAGAATTCCATCTGCATATAGTATTTAATTTCAGATGAAGAAATATATATTGGTGAGCTCCAACTGTCCTATGTTTAGTAATAAAAACAAAATTTACTCCAAGGGAAAAAAAAACCAACCACAGATGAAAAAGCCATTAAGCTAATTTACAGAGAACAAAATTTATGCTCAAAGTAGCTTCACTGTTTTTCTCTGAGCATGTATTGAAATCCTTTTAGAGCTATTGCTATATTTAGAATCAAAATAAACTCTTTCCATCTCTGCTAGTGCCATCATGTGATCATTAAAAACTTAATAGCTTAATTTATGTCAAGTTTTCTTTTTTATTTCATTGCTTTCATCCTTATGAATTATTGGTCCTGTTTTAAGTACAGGATTGGTCTGGGAGACGATCTAATTCATCTTTTTTATTAACAGCAGGAGTTGCCGGGATAGCTGTGTTTCTAAACATTGTTGCTTCAGAACCAGGGGCGGTTCCAGGCACCAGCACACCAAGCTCATGCTTGGGGCAGCAAGCCACGGGGGGTGCTCTGCTGGTCGCTGCGAAGGCAGCAGGCAGGCTGCCTTCGGTGGCTTGCCTGTGGAGGGTCCGCTGGTCCCGCGGCTTCAGAGGACCTCCCGCAGGCATGCCTGAGGAGGGTCCGCTGGTCCCGCGGCTTTGCAGGACCTCCGAAGCCGTGGGACCAGTGGACCCTTCGCAGGCAAGCTGCCGAAGGCAGCCTGCCTACCGTGCTTGGGGCGGCAAAATGCCTAGAGCCGTCCCTGTTCAGAACAAAGGGCAAATAAATCTATTTCTAGAAATCTTCTGAGCCTCAATTTGCAACAAATCCCAAGGTCCTTACTCAGATTATACTCTGCCCTTACTGAGGGAAAGGTCCCATGTACTTGAAGGAGAGCTTTGCCTAACTAAGGACTTCATATCTTCAGCAATCAGACAGCAAAATAGATCAGCATTCAATTGTATAGGTCTCGGTTACTATACAAATTGGCCAAATCCTGATGTCTCTTGTAGAGGAAGGCTGTATGCATGAAAGATACTCCCACTCCCTGGGAATCACGTCTAATCTTTCCCAACCAAAAGACTCCTTGAATATCGAACCTCACACCTTTGACACCACCCCAATTCACTAGGCAATATTTCTCCTAGAAGCAGATGGATACTTCACTGGTGCATCTGAACCCTCTTCTGCCATGGGACCCAGTTAAAGATTTGAGTTTTCTTTCTTCAACTCATTCTCTCCTACTTTGCTTATCTTGAACTGATTCAGCCAATAGAGCTTCTAATAACGCTACTGGGCCAGATCCTCAGCAGGAGGATTACTATCACACCAGCTGAAGATCTGACCCAATATGGAAAAGCAGAACTGGCTACGCCAGAAATGTTTGTACAAGGGACTGGAGAGCAAAATTTTGCCTGTAACTTTTTTCATGTTGCAGGAAATGTGAGTAGGATGACAGACAACAAAAAGGCCAGGTATTTAAAAAAAAATACAGAAAAAAGACATTGATACATAAGTATCTAATCTGTGCCTGTGAACTTACTCTTTAGTTATTTTTTATGGAAGTAGAAGGTCTTTAATTTTTTACACAAAGCACTTTGACTCTCAGTAGTACAGATGGAATTAATCATTGGCTAATTGCATGCGCATAATGAGAATTCATGTTTCTCTGTGTTTCGTGTGGCTGCAGGAGGAGAGGCAGAACTAGTCATTTATAACCCAGAGAAAAGCTTCAAAAAGAGAACAACAGAAATATTGTTGAGCTTTGCCCATATAGAAACATAGTGTAGAAGTCAATAGAAAACAAGAGCTTTCCTATAAACCCACTCTGTAGACTTTGTTAGAAAATTATATATCCTTGCAATAGAGATTTGGAAAAAAAAACAGTAGAAAAAAGAACTTGGTCCCTATTCAACTCCATAGATTTTCACAGCAGTGTCACTAGAACCCTATTAAATTACTAAACAATCTCTTATTTTCCTCCCTATAGGACTTTTGCATAAGGATTGATTTACTGGGCAACGTGCCAGGAAAATCTGGCCAAAGAGATGGAGTTAAACTGCCCAGAATTGCAGGGCCTGATCTAGAGCCTATTGAAGTCAACAAAAAGACTCTTATTGACCTACGATGAGTCATATTACATGTCAGTTGTGTGCCCGTCTCTTATATATGACCAGATATTATTGTATCTTTTCCAACTATTCCTCGTCAGTAAAAGTTAGCTTCAGGAGATGGCTAGCCAAATGAGCCAATCCTGCAAATATCCACACACATGAGTAACTTTACACACATGCAGAAGTACAGAATTGGGCCTTAAACTTACGATAGGAAGGAGAAGCAGCTGTTTCCCATCCTTTAAAATGAAGAATCAGAATAGAGGCAGCAGCTCTTTTATTCGATGTTGATTATAGAGATGGTTGCGGTTTTTTGTGTGTCTGCTATGGAAATGTTTTCATTGAAAAATAGCCTTTTTTCAAAACTGGAACAAGTTTTGAAAAAAGTGGGTCTTTTTCTATTTTTTCAATGAAGTGGGAAAAGAAAAAATGCCCTCCTTTGCGTTTTTTAACCTTTTATTTTTTTCCCTTTGCGCCTCCACTTTTTCAGTGGCAAAGTGAGGAAAATAGGAGGGAAGAGGAAGAGTAGAGAGAAGGGAGAAAAAAAAGAAAATTGAAAAACAAACATTTTCAAAGCTGCAACATTTTGATAAAAATTTTCACAGCAAATTTTGAGTAAATGTAAAGGTGCTTTGGAACCTGCAGATTGAAAGTGAACAGTTCTAGTCAGTTGGAGACATTGATTTTTCTAATATTCTCAAGACACCCGCGCATTGTATGATGATGGAATATTAGTGTCAGGGTTGGTGAAAGTCAATTATGGATACTGTAAATTTGCAACTTCCTACGGGATAAGGAAAATGAGAAGATTGACACCGCCTTGTCTGCAATTGCTGTTGTTTTTTCAGGCTGGTTCTGAGATCGAATAGTATTAGATTAATTTGCATCTTTTAAAAGCTTTTTCTCCAACTAAGTCTTGAAGGTATCCTTTTGTTCAGCCAGATAGATTCCCACACTGCCATTGAAACAGGCAGTCTCAGCTCCTTTCCTTGTTTTATTCTTAGAATCTTATTAATGGGATCCTGCAAAAGGCTGCGCCACTTAAATGAACTTTTCACAAAATGGCTTTTGTTGCCATATTATAATGATGGTGAGTACGCTATGTTTAGACCCGTTCTCACAGGCCTGTAACTGTATCTGTGGGGCTGACTGCTGAATGAGAGATTTTTGTGACCTTGGTATTTGGGACTGATTAACAGTGCTTCTGTTTTTGTTTCCACTTACAAAACTGAATAGACTCCAGAGACCAACATGATTGGAGCAAGTGCCTAAGAATTACTTCGTATAGATCAAAATAGTTAGTTTACTTCACTCTCGATAGCAAACATTGCAAGATCTTTCATTGGTGAATTGCATTTGTCAAGGATGTTTTTAGCTTTCTAAGGGCTCTGGATGATTCAACTCTAAGAGAAATGTGTTTGGACTGGTGTAGTGAATTCAATGCTACTACACATGCCAGGGAACCGAGCTGTCAGCAATCAACCAAGCAATCTGAAATCTGTTGTAGTTTTTTTTCCCCCCACGGGCACATACTGATTTTACCTATGTGCTGCCACTAATTTTCTGACACACTATATATTGTAATTGTAAATTTTTGCTCATGCATGTTCCTTAAAGAGGCTCTCCAAGGGGGGAGGGAATGTCTGTGGTGTTTTATTAGCTCTTTATGATGTAGGGAAAAAGTTTAACAGTGTTTGTAGGAGAGGAGGAATTGTGTTTTTAGTGGGGTGGGAGGTTGTTTTGTTTTGATTTCATAACATTAGAAATTCAGAGCTTGTCCATTTTTCATGGAAGATTATAGATGATTGGAGAATGAATAATCTGATTATATCAGTGATACCACTGGAAGTGAACACATTTAAATGAGATGGGGACTAATTGTCATTGTGATTATTTAAACTCTTCCTTTTTCTTTTCTTTATTCCTCTCCCAGTCTTGTCTACACACAAAAGTTGCAAAGATTTTACAATCTAAAAGTTGGTTTTAAAAAGTTATTTAGCTGAATCAGTGCAAGCTTCTGAGTGGATATATTTTCATTGGTTTAAAATTGGCTATATCAGCCTTTCTTTCCATCACGAACCATACTGGTTTAAACAAGGTTTATATTAATGTAGTTAAACCAATGCTAATCTGTATATTTACCAGGTCTAACACTTATTTAACTCAAATGCCTCTATCCAACCACCTTAGGTACTTAAATGGCAGCCCTCATTACCATAGTATCTGAGCACCTCCTAGTCTGCAATGTATGTGTCCTCACAATACCACTGTGAGGTAGGGAAATACTATTAGGCTTCCTGTGCCTCAGTTCCCCATCTGTATAATGGGAATAACTTTTATCTAAAGTCACACATAAAGTCTGTGGCATAGCAGGGACTTGCTGCCAAATCAAAAGTTGGATGATCCAGTAGTTAGGGCAGCACCTATCTTCTAGGATGAATAAAGAGTTAGAATAAAAACACTTTGGTTAAACATTCAACATCATCATGCCTTCAACAGAGTGAGGAGTAAGCTCTTAGTTCTTCAAGGATATAGCAAGAGTTTTTGCTCCCATTTTAAAATGAATTATTGTATCCTGGTACAAATGTTCATGGAGTGTCTAGACTAAGATTTACACATGTGTTAACTAACTTAACTGTCAATCAATTAACTCACATTAAAAAAGGAGCAAAAACTCTAGCCTAGATGTACCCCAAGAAAGTTCTCTGGCAAAGCAGGGAAGGTTAGATGGGACATTCTTGGTACTTCCAAGATTAAAAATTTTTAAAAAGAAGATTAATTTAAATTTTCATCCTGCCTTTGTACATCACATAGAAGCAAAACTATTGGAGACTGATTTTTTTTAAGTCAACTTAACAAATGAACTCTCGATTAACTGTTGGTTTCAGAATCTGATCTGGAGGAGGAAATATATCCACAGTATCTGGAGGGAAAAAACTCTCATTTCGCTGATGGAATAATCCATTTGGGGTGCGATTTTTCAAAGACACAAAAGGCAGGTAGACATCCAACTCTCATTGATACTAATGGGTTGTGGGCACCTAAATGCCCTCTGTACCGTTGAAAATATCTATCCACAATTGGGTCTTCTGCTAGGGATGTAATTGGACTTTGTTCTCTGGTCCAGCTTTTTCCACCTAATCATTAGGAACCTGTGGACATGTTCTTGCTGAGACGCTGCAAAGATTAATGTCAAATGCTGTACTGCAAATTATGTGTTCTCTGCTAAATAGTCCTTTGAACTTTGGTCTCAATGTGTAGGCAAACCCTTCATCTGACACTCTCTTTTTGCCTACCAGCAAGGAAACTAATGTAGTAGAAGACCATGGGCTTATAGGTACACGAGCTGCAGTAAAATCCAGCTGCTTCAGGAAATGGTGCTGGTGATTCAATAGGTGGCACTCTTCCCTTTGAATCAGAACCAGCACCCAGGTATGATGTAATAGACTAGAGCTAGACATTGTAGGAACCGGTAGCTCTCAGATGACATGTAAAAACAGAGGCACACATCAATGATTTAGATAACGGCATAGAGAGAACACTTATAAAGTTTGCGGATGATACCAAACTGGGAGGGGTTTCAAGTGCTTTGGAGGATAGGATTAAAATTCAAAATGATCTGGACAAACTGGAGAAAGGGTCTGAAGTAAATAGGATGACATTCAATAAGGACAAATGCAAAGTACTCCACTTAGGAAGGAACAATCAGTGCACACATACAAAATGGGAAATGACTGCTTAGGAAGGAGTATTGCAGAAAGGGATCTGTAGGTCATAGTGAATCACAAGCTAAATATGAGTGCAACGCTGTTGCAAAAAAAAATGCAAACATCATTCTGGAATGTGTTAGCAGGAGTATTGTAAGCAAGACACGAGAAGTAATTCTTCTGCTCCACTCTACGCTGATTAGGCCTCAACTGAAATATTGTGTCTCGTTCTGGGCGCTACATTTCAGGAAAGATGTGGACAAATTGGAGAAAGTCCAGAGAAGAGCAACAAAAATGATTAAAGGTCTAGAAAACATGACCTGTGAGGGAAGATTGAAAAAATTGGGTTTGTTTAGTCTGGAAAAGAGAAGACAGAGGGGGGACATAACAGTTTTCAAGTACATAAAAGGTTGTTACAAGGAGGAGGGAGAAAATTTGTTCTTCTTGACCTCTGAGGATGGGACAAGAAGCAATGGGCTTAAATTGCAACAAGGACAGTTTAGACTGGACATTAGGAAATACTTCCTAACTGTCAGGGTGGTTAAGCACTGGAATAAATTGCCTAGGGAGATTGTGGAATCTCCATCACTGGTGATTTTTAAGAGCAGGTTGGACAAACACATGGCAGGGATGGTCTAGATAATATTTAGTCCTGCCTTGAGTGCAGGGGACTAGACTAGATGACCTCTTGAGGTCCCTTCCAGTCTATGATTCTATAATCATGGTTATTAGAGATCTGATGGCACTTTTTGCAAGAGTAGGCTCAGTAACTTTAACATACTTAATATAAGTACTTACCTTTTGCCTATCTAAAATTCTGATTCAGTTGGAGAGGGTAATCTTCTCTCTCCGTTCTGAACTGTTAGGTACTATTTCTATGTGGTGTTAAATGACTGCCTCTTACCATCCTAGAGGTGGATGCATTTGGGTCAAAGTTTCTATATATTTGTAGAATGAGCTGGGTGTTATAACTGAAGGTAGTATATAAATGTCAGTTGTAAAAGCCCTTTTGTAATCCTTATATGGACCTAGAGTGTTAAGCATACTATAAAATAGTATGTTGTGTTAGCATGTGAGTATCAATGCTGCTCCTAAAAACAAAAAGCTAATTGAACTAGGTTGAATCAAGCCTAATTTAGCCAGGTGTGGTAGTGGGCATAATTACCACATGCACCCACAGCACCCACCAATGAAGTCCTGATGCAGAGCACCCATGTTTAATTAAATGTTTGATGTTTCTTCACCAGAGGTTGAAACTGAAGCTGAATGGGAGCAAAGATTTTGTGATTTTAGGATAAGGAGCCAAAATGTGAATCTACCAAGCTAATTTGAATTTATTTAATTTGTGTCCCCAAATCAGGATTTGAACCCACGTTTACCCATTTTTATGGCCACACTCAGACAAGTAACTAAGAAAAGGTGGAAAGGTACTTCTGAAGCTAGTCAGTATCCACTTGCTATGTCTCCACCTGTTCATTGCTTGAAACTTTGTCTAATGTGTGTAGTATGCTTTGTCCTGTATGGTAACTCTAATCCCATTTCTTTTTGAATCACACTCATCAGATTTTCATATGGCATTATTGATGTAGAAAAGAATGAATGAGCCTTTGACACAAAAGTACAAGAAGCCTCCTATTCCAGGAACGTACTGGCGACTTTCCACAAGACAAAGATTTAACCTATTTAACCTAGTCCTCACAAAATTGCTCAGGAATGCCATTCAGATGTTCATTCATTACACTGGTCCTGTTCTGTGCCTGGTTGGTAAATGTTACATGGGACTATGTCACACATTTGGATCAAGATAGTGGAATATGGAGGTTTTCGCCTCTAGGTTGCCAGTTTATATATAGCATATGTTTGTACCATCCAAAACCCCGTTACCATCTCGTGACTGTTTAGTAGCCAATGTGAAATGAACTAACGGTGCCAGTTCCTATCTTAGTGGACAGGTGCCCAAATTACAAAGCAGTGTCATCACAGAGACCAAGAAATGAACAGACTTATCTTAAGGTGGTCCTTCAAAATTTATGGTTGGGACATATTGACAAAATAATACAGGGAAGTGAGATCAATAAGCCCATTCTCCAGGGCTGTCAACCCCGCACCGCTGACTAGCAATGAACTCCACTACATTTAAACCAAACAGAAAATAAAGCCCAAAAGCCTGGTGTTGCAGATCTTTCGATTTATATTCTAAATGGCAAAGCTCGGGTTAATTCTGTATTAAGTCTAAGAAATCAGGCAGTGAAGGATCAGGAAATTCCAAAAGTTAAGTGACGTTAACTCAACCACATTTCACATCTAGTATATCTTTATGGGTTTCTAAGCGTCTCCCGTCCTTCCTTTTCATTCTTTCTCAGAGGCCAGTGGAGATTTTCTCTGTTTGGTTTTGTTATTAATAATAACAACAATTAACACTTCTTAAGAGAGGAACATGAAGATATTTCAGCCACTGCTAGAAAAGAGCCAGCAGAGGGAGGGTGAAAGTACTTATCCTCTGTGTTCTGATCTACCTTTCTGCTCTTTCTTTGAAGCCACAGGGACTGAGCTCTCTGTCGCTTTGTGTGTTTACTGTGAGAATACACAGGTCGTGAATCGATGTAACTTCAGTCTAGCTTCATGATCTCCTGATGTGGAGCATGAAATGCCTTTGTCTCCATGATCAAACCTGTCATCTTTGTCTGCAAAGCAGGACGGTTATTGGAGACTGTCTCATGTTCAAATGGAGCATTGTGTGCAAAGCTGGGGAGGGGAACAGCCTTACCTGCCAACAGATCTCATCTTGCACTGCAACTAAATTGAATTAACCAACAAAGAGCATCTTTACAAGGAACAAACAGCCTAAAACGAGTGGTTAATGAGAGCAAATGTCCAAATCTCTTTGAGTTGCATTGATTTTACAGCTTTAACTGAAGGATGTTGTCCATATGGCAAACTATTGTTTCTATTGTGGTTGCCAAGGTGCTTACACCATGTAATCACTTCAAAAAAAATTGCAAACAGCTCACTGAACAATTTGCTTGGCTGATGCATTTGCAGGAGAGGGGAAAGAGTGATCTAGCAGTTCAAATACACAACTGGGATTTATATTCATGGCTACACCGGTCGCTGTGTGACAGTTGGCAAATCCTCATCTGTAAAATAGAGATGATAACCCAAACACAGAGTTTGTTGTGATGCCTAATTAATTAATGTGGATTGGGGGCTTTCAAGATGCTGTGATGAAAGGCACTAGAGAAGTGTGAAACACTAAGACTCCACTGCTGTGTTGGAGACAAATAAGAACACCTTCCTCTCTCATGCTTGCCTCTAGCAAATGATCCCTTAGTTTTCCCAGATCAATTAGAAATGATGGGGTGGAGGAAGCAGAGGTTGTAGGCAGAAAAAGTTTGAAGGAGGACCTGGGAAGTCAGTCTGTGTATAGATGGCTTGAATGCTAAGTGGCAATTGCTGAGCAAATCTGTAAACACTGGCTTTAATAAAGAGCCAATTTAATAAGAAGAGAGTCCTCAGGTTATTACCCAGCAAGTGGGGCATGAAACAAGCCTAATGAACATTATATATGGTAATATATTAACATTATTATCTGTTATAGATAGATAAATAGATTGTATACGCTTACTCTGTAAGCTCTTTGGGGGCAGGAACCATCTTTTTGTTCTGTCCTAATCCATGGTGCTATCATGGGGCTCTAGGTACTACCAAACTACAAAATAAATAAATAAACAAATGTATACATAAAACCCACACTGCAGTGCCACAACAGGCATTCAGATGCCTCAACTCCAGAGTGATGCACGAACCAGAAGTTAAGCATTCCTCCACCTAAGCATGCTCAGACTTCCCCTACCAGATTGGGCCTCTATAGACAAGCTGATACAAAATAGCTAAGGAAGAAGGCAGACTTCCCTCATAACTTTTAGCCCAGTGGTTAGGTTACTTACCTGCGAGACTGCTGGTTCAAGTTTCCTGTTGAAGCTTTTCCACGGTGAACAAATAATTTAAAAAAAATCATTGGAGTAGAGGGATTAGATCTAAAGAGGTAGAAAGCAAGCATGAAATTGACCCTACAGGATCCCGTCCCCCGCTCCATTTAAAAAAAAAATTTATCCACAGTGGAACTTCTTCAACAGGAGAGATTGACCCACATCAAAATATCCCATAGTCCAGTGGTTAGGGCACTCCCCTGAGAGGGGACAGATCGTCTTTGAATCCCTTTTTCCCAGATAGAGGGGAGACTTGAACTGGGAAGCTCCTACATCCCAGGTAAGCCCCCTAACCAGTAGGCTAAAAGTTATGAGGGATGTCCTCCCTTTACCCCCAAGCACAGCAAGGCATCTCCCTGTAGCCTGAACGTAGGCACTTATTGCTCAGAGGGGCGGGGCTTAGCACCCCCCACCTCAACTTGGCACCTCCCATTGGCTAGTTTAGGCGAGGCGCTGCCTATCATGCTGGATTTTGTGAGTCTCAAATGAAAGTGGCTCTCTGTCTGCGTAGCCTCGATGCCTAACCAGGCTTTGAGAGTCCCTATGATTTTTCTAGTCCATGAAAAGGTAGGTGTGGTGACACTCAGCATCGTCACACCTATGTTTCTTTGGGAATCCAGCCCCTTATCTAGCTAAAGGGATGTCCATGCTATATGAAAGGGCAGAAGGCCCCATATCCTGAAATAAAAGCTAGTCAGTGCCCTGTATTTATTTTCCACCAACCTTATCTCTTTGCCATATTGATCTCCTGTTACCTGATTTCCATATGATGATTATTTCATCATTAGTCATCTGTAACAGATATTTCAGCTGTGTTCTTTAATTGCATTTGTAACGTGCCAAACATGATTACTCCCACTTAGGCGGTGTGTTACACTTGTATCAACATATGCCACATTTCTTTCCTCTTTGCAATTCACAGAAATAAACATTACGAATAAATAAATACAGCCCTTCACAATGATACAGACTTGAACAGTGGAAGCACTTCTACAAAAAAAGCCATTTGCCATCCATTTATCAAATCATGTTCAATATTTGCCATTAGCAATGAGAGGCATATCTGTGCAAAAACGCCTTGTGACTTCAGCAGGAATATTATGGAAATTTGTCCTGCAATGAGTTTGCAATCTGTCTTCACGCTTCTAAAGTTTCCATTCTTAGGTCCCTATCCTTTCAAACACGTATGGACCTGCTTATCTTTATATACGTGAGTAGTCCCGTTGAAATCAATGGAATGACTAATATGCCTAAAGTAAAATATGTGCACATATGTCTGCAGAATCAAAGCCTTCCCAGCTACATTGCAGGTGAGTTTAAACTTACTACTTTGCCAGCTGATTCAAAGCATCAGGTAGGTACTTTTTAGCCTTTCATCATGTACAGTAGGTGAGAGGTACTACAGGTTAGTTATGACTATCCTGTGGGGTTGTTGTAGATTTTTTTTACTGCACTCCCACAGGCAAAGATGATTCATGCTATCATGTGCCAATTACTGAAGTGTTTTGAATAATAAATGAGGTAGAAAGCCAAATTCACTCCTTATGTAAGCGGGTGCCATCTACTCATGTTGGTGCTAACTTGACCCACAAACCACTTACTTAGGATTCTCATGCAAGAACCACTTTTAATGGAAAATTTGGGGTAAGTTATTTTGGGAAACATCTGGCCCCTTTATTTTTTTCTTTTCTTTTTTTTTTAATTTGCTTTGTTAGCACTTCATGAACCTTTCTAAGTTTGGTTCAAACAAGTCTTTTTTTTTTTTTTAACTCTATAACCAGTTGAAATTGAATTGCAAACCCATAGGAAAGGGTTGTGGAAACCACAATGGAATTCAGTGACTCACCAATCAGAACTGGGACAGGGGGTATAGGGGGTGCAAGCAGACTATGACTCAGAACAATTTGCTTTGTTTCACCTAACAGAGATGGAACAAGGACTACTGGCCATTTTAAAAAATCTGCTGGGAAACATGGCTGGTCAATGAATGCAGATCAAAGCCAAGCCGAGGCTGACTCTGAATGCAGTTGAGATTCAAGGTCAAATGTTCAGACACTGCCAGTGTTTGCAATTTGGTTCAAATGGGTGGCAGAATGAGTTCATATTTTGACTAATTCCATTGGAAGCTGAGCACTTGGACAAGGCACTATACAAATATACGTGATGAGATTCGTAAGTCCCACCACTATCCCGAGTTTAAAGTCAACTAATATATTCATGCCAGACCGAGTTTTTCCCTTTGGTGGGTTACAGACAGCAACCAGTTTTGGCCAGAATAAACCATTGTCCTCTTCTCAGCCTTTCACCCCGCTCTGATAAAGAAGTCAAAGTTAAATCATTTTAACTTCACCGCAACCCTATGCACCATTTACATCTGTAATAATTCTTCCAACCCCCTGTCTGCTAAGAAAGAATTAGTTTTGTTTTACAGATGAGGAACTGAAACACAGCGACAATTTCTTAGAACCCACCAGCGGGACCCCCAAAGGAATATTTCTATATAAAGAGACAAGGTGGGTGAGGTAATATCTTTGATTGGACCAGCTTCTGCTGATGGCAGAGACACAGAGTTCTTCTTCACGTCTGGGAAAGGCACTCAGGACTTCACAGCTAAATACAAGAGTGGAACAGATAAGGAGTTAACACATGTTGCAAGAGACCATTCAAGGGGAAACGGGCAGTTAGCATCTTCGGACAAAGGACAGTTGGTGGGTTACAGATTATAGTAATGACCCATAAAGCCAATGTTTTTATTAAATCAATGATTTTTGATGTCTAGCACAGATATGAATTCAAGCTTCCAGCCTCACCAAGGTGTTGCGCAGGTGTCCTCTGAGGATGGAACTGAGAGGTCAGAGGTGGAGTGATTCTGTATAGGCAGCTGGAGGAAGTGGCCAGATTTTTAAGAGGACTTAGCACCCAGCAGCTCCCTTTGTTCTCAGTGACCATTTCACTGAGCTGCCCAAGGCTGTGGCTGCACTTCCATCAGTGTGCCGCAGTGACAGGGAGGCTGTGTGCACATTTGTCACTGTGGTGTGGAGCTCCAGGCCACAGGGAAAGGCTCCTGCTGCAGGAAAGGTTGTGGCAGGGGAGAGGCAGCAGAATATGACAGTGCTAGAAAGAGCAGTGCTGACGGGTGGTGGGAGGGCACCGCCTGGGCAATGCAAGAGCCCATGTGGGGTCTATACTCTGGGGTTCAGGTGTGTAGGGCCCTCTGCTCCAGTCACATAAGCAGTGCCTCAGTGTGTACACTGTCCTTTATACCAGTGCTAGCTGGGCATGCAGTGTTTGTACTCCATATGCCCCTGAAAGAGAAGATCTATCCTACATGGACATTTTTGGAAAATCTAGCCCTTAAATGACTTGCCTACAGTCACACCGGGAGTCTGTTGCAGAGCCAGCAAGAGAACCCAGTCCACTGGGTCCTGGGCAAGCCTTAACCACAAGACCATCCATCCTCCTTCAGTCAACAAAGAGGCTCCCCACCCCTTAGGCAAATTATTCTAACAGGATTTAAAAAAAAAACTATAAAAATGTCTAAACCAGAATAAATATGCAGTACTAACTGCTATTCAGAATCCACCCAGTGGCTAATTAAATCCATATTCCGTAACCTTAGTTTAAAGCAATTCCAATATTATTTTTAGGTTTGGGATGTGAATTTATTGCTTCTATCAGCAGCTTGTTTGGCTCTAGGATGCCATACAAAATTCTATGTTTCACCAGAGCGCTGGCAGGAACCTTTATATTCTGGAGGGTAGCTATAGGCTTGCAGCAGAATAGAACTGGCAGCCTCACTTCCTTTACACAGTGGCTTAGGCTTAACCAAAAAACAAAAAAACCCTCTCCATTGCTTATGCAAGCTGGCTGTATTACTGTTAATGTGAGTGAGTCCTT
This sequence comes from Mauremys reevesii, assembly GCF_016161935.1. Lineage (NCBI taxonomy): Eukaryota > Metazoa > Chordata > Testudines > Geoemydidae > Mauremys > Mauremys reevesii. Next base: position 39,820,284 of record NC_052637.1, on the reverse strand, counting down.
TCTGATTTGTCTCCAAGCCACAGTTTGTGATTAAGCTTTAATTCCAGAGATACGGGTTATATAATAAGGCAGCACATTATTTGCTAAGCTACCCACATGCTAACTTTTCTGCATACTGTACATAGAGGGCCAAATTCTGCTCTCAGCTACATGTGTACCAATCTGGAGTAATTTCTTTGATCTCCTTTGGTATAAGTGAGAGCAGGATTTGGCTCGCAATTTTAAAAATGCCATGAGTACAGACATGACTGAGCGTAGCAAATGGGAATTTGTGGAATCCACAGATGTTGGGTGAACGTGTACTTGTCATTTTCATGCACTGGAGACATAATTATGAAATTATTTTCTCATCACTTTGAGTGAAAATAAAGGCAAGTAGTGGCAAAGCATCCTCAGAAGATTTTTGTTTTCTTCTCGTTGTTACATGACTTTGTCATTCTGGGATCGGTCTGAGGTACAAGCGGCAGTAAATTCTCAGACGTTTTCTAGCCTAATTTTGCAAATTCAAGAGATTTGAATAATTCGGAAAAACTGACAATGAACATGGATGCATCTTTGAATCAAACATGAGTGATGTGTACTGAACAATCATAGAATACCTGCTTGGATTCCCTTAACTCTTAATTAAAAATAGAAAAGAAATCCCATAAAAATGAAGCTGTTAAAAGAACCCAGAACATTCCTCATTCTTCTTCACATCCCTGCCTCCAGGTTCAGGTTAGAACATTCATTGCAGCGTCTCCTGCTTCATTGTCCCAAGGCTTCTCTGGTCAATAGGAACACAGCAGTTCACATTCACTCCTCGATTGCTGCTTTGGGCTTGAACCCTCAGAGCAGATGCGGTGTGCTGCATGTGTAAAAATAGCAGGTAACCAGCAACAAACAGGACTAGGAAGGGCAGAAGTAAAATAGGAACCTGCATTAATGAGAGTGAATTACTCTAGCTTAGTAGCAGGAATAAGGCTTATGAAGGGAACCTGTAGCCAAACACATCACAAATTTGCTGGAGATCGCTCAGTTCTTCTCTGACATGGCCAGTCTTGGTTCCCTCGGTACATAGGGGAGTAAGGGAGAATGTGTGCTAGTGATCTGGGACTCACTTGCTCTGCATAACTGGTGCCATTTCTGAGCACCCCTGTAGCGTCCATTCACATTTCCCCCAGAGCACATCAACCCGTCCATCTCTGCTACACACCGTGGAGGGCCCAGCTGAATCAAGGCTAGGAGAGAGAACCTTTAGTGTGCAAAGGTGGGCTCTGAACCTTCTTAAAGTTGCTCATCACTAGCCCGTTTTGCTGGCACAGTTCTGCGAAAGGAAAGTCCATATGAAATAAAGAAATAATAATCCCGATTTGAAAACACTGCCTTTCAGCGCAATGGCTGCTGGGATGCAGCCACTGGGGAATCCACTGAGACCCTGATGCAGGAATCAACACTTAGAGTTGTAGTTAAAGTTAAACTTCTGCTGAAATACTGGCCTGAACAAGAATTGACTCACGAATGTGCTTTCCCAAAACTGGGCCTTAAGGGAGGCTTTGTGCTGTTCCACTAAGATGAAGCCTCTATGCAAGTCACTATAAAAGAGACCCTGCTTTCTGTCATTTTCTCCTTGTCTGCTTATAATACAGTGCGACCTGTTGCATTTCCAGCTTTTCCTCCTCTTCAAATTTGCAAGCCACAGAAGCTGGAAGTACCCAGCTATACACCATTCCAGTCGGATTAATTATGTTCAAATTGAAATGTTTCAAGAGAGGACAAAAATTCGGCAGTGGTTAATAATATTGCCCAATTCTATTCATTTGCAGTTGTCAGGAGGCTGGCACTTTACACTTCGGGACAATTACGGCAAGAATCTGCTAACGGAGCTTAATCTCTCTGAATAAACAGGGAAGCAAAGCAATCATACTTTGGCAATTGGCCTTTTCCAGGATAAATGATGCAGGGGAAAAGCTTCAGGAAAGCATGCAGAGGAGATGACAGGGGAGCTTGTCTGACGCTCTTCTCCAATGTAAAAATGACATACCATGAGGGGTTTCTGAGTCAAGAATCAACCCCTTCAGCCATAAAGCCTCATTAATCCAGACATGCTTAAACACAGCCCTGAGTAATACATGTAAGGATGTCCCCCTCCCCGCCCTCATGATTAAAGGATAAGAGAACACAGAGAGGGGAAGGAGATAAGGCCAAAAAATGATTTGCTTGCTACTTTTTTTGAGATGAAATTCTCCTCAGTGCAGGAGGCCAGTACAAAAAATGATACACCATGTAAAGTCCCACCTAAATCATTAAAAGAGGGTTCTCTGATGAGGAGTGTATTTCATGCTTTGAGAACTGCTTTGACAAGGTGAATGTCTTATGGGTTAATTAAAAGTGATTGCAAATGATGTCATTTCTTTCCCACACAACTAAAGTATCGATAGCTCCCAGGCTGCCTGATGGAACTATTGTTATAGAATTCAACCCACACATCCAGCTACCCTCTTACAAATCCCAGATGCTAAGGACATAATGCAAACCCTGTGCAGATGCTGGGTTATTTACAGCAGCACCTCAGCTCTGTAACTCTTCCATGATCACTAATGCCCTCCAACAGCCTTTTGGACATCATGTCATCATTAAGCATTTATAACAAACCAACTGCAATTAAAGATTTATAAATCCGATTGCATTACAGCAGACTCCAAAGCAAGAGTCATCCCCAAGGTCAGCTTTCCTGTTAGTTTTTAGGACAATAGCATGTTGGGATCAGTTATCGGTGGAAAGGGTATGTGACAGTTCTTTGTGGAGCCATCTGAGCGATTTCAATTCAGAACGGTTCAACTTTTTAATGGAGCATTTGGTTTGGAACCGAGTGTTTTTCATAGAAACTAAAAATGGAAAATTAAAATGCACCTCGGCTCAACCCCGAAACACCAACAGGATTGTCTGGGACAGACACTACCACGTGTTCCAGACTCTGGTAAATGGCATGGTGGGGAGAAATGCAGCATAGAACTTAAATTCATTTTCACCTATGACCCAATTGTGAGTTTGAAGGCAAGTCTCCAGAAATAAAAGAGTCGTAGCTGACCGTAAAATAGCCAAGGTGGGTGAGGTAATATCTTTTATGGGACTAACAATGTTTTTGGTTTTTGTTAGTCCCATAAAAGATATTACCTCACCCACCTTGTATCTCTAATATCCTGGCACCAACATGGCTACAAGAAGATTGCATACATATAATAGACAGCAGTCTTCCACTACACTGCTACTCCAGCTGCTCTTCTGTAACAAATTTGGTGGGACAAACACATGACGAATGAACGCAGTTACAGAAGAGATGAGTTTTTCCCTTGTCCCTTCATAGGTTGATTTTTTTTTTTTAATATCTTGGGCTCCTTTAATAAAACAGATGGTTGGGACAACAGCTGAACTTCTTAGAGTGACATTCCCCGTGATTCATACCCTCTAGGAACTGAATAACCCAGCTTCCTAGCAATTGTTTTATCCTAGGGTTTTCACTGACTTTTGCAGCATCTCCCCATATTTTCAGCATGCACAGGCCTTCAACACTGCACAGATCTACTTCTCTGGTAAACCCTGGCAAGGGCCTATACGAGCTAAATCTCTGGTGTTTTCTGTGAACCAAATGACAACAGAACCAAGAAAATATCTCACTACATATCTGTCTATGGCCCCCATTTCCCTGGTATCTGAGCACCCCACAGTCTTTACTGCATTTTTCTTCGCAACATAGGTAGGGAAGTTCTATTATCCCTGTTATACAGATGAGGCATGGAGAGATGGTTCTAAGTCAAAGTGACATGCCCAAGGTCACAGAGAAAGTCTTTAGCGGAGCAGGACATTGATCTCTAGTCTCCCAAAGCACCGTCTAGTGCCCCAACCACTGGACCACCCTTCCCCTCTAAAGAACTGAATGTGCAGAATGGTTAGATCCCTGAGAAATTGCCCTATCAGCTTTTCTTCCGATGCTCATCTTCACACAACTAAGGCAATATTTTGTTCCAAAGAAACCTAGCACCTTGACAAAATATGTGCTTTTTTTCCAAAACTGGCACAGGTTTTCCAGTGACTGATAAAAAGAAAAACTAGTCAGCATGCTAGTTGATAAGTAAATACTACAAAAATAAACTCTAGCTGATAGACATTAACAACTGACATTTTGATAGGCCATTATTAAATACACAAGGTCTCCATGAAATTACTTTAGTTAGCTTAGAAAATTGCTAATTAGCACAATCCTGTAAACTGGACTCAAGGTCACTGGAACTCAAGTCATTCAAAGCATCTCTTCATATTTACAAGTTAGAAGCCACTTATCTAATGTTCATCAGGCTGTAAAATTTCACTTGCCCATTGGCTAATTAATCTTCAGTGTAATGAATCTTGAAAGATTAAAATAAAAATGTTACAACCATCTGGAGTCACATCGCAACACCCTGGAATTGTTAGGACCAAAGGCAAACCAAGGTGTACACTACAGTTCGACAAGTCACAATTTACAGTGCATTGGGATTATAGGTGATGTATGAAGACACACTGTATTCAATGGGATTATTTTCCCTTTTTTTTCCCAAAGGATTTTAGGGCATTACACACTTATTAAGGAAGACCATATGATTTGCTATTTCAGATCAGACAACTGGCCCATACAATTCAGCTCTGCTCCAAACTATCATCTGATGTTATGGAAAGAGATGGAGGAACACTTATTAATTTAAGCCACATTTTTACAAAAGGGACACCTATCATTATATTAGAGAGACAAGGTAGATGAAGTAATATCTTTTATTGGACCAACTTCTGTTGGTGAAAGAGACAAGTTTTCAAGCTCTTCTTCTGGCTTTGTGTAAGTTCGAAATCTTGCTCGATTAAAGATATTATCTCAGCCACTTTGTCTCTCTAATATCCTGGGGCCAATATGGCTACAACACTGCATACAACAAATAAAGTTGTATTCATATTTAGGCACCAAATAAGTGAGTTTTAAGAGTGGTTAGCTCCCAGCTACTCCTAATAAACTCAAGGGGTTCAACATAACCATGATTTGATTATATGTCTTTATCCAGTTCATAGACATTCTCTCCTAGTGTTTCTGTTACAGTTTAGAGATCTTATTCATCCTTCTGGAGCAGCATACACATATAAACTACGTACGGGAACCAGAGGCGCAAGTGTTAATTAACTAGCTGTTGAAAACCTGTCTCCTGCGTGAAAATGTGCAGATCTCAGCCTAATTCCTCAGGAGCATTTGTCCACATAGCAGATGGACTACCACATAGTTTGGCATGACTGGCTATCCTCTCAATAGAGGCTCAGGACTCATGCAGCAGGGTGGAGTTTGCACTGTCAAGGCTGAAGGAGGGAGGGACAGTAGAAACTTGCAAAACACATGCCTCATTCCAGACAGTGCTTTATCTATTGGTCCTGCATTTCATAAGCAACAGCTGCACTCCAATATATCCTGAATTATGCAGCCCCGAAGAAATGCAGAAAGCAAACAACCTCTTTCCCCTGAAAACTTGAATGTACAAGGGCTGCTTCTCATCTGATCCTCAGTTTCTGGTGAGAACTGCCCGGATCCTGTTTGATAAAAGCATTCTCTACACCTGTGGACTCCACACTTTGATTGTCAAAACTCGGCACGAAACAATTCACTTCTGCTTGTGCTGAGGTGGAATCTCCCTAAATTGTCAGGGATAAAGTTTGGTTTAGAATATTGTGAATGTGTGACAGATGCTCACTTAAAAGGCATACTTTTCATGCTGACTTTTCACCAGCACATCATGACAATATCTTTATCCTTCTCTTTTGGAAGCACAATATTTTAACTTTTTTTTTTTGATCCTGCCCCCTGATTAAAAACCAAACGTATAATTCCAAAGTAATTAACATGGATGTTATTGGGTGTACACTGATGATTACATTATAGGACTGGTTATCAAAGGATTACAGCTAAGAGGTTTAATATTCTCCAGCTGATCCTGTTGCAAATTAATCTGGCCTGACCTTTAATGTTCTTTGTTATGTCACCACAGTATCATTTCAGCTGCATCATCCCCTTTCTCATTTCAATTGCATAAAAAAAAATCCATGAATTTCAAAACATATTTTTAGAGAAAAGATGGCAGGATGCGGTTGAGCTTGTTTATGCTAAGTGTTCAGCACAGAACAGCATATCGTAAATTCTAACTATTGCATTTTTGCAAACCTTACTATTCCCTGCAATGTAATAGCAATTAACTGACTACTAAGAAATCAGATGTTTCTTTAAGGATAGGGTTCACCAGTGGTTTAAAAATCTGAGCAATGTGGAGTCATGTACAAATTGGACTAAATGTTCTATCCCTAGAGGCAAGGCAAAACATAAGAACAATAATGTGCATTTATTTACCGCACATTAGATTCCATTATGTTTTAATCTCCTAATATTTAAATGAAGCATGCGCAGTTAAGGGTTTATATGAGCCCATGTGGTCTTACAACCATGTGGTCACATCGAGCAGAGTGGATTATGATTTGAGCATAATACACTACAATAGATACAGCAGTTGTAGATGAGGAAAACTGAGTTATACAGGCCTCTGAGCTTATTGTGTCACATTGCATAGCATAGATGACCGAAGTACATGAAATCGCTCTTATAACTGGGTTATGAGAACATGAAATGACTAGCATCTGATTCAAAATGTCATAGCTGTTCATATCCATGTAAAGCAGGGGTTCTCAAGCTGGGGGTCGTGACCCCTTAAGGGGTCACGAGGTTACCTGGGGAGTTGCAAGCTGTCAGCCTCCACCCCCAAGCCCTGCTTCACCCCCAGCATTTATAATAAAACTCAGAGGTTTGTTGTGGGAAAGGGGTCACCAGTACAAAAGTTTGAGAAACATTGTAAGGCATCTCATGCTGCAGTCGACAGGAGTGGAATGTTTTCCATGTCATCTCTGAGCAGGTTTAGAAATATTAACACTTTTGGGGCCAGAAGTCAGAGAGGGACTAGTATGATGAATCTTCCTGACTGGAGCTTTAAGACTCCGAATAGCACCGGCTGTTCAGAACGGAGTGAGGCCTACATTTGGGTGATGATATCTGCATTTAGGTGCCTCAGTACCTGTTATAGGGGCCAGAAAACTGCCCCGTGTAAATGGAGACAGCTCACCGGGGAACAGCTAAGGATCTAATTCTAGATGTCTAAGTGCTAGCTTTTGCATCCATACGCCGACAGAGGCTCCCCCCACCACACACACACATTTGAACATTAGATACTAAATAGGGTTTTCTAATCCCATGTTTGGCTAACTAGAGGCTCACAGGTGCATGCATTTCAGTTTCATGTCCACATGTGCTGATCTGAGCACACAGAAGATGCCATATTTGAAAACCAGATCACGCATAGGTAAAAACTGATGAACTGAATACAGCACACTGAAATAATATGTTCAAAGCTTCTCCGGTTTCTGCAGTGCTTCAAAAAAAAAAGTGACAGGAACTTAAGTGAAGGTAGCTCACCTACAGAGTAGTAAATATTGTTCGGCCAATATTTTGAAGACAGGACAAGAGGCATAATCCTCATGTATTTCCTCCTGTGATGCTCATTAGTTTCCTTTGTGCATTTATTGTCTTCAAGTGTGTTACCTCCCTGATCATATCATCCCAGGAGCTTTGTGAAATAACAACTTTGACAAAATCTTAGTGGTTTGTGTGTAGACATTTCATCTGGTTACGCTGGGCAATAACATAATATGTAATAAAAATAAAGGCCAAACCCTGAGGTCCTCACTCAACTTTTACTCGGTTCATATGCAGGCCAAATGCTCTGCCTAAGGACTTCAAGATTTGCATGGACAGTAGTGACAATACTAGGGTCTGGTAGCACGTCTTAGGGCAGGTCTACACTACCCGCCAGATCGGCGGGTAATGATCGATCTATCAGGAGTTGATTTATCACTTCTAGTCTAGACGTGATAAATTGATCCCAGAGCGCTCTCCCATTGACTCCGGTACTCCACCGCCGAGAGAGGCACAAGCGGAGTAGACGGAGGAGTGGCAGCAGTTGACTCAGCGCTGTGAATATTCCGCTGTAAGTCAACCTAAATATGTCGACTTCAGCTACATTATTCTCGTAGCTGAAGTTGCATATCTTAGGTAGATCCCTCCCCCCCAGTGTAGACCAGGGCTTAGCATATGTGCAACATGCCTCAGGAGGCACATGACCAAGATTTGTCACTGAATTTGGTCCGCTGGTTGCATCACTAACTTCTCCTGCCCAGGTCGGGTACTACAAACAATAATAATGCAATACTTTGCACTTCTATATTGTCACCTTCAAAATGCTGTACAAATATCAACTAATTCATTATGCAGTAAGATAGACTAGGCAGGTACATAAGAGAAGAGGGTTTTTTTAAAGTGTGCTCCTTTATCCAAGTGCATTTCTTTGTCTCTGTATATATTGAACCTAAATGGCAGTAGTAAAAGATATGATTACAAGAGCACACGCACAGAGGCTGTATAAGACTGGGAGAACATCCAAAAAGCTCACATGGAAACAGAGACAAAGCTAGCTTCGGAATATGCAAATGCCTTGCCGATAACACAGATGCATGGCACACAACAAGAACAGCTGAAGGTGGGAGAGAACTTTCTGTCCCTGATTTATTCCTTCCATGGTGCCCTTATGTTTATGTGTATCAGTAGTCCTGTTTGTGTCTCTGCCCCTCTTGTGTTTTCAGTGCTGGGGATTATTGGCCATGGACTTCTTTCTGATGGCTGGCTAGACCTTGATCCTCACATCTCTTTCTTTCTCCTCCCAGACATAGTCTGTCCTAGTCTTTCCTTCATCCCCAGTAGACTCATCCTTTTGGTCTCAGAAGCCATCACCCACTTTCATTCCTTGTAACCTGCTGCTTCTGCTCAACTCTGATTGCCTTCTCAGAGCAAGGGATGTCATTTTACCATAGCAGAATGAATTATTTCCTGCACTGTCTTATACCCAAAGAAGCTGTTATTCTTGTTTCCTTTGCAACTTAATACGTCATTCACCATATACCTAGTTCTGACACGTTCAAATATTAATGCTTTTCTTTACCTGGATAGAACCCATTGACACGACTTACCACACCTTCCAATAAAAATCCTGTCCTTTCCTGGAATCAGAACTAGCTGTGTTTCTGTATGTCCCATCCCTCCCCCACAGTTAAACCTTTGGTTTCATGTCACCATGGCATCAAACTACCTTCAATTAAATTAAGCATATACAGTTCTTGATGCTAAAACAGTAGGATTCATGGATTCATGACTGGAATGATTTGTTAGCCGAAATGATGAAATGATCTAACTGCCTGTGAATAATCTTTCAATGACACAGTAATCACATGAAACATTTAAAACTAGCCTAGATAAAGTGCTGGAGAATATATTGCACTGAGACTGCAGAGAAAAGACATGCAGTAAAATTTTCAAAAGAACCTAAATGACTTACAAGCCTAAATCCAATTGTCTAAAGGGGATTAGGGCTTTAGAAACCAAAGTCTCATTGAAAGTCAATGTGGGCTTTGCGCCTGTGTACCTAAATCACTTTTGAAAATGAGACTTAGGGTAAAATTTTTCAACAGTTCTCAAGTCACTTGGGATGACGGCACTTAAGTCACTTCAGCATTTTTGAAAATTTCACTCTTGGGCATTTTTTAAAAATCTTAACCTAGATGAACTAATATAGCTGATCTTTTGCATTTATAACTTCTATTCTTCGCTGACTCTTTAAAAGACACATATGAGCTTACTAATAAAAAAGAAGATTTCTTCACCTGTGCACTGAATGTTTGCAAAATACATTAGAAGCACCACCCTAGGTACCAAATCCCACAGACATCTCTTATTCCTAAAGCTGAACCAGTTCTCCCTTTCATCTTGTAGTATTATTTCTCCTGTCTGAGTTCTGTTCAATTGGCAGATTTCACTGATCATAAAGATGATTTATGGTCAAGTCAAAGCAAAGCAAACTTTATCTCTGCCAATGTCCATTTCAACGTACTCAGCTCAACTAAAAAAAAAATTCTCAGTTCTTTTTAAGAGATGGTTCATATATACTTAACTTCATATTGGTTAATCAGACACTCCAAGGTATAACTTTAAGTTATGCCGTAGTGATCAAGGGGAAGGGCATTCTTTAGACTCCATTATTAATTAGCTGGCATGAGTTAATTGTGCAAAGCCATTAATTGCCAGGAAACGCATGTCCCTCAGCCCATCATAGCTATGGCAAGTTGAAATGAAAATAGAGATGCATATGGATTTACTTTGAGTGATGTCGTTTCAAGTGATAGTTCAGGTAATTCCAGGCAAAGAATACTCTTGAAAATTAGCCAAAAAGATTTCTCAACTCCGCTCTCAGCATTCCATTCTCAGCAAGGATAGCAAATCTATATTATAGGTACCGCCTATTGTTAAGATTGCCTGACACTTCCCATTTGTAAGACCCTGTTTTCAGTTGTTTATAACTGTCAAACTAACCCCTTGCACTGAGATTTTACATGCCAGATGTCTGCCCTAAGTTGATTTTGGGATGGGGGAATTTCATCAAAAGCAGTTCCCCATTTCAGGAATGAGGCTAGGGGAAAATACATTGTTTTGCCCATTTTGAAAATTCTGCAGACCTTTTTCTGACTCTCTTTAGCTCTTCCAGGCTTTGGAGCAGGGACGGGTTAAGGGTGTGGCCTTTGTGTCAGGGATGTGCCTTTTGCAGTCCTATGAAATCTGTTCGGATTTAGCCAAGTTATGAAACTTTGAAGAATCTCAGTTTGCACATGGCCTGTTAAGACTTCTTTGATTTTAGCAGCTAAAATCTCCAAAGATTCCATCCTCACTGAGCATGCTGGACCTGTCACAGCTTTTAGTCGCATTGTGGGGATGCTGCATGCACAGACTGGTCAGCACTGACCATGCTTCAGCCCATGGCTACAGGGGCAAAGCCAGATGTTCCCTGTAACGGCTGCTCCTAGCTGGGGCTGGGCACTGGATCAGAGAGTAGGAAGCCACTCTCCCCCATTGTTTTACATGACCCCAGTTTGAGAACCCCTGGAATATGTGCAAATGGGTCAAATTAAGGTTTCACTAACAATTTTAATTTTGGCATTTCCTATCTTTGAGTGCTTGACTTTGCCACCTTAATAATGTTCTTTTAATGCAGGTTTGTGTGTGTGTATTATATATTGTGACCCAGAACCTCTTGATGCCAACAGAGGGCACACAGAGAGCATAGTTTTACAGGGATCCCTGTGTCAATTCACCAAAGGGTGGCATGTAAAGTCTCTACAAGAGTGAGTAGCCCACAGGTCATCATAATCATTGCAAAGTGCATATACAGATAATATTTAAGAGGTTATGTACCTATACTGAAAATTATGTTCTTAACGTAAGGCAAGTTAACAGGAGGTGCTATGCCTTGGACGGGTTCCTTTCAGGCAGGGGTAACCAATGCTTACCTCTTTGTTTGGTCACTGTGCCTTGTCCGCATCACAAGGGTGGCCTATTTGCAAACTGAGCCTGATGCGAATCAAAAGATTGTGAAATCAACAAGAGGGAAGCCCCAGGGGGGTGGGAGGGGGAACAATTGGCATGAAAAAGAACAAAAGACTGTCCTGGTATATCTAAAGGTACAAAAAGACACCCAGCATCTTTCACCATGAGTGCAAACTGACAGCATGTCTTGTCTCATCAATGGAAGATCACAGTCAAGCCTGGCTGTAAAATGCTGGAAGGACTTTAAGGATGAGAATTGCTTTACAGGACAGGAAAGTACTGAGTTAAGTGAGTGTAGATTCTAGAATGTGTTATGATTTTATTTTACTTGATGCCAATACTTCTACTTGCTTTTACCTGAATCATCTGTAGTTTGTCAAATAAACCTTTAATTATTTTCACTATAATCATCTAAGCTCTGTGTGTTAAGTGGAGTGTGAACTGAGGTGGAACTGGTAGGTTGCACTATACTGCTTCTTTGGAAGAAGTGAATCTGTGAATACTGTATGTGTTCAGCAAAATGGACTGGACACACCCAGGAGACAGAGGGTTCAGATAGATGGAGTGCACCTGTTGCTAACTGTAAGTATGCGGACTCACCCCTGCGGCACCTCCTGCTGGTCGCTCAATTTCCAGCCCAGAGAGCCTTCTGCAGGCCAGTGATCCACTACTGCTTGCCCCCACCCCCCATGACCCTCTCTGTACTCTGGTGCCCTGTTAGCTGGGGTGCTACCCTCTGGCAGTAACCCCTTTCTCTCAGGGTCTCCCCTCCCCAGGAAACCCCCACCCACTATCCCTACCTTACCTCAGTATCAGGCTACTACCAGTCATTGTCTAGCCCCCACGCCCTGGGGCAGACTGCAGTATCAGCCACTCATCACTGGCAAGGTTGGGTTTGGACCTGCTGTCTTGGCCTACCCCTGGGCTGCCCTCTGCAACCCCCAGTACCTGTTGGCCTTGTGCTAGGCCACAGCCTGGGGCTTTCCAGGCTGGAGCTCCCCAGCTCCTCTGCCTTCCCCCAGGCCTGCTCCACTCAGGTATCCTGTCTCTAGCTCCCTGCAGCCAGACCCTTCTCCCTCTACAGGCAGAGGGAGACTGACTAGGCTCCTGGCTCACAGCCTTTTTATACAGGCCAGCTGTGGCCTGATCAGGGCGTGGCCCAGCTGTGACTGCTTCCCCAATCAGCCCAGCTTTTAGAGCTGCTTTCTCCAGCCACAGCCCCCTCCCAGGGCTGTTTTCAACCCCTCTGGGCCTGAGTGGGGTGACCACCCCACTACACTAACCTGTTAAGAAACAGTAGGGCCTGGGTTGGACTAGACAGGGGTGCTCGTGTTGTCTGTATCCAGTGGAGTGTCCTGGTACACTCTCAGCATGGGAGTACAAGGCTTCCTTACACTAAGGGCTGGTGGTAGTAAGGTGCATCACAGCCCTGGGTACCCCCAGGAATTGTCACATATATAAGTAAATATTCCAAAGATTGGTAGTGTTAGGGATTATATTATTCATTCTGCCTGTGTTTTGTGTCCCCTAAAGTAAGGCATTTTGAGACCTGGTCTTGCAAGGTACCAAGTATCTCTTGGGATGTGCTGACAATTCTTAATTTCCAGTGAGTTCATTAAAAGCTGAGGAAGCTCAGAATCTCCCAAAAGGTAATCAGCCTCTTGAGCTGTATAAGATCTTTGCACTAAATCAGACTGAGGCTTTGGAAATTGAACAGAACATCAACTCTCTGCCTTGCCATTAGACCTCCAGTCAACAGGGTCAGTAACCATTAGCTTTATTAATGTTCCTGGTACTTATTTTTTTGGGGGGGGGCAGTAATTAATTAGTACCCTTGCTAGTACAAGCCGACAACTATACTTCTTATAGAATCTGACAGTGGCAAAGAACAATGCCATTTATTCACAGCTCATTCCCATAGGTCCATTATACTTTTCTAGAAAAATACCACATTTAATTGAACACGTGATTTTTGTCCTTCTAATGAAGAACATGAAATTCACACAATGAAAAGAGCCAGCTACCTGAGCTTAGAACACTGTGCTGATTATACAATCACAAACAGGCACTTTCACAGAGTCTAAGACAAAACTGTTTGAGATGTGGCTTTTCCAAACTCATCTGTAGTGGGCTACCTAACGTGAAAACTATGATGTTTAAATTCAGACAGTACTGAAATACTCTCCATTTCAGGCCTAGAGTTTTGGATTATTTTAATTGATAGGGTCAAAGAAAAGGGTCAGGTCAACTCAGCTGCATAATTACATGGATCCTCATTCTGCAATTGACTCAGTGCAAACGGAACACAGCAGCACCCATGCAGAATGTCCATGGGGCTGTGCCTAGATGCAAGAAACTGTAAAATCAGGGATTTGGCCAAATTGTTTCCAAAGGCACATGAAGGGGGATATAAAGCAATTTGTCAGCGATTCCTCCAACCCTGACTTAATGTAGCCACTGCTCCATTCATGTAATTTTCCATTCCTTATTGGAAACTCATGCTTGCAATTTCACATTTATTTATTAGTTAAATTTCATCGATCCGCATTTCTCCACTCTAGGTGGTTTATAATCCAGAATCCCTAGCTTTTAAGAAGCATTGCATACAAAAGCTATGCAGCGGGACAAATCAAGAAATATAGATGTTATGCAGACACACATCTTAATTAGCATGTTTACTATGAAGTTAGTTTCACAATCATGTTTGTGTCAGTACCACCAGTTTTGGCTACCAGCAAAGTTATTGTCAGCTTCCCACAGTGGATTCATGCATGAGTCTGTCAGGAAAAACAAGCAAGAAAAATGATTAAGAGTCAAATTCTTTATTAAATATTGGCCGCTTCTGTTGATTTTTTCTTCTGTGCTTGGCATTTATTAACAATTGGCATGAGCACTAATTGCCTTGGACACCCATGAGGAATGTTGGATTTAGAACAGAGTCTATTTCTTTGCACTGACTCCAGTGGCACAGATGTCTAGTAGAAGACACTCAGCCCTGGGTTACTTACATGATACAATTTGCGCTTCCAAGCCATCTGCATGAGCTATTTATCTATCCAACATAATGCACATTGGCTAATTGATATATGTAGCATTGTGAGCCGACGTGATAGAAGTTAGAACTATGATTTCTATTATTATTTTTTATTGTTGTAACATCTAGAGATTCCCTAATGAGATGGGGGTCCCATTGTGCTAGAAACTGTGTAGAACTACAGCAAGGGACTGTCTGTGCCCCAAAGATCTTACACTATAAATAGACAAGGCAGACAAAGGAAAGGCGGTTATCATCATTTTTCCAGTTGATGAACAAAGGCACGAAGAGGCCAGGTGACTTACCCAAGGTAACACTAAAAGTCCACCAGAAAAAGGGCCAGGAACTAAACTTGTGAGGTCATCTTCTGGGAGTAGAAACAGCATGTTCTTTTTTGTGATTTCTGTGTCTTATGTTCTTTTATAGTCAGCCAGTGAGGATATTAGAGGCCTCAGAGTGCAGACAGATCATTTAGCTTCTGTATATAGCCTTAGGGAGCACTGCTCTATGCATGTAGAATTCTAGGAATTGCTAAGGTCACCAAGGCCTCATACTGGGACAGCTATTCAAAGCAAATAAGGTACTTGACTCCCTTTTTGTGTTTGCGAGCTAATTATGAACAGTTAAAAGAGAATGGGCACCACACTATCCTATGAACAAAAAGGGAACAAATGGGCACCGATAGAAGAATGGAATAGGTGGTCTTAAGTCTGATCCTCTCTCATCACTCAAAATTATTCAATAAATGCTTTCTGCAGGTATATTTCAGCCTATAGAAGTATTGCTTCTAGTATTTTCTATTCATAGTTCACGCTTCGTGCATGTCAGCTTAGACTTATGGCTCTGGTTCTGCTCTCTGACTGGATGGCTCCCAAATCCACAAAGAACTTTAAAGATAGATGAGCAAATATTTCTGGTACAGTTTCTCATGCAAACATATGTAATAACAATCCATGTGCCTACGTATATTCGCATTAGAATTCATGACACTTTGCCTTTCCATAAACGTTTTGGGTGGTGCTTGCACACGTTGTATGAAAAAAAAACATGTATGAAAAGAATTGGTAACATTTATTTGAAAGTTCAGTGATACTTTTTTGCAGTATTAGCTCAGATCCTGTAGCCAGATCCTCAGCTGATATAAATCAGTGCTGTTCATTGACTTCAGTTCACTGACTATGCTGATTTAAGCCAGCTGAAGGTCTAATCCTTGGCCATTGCAGTGCTAAGTACACTTGGAATAGTTATGTTAAGAATGAGAGTTTCTTTTGTGAAGAATGATGGATCTGTGTCTTTACTTCTTTTGGTAAACACGTTATTTCTGCAACTAGAGCTCTTGAACGGATTTGTGCTACAAGAGTAACTTTCCTTTATAATTAATTCATTGATTACTTAAGGTAATCACTTGTGTGTGATGTGATCACTAAGAGGCAGAGTGTTATAGCTTGGAGTAGGCTTGATAACGAGCTCAGCCTAGATGCGTGGCTTGACTCACTATTAGCACTGTTAAAAAAAAATGGGGGGGAGGAGTGTTGCCAAAAAAATTGTCCCTGCTTTTCATTGAAAAAATTCAAAATGTTTTGACGAGCTCTTCTTACTATTCAAGAAAACAGAGCCCAGCGTGGAATCTTGACGTGTAAAGGGCATAAATAGGTGCCCCTCTACATCTGGTTATGGCTTTAGAACATACTTGAGGCACTCTTTTGAATTCTCCCATCACCACAACTCTACCTGAGTGCCAACCCTACTCTACAAATAGTGCAGCTCCTATTTAAATGGACCTAAATGGAAATGTCTGAGGACGACTTCAAGGCCTAGTGTTGAAATGTGGATGTGAGTCAAATCTCCTCCAGAAGTCAATAAGCTGTTCAGGAGTTGGGCCCTACATGTGATATGAAAACTTTGGCCCCCATTTCTGCTGTAGATGTGATCCTGCTTTGGGTGCACCAGTGTGCAGATGCATTTGTGAGTGTGGGTCCTGTGATGTGGAGCAGGTCAGCCTCAATGATCACGATGGTCCCTTCTGGCCTTAGAGTCTATGAGTCAAGGGAGATCTGCCCATAGGACTGTACAATATGCTAGATGGATGGAGCTCTGAAGCCCCCAAATCAGCTGCAGGTAACTTTTTCTCTTCTCTGGCTTCAGTATGACTCAGGAACAATTATAATCTTCATGCAGATGCCTAGTCCTGTGAAATTATATATTCTGTGCCCAGCGTCCTACAAAACTCCTACGGTACATATGGATTTTCAGTAAAGCAATTCATTCAGTTAGATTATAATTTTGAATCACAAATATAAATCATAGATGTTATAAAGATGGAAGGCATCGATCTGAATTTGAGCATTTAACTCCATCTCCCTGCCAAAGCAGGATAAAGCTCTCAGCTGAAAGAGGTATTACATTGATTGTACATTTGCCCGTAGCTAAAGTGCCAAGCTATATATTTGCATTTCTTTAATATTTTCTAAGCTTCTTGAGTAAAAGTCTCTAAAGCATTTAGTGAAAGCATTAGAAGCCTGAATCCAATTGACTTTGAATGGTGTTTTACCACTTGTCTGAAATTGCAGTAAAACCACATAATTTCTATGTGCTAATGACTTGAAGCAAGTGGAGAATAATTGAATTATAGCTCAGAGATTTGCCATTCTTGAGATTATAATATATGTACACAGAATATAATGCTTGAGCACATCTAATTAATTCATATCCATTGCTCCTTGTTTGGGGAGTAAACCCTAAAATGAGATTTCTGTTGTGTTTTAAACAAGCATTCCCATAACAGAAGCTAATTGTGCACTTCTACATTAATCACATCTATTTAACTTAGTATGCTGTAGTTTGGTTCTGATGGTGGCTGAGGCTTGATGACTCTGGCATGACTACCAGCAAAACATCTCCTAACCCATAACTACAAAGGCCAACATTTTCAGACGTGGGTATTTAAAGTGAGGCACCTGAGTCTATGCTAAGGCACCTAATTAAGTGCCCTTGTTTTGAGAACTACTGAACAACTATGACACATCTCAAAATCAGGACACTTTGGTGTTTAAAAATGGGTTTAGATGCCTAGCTGTAGACAAAAACCTATGAGAATGTTGTTTCATGTCCACTAGAAACTGGAATGAGACCACCAATTCCTTCAATAAAAAGACACGTTTTCCCTGGTTGACAATGCCTTCAAACTTTGATACTGCATAAAGTGACTTCTCCTTTCATGGCAAGTCTGCGCTCACAGTAACTCTCAGTAAAGAAAATCTCATTTAAAAATATACCAGTTTCTAGGGACAAATTTTGCAGACATTTTTATATGAACTGAACCAAATCCCTGAACTATGGGGAGTTTCAAATCTGTTTCCAGCCTTTTCAGTGTGATCTCATCTCTAATTTTTACATAATGCTTTCTGTTCACTTTTAACTAATCTCAAACCAGGATTATAAAGCACAAGGAACATGGAAAATTTCTCTAGTGAAAAAGTGAGAAAATCAATCTTAAGTACCAGTTGTTTCTCTCCCCTTCCTTCCCCCCACGGTTGGCCAGTTCTCATTTTCATTTACAAAATGTAACACAAACTACTTGTATCTCCTTTCTTTCCTACTGTAACTGACCTATATTAACCTGGCTACTCAATACCATGGGTTTTATTTTTCCAACACAATAGACACAGAAGTCCCCCCTCCCACTTCTCCTCCTTCTCTTCAACTTTGGCATCATTTGGGTGAATGGAAAAATTAATTGATTTTCCCTAATGATGTCTCTCTGAGCAGATCAGATTAACTGTGGACAGCAGTTGCAGTTTAATTTGTGATTGTGCAATTGAAAATTATATACTTATTGGATTACTGCACCTGACCATGAGGTTGGCATGATGCCTGCCTTGCCTTCAAAAATACAACTCAGAGGGTTTACAGGGCGGATGGGAACTGCACTGCTGTTGTAACAGTGATATTCAGAGAAAGGGGGGGAGCAATTGTCAATTTATTTTAGGATTAAGTTATACGACCTGTTTATTTTTAAAAGGATTATAGAAAAGGTAATTTTAAGTCTTAAAATAAGTCACCAAACTTTTTATTAACTATTTGCATGTGCTGATGTGAATCCCAAACCCCGCGTCATGACAGTACCAGAACCAGAAAGTGAAATTAATAAGAAACTGACCACGGTGTAACTGTCCACTCTAGTTTCATTATATGAAATGTTTGGAGTGCAGAAGACCAGTATCTTATCTTCTGACAGTGGTTGGTGCCAGATGCTTCAGAGACAATGACCAGAAGAAGGCAATTATTAAATGATAATTGTCCAGTCATCCAGTCCCTATATCTGGCAGTCAGAGGCAGTATCCAGAGTATGGGGTTGCATCCCTGACCATCTTGGCTACCAGCCATTGATGGACCTATCCTCCATGAACTTATTTAATTCTTTTTTGAACCCAGTTGTACTTTTGGCCTTCACAACATCCCCTGGCAATGAGTTCCACAGGTTGACTATGTGTTTTGTGAAGTATTTCCTTTTGTTTGTTTTAAACCTGCTGCCTGTTAATTTCCTTGGGTGACCCCAGCTTCTTGTAAATGGCTAAATAACACATCTTTATTCAAATTGTCCACATCATTCATGATTCTACAGACCTCTCCATATCCCCCCTCAGTTGTCTCTTTTCGAAGTTGAACAATCCCAGTCTTTTTAACCTCTCATATGGAAGCTGTTCCATTCCCCTACCCATATTTATCATGCTTCTCTGTACCTTTTCTAATTCTAATATCTTTTTTGAAATGGGTCAGTCAGAACTGCATTCAAGGTGTGGGCATACCGTGGATTTATACAGTGGTATTATGATATTTTCTGTCTTATTACCTATCCCTTTCCTAATGATTCCTAACATTGTTAGCTTTTTTGACTGCCGCTGCAAATTGAGCCAAAGTTTTCAGAGGATGATCCACAATGACTCCAAGATCTCTCTCTTGAGTAGTAACTCCTAATTTAGACCCCATCATTTTGTATGTATTGTTGATATTTTGTTTTCCAATGTGCATTACTTTGAATTTCATCTGCCATTTTCTTGCCCAGTCACCCAGTTTTGAGATCCCTTTGTAACTCTTCACAGTCTGCTTTGGATTTAACTATGCTGAGTAATTTGTAAGTCTGCAAACTTTGGCACCTCACTATTTACCCTCTTTCCCTGATCATTAATGAATATGTTGAACAGTACCAGTCCTCGTACAGATCCTTGAGGGACTCTGCTACATACTCCTCTCCACTCTGAAAACTGACCATTTATTCCTACCCTTTGTTTTCTGTCTTTTGACCACTTACTGGTTGAAAAAACCACCATAAATGGTCAGAAATATATTATGGTTTTTTTATTCTGTTTTAATAATCTAGGTCAGTGGTTCCCAAACTTGTTCTGCCACTTGTGCAGGGAAAGCCCCTGGTGAGGCGAGCCGGTTTGTGTACCTGCCGCATCTGCAGGTTCGGCCGATTGCAGTTCCCAGTGTCCGCGGTTCACTGCTCCAGGCCAATGACCTAGGTGATCAAAAAAATATTAAGCAACTATTTTAAATACAAAAGACCAGATTTTCAACTGGTATAAAATGCAAACAACTATAGACTTCACTGGAATTATACCAGCTTAAAACCAGCTCAGAATCTGGCCCTTTATTTTGATCTTAAAATTGACAATAGCCCTTTAAATTCTCTGCATATTTGAACTTGAGTCACTTCATATAGTATTTCCAGCAAATGCTGGGTTTCTGTTAGTAAACAGCATAGAGCATATTTTAGAACTTCCTACAATAGAAGAGAGAAACTGGTGTTTGCACCATTAAATTTTCCATCTGAAGTAAAAATATTTTGCAATCTGGATGGCTTTGTGAATATTTGTACTCTTTGAAGTGGCAGCCAGAGTTTTAGAATTTCATATTTGTGCCATCATTTTGCAGACTTCAAGTTTATATTATGAATTTTGTGGTCATATTCTTGAGGTCTTCTAAGTTTTTTCCATTTGGGAAAAATCAAAAGGCTATTGGAATCCTTGACAAATGCCATTCCCTTCTTTCCAAAATATGCCAAGGGCACCAAAAGTGAAAATCTTGGACCAAATTCTGCCCTAACATAGACATCTTGTGCAACCTTGTGACTTCAAGCCAGGGCAGAATTTGAACTCAGGGAAAATGTGCCCAGCTATTACTAGTGACAGGTATTTACAAAAGCAATGGATGGATGTCAGAGCCAGTGGTCCATCTAGTGCAGTCTCCTGTCATCAACAGTAAACAACCAGATGCTTCAGAGGAAGAAGTCCTGCATTAGGTAATTACTAGATAACCTGCCCATAGGGATAGTTTCCACCCGACCCCAATAACTAGAAGTTGTCTTATGTCCTGAAGCATGAGGTCTGTTATCCCTTCCAACATTTGTTTATTTTTATTATTTGGATTTTCTTGTTATCCAGGGGACAGTCCAATGCTTTTTCCTTTGCTAGAAGTATAAGAATTGTCATGCTGCATTGGAACATTACTCCAACAGCTGCATTGGAACATTACTCCAACTTTGATTTGCAATACAAGTCAAAGTTTACCCTCGCTCCCCTGAACTCATTTACAAAGCAGAAATAGAATGATGTCCTCCAAAGGCATCGGAAAGTTTCTTATAACAAACCTGACCGCGTTTTCCTATTTCATAGTTCCACTTGGAAATGTTAGATTGACCACCACTAGAACTGGGACCCACGATATTTCCACTTGTTCTGCTTTTATTGCTCTTCATAAGAGTCTGTTGGAAGAACGACAGCAATTGGAGAGAGGATCAGACTTAAGATCACCTATTCCATTCTTCTATCGGTGCCCATTTGTTCCCTTTTTGTTCATAGGATAGTGTGGTGCCCAGTCTCTTTAAAATGTATCTTGCTTCAGATATATTAGTTCTTTTTCCACTTTGGAGTTCTGATAGCACTGAGATGAATTGTGATTTCTTATTGTCCTGGGCTGGAGAGGAGACACACACATTACAGCAAACATTCTAGTCGTGCACTTATAACAGGGGCAGTTTACATTTACAAGGCAAATACATAAAGAATAATTTTGGGAACCTTTGATATTTTTTTATTATTATTATTGGGACATCTCAGCTGTGTAGCTGTTGTGTAATCTCCATGCCAAGGAAATGAACTCATCAGCTTGTTTGAATACTTGCTTTTATCATAGCTGAAAGGACTAGCCTCTTCAGCTGTGTTAACTGGTTTTAATTTGTTTTATCAGGCTTATTTTGACTTGATTGCTAAACGGTATTTGTGTAGTACTGCTCCTCTTCAAAGCACTTTACAAAGAGTAGCTGACAGTCACATTAAGTGACCCTTGCGATGTGTTAGCCCTGTTTGAAAGATTGATAAATTTAGCTACAAAGAGGTGATGGCCTGATCTGAGAGTGCTAAGCAGCTATAGCAAGCATTGACTTTAAATCATCATGGAAAATTCTCATATGTGGCTTGTTCCATACTTACAAAAGGGAGAGAAGGTAAGAGCAAGGATTAGGAAAAATTAGGAATTCTTATCTCCCAGTCATGTGCTCAAATCTAAAATCTTCCCCTCCTGGTGTCTGCATCACACAGATTCCATTTAATATCTTCGGCCTGAACAGTCTGCCAGGGAGTGGCAAACATATGGGAAAACTTCACATAGAAAGATCTTAAAAGCCTACGCCTGAATTCAGGCACTTACCACATGGTCACCCGCATGTCAGAAAGGTGCCCCAAATGCCCGGCCATAAAAACCATCATGGTTGAGAGGATCAGGGAGGGAGGTGATGTTTCTTTCACTACGGAGGGACAAACCCAGTGTAGCCCTGGGGTAAAATTTTCAAGAGTGCCTGTAATACTATTTTTCTTTTTTGCTCTTTTTACCTACATTCTAGCCTTTAAGGAATACAAACCTCTGAACTTCTGTGTTCAAATGAACTTTATGAATCCACAATGTTTAATTGTATTCTCGAGTAGTTAAAACAACTCCCACCATTCCTAATTTTGAACTCATAACACCTGCAGTTTATATGGTCCTCGTGCTTCTGTAATATTAGCTCTAGGGATTTTTAGCACTAGAGATATTTAAACAAAGGAACATGTGTATCTCAGGGTACGTCTTCACTGCAGAGTTAGTCTGGGCTCTGACTCAGGGGTTGTCCTAATCACCCTTTCGCCTAAGTTTAGTGATGCTTGAAGCCTGAGCTAGCTGGCCCAGCTGAGGGTGTGTGTTCGGCTGCTGCTTTCACGCAAACTGGTAATCCTTCCACTTTGCACTAAGTATGCAAGCCAAGTCACTCAAGTGCTGATAGACCCCCAAAACCTTCCCACAATTCCCCTTCCCTCCCCACGTGCCCAGTAGGACAAACAAGTTTTCCCACAGTTCCCTGGAAAAGAATTATTGAGTGCTTCAGCTAACTGCAGTACAGAGAGCTATCATTTATGCCCTCTGAAGCCCTGGCAACACAGAGGTGAGTGCAGCCCTAGTGAGGACGTAGTAACTCAGGTGTGGTTTTGCAACGTGGCTCCTCACATCGGGGTGAGGCTAACCCTGGTGCTCAGACCAGGTGCCGATCACCCGAGTTAACTCTGCCCAGAAGATGTAGCTGTGAGAGCTGAGAAAGATGCCAAGAGGTTAGTTCACAACAACAAGTAAAAAAAAAACAACACACACTTCATCTTAAAGTCAGTGGGATTAATCAGGATCCAATTTGGCCTCACATTTTCCAGTGCAATCTTCTGGCCTCTCATTTGAAATACAAAGATGAAATTGAGGGGGAAAGTCTGTTCTCATTTACACCTGGGTAAATCCAGAATAACTCAACTGAAGTTATTCCAGATTTGCACCAATGGGTTTGAGAGCAGAACTTGTTTCCAAATATTAAAATGTTCGCAAGCTGTAAGAGAGCCTGAGTATTGCCATCCCCAGTTCTCATTTCTCAGGTAATGTTCCTAGAATGATACTCTTCATTCAGGAGAATCACTATGGGATATGGCATATACAAAACCTGATGCTTATATAGCACTGCAATCTATGGCCAAGGAAGCCTGACACTTTAGGAACTACAATTCTTAAGCAAACTGTGTGACCAAAAGCAGCAAATGTGATCCCCAAGGGATTAATTTGTTCATATCACTTTCCTCTAAGGCCAAGGTTCTTCTTTGTAACAAGTAAAAGACAAATATTCCCAGAGAGAGGAGGAGTGAAGCACATATTTGTGGCCAAGCAAACACTTCAGTGAGGCTTAGGATGCATTAAGGACATGAACTGAGGAAAGGAAGATGCTAAAGGAGACAGTTGGGGGTGGGGAGGAAATCATTCATAAGTCTTTATTGAAACATGAATCATTTCTTATAAAGATACTTTTTTACGTATAGATCTTCCTTCCAAGCAGAGTCTTTCCTCTCTACAAACATTTATTATTTAAGCTTCACAACAGTCGTGTGGAGTAAATAAATATTTTTATACTCATTTTACAAACAAGTTAAGTGACTTGCCCGAAATCACACAGTGAACGAGCCAGTGGCCAAACCAGCAATGGAACTCGGGAAGGTTCCTGAGACCCAGACCTTTGTTCTAGCCACGGGACAACACTCCTCTTCCCATTCCCATTCGGAACACAGTAGCAGTCACAACAATACGATGGATAGGGTATTCGGTGGGCTTTCAGCTGCATTTGTCTCCTTCCATTGCGGCTTAAAAATGCCACCTATTGCACCATCTCCCTCTTGGTTTTTTGAACGTACTGTCAAACTGGGCTTCCAAACTCAATTCCTCTGCGCTACGTTTCCTGAGAACTATTGCCTTGCATGTGTGCAGCAATCCAATTTGTTGTGCTGAGCTTGTGCAGTCTTGTATGGTTTCAAAGGAGTTTGCATGCTGTAAATACCAGTATTCATTGAGCATCTGACTGCCAGATTCTACAAAGGGGAGTAATAAAATGCAAAGTACATAACTCACATCTACATAGCATGGTCTGGATGCTTGCCCTTTTGCCTCTGAATTGCTTTTTGAATCCATGCCCTGACCAATACAAGTTAAATTATTCTGATTATACAGCTTGAAAGAGTCCCCAGTGGCAGGCTGGATTCTGATCATTTCCTAATTTGCTGCAAAACAATCTCAGACAATACCAGGGGTTATTAGGTCTCATAAGCTCTGGGGATGACTTGAAAATCTTTTCTCCTCCCAGAGTCTGGGACAATTTGAGGGCATGTCACCAAATAAAGATAAAGAACCCATTGTTGCTCCACCTAATTTACATGTAAAATATATTTCTAGTTACTTTATCGTCGTCTCAGAGCTACATCCTCTGGAGAAACAAATTTAATCTTTTGTTTATTCCATTTTCAGATGCAGGATAAATTCCCTAGGTTGTGCCTGTCAACATAGTTTATTGAGATGGACCTAAACCAAACCCCAGAACCGAAAGACCCTCATCTTCCACTCAAGTTGAGATGTGGATTCATCTGGAACCTCTCTGGACAATGAGGCGACCCAGAGTTCCAAACCCCAAACTCTCTCTAAGTTTGGATCTGGATCTGCCTCATTTCTAATTGTTTATAATAGGACTTGCAGTAGAGTCCACACTTCCAGCATAGAGTGAGATAAAATGCAGATATTATGACCTGGATGTTCTTCAAGAATCTTTTTCTTAAAAGCTTTTGCAACAGATTCCGTTCTGTCACCACTATGTTTTAAAAGCAGCAATCTAAAAACAGACACAGGAAAAAGAGGATCGGCCCATCAGGTCTGATATTCTGCATCTCATGGTGAGCAACCCCAGAAGCTTCATATTAAGACAGCCTTCCAAACCCAACAAAATATCATATACTTGCCAATAGTGCAATGGTATATACAGTGGAAAATTTCCTTTCTGGCTCCCTGAAGGTGACCGACTTATGCCCTGAAGCATGAGATTTGTTCTCTTTGTTTTAGTGTGTACTGTATAATTACAACTACATGTATTTTTGGTCATTACATTATCCCGTCCTATATTAAATGTGGCTGTAGTTAAAGCTAGCTGGAAAAGGGGAGAAAAAAAACCAAGAGATTTCAAAAATATTTCAAAAGTTAGAAAAATATTGACCAGTTTCAACAACCCACCAAAGAAATGGGGGGGGAAGTTGTTTTGTCAAACATTTTCCCAACTTATCCTAATATTTAAAATTTTGAATATTGGGCTATCACCAGAATTTTGAGATTTGAGAAATGACAAGCTCAACCCAAAGCACTGGATATTATAACCTCCTGTGGTAGACAATGCCACAAATTGACTCTGACCTAAAACCATGATTTAATTTATTTTTTCCACATTTATTGGCCATTAGTTACATGGAGTGATACTTTTTGCATCTAGTATGGGACAGCATAGAAAAGGAAGGATTAGATGATTTTAACTACGCCACCAATATCAGAAATCCTGGAAGCAATCAAGATGAATATACCCCACCACACACACCTCCATCTGTTGCACATGAAAGGCTTATTGGGCCTTCAGGATTTGTCCCAGCAATTATTATTACTGACAGTGAAGAAAAACAACGTGACATGTTTTGTGGTTCAGGGAAATGTGCTTAAAACTCGTCCTGCTTTTAATTATTATATATTTTTTTAATTTTTGCATACCCCTCCATTACTAGTTTAGGGATGGACCTAGAAACAGAACAACTGAAATTTGGCTTAGGGGGGTTCATTCTCCCATGTTTGGAACCCACTTGAATCCCGGATTTAGCAGAGAATGCTAAACCTTTCAGGGGCTGGTTCCATTTGACTCTGGAAAACCTGAGTTTTTGGCTGTTCCATGTGTGTTTAGATGTAATCCCTCCTAGCCATCCTGTAGGAGGAATAGTCATTATTTAAACAGAGCCAGATCCTCAGCTGCTGGAAATCAGATGAGTCAGTGGAGCTCCACTGCTTCATACCAACTGGAGCTTCTCGATCAAGAATCTTTATTGATTGCATATCACAAGGTTTGAGTTAATAAGGAATAATTACAACAAAAAATTAAAGGTGCTTTAAAATTAGAGCTGGACAGGAAACAGTTTTCCAATCACATGAGAGTTTGGGGGATTTAGAAGCCTTTTCCCATCCCAATATGGGACGAGAAGTTAATCTAAAAAAAACAACTTTCTGAACTGATCATATGAACAAACATTCAGATTGGGTCACTCCAAATGTTTCCTTTTGATTTCAACTTTTTGAATTTTAACCATATTTTAGTATAAACTAACTAAAATTTTGAAATGAATCGTCATTTTGAACTGAAAAACGAACATGTTCATTTGGAAAATGTCAAAACTGGGGTGTTTCAATTCTGAAATATTTTTCTAAACATTTTTCCAATCTGGACAGTCATCAAAACCAACCATTTCTCATGAAGTTTCACTTTTACCATATTGGCATTTTCTGAGGGAAAAGTGTTTCATTTGACAATTCCTGACCAGCTCTATTTAAAACACAATAGTTTAAACTGGGAGGAGGTGAAGGGAGAATGATTCAAATAGCAAAATAATCTACAACCCCCAAAATAGTTTTAGACATTTTGCAAAGTCTCAAAATCCCGCTGAGCTCTCCCATACAGCAGAAGTGCCAGCTGGCACAGAGTTAAAATCTGGCCCCTTTGAAGTCAACTGCAAAACTGTTATTGTTTTCACTAGGATCAGGGTTTTACCTGTGATGTTTTCAGCTCAACTAGAAACAAAGAACCAGAAGTCTTGCAAACAGTTTCCTCGTGGTATTTCCATCCCATGTGTACAGACTTTAGGTAGTTCAGATATGATTTGGCTAAAGCTCTGGGGCTGATGTAACTGGAATAGCTTCTTTGACTTGGAGATGGAGACATGCACATGGTGGGTGGAAGAAAGATATGATAATGCTGTACTGGAGATCCTAGAGGGTCTTCACTGGGGCATCCAGAATTACCCGAGTTAAAGAACTGGCCCCTGAACTGTGTGGTATTTTTCTGAATTGAACTGCTGCTCTGAACTTTTTGAAGTTAATCCCTCATTACTCCAAATCTCCCATCAGCTTTTTTAATTCTGTCTCTGGGTCGGTCAGTTCCAGAACCTATCTTCTTTTATTAGGCAGGCTCTCTTTTTCTGGCTTCCTGTATCAAAAGGCAACGGTCAGGGGCACATGAGAACGGCCACACTGGGTCAGACCAAAGGTCCATCTATCCCAGTATCCTGTCTTCCGACAGTGGCCAGTGCCAGGTGCCCCAGAGGAAATGAACAGAACAGGGAATCATCAAGTGATCCATCCCTTATCGCCCATTCCCAGCTTCTGGCAAACAGAGGCTAGGGAAACCGTCCTTACACATCCTGGCTAATAGCCATTGATGGATCTATCATCCATGAATCTATCTAGTTCTTTTTTGAACCCAGTTATAGTTTTGGCCTTCACAACATCCGCTGGCAAGGAGTTCCACAGGTTGACTGTGTGTTGTGTGAAAAAATACTTCCTTTTGTTTGTTTTAAACCTGCTGCCTATTAATTTCATTTGGTGACCCCTAGTTTGGTCCTTATTTACTTTCTCCACATCTCAAAGATTTCATAGTAACTGCTTCTCTAAGCCACTTTGTGGAGGAAACAGACAAGTGAAACACCTGGTAAAATGGTCTTTTGTGGGAACACATGAATAAGTGGGATCAGAAAAAATTTGGAGAGGGTAGTGAAAGCTAGTGGATAGAGCGCTGAACTGAGTGTCAGCGGAGCTGGATTCTAAACGTAGCTTCGCCGCTGACATTGGACAGCCTTGTATGACCATGAAGTACAGCTCACTATCCCTGTTTCCCCATCTGTCCTGTCTACTTAGATTGCAAACTGTCTCACTCTGTATTTGTACTGTTCCTGACAAAATGGGTGCCCAATCTTGGTTGCAGCCTCTACTACGCACTGCCACACAACCAGTAATGATAGAAACAACTCCAGAGCACAAAATCTCAAACCAGAGCACTTCTCTGAACACCATTAAATCTTCTGAGCCCGGGAATCCATCACAGACCTATTTAGACTGTTAGCAATGTTGAGTAAAGTGCTGGGAAATTTAGGATTTTTTTTTCTTAAATTAAACTTGAACCAAATATTTTTGTGAACTTGTCTCCTTTACAATAAATGTTTCCCCCCCCCTAAAATTATGGAATAGTCTGTTTCTTTTCAAACTGCATCTTAGCCCCAGGAATCAGGAAGAGCAATGGGTTTTTAATGTGGAAACTTCATGCACAGGTTCTTTGGTCCTTTAAGCCAAATCCCATTTTACGTTTCTTAAAGATGAATTTATTGATGCTTTTTTGGCCCACCAGATTAGTTACATAACCAGATATCAGATGGGATGTAACTGCCAGTTTGAAAATCTTTTACTTTGTAGCTCAGAGCAGCCAATGAAGTTTTCTCATTATCACATTGATTTACTTACCATATATCATGATTTACTATGGTGTTCAATTTATGCTTGGGATTGTGTGTGTGTGTGTGTGTGTGTGCAGCTTTTCTGAAAAGTTGACAAATCTTATCCGCACTGATTTTTTGTTCTACCTTAAATCATGTATCCATCAAAAAAAAAATTTAAAGGAACAATCAATTAGAAGAAAAAAAGAAGGAATCTCATTTTCTTCATGTCTGCTGCCCATATGGTTTGAACTAGTTTAAAAAGAAAAAAAATTCAGAAACCTCTCCCAAAAATTAAAGGGGGAAAAACAAAACAAAACTTGTCCATCTTGAATTTTTCCCACTTACAAAACTCTTTGTAGCTTCTGAAAAGTCTGATTAACTTTGAGCTTTCAAAGTTTGGCTGGAAATCTCAAAAGATTTATAGTCCTAGTTATTTCTGTCACTTCCAAACTTCCAGTCCCGGCTAGAATTCGTAACCTCAGAGGAACTCAGAGTAATGAAAAAAAAAAAGTTAAACTTTGAATATTTTGGAAAAAGCATCTGAATCAAACTTCTGATACCACTATAATTGATAAGTGTGAATTAGCAAGTTTTGCAGCGTTATCATGTTAGAAGATACAGCATAGGAATATATACGGACATGTATTTGATTTTCTACAGAATTTCTGTTGTGATGATAGCACCGACCGGGCCCAGCCCCATTGTGCGAGGGGCTGAAAATACAAGAGTAACAGATGTTCCTCACCTGTAAGAGCTTACAGTCTAAATACCGCTCTTGTGAATTAAGGAAGTGTTATCATCTCCATTTTACAGATGGCAAATGGAGACCTGTGTTTAAATTGACTTGACCCATAAATGTGGCAGAGCCAAGAACAGAAAAGAGAGCTCTTAAGTCCTACACCAATGCCTTAACCACAAGACCAGTCTTCTTCTCTTTACTCTGAGGGGAAATCATCTGGTTCAGGAGCCTGGGGTCAGATTTTCAAAGGTGACTAGAGATGTAGATGGGTGCCAAACTAGGCACCTAAAGCACCCAGGTGCTTTTGAAAATCCCACTAGGGCAGTGTTTCCCAAACTTGGGATGCCGCTTGTGTAGGGAAAGCCCGTGGCAGACCGGGCCGGGCCGGTTTGTTTACCTTTCCCGTCCGCAGGTCCGGTCGATCTCGGCTCCCACTGGCCACTGGTTCACTGCTCCAGGCCAATGGGAGCTGCTTGAATCGTCGTGGGCCGAGGGACTTCCTGTCCGCTGCTTCCAGCAGCTCCTACATGGGCCTACCTACATTTGAAAAGCTAGACTCTTTTCCCTATGCAGACATTACCGCGTCCCCTAGATTGGGGCAGATGTCTAGATCCCTTTCAGCAGTCCCACTGTTGTTACTCCCCCATCCTCCGGCCCAGGCCTACTAGAATTTCGCCATTGGCAGGCACAGATGCCGAAATCTTTTTTGAGCAAAGGCGCTACAACTCCTCCGAGTACAATTTTAGCCTTTTCTCAACTGAGTGGCGCCATGGAGGGGCTCCCATTTGTCCCAATTACAAAGACATAAACTTGATGCAGACCACACTGGGTTTGAATCTCAACCAGAGAAGCAAAATCCTGAAGTCCAATGAATTATTTCATGAAACTTCCATTAAATATGATTAATATGCCTGCTCTTTAATTGTAGTCTGATACACCCCAAATCATGTGAATTACATTTTAGTGCTCACAAAAGTTGACGGGTTCTTGGGATACATATATATAACCCCAAAGCAAAATTATCTTTTTCCTTTTTGTTTTGGAAGCACAGGTTAGAATTAGTTTACAAATAGAGTATATTTATTTATTGGCTTTGTTTTCTTGCAGCTAAAATTATTTGTTTCTGAAAACATCTGGCTTCACTCTTGAATCCAATTTTGGGCACAAATCTCTTAAGAGCAGATCACAAGATACCTGAATCCTATCCCAGGCATAATCTCATTCTGAAATCAGGTCTGACCACTACCTCATTGATCCATTTCTACCACCAATAGAACAACCCATCAGCTGCAAGATGTCTCTAAACTGATTGAAATAGGACATTTAGGTTGTTTTTGTTACCTTGCTTCCTGGTAAACTATAGCAGTGGCCTTTGGGGAAACAATGTTCTCTAATTCTTCCACCTTGCTACAGATGATCAATTAAAACCAGGAAAAGAACTGATAAAAGTGATTGTGATAGTGCTGAATGCTATAAAATCCTTGCATTGATTTTTGTTGTTTGGAGGCTTTTTGTTTGTTTTTATACTTTATATTGATTGTCATATCCTAATGATGGCATTTATAAGGTAATTGCTTCCTCTATAAATACACTCAAAACCTAATACCTCTAAAATTTAATAGCACTAAATTAGTGCTATAAATGTATTTGATTGTTGCAGAGACAAAGAAAGGTTTCACCAGAAATGTGTCTGCTCTCCTGCATATATCTGAGACACAAATAAATTAGCATTTAGTTGACATATCACCTCACGGGATTTTAGGATAGAGAAAACCTGGCAGAAGGAAACTCCATGAATTGGCCCTGCCCCCAAATCTCGCAGATCCCCCAAGATCCACCAGTGTCAAAGGGCCTGGGGCTGTATTATCTATTGCACAGATGGAGCTTGGACAGGTATAATACATGTCCTTCCATCCTGGACCTGACCTTAGCTGTCTCTATCTCACCTCTCCCCTATAGACATTGGCCCCATCTTAGGCAGGCGGGTGGGACGGCAGCGGTGCGAATGCCACTGACTCATCCTTCAGAATAAGTCTGGGTGAAAATGGAGGGAGCAACCAAAACCAAAAGGGTGATGATGAAAAAGGCCTCAAGAGGCAGCACTTACGAGTGTGTCCTGGAACACAATATGGTCTGGTTGTAGAATGCCACTGCTTCTGGTGAGCACCAAATAGATCCAAGTCTGCTTGCAGGCATGTTCGGGAGCCTACCAGCTAGCCATGCACGACCGTCAGTGGTTCAGTCTGCACTGGCCATTAGCAGCATGTGTCAGTAACAAGCTTCCTCACATAGCCATCACTATCTTTTAAGGCACTCAATCAATCCTCTCTGTTTCTAGCACAGTGCCTCAAAATAGGTCCTGTGGTTATAAACTAAAGTCCCCACTTCCCCATTATAAGGAAATATTGCTCTTAACAATGCCCTTTGCTTTCCTGCATAATTGTGCACATCAGTTCTAGTCTCTGGAGAGAAACCCTTGAATCACAAACTACTTCGAACTAGTGTGTTAAAAAGATACAACATGGCCCTATGTGTTTCTCATGTTAATATTCCTGAACCAGAAATCCACTCAGTGTTTTGCCACTCCGAGCATTTGGTTTTCTTTCAGGGGAGAACGGTTCCCCCCTCCAGCTTTTACAGATGGTGCAAATTCTGTCTGTCAACCATGACAGGAACATAACTCTGCAGGAACAGAATTCAAACATCCTAAATTGGATTTTTTTGCAGGGTGACTAGGGAGCTGAAGTTTCATGACAGGTTCTGGTTCAGAAAGTAGATGCATTTGTTTTGTATCTGCCAAACCCCACAAGCACATTCTGAACCGCTTCCTGGATTTGCTGCTCAAGAGGATTCTGCCTAAGATTCAGCTGCATAAGCACTGAATGAGGGACTAACAGGCAGCCACATTAAGGGAAACAAGTTTCAGCCTAGAAATCGGTGGTGCCCACATGTAATTCCTATTATCAATTAATTAATGGCAATTGTGTTCCTACTATCACACCCATGCACAACAATTTGCTGGTGTTCCTTAATATGTACAGAATGTACAATACTGAACAATTAACTGCTTAGCCCAGCCAATCAAATGTTATTGCATGTAGCAACAAAGATATATGCAATTAGGGCACATTTAGTTTAAATGAACAAGATGAAGTACAACTATTATTAGCAAGAACAAAAATCTCCACCTATAGTGAGATCTAGTTAAGTCTGCAAAATATGCAGTCTACCCAGATTGTTATTTAATGTAATTTATTCTTATTGCAAAGTGATCTCAGATTATAAAGCACTGTATAGGTGCTGAGCTTTATGACTGGGGGGGGCATGGTTTATTTTTCTTACTATCACTTTCTTCTTTCCTCCATGCACACTAGAAGGAAGTCATGCGCACTGTGTGAAAGTAATTCATGTTAGAAGGACATGTTAACTGGGCTTAGATGGATACTTACCGGCTGATCTTCATTACAGGTTAATGATATCAAGTATCAATTGTATCAAATGTTTCGTATTTGTATATGCCCCTCTATTTTAATTAGGGTGCCCAGCTCCAGTTTCATGAAATGGAAGACCCTGAAAAAAAGCCACATGTGATCAGCACAGATTGGAAGAGAGAGACAACATCTCTAGAAGCATCATTGTCTTTCAATGCCCTAGATTGTCCTGAATAATAAAGAACTCGTTGAGTGTGTAATGGGGTTCCAGCCACCGCAACTGCATCTCCTCCTGGCCAGGCATGGTGTAGCAGCTTTCTTCCCGTAATCTGCCTCTGGTCATTGGTCACTCCATCACTGCCATGGTCTCTCTTACCATAATCCATAGCGCACTCTCCCATATAACCTTGAGTCCATTGGTTACAGTACTTGCCAGTTCAGTTCCCCCTGCCCCAAGCTGACGAGAAGAAGGGATCTGAAGAGGAGTTTCCTGCCTCTCAGGTGAGTGCCCTAACCACTGGAAGATGTAGGTCTCAGCAAGAAGAGATGGGGAATTGAACCAGTGTCTGCTACATCCTGAGTGAGTACCCTATATAATGGGCTAAAAGTAATAAAGGCAGTCCCTGCCTCTGCCCCACAAGGCCATTTTGTGTGGAGTTAGGTAGACACTGAACACACCCACTGGTTTGGTGAGACAGGCAGGGCAGGGGGTATGCCAAAGGTGAGAGGAGGTGGCGGGGGGCTGCAGCTGGCCATTGTAATCTACAGCAGCTTTGATGCAATGGTTATCTGTATGGGGGCTGGTGCAGAGCCAGCCTGTGAATCCAGCAGTCTCAACTGGATCCTTGGCTGTGCCCAGCGGATAATGAACGCAGCAAAGAATCTAGGCCAGGTACATAAATGTTGATGGGAAAGGTGCTACCTGTGTCTGGGTGAGACTTTGCTCCTGGCCAGACACTTGTTGCAGTGAATCCATTACTCAGATCCACAGAGCCATCAGCCCACCTTAGCATTTAGGCGTGAAGTCCTCTGCAGGGGCTCTGTCGTACACTTCGATTTGTCATGCTGCTAATCCTGAGCCATCTGTAGGCAGGAAGGATTTACAAGCCGCGCTGTGCTGGATTCCATCTGAATCACATCGCAGATGTGTTGGTGGTGTGCATGTAATTCCATGCTCGTTCCATATCTACGGTGGCATCAGCTGCAACTTGAATTCTAATGCTTGACTCCTATGTCAGGGAGAAAAGCCAGGTAAATAAATAAATAAAACATGCGTCTGACTGTGAAGTACACCTGAAGGTTACAGCTGATTTGTCTTATCTCTCAGTGAAAGGATCTCCTGATTGCCTAGCCTGACGTGGTACATGAAATGGGATCTTTTTTTCCCCTTCCTTGGCCAGTGTTTGAGAATTTAAGTTAATTGGGGTTGTCTTTCCTTTCTTACTCTGCTCCCCATTCATTTTTATTCCTGTTTGTTTTGCTCCCTTGTTATGGGCCTCATTTAAAAATCAAGTCAGGATTCTCCTCTTTCATGCAGACCAATACAAGATATATCCATTATGATCAGAGCTGCATAGCAACCACCCTTACCGAGACAGCGTGGTATAGTGACTAGGGAACCAGGGAACCTGGAGCCTATGCCTGCCTCTGTCACTGATCTGCTGTGTGACCTTCAGTAAGTCACTTTACCTTCCAGTGCCTCTATTTCCCTTCCCACTCTTTGGCTGCTTAGATCGTACATTCTCTACATATTTGACCTGATCTCGGTTGGGACTCTAGATGCTGTAATAATAAAACTCCAATGATTCTTGTGTTTGTAGTTGATTATCTATTTAATCAACTTTCAAGTGAAACATAAAACCAAGGCCCTGATCATGAAAGATCACATGGCCCTTTTCTATAATAAAAGGGTTAGGGTTAGGGTGCTTATCTCAGTGTTCTGCGCATATTCCAAACTCTAATTCGGCAGACCTAAAATGTCTAGTATAAGGGTGTTGCTGCTTCTGGTTTTTGTCCTGAAGTGTTGCGTGATGTTAAACGTGTGCTGCCCTCCTCAATCTACCACTGATGGCTGATGAAAGGAGCCCTATCTCCAGATGATTGGGTTATCCTTCTGATGTGACAGTCCTTCAAAGGAACTGATTGTGATGTCTCAAGCAGAGGATGAGGTGTGAAGGTTTGGGGGGAAAGGAGCAGAGGAATCACCTGCTATCATTGGATTCTGCTTTTGCTCTCCCCTCCCCCCCCAAAAGTAATTAATATATTAATTAACTGAAGTGCTTTGAAGATGAAACTTGATGTAATTGCAAAGTGTTATTCTGATGAGGAGACATTTTTTTTCCCCAGGGATGAGAATATATCTAACAGGCGCTTCTTTACATTACTGGAAATTCTTAAGGGCCACAGAACCAAGAAAAAGGGACGCAACTCACAAAAGCAGGGTTTGTTAGAATCACGCCCACTCATCCCAGGCTCTGTTCCTCCCAGCTGTACAACATTTCAGCCATGAACATCCCTGGGGCGAAGATCGTCAATGGGGAACAATGACTGCCAGGGTGTTACTCAGAAATCCTTAGCACGCTGGCTTGCCCATCTTTGATTTGGGGTAGGGTTCACTGTTAGGACTGACATTAAGAGAAAATGGGTTCCCATTTTTGTTTTCTGGGTACAACCGTGTTGAGTGAGAAGACATGGCAGCCAGAATAAGTCTTGGAGACTGCTAACAGATTGCCACACATATAGGATTTACGGTTGTTAAACCTGTCTGTAAGCTCTTGAAAGCTGTTGATTAAAGCCAAGGGTATTTTTCTCATCTTACAGGCATCCTGTGTCTGTGGGATCTAACATACCAGAGAGGACTTATATTTGCCTGAGCCTTAGATTCTGTCTCAAAGCAAGATACCGTACGTGTACGACCTTTCTCAGGTTGCGCAAAAAACTAATTTAGCCCAAGAGGTTTATAAAGAGGGGATAAGATACTTGCAAGAGGCACTGCAATTGACTTCCATAGAGATCATCTCTGAAGTCTTGAGGAGGAACCAGGCACGACATGAGTCCAGTGTTTAAAGTCTGCTATCACCGTTGTTTGTTTGTTTGTTTGTTCGTTCCAGGAAGCGACTGAATGCATGCTAATGTGTATGCATTGCTGCTTCAGTGGAGATTTCAGCAATTGATTTTTCCTGCACCCAGCTGCATTTGGGATTTTCATAAGCATTTGCAGGGCAGAGGGCAAAGCAATACTTAAATTTCCCAGGCTTTTGGCAGTGAAGTACAGCAGACGGGACCTTCCATCCAAGTGGGCTGGAGTCTCTACAATAGCTAGGTTAAGATGCAAGCTGGGCAGTCAGAGCTGGCATTTTATTATGAGAGCATTAACAGGTTTCTAAAAGCCTAAAATTTCTCAGGCAGAAGTGCACGCTGCTGATGTGTTTGAGGAGTTTCAGACAGCAGCACTAAGGTGTATTTTATTATAATGGCTACACTTGGGACTTTCTTTTGTCTCAGGTGTCTTTTTTTTAAATAGACTCAAATGCAACATAAATGGAAAGAAAATGCGCACACACACACACACACACACACACCCCTCTATGCATCTATCCAAGAAAACAAATGGAAGACCTACAGTCCTGTGAGTTTCTAGGTGCTTAAAAGTTAGGCGTTGCAACACCTGAATGTGAAGCCAGGCCAGGTTGAATCCTGGATTAGGAGTTACCAAGCCATAATGAAATAGGAATAGTAGATAATAGTTTAAAATAGCCAAATAAATATAGGAGAAGCAGTATCATTGCTAAGTGGCTATTTCATCCTGGAGATGGAGTCTGCAATGCAATGCCCCTCCTCATTAGACACAGACACCCAGGAAATAATATTGGGGGAACATGTCACCACCAGTATCCCGGTATTTGGGGTAAGGAGGTAAGTTTTCCCAGTTCAGTGGCAGCCTAAGCGATAGCCTACAAACAATGTGCTCCTTATTCCTGCACTCATCTTTGTTCAGAATGCAGGTCAGGCATATTTCTTCTAACAAATGGCTTTTGGTGACCACAGTGAAATTGGATGCAGATTTAGCCAGCTATATACCTAATTTTTTCACTGTTCATTTACCATGAAGGAAGGAAGTGGTGAGAAAGCGTGTCCAGCATATTCCTCTGTGCCCAGCCACACAGTAACAATGGTTTTACAGCATTCTCTATCATGAGCGGATACTTGGCAGACAGCTGTGTGTCAAGCCACTGCTGGTGGCAGTCCGGCTGCAAAGTGCTCTGACTACAGTCAAACTCTTCATCATATGGTAGATTGCATATTGTTTGTGGATACTCTGTCCTCTTTGATGCAATGTCTGACTGCAAAATTGACCAGCACATTATTGTAACTATATAATCCTCATCAACAGTTTCACTCTCTGTGGGGATGTGAATCCAATGCTTTTTGGCTCTTCCATGTCGTGCATGGCCAGACCTCAAAGTGACCTTAAGTAACAACTCCTTGTTTGTCTTCCTCCTTCATGTCCCTTTCCAACAACAACAATAATAATAATTTTGGGCCTGATTCCTGACTCCATTTCACTAGTTCCATGCCAGTATAAATCTGGTGCAGTGGAGAGGAGGACCAGATCCTCTGCTTATTAATAGTGCCCCACTGAAGTGGTCATATGTGCTCAGGATGGGTTTTCAGTATATCTGGGTCTACATCTATTTTATTTTTAAGCAGAGAGCCAGATTTTTTAAATAGAGCAAATTCCATGCTTAGGAATCGCTCCATCACCCACTGACTAGCACCTTGCCAATTTGTTTCATTGTATTTTGAAGCCATTCACACATTGTGGGTTTGAAAGTTGGATGCTCCCAGGTCACTGAGGGGCTGTTGAAAATCCCACCCTCGACCATTATCGGGTTATTGCATTCTGTGAAAAATAGGTGAGAGAACTCGTAGAATGGGGAATGTGCATAGAAATGTTGGGGAATAAAGGAGCAGAATGTGAGAAGGAGAATTTCAAGTGAAAAGATAAACAATGTCTTTAACATACAGAGGGTTCCCACAGCTCAAACTAGCTTCAACTCCACCACATTCAGCTAAGCCTACTGCTAATCTAATGTGCCATGATAGGATTCTCCAAGGGGGTGGTCAGGTACGCTCTAGGATGAGGCTCCAGGAAAACAGTTCTCTTCCCATTGAGGGCCGAATTATATGTTGAACGCACAGCTCCATGTTGCAGGTGGAGTGGAAGTATGCCTTCCCCATTCCCCAGGAACAGTTTTACAAGGGATTGTCTCCTGGACCTGGAGGAGATAGAAGTATGCCGTAACATTTGCAGGTGACACACAGATTGGTGGAATGGTCAGTACTGGTGAGGACAGGGCAATCAAACTGAGCAATCTGGATCACTTAGGAAGCTGGGCTCATTCAAACAAAATGCATTTTAATACAGCTAAAGGCAAAATTATACAGCTAGGAACAAGGGTTCTTCATAGCTTGATGTCTTGAAATCAAGACTGCCTTTCTGGAAGTTATATTTTAGCCAAATACAAGTTTTGGACTCAATACAGGAGTATCTGGGTGAAATGCAATGTCCTGTGCTATACAGGAGGTCAGACTAAATAATTGAATGGTCCCTTCTGGCTCTAAACTCTGTGAATTTGTGACTCTATGAAAACTTTCTGATTCCTATGGACCTTTAAACCAGTAAATCCCAGGCACCACTTTATCGGCAGCCAGCCTATAAAGAATGCAGGGTAAGCATAGTGTGATCATGAGAATGCATTTCAGTGAAGAGACATGCTTCTGCGCTCTACACAAGCACTAGTCCTGGTCTGCTGGGAGAACTGCAAATAAGAGAGTGAAGCTTTGTGTTTCATTCAGCTCTTCCTGGCCAATTCAGTGCCTTATTCTTCACCTCCCCATAGGAATAAACATGAAAGAAGTTGGGTTATAAGCAGAGATGGGGAAGTGGCAGAAGTCAGATCAAGAGATAC
This sequence comes from Mauremys reevesii, assembly GCF_016161935.1. Lineage (NCBI taxonomy): Eukaryota > Metazoa > Chordata > Testudines > Geoemydidae > Mauremys > Mauremys reevesii. Next base: position 39,781,191 of record NC_052637.1, on the reverse strand, counting down.
AGATTTTGACCCCTTTCCCACCTCCCATCATATTACCCTCAATATTTCAGAAGACTTGTGATCTGGGCCTGATTCACAGCTGGTACACCAACATAATCCTAGTGACATCAGTGGAAAGAGAATGGAGACAATGAAAGATGCATTCAGCTCATGGGTTGCTGGTTGTTAGCCAAGATCACTAGGTTTGTTGCTTCAACAATAGAAGAGGAAGCAAAATAAAATGACTTTGCTATGATTTAAAGAGATAAATACTACATAAAACCATAAGAACAGCTATACTGGGTCAGATCAATGGTTCATCTAGCTCAGTATCCCATCTTCTGACAGTGGCCAGTGCCAGATACTTCGCAGGGAATGAATAGAACAGGGCACTTATTGAGTCATCCACCTCCTGTGGTCCAGTCCCAGCTTCTGGCAATCAGAGGTTTAGGGACACCTAGAGCACTGGGTTACTTCCCTGACCATCTTGGCTAATAGTCACTGATGGAACTATCCTCCATGACTTCATCTAATTCTTTTTTGAACCCAGGTATACTTTTGGACTTCAAACATCCCCTGGCAATGAGTTCCACAGATTGACCATAAGTTGCATGAAGAAGTACTTCCTTATGTTTTTTTTAAACCTGCTGCCTATTAATATTGTTGGGTGACCCTTGGTTCTTGTTTTACATGAAGGGGTAAATAACTCTTCCTTATTCACTTTCTCCACACCATGTACTATTGATTAGTGCAGGCAGCCTGGCAGGGGGAAAAGAACACACAGATGTCCATTGCCATCTGCAATCTTCACATTTCGGGGCAGGCTTACAAGGGTAAAATGGAGAGTGCTCAGGCTCCACTACCTTATCTGGTATGTGGATTTAATTTTTAATATTTTGTATTGATCCTATTGACAAGTGTTGCTCTGCATGCATTCTCAGTGCAAATTATAGATGGGCAAGACCTAATCGGTCATCAAGTGCCCCCTCCTCACCCTCTCCAGTCTGGCAGAATGTGAGATAGTCCCTCCAGTTGATTATTTGCAATAGTTTTGAGTGGGGAGGTGGATGTCAGCTGTCACACTTACTGTATTAACTGCCCCTGGCCCCTCCTGGACTCCGTCTCAGGTTTCAGGCCTCCCCGTCATCTGTCTCAGGGTGGAATCATGTGATTCACCCAGTCTCAGACCAAACCCAGGCAGCAGTCCCCTGTGATCAACCATGATTACCTCAGCAGGCCTGACTTGTCTTCAATGCCTCCAGTTCTGTTCCCTCTGGGAGCAATGACACTGGTATCCAGCAGCCAGACAGCCTTCTTCAAGCAAAATATGATTTATTTAGAACCAAAGCATTTAAGAGAAAACAGATCTTAAAAACAATAAGCCGGTCTATACACACATCTCTCTGTCTAGAGCTTACCACCCCTCAGTGTTAGTCTGGGAGGTCCAATTTCTTTAGTGTCCTCTGTGGAGTCTCTCTTTGTGTCACTCTGTCTCCCTGGACAGCCCCTGACAACTGACATCCCCTCCTTTTCTTAGCTGTTTAGTCTCCTTAGAGCCCAGTGTTGCCAAAAGAGCAGTGTCACTTCAGCCGGGGGCCTGCATGTATGGCATCGTCTTGTAATTGCCTCCCCACTGTTTGCTGGGAGGTTGCTTACCTATAAGTATTGAGTCGCTTCCCTTCTTGTTTTTCCCACAGTCCCCTATTAAGTTAGATTAACACAGTCATGCACAAAAGACTTACAGGCCAATATACAATAACTTCACTTCATTGACCAGGTCACATACAATGTTCATAAAATTATTACCCCTCAATATTCTTAGGTAACGTCTACACTCTGAGCTTAGGGGGTTGATTCCCAGCTCACGCGGACATACATGTGCTTGCTCCCATCTGAGCCAGCATGCTAAAAACAGTAGTGTAGCTGCAGTATCCTGGGCAGCAGCAAGCAGCAGCATGAGCTAGCTATCCCGAGTATAAACCCGGCTGAGTCCTATGGGTACGTATTCCGGGCTGCTGGCTCATGCTGCTACTGTCCACATTAGCATGGCTCCGCTACTCTTTTTAGCACAAGCCGGCTCGTAGTGTAGACGTAGCCTTAGGTTATTATGTATCACCTCCACAGCTTTTGCAAAAGCCACAAAACTGGGATTTAGATATTGTGCTTCTCCCCCCAGCCCGCCCCCATGTTTGGAAGTATTTGAAATTGAGGTTTTGGTTTGGATCTGTCTGGATTCCAGAAATTCAGAGCAAAACTCAGCTTAAACTCTAGGATTTGGTTTGGTGTCACATAGAATCCCTGCCGCAGCACCAGTTTTACATGTTTTCCACCCAACCCCTATAAATCAGTCCATGTTCTGTTGAAACTCAGCCCAGTTTTGCCATGTGGCTCATAAACCATGGAGGCTGTGAATCCAAGTTTCATCACAAAAGAGTCACACAGCTCTAGCCAGGACTCCTACTTGCAATGCCTGGCTCTGCTACTGACTTGCTGCATGTTCCTGTCAAGTCGCTTAACCTCACTTTGTCTCAAATTAGTCATAATTCATGTGGCTATTAAAAAATCTTGCCTATCTCTCTGGGGTGTTTTGAAGTCTAATTCATGTTTATAAAGCTTGGCATTCTCGAGTCAAAGGTGCCATATAGCTGCAAAGGACAGAATCATTCACATTCTTTGCACCAATCTGAGCCATCCTTTCCTCCTTGGATTATTTTAGAGTCTGGCCTGGGAAAATGTGGAATGGGGTGATCACGCAGAGTGCACCACATATCCAATGCTTGGGGAGAGTCATAGCAAAAATAAAAGCTGAGAGAGGGAAGAATTTAGGAAGCACTAAATACCACACAAGCCATGGGCCAAACTCTGGTGCAGCTCCATGAGCTCTGATGATGTTATACCACCAGAGATAATACGCAGCTTCTCCTCTAATTGTCAGCAGGTAATGAGTCAAATCTGTCAGCACTTACAGTTAATAAGCGATGGGTTTTTTTTCTATTCACAGCACTCCAATGAGTATGGTTACACATTCCCCAAAGGAATATAAGGAAATAACACAACACTTCAACGATGAGGGTAATTAACCATTGGAACTATTTACCAAGGGTTGTGGTGGATAATCACTGGCAATTTTTAAATCAAGACCGAATGTTTGCTCTACAAGATCTGTTATAATTCAAACAGGAATTAATTCAGGGAATTCCTACGGCCTGCGTTATACAGGTCAGACTAGATGGTCTCTGTGGTCTCTTTGGGGCTGGTGATCTGTGAATAATGAACTCATCCCAGCTGACGCTACAAAGAAAGTTTTGGCTCTCTTGACAATCATTGGTCAGCAAGTGCGCACTTATCAGACCCTTGCAGAATTCCCTGCCAATGTTCATCTTTGTCTTGCATTGGTTACCCACAAGAATTTCCACACAGATTAATGTACAGTATTATACCTGGTATATGATGCTGTTTTTCCACAGCTCTGTTCCACAGACACATGACACTGTGTATGTATGCCAGTATTGTAAAGCCTTAAAATCATCCAGCTACTCTGGATCTAGGGATCAGTAATTACCCATTGTCTGGGGAGCAAATTCAAAATTTACTCTGGATCTGTGGAGCTGTAATTACACTATAGACTGTATGACTAACTGATTACTACCAGGTTTGTTTGGGTTTTTTTTCAGTCAGAAGGTGTAATGTAATCCTCACTGCCACTGAATGTTTTGCTGTGTCAGGAAGTGGCTGTGATGATTTTGGGGCTGGACATCAGTCAGTTGCAGTAACTTCAGGTAGTGCAAGAGAGACTAGGCCAAATTCTCTGCTGGAGTAAATTAGCGGAGCTCTATTGACTACAGTGGAGCTGAGACAGTTTATACTAGAAGAGAATTTGGCCAATTTTTTTTAGGCATAATTGAGTACAGGAGAGAGAGTTTCAAACAGCCGTCACTCTTGCAACCCCAATGCCCAGATTCATCTCCTTTGCTCCAACTAATCTCTCATATTAAGTATAGAGTGTATCACAAAAGAGAGAAGGCTCCATCATAAGTGTATCGTTTCCCTCTACAGGCTGAGGGATTTTTGCAGATTTGGGATGACTTTCTTTTCTGATGGTAGGTCCCAGATTCCATGGTAGGGACCAAATTTTTGGACTAACCCACAGAAAACCCCTACAACTACCGGTGTTACTCTGCAGCCTCAACCGTGTCTAAAAAAGAAAAGCAGCAGGGGTAGAAGGATAAGCAGGCTTACAACCAGCGCTAGTGCGAGAAACTTTCAGAGGAGAGAAAATAATTTATCCTGATTTAACTGAATGCCACAGCACGTAAGCAAAATAGATGCAATTTTTAGCTATGGTAGCTGAAGCCTAGCTAAAATTCTGATCTTGGAGGTTACCAGTCAAATCTCACATTGGGTAAGATTTCTGCACGCTTTCTTTCAAAACATCAAGAGTTAATTCAGCAAAACAGCTGATTGCACTGCTGCTACACTGGCAGAAGATCCACCTTGAGAAGTGATGAGAGAGAGAGTTCTGAGTATTCTGTTTGAGCATATGTACACAATTTCCTTGGCAAAACCGTTAGATCCCTATTTTAATTTTCTTTTGTGCAAATTCAGCCACGATAATAATTTGCAAAATGTGCAAGGGTAACAAAATACACAAGAGGGAAGAACTTCACTGTAAAATGAACTGCGGAAGATAGAGCAGTAGAGGATGCCGGCAAGGAGAAGAAAGGAGAACATAATGAATAGAAAGTCCTACATTTGAAGAGGATACAAACAGCATAACAGGAAGACATAACCAAGCAGCTAAATCAAATACACTACATTAATTTTCATTTTATCTCCTTCAGATTTTCTGATGATTACCTTGTTTATGGAACAAAGAAAATTCATTGCTGCAGGGAAGTTGTGGAATTGAGATTGACAACTTAGATGAGCAGACAATCTCTAGCTTAAGTAATAGTCCATAACGTGAGAACCACTGTTGGAGGAAGAATATTGGCTTAAGTATTAGTGCAATGTGTGAGAAAAAAATTATATTTTTTGGGCTGGTTGATTTGTGAGTGGATGGCTGATTGCTTGTTTGTTGGTTTTTGTTTTGGTTTGTTTATTTTGTTTGAAAGAAGATGAGGAAATTGTGACTTGATATGAACCATTCGTCTGATTTCTCTAACCAGCCATGACAACTGCATTGAAAGGAAAACTTTAGTTGATCATCCCTGCAATGAAATTCAAAGGTGTTGAAGGCAGGACATTGCCAGTAGTGAAAGACTTTGCCTCTGAAATTGATTCCCTTATGTAATACCTTAGAGCCCAAATCTGGACATATTCATAACAAGATGCATGATACATTCATATCAAGCCTTGAACAAATATCTGCAGATTCTAGAATCCCCTATTAGATAGATTTCCCTAGTGTTTAGCTAGTTCAGTGCAACGGGGTCTCTCAGATTATATATTCCAGATTTGGGGCAATATTGTTTCATATGGTTCTGAAAATTTGTAATATACACCAAGTTGGATGCTCTATCAAGTGCTTGTAACAATAATTATAATTAATTTAAATGCCCAATATATCTAGCCTGCATACAGAGTATAATTGCAGGCTATATAGTCCTGAATTAATTTGCTGTGGTAAATATATCTAATGTGAAATAGTTGTTATGCCTGGAAATGAATTCTGAGCATTTTCCAGACAATTTGCAAGGGCCTGTTTCATACCAGTTGTCACTCTAACTCTAAACTTGAGATAAACCTTGCTCACTGGCATCAGTTCATAATAGGATGGTTAGGCTTATCCTTATTAGAACTTTTCCTGGAAAAAACTACAGTAGAAATGGCGGTGGAAGGTGGAATAAGATTGCTAAATTCCTGTCCAGTGTCCAGTTGAGATACAGTCAAGATTTTCAAAGCACGCTCAAGTGTTTTGATACGTTTTCCATACATTTTAATAAAAATATGTGCCTAAAGATCCTCTAGACAGTTCTGGAAATCTCAGCGTTCATTCGCAATCTATCATAACTCAGCTACAGTCCTTCCTGTGCTGATCATGCCTACTAGAACACAAGCCAAGGGAGCGCTGAAGAATTATGTTCTTTTCACTAATCAGATAGAGCAATTTGAACAAGACTGTTTACAGTGCAAACCCAACCACCGATGCATGAGGAAGTAGTTATAATATTAAACTGAATGTGGCTTAGAGATTTTTACTGTAAATTTATGCATATTTTGTTTTTTGTTTTATTTACAGTAGCTTTATCTTCAGTGGGGCATAACACCCACAGAAAGCAAGAAGATGGGAAGATGCACCAGTGGTGCAAGTGAATGTCAAATTTCATAGTAAATGTCTGTGTTTTTCCTATGATCACTTATTACACATTGAATTTGTTCCTTCTCTCTCTCTTTTTTAGTGTTTGGTGTGGTTTTTTTAAATTTCAGCAGTGATGCAACCCCAAACCTGCAAAATTTCTCCAAGGCTTTCTCATGCTGTCTTCAGCTATACTGGGCCCATACATCATAAGAAAGGAAAGCCATTCATACATCTTAATAAGCCAGTCCAAATTATATACAAATCTACAAGCTTCACTACAGGATTCCAGCATTGTATATATCCCCATATCTCTGATTTTTAAGGACAGTTTTTGCAAGGGTATCACTTATTGGAATAATCAAGATGACTTTGAGTTGTTTTTTTCTGCTTGATGGAATGTACTGCCAGATGCAGTCCAGGCATAGGTGCTAGAACTAGGGGTGCTGGAGGTACTACTGCACCTCCTTGCTTGAAATGGGGTTTACAGTTTGGTTCGATGGCTCTCAGCACCCCCACTATACAAATTGTTCCAGCCTCCCTAGGTCCAGGCTCTTTTCTTCAGCCTCTCTCCTTACAACATTCTAGTCTCACTTCCAAGGCCAGCAAAAACTGGGAGGTGTTGCAGAGACATCCTTTTCCTCTGTCATTACTGTCACTGGCTGTATTTGAGCCAGAGTTGCAGTGTCAAACAGTTCTATGTCCCATTCTTACTGTCCTAAACATGATCCAGTTTTCCAAATGTACACTTCTTTATATGATACACAAATAGTAAAAAAGAAACAAAAGCATGCATAAATAAATAAATAAATACATACATACATTGTGTCACCAACACATTTTTTATCATGGGTCCAGGTGCATATGGAAAATGTCATCTTAGCATAAGAACAGAATCACCTTCATGACATGCATTCATATTGGTCTTTACCTGTGGCCCACTGAAAGCAAAGGAAAGACTCCGATGGAATTCAAAGAGGTTTGGATAGGGCCCATTGTGCATGATATATATTTATATTTTGCTGATGAAAAGAGCATCAGTGCCTTAGTTTTATATAACTGATGCTCTTTGCATCAGCGATAGATAGATAGATAGATAGATAGATGGGGTGTATAGGAATAGATAGATAGAAAGTATGTGCTGAGCTGTATGCATGTAAGTTGAGGCAGATCAGTGCTATTTCTATACTTTACTGGGGTTTTCATTGAGACATCTCAAGGCCAAACTTTGAATAGGTTTGGCCCTTTTTTTTAACTAAAATAATAAACACAGAGTTTAAGGCCATAAGGGACCACCAAAACTTCAAGTCTGACTTCCTATATATCACCAGCCACCAGCACTTACCAAGCAGGCACACATTACACCCAACAACTGAAATTAGACCAAAGTATTACAGCCCATAAGAGACCAGACCATTGTGTGCTATGGGTAGAGAATAGAAGAGACCAAGGTGCACCAGCGCCCGAGACCCCTGCAATGGCAGGGAATTGATTAAATGAGATGTACTCAGATGACCCCAGCAAGTGACTCGCACTCCATGCATAAATGATCATGTGAGTACAAAGAACATCAACATGATTATAGTGGATCTATATATCTTAAGAAATCTGCCTTGACTACTTATGTTGGCCATAATTCTATGGCATGCGAGAGCGTCACAGTTTTTAATATATTTATTCTCATAGAATCTCTGTGAGGGATAGCGCTATTATTGACATTTTATAGATGGGGGACTGATGCACAGAGAGACTCATGGGTAACATTTTCCAAAGTGCCTAAGTAACAGGAGCCTAAGTCTCATTTTCAAAAGTGACTTAAGAGTCTAAAATAGGTCCAATGAGACCTATCCAGTTTTTGGATATAGGAATAAGGGGACTTTATTCTTCAACTTCTCAGTTGAGAAGTGGGAAGAAGTTCCAGTTTACTTTACTCTTAGAAATCCAGCCTTGAGGTCTAAAGTTGTGGTTGGGAACAGCTAATGGGCTTATCTGGAAGCACCACATTACTACCCATTCCAGCACTCTTAGGGCTGGTCTACGCTAGCGCGGTAAATTGATCTAACTTACACAACTTCAGTTACGTGAATAATGTAATTGAAGTTGATGTACTTAGATCCACTTACCATGGTGACTACACTGCACTGTGTCGATGGGACAGTGTCTCCCGTCAACTTCCCTTATGCTTCTAGGAGAGGTGGAGTACTCTCCCATCGATTTAGCGTGTCTTCACCAGCCCCGCTAAATCGACCAACAGTACCGATGTACCAGTAAATGTAGACATGCCCTGAGTCATTCACCTCAGTCACGATGTGTCCTTCTACATGCAGCTTGGGACAAATCCTTGACCCTACTCTCTGCAGTATGCACTAGCATAGAAGATCCCAGACACAGCAGAACAACAAGCAGGTGAATTCTAAGGGCAGGGCTAGAGTTAACTAGAGTTAATTATGCATCATAAGAAGATAATTTGATAACAGAATTGAAAATATTCCCATCTGTCTCCCTTCTATTGGATTGCTCAAATAATGTCTACTGTTCATAAAGTACTATGCAATCTGAGATTACACAGTAATTAGAGGGACAATGCTTCAGGACTCTCTAGTGTAGGCTTCATGAGGTCGTGTATGAACTGTCTTCGAGGGGGGAATAAAAGCAAGACCCACCCAAGGTATTAATGTGGTTGGCTTTCTTATCCAGATTTCATTCTGTTCAGTGTGTTCTGGTATGTCATTACAGGATGTGCAAGTGCTAGCACAGCAGATAGGCCTTTTGCTCCAAAGTCCCTGTGAAAGATGACTGCAGAAAATATTGACAATTGTCACTGGTTCTTGGATAAGGGGGACAATATGACCCCTTTTATTGCACCATAAAATAAGGATTAATGTGCAATCAGAGGTCTAAAAACTTTCCTTGGTGGATATGCTCTCTTGTTGTTCCCAGAGGAGTGAAGTCCTGTAAATGCAAGCTTCAGCATGGACTAGCCTTGCAAGTAATTACCCAGGGTTCCAGACAGGTTTGTACAGCCCACGCTGAAGAATGCACTGCCATCACTTCAACTCTTCTGGGACCTGAGCAAGCTAGATTGAAGCTAACTTGAATACGTCGGCTCGAGCTGCAATCATACCCCGTGATAGCAGTCTAGACATATCCATAGTTGACATCACAACTGGGTGTGAGCTAGAATCGATGTGCCAAGCACTTGTTCTAATCCTGAAAGCCCACCCTAACTGTGAAGCCCTCATACTCAGAGGCCTTATCTATATTAGGCTTCTATTGCCCCAAATTTCCCACCACTGCTACTCCAAATCCTGCTCCAACAATAGTAGCAATGGTAAGTACACTCATTTAGATACAGGCCAGTGACTGCTGGCATTTTTAGACCTGTGACATTTAGCGTCTCTCTGTCTAGCAAAGTCAAGTGACTGCCTAGAACCCAGTTTATACAAGAGCTTCCATTGATGGAGCAAGTAATTTGATTCATTTGAACCTCAGTTACCTGTCTGTAAAATAGAGATAAGAATCTTTCCTTTGCCTACCTTGTCTATTTTGGGTATAAGCAATTCAAGGCGGGAACTGTCTCTTATTATGTGTTTGTACTATGTGTACAGTTGTGTACAGTTACTAACACAACAGACCCCTATTGTGTCTTCTAGGCACTAACGTAATTCAAAAACTACAACTAATAAATGTGTCTGGCCTAACAGTTCCTACTTCTTAAACATACCCCTCTGTTAATGTAAATCTATTAATTACTCAAAGGCATGTTCAGGTGGATGAACTGGGCAAATAGTTGAAGTTCCGACCTGAATCACCACCTTGTTTTAAGCCACTGGGATATGAAGGGATATGTGTTCTACAGGAATTAATATGTTTTATAGATATGTGTTTGCTAGAAAAACCTGAGTGGTGAAAAATCTTTCCTTCGGAATGTAGGGACTACATTTTAGTTTTACTGCAGACTATAGTCATCGCAGTTTGCAAAGCAGTTTTCATGCAGGTTTACGGATGTTTTGCCTGGAAGTGCACATCATTCTCCTAGTGCTTAAGCAGCTTTAGATAAGAAACTATGGTTTCAGAAAGATTAAGAGCATAAGAAAGCTCTCAGGGCTAAGACGAAGTCAAGGGAGTCATCAGGCATTTGGGAAGCAATGTAGCCACATGGGAAGGCTGGAGAGTCATCAGAATAGTTCTAGGGGTTCAGAAGAGAGAGTGATTTGGGGGATTACTGTACTTTCAGATGGTAATCATGAAGCCAAGATAAGTGAACAAACTTTCAGCTGAAGAGTTTAATGGCTTGAGACTGCTGTCCGGAAATAAATCGGGGATTATGTTCCTACTGTTATTATAATACAGTAGGTTTGAATTGAGAATTAGATGTTGTACAAACACATAGCGAGAAGCCGTCCCTATCTTAAAGAGCTTACAAGCAAACTAGGCAAGCCAGACAAAGGATGGGAGGGAAAAGAGAAGCATAAAGAGGTGATGTGACTTACCCATGGTCAGACAGCAGAGCTGGCTTTCAAACCTGTCTGACACCCTAGCGCTTTCTACCAGAGTTCTTTCTTCTCCCACGTCCCTTATTTTCTGGATAGAATGTAATGCTCCAATGAGTCGGCAGTAATGAACATAAAATCCCCACTCACGGGATGGTGTAACAGGAAAAGCCTGCCCTTGTTACAATGTGGTCAGATGGGGAATATTTCACACACATTTCTGGGCTGTAAAATGACCCGGAACAAAATTGTGATAATCATAATTTTTGTTCATCACGGAGACACTGCAGCCAAAAACACCCAGGTCGAGGCATGTTACTATCTGAGTGCTAACATCTGAGGAGGGGAGGGGGCATTAGAGAGATTTCCATTTTTAAGGTGCAAAAGTAACATTATAGCCATAGTTTATTTAGAAGGTGTTTTTGCTTGTTTACTATTTTGTTCCTTGCTTTCAAGTAATTTTAAATCTCTCTGCTTTGATTACCGCAATTGTGTGATGTTTTGTCACCACCAATCCCTTTCCTTGCTTGATTTTTTAAGGGAAAAGATATTTCCTTAGGAATCTTTTTTTTTTTAATTTTAATAACAAGTGTTGTTATTATGACCTGATGTGATGTAGAGATGCATAGACAGTAGAAAACTAGTCAGTGGAAACTCCTGTATTTGAATGACATGGAAAAATCCCTCAGGCTTTCAGTCAGCTAAAAGTAGAAGAAGGTCAAATGCAGTCAGGGCTATAATCCTGTCAATGGATCTTAAATCCAGTATTTAATATCGATCTTCACCTTCATAAATAGTGTATCGATACCAGTGACATAAGTATTGACATCAACATGATGAAATGTAGCCAGTAAATATAAAGGTGAGTGGTGCAGTCAAACTTCATCCCAGCAAACCACTGGAATGAAACCGAGTGACAGAAATGGACCTTTTGTAAATTGTATTAACTGTTATTAATGATGAACTGCAGGATGGAGATCTACATGTAAGCTGGAAGATTCTTCCTTGCTCTCCATCTCTCTGGCAAACTTATCTTACATTATGCGCTTATGGAGCAGTGGACATGTTTTATTTTGTTATAGGGAGGTATAGTTAATATTAACCATATTTTTCAGTAGTTATGGTAGGGCAGTTTTGACCTCATTTAGTGTCTCTCCCTTCCCTCCCCCTCACCCAGACTGTACAATATCGGTTTCTCAAAGCTTTTTTCACCAGGTGGCCCACATGATATCTGGTGCACAACCTTCTTGCTCATGCATGATTGCATAGCAGCCCCGTGGCACCTCAACCAATTGCCTACCTGAAAAAAAAAACAAAATTAGGAAAGTACTGAATGTGTTTCAAGATGTATTTTAATACAGATTAACCGCTAGAGTTGAGGAAGAGAACCAGTAGCACATGGCAAGACAGCTGCCTGCTAACAATCAGGAATGTTCCATGGGCCACCAATAAGCCAGGGGTGACATTTTGAGAACCTCTGCCATATGGTCTGAAGTGAGGAGCCATCCCTATCAATGGGGAAAAAAACACTATAGAAGGGGTACTATGACGGTCTTCTTGAAGGTATTTTCTCAGAATGTTCCACAGAGGGTACTGATTTGGCAGGATTTCACTGTGAAGGGCCCATGCTTCCAAGTGTTTCATGCCCCCATACACTATTGTAATATAATACTATACAAACACACATACACATCTATGCACAGAAAGAGAGCTGGCCGAGAATTTTTTGATGAAATAATTATTCGGCAGAAAATTGAGATTTGCTGAAACTGGAATTTTTTTGTGGGAATGTATCGTTTTTGACAAAATTTTTGTTGGCAAGTTTTCTCTGGTCCAAGATTGAATTTCTGGCCAAAACCAGAGAATGAGAGAGAAAAAAAACACCACAGAGTAGTCAGTAGTCAATACCCTGGTGGTTAGGGCATTCACCTGGCTCTCCCACATTCCAGGTGAGAGACGTGCCAATGGACTAGTGGTTATTCAGGTTTTACACAGAAAATTTTGAAAGGTCTTGGTTTCCTCCCAAAGCAGAAGGGGAATTCTATTATTTAAATTTCCATAGGACAAGAAAACTACTCCTGCCCAGCTATGTACATATAAATTAAAGTCAAGGAACAGCTCCATTAAATCACATAAAGACCACTGGAAAACACTGCAAAACCTGTCGTAAAAGTTTGCAAATGTCCCCAGTAACACTTAGGGAAACAACCATGAACTGGCAAAATTTCACATCCCAATTATTTTCAATAAATTTGTTGTTGAGGGGGAGGGGTTCAGTCTTGCCCTGAAAATTTTACAAAACTGTTTTTTAAAGAGCTCAGTTAATTGTCACTGCGTTCATGATGTTCACTGAAAACCTGTGCCTGCAAAATGATTCCATAAGAGCCAATAAAATTATAATGGCACAGCTCTTCACGGCACTCACTTACACCGGCTGATGATCTGACACACAAGCAGGGGATATCTCTTTTTATGCTATGATTTATGGTCACCCATGATAGCCTGCTCAGGAATAGGCCCTTTGTTATAGACAATTGGGCAGCCAAGGAGAGAATTGTGCCTTAGCGTGAAGATAGTTCAAAGCACTGCCGTGTTACTTTGACCCTTGTATTGATCAGAAACTCTCCTTGATTTAATTACATTATCAGTCTCCAGACTAGACAGCTCCTAAACTCATTTATGTCCTAATCTATTTGCTGGTGCACTTTGTGATGATTTACAATACAAGCAACGGATTCTTCAAGCAACAGATGAGAATTGTTCAGAGAAACTTGCAGTGTGTGTGCAATTACGTGTTCCTTTGAAACAAAATCAAAGTTCATTTCTGAGACTACAAAAGTCTCTTCTTTCTTCCCCAGCACAAAGAATAAACAACTTGCTCTTTTAAGTCTGAACGAGCAAAAGCTTCAGGCATAGAATTAGGGGAATTTAAATTATTATTATAGACAATACACAGCACATGTCTAAAAAAATTTTCTATTTCAAAGTGGAGGCTTGAATGTTACACAGCATACAGCAGAAGAATGTCTTTTTGTTCTGCATTTGTACAACATCCTGCACAATGGGATTCTGGTCCATGACTGGGACTTCTAGGCACTATAATCATACAAATAAATAATAATAACAATAAATGACAGAATTGTCCAGGTACAAATATCTCATCTTGATGGGGCTTGTTTTTGTTAACCCAGGTGCTAAAATAATGGTAACGATAGAATATTCCCTTGCACTTACAAATATCACCTTTCATCCGAGTATCTCAAGATGCCTTACAATCAGTGGATAATTAAGGGTCAGAACACCCCATAAACTAATGATACACCTTGCCAGCAAATATTAATTTTTACTGGGGCAACACTACGTCGGGCAACCTTGTGACTGGGTGAACAGAAAAGGGGCTTTTCTCACTTAATCATCTTTGGGCTCCATAAACATTGATGGAAAATCTGCATGTGGATAGCTTAGGGATGACTGGAACAACGCCAGCACAAGTGGACGGGGCAGGAGGGAGGAAGAAGTCATTAATTCATGTATCAATACAAGCCACTGAAGGAAAATGATCCTTGGTAACTGGCTTCTGAATATGAAACACTGGTTTATTAGCCTTTAAATAAAGCATATAATGCTCTTTTCCCCATCCAGTACAGCAGAAGCATTCTTAAGAACGTAGCCCTCTGTTCGCATGCTCTATAAATGCATTTTATTGTGAGGTAAGATTTAGAGACATGTTTAGAAGAATACGCTGCAATACACTTGACTTGGTGCGGCTCTTGAACAATACCCAGGAGCTCCAGCTAGCGTAGAGTACAGCAGCCCGGTCCATAAGCAGGTAGAAATGTTATGATCACACAACACCTATTTGCTTTTGAGTGCAACTGAAGAAGCTGGTTGGGAATTTTCTGACAAAATGGGGTTTGGATGGATAATAGTAATTCATCAAAACCAAAATGTTTTGCGGAAATGTTTCGGTTTCGACAAACATGCTGAAATACAGGAGTCAGGGGAGCTCAGGAATTCTCATGAGTTAAGGCTCTGTTGTGTTAAAAAATATCAAACCAGAACACTTTGATTTTTCCAAAACAAAAATGATCAACATTTCTCGCCTTTTTTTTTAACCGTAACATTTTTGTCAAACTTTTGGAATTTCCTATGGAACGAATATTCCAAGTTTCAGACAGCTCTACTGGATACAGACACTAGAAAGTCCTATACTGTGTGGGAGTCAGGCCCTGAGATATTGCCTTTCCCTCCAGGCCCTGATGGAGTTATGACCCACTAGATATCTTCTTGCTCTGTGTTCCTGGGGGTTAAATTCTCTATACTTAATGGGAAGGCATTCTCCATGGAGAGGCTATATCTCTGGAACTCCAGTAGACCAAGTTTAGCAGTCTTCATGGTCTATCATAAGAGTTTTCTTCTTTGTTTCCTCAAGGCATTCAAAGATGGTCAGAGGCCACCTGCCTGCCCTTTATGCCTTTGAAAATGTCCCCTTTAGGCCTCTAACTGTACTCTAAGGTTATATTTACACTGCTTACGCCAGTGACCTACCAACACATGTGCAGACATGACTTTGACGTTGCAGTTTTAGGCTCCAGTTTGGGGCTGGAGCTTTTTCCTCTACTTCAGGACCTCTTTTGCCTTTTCTCTTCCCAGTTTCTTTGCCTTCTTCCTGTTCCTCCTCTCAGTCTTTTTTCCATATTATTTTTTTGCAGAGGGTACTTGTTGAGAATCTGCCTTTCCCCTTTCGGTCACTTTTCACTGTCCTCTGCTGTCAGGACAAAACTACCTGACATCTCTCCATTCAGTAGCACTGTTCAGATTCTATGATCTGACTGAATTCATGTCAAGAATCACAAATATATATTTGTTCTTTTTTGTGTGATTCTGCTCCATGAAGTTAAATCTTTTATTTGTCACTTTTAATATATGCTATAAATAAATTTGCATACTGATATTAAAAGAAACCTTTTCTATCCAAATACAATATTACAGTTCTCTAAACTGAAAATACATTTAAATGGCACATCAATCAGCCTTAACCGATTCATCCAATGAATTACATAAAATACCCTTAAATTGAACTGCAGTTAAAGTTGCTTTGAAATTATTTTAGAGATCTGTTCTATCACCAGCAAAACAGATTTTTTCTATCTCAAAAGTCTCTTTTAATAAGACACCAAAGCATTGCGTTGACATATAAGATTGCTTTATAATGAATCAAGTGCCTTACTAGAGCTAATTAATATATATCTCAACATATACACATACATGCATGCTATTGGGGCAGTATAACAAGGGAACTGACTCAAGGGTAAAGTGAAACACTGAGGATATGGGCCAAGATTTTCAAAAGGTAATATGGGGTATTTCTGTTTGTTGGTACATAGCTTGAGAGACCTTAAAGGGCCTGGCTTTTCAGAAGGTAGATGCTCAGCACTTTCTTCTCATTCAGGCCGCTTTAAAATGGCTCAGCATGGCCAGGCAAAGTCACTAGTCCCTTTGGAAAATGTTGGCCACATATCGTTTCCAAACTAGGACTTTACAAATTCCATTAATGTTTTGTACCCAAGATTTTCCACAGCAAGTGCCCAAAGTTAGGATCCTAAGTCACCATTTAGGAACCTAAATAAATGGCCTGATTTTCAAACGCACTGAGTAAAAATGGTTTAAAAAAATTGTTTTTAATGTAAGGGACAAAAATGTCATCACACAATTACAATAAAATGTGTCCTTTTTTCAGCAAGCTCGTTGACTTGGGATATATGAGGTGCTCAGTGCTTTAGATGCCGGCCAATGATTTGGGCACTTTAATGAGGTCTGAGGAGCTGAAATTTAGGCTCAGCTTTTCAAAAATATTGGTCTGAGAGGATAATGATAGCTCAAAAGTCTTTTTTCCTAGTATCTAAAGAATTTAATTAGATGACATTATAGTCTAATTTGACAGTACCTATGCAATTTAATTAAAGTACATCACATTGCTCTTTATGTGAGCGTTCACCCTTGGAAAATCAGGGTCCTTAAAGAAGCTTCAATTTGGACAGCAAAACACAGAGACATCTAAAATTCCCCACACTACTTTTGAAAATGCAAGCGTTTATTTTAAGTAATGAAAGGAGTGAGGTATAACACAGGATTTTTTTTTCCCATTAGAAATATTTGTCTCCACTAATAGGCTCATGAAAGAAAAGAAAGAATAATTTGGAGATTGTAATGATTCTGCTGTTTCATAAAATGTATATGTTAAGAAAGAAATAAAATCACAGAGCCATAAAATCACTCAGACATCTAAATTAAGTTAAAAGAGATAAAATACAAACTCTTGCAGCACTGCAAATTGGGTATCTGCCTACTGATATGATCATCATGTTGAATCACACTACAAATGTATTAAATAAATAAAACAAAGGCCCGATTCTGATCTTACACTGGCTTTACAAACTCCATTAACATGGTGTGTGTAAAACTGACATTAACATCAGGCCCTAAATGCTTGAAATAAATCAATGCTCTTCAAAGACAAATCTGTTTCTGCAATTTAGAAGAAGGGGTTCAGTTCTGAATACCTCACTGAGGCAAATTTCCCACTGAAGCTGGGATTGGTGCCAATAGATATTGTTATGAAAGTTTTCACCTCCACTTTATGGTTCAAATGGAGTTCCAATTCTCTGTTCCAGTTACGAGCAACCAGGGTGTAGAAGCACTGTCTGATCTTATATGTTACACAGATAGGACAGTGTAGAGCTGTTATGCCAGCTCCATGCCACCTGGACATAAGGGGCTGATTCTCCCCTCTTTTATAGAGTACCTACTCTGGTGTAACTCTACTGATGTCAGTGAAGTTTAGGACACCCAGCACCTGGCACGAGTGAATCCTTAATTTGTTGGATCCTGTGTATTTATATGTATTTATACTATCTGGTTCTGTGGAGTTTATTTTATCCATACTTTGTGTTCGTAGATTTGTTACAGTTGTGGGGCTTTTAAAATCCTAAATTCCCTCCTCCCCTAGTGTAAATCAGGAGCAGATGCAGTTACTAGGGTGTAAAAGTGGTGTAAGCGAAAGGAGAATTATGCCCATCATCGTATGTTTCCTCTTTCAAATGAAATAGGTCTTGGCCCCCCAGGAAACAGACAGTCCGTGTCCCCAAAACCTCTTGTTCTAATACTTTCTGTTTGTTCAGCACCTAACATGATGGGGTACTGGTTCATGACTATGGCTCATAGACACTACTGTAATGCAAGTAATAAAATAATAATGATCATGAGGAGGTACAATTAGCATGCAGGGAAGGCTATACACAAATAGTACATCTAGAAAAGCATTCAATATTAATAGATTTTTTTTACTGT
Source organism: Mauremys reevesii (assembly GCF_016161935.1). NCBI lineage: Eukaryota > Metazoa > Chordata > Testudines > Geoemydidae > Mauremys > Mauremys reevesii. The sequence continues at coordinate 39,763,071 of NC_052637.1, read as the reverse complement.
CAATTGATTTCAAACACCTTCTCTGTTGTACTCCATTCTGGTCTCCTGATTCAACTGGCAGTTAGTATCTGTTCAAACAAAAATCATTTTGATTTTTCCTTTCAGGAAAATATCAAGTAATGGGTGTTGATCTCTGTTATTTGGGAGAAATGCAAAGCCCATGCATTGACTAATTATAAAACTATGTTAGGAACAAATTCCAAGAAAATATTGCATTTCTGAAAAGTCTCTCACAGAAGACGGGCCCAGTCCTTCAAGCATTCACATCAAATTGCCGTTTATTAGGTTATTGACCCAGGGAAGGACCTATTGATAACACAATTACTACACCAGACAGATGGGTAATAGGTTGTTGTTTGAAAAAAGATAGATCCTCAGCATTAGTGGCATGGAGAAATATAAAGTATGGGAGATCTTTTCAATAGAAAAAATGGCAGAGAGCCGTATGTTATGATCAAGTTGATAGTCTAATATACAGTTACCAATTTGTTTGGAATTTGAACAAAAATTAAATAAACAGTTAATGATATGGGGTTGATCAAGCACCATTGGGTCTTTTAAAGGTAACAATTCAGGTTATAATTAAGATTTGCTAATGCTTCTATGGAAAGTTCATGTATCCTAATAATGATAAAAAATGACATTGAAATGAATGGGAGCACTAGACTGCACACAACTGGATACAGCCAGAATAAGATCTACACATCATGTAAGTCCCACTGAAGCCCTCAAAATCAACATAAGTCGAGTGTAGGTTTGTTGGAGCGATTGGAACACCTGAGCTCTTCTAGCTATGAAGAAAAGCCACCTTGGGTCTGAACAGACATAACACACTGATATTTGTTTTACCACTAGGAGCCAGATCCTCAGCTGGTGTGACACTCTACTGAAGTCAGTGGAGCGACACTGATTTACATCACCCGAGGATCTGGTTCCAGATTTTAATTGGAAATGAACCTTAGCCACACAGCCCCCTGGGGAAAACAGCACAACAGCAAAATAATTCAATAAGAAAAGAAAAAAAAGACCCCTGCCCCAACAACACTATTAAACCCTCTGAAGTATCAAATGGCTGAAAATGTTTCAGGAAAATCCAATGTATTAGCTGGAAAATATGAGTAAAATTATATTCATAAGCCTCTTAAGAAAATAGATATTCTCTGTATGGAAGTTGTGCTGGTCAAGAGCTTCCCTGCATCTCTTCGCTGGAGTTTTCATTTTCTTTCACAAACAACTTTAATAGTGTGTAATCATGATCAGAGGTAGGCTAGCTTAGTGCTGCAGTATTCCCCCGTTTCCTGGGCTACTCGCTTGTAATCTAAATGAGTGACAATTTCAACATTTTATTTAAGCTTGTGCTCCAATCCATTTGGCAAAGCTTTTCTTTAGAGATTAAAGGGACTGATTTTGCAGCTGCTCAGGGTACAGAACTCCCTCTGAAGTCCACAGGAGTTCCATGCATGGAGCAGCTATAGAAACAGCCCAAAATCAGGAAAATTTACATACGTATTAATCAAATACATCCCAACTACTGCTAAAAAAACCTGTACTCCTCAGGAAAAGAGAGACAATACAATGTAACTGAAAAGGATTCAAAACAAAGATGCCGCAATGAATTTGCACTTAAACTCCAAAGTGTTGATGCCTTTCTCTTGAGCTTCCCCAGTATAAAACACATTCTCTTTGACGTGACATATTTATTACAGGTCAAGCCAGGACGTTTTTGGTGGGGGAGTGTTTCTAAAGTGTTGCTGATGAACAGAAAGTTTCCTGCTGTTCCCCAAAGGAAAAAGCTAAAGGTGACATTGCAGCTGCTAAAATCTGTGCTAGAGGCCATGAAGACTTTGCCATTTTCATATATTTGTCGTCTTCTACTTGCACATCAAACCTCCATCTAGTCACTCACTTTAAAAAGGAAAAACATGCTCTCCACAACACTGCAGTTTCCTTAACCTGAGGGCACCTAACATTAGACATCTCAAAAACCACTTATATAGAGTACTTATATAGCGCTTTCCTCTCCAAAGAGCTTTATAAGCAGTGACTAATTAAGCCCAATTGCCTATTAAACCTAAGATATGAATGAGTTTTTTTAAAAAAGCAGAATTCTTGCCCAGGTCAAGTCCATTTCAGCTCTTCTGCACGGAGGCCAGAATCCCACAGGCAATCTGGTCCTTCACAACAGCAGTTCGGCTAAGACAGCTATTATGATTTCACTTGGTGCCAAGTCAAACGACTGGCGGTGGTATTTGTTCAGCCTCTGAAGCCTGTTGATCGTAAGGGAAGGAAGCATCGCAAGGAGAGTAATACTGTGGTCCATGTGCCAAGAGGCCAGCGCTCACAGCTCAGCTTCCGCCTCAGCCTGAGAAAGGTACGGGCAAACGTTCCCAATACGTTTCAGGGGAGGATAAATGGTACTCAGGGGGGACAGGAGCAAGACTGTGCAAACAAAGGCCCTCTCTCAACTCCGGTTAGCCAGCTTGGAGTGCTAGGAGGTGAAGGGACAGACCTGCCGCTGAAACCACAGCACGGAAGCTGGTGTTCAGAGGTGGCAGCTGAGCTCAAGGACAAGCCACCCCAATACCAATATATCAGAGGGGCCCCACACTTATCTTGGAAAATATAAATGAAGTCTTTCCTTCCTTGAACTGAAAGGCATCTCGGGAGACACCCACAAGCAAAGGCTACCCAGACATGCAGACAAGCACACACAAGGGAGCCAAATTTAAAATACACTTGTAAAGCACCAGTAGCTCTGTTCCTATGACTAACGTATCCCAAAGGTGCCATAACATATGCCAATGCCATACGCATTCTAACCACTGAATTCTGGAGCACTAGAATAAGTACAGTGAGAGGAGAAGGTGGGGGGGGGAGAACCCAGGGGATATTTTTCCACGATTTATCATGCCACTTTTATGCTGCATGTTATCATTTCCTTAGAGTCCAGAGATGAAAAGCTGCACAATTCCAAAATGAATTAAGCCTGCCAAGAAAGAGATGCAGCTTTCTCTGCTCCCTGTGATATAAATTATGTCTGTATGTTACCATTTTTGAAATTTGTAGCTGCTGAACCTCAAGGAAAGAACATGAAATTCTCAAGGCTGCATTTATGTCTCCAACTTTGGATAGAGACAAATGTGTGTCCAGTTAGACAAGTGCATGGATGATGATCCCCTAAAGCATAGTTTTAGGATTATTCCACCATTCAGGATGAATAATAAATAATGACTTATCCTTGCTAAGGAAAATCCCCTGGCTGACTGTTGTAATTGTGGAGGTGATAGGTAGCAGGTCCATACTCAAGGTCGCCTCACAGTATGGAAACACCCCTACGAAGTAGAAGATTTGTGCCTATACAAAGTCCAGTGAACCATATCTGATGGCACCAATGAAACCTTGTCACCAGGAAGGTGTCACTGATAGTTTTAAAAGCCCAGAGAAATCATGATATGTTATAAAACTGGATGAGAATGTTTTGATGAACTCTTCGTTCACCAAAAAAATACCAATTTGTCAAAACCAAAATCATTTGCAAAACATGGTCAGTTTTTATAAGTCTCCACTGCAAAAAATTTTGAAATTGTTTTTATTGAAATTATCTAAAAGTTCCATTTTTACATTTTCAAATCAGCAAGTGTTGGTTTTTTAAGCTAAATGACCTTTTATTTAGAAATTTTAGTAAATTAAGACTAATGAAGGTTTAAAAAGAGAAAAGATCAAAGTCAAAACATTCTGAAATTATTGAAATGAAATGTTTTGATTGACTTGAATTGAAAATCCTCAGAATGTCCATGGGATGGGAAAACTGTTTCTTATCCAGCTATAATATGTTACTGGTTTACAGAGCAAAACATGGACTCCCTTGGTGAGATTTCTAATCGTCTTGAGTTGGGTTGAATTTTTATGATATGCACAACCACAGCTATAGGTACACACAGAAGAGATGAAGTGTGTCTGGGAAATTAGACTTACCAGGGTCTCCCATCAGGAAGAGAGCTAGACTCTAGATAAGATAGACAGGTGTGCAGACCCTTTTTTTGTTTTAACAATTCTTTTCCTTTTATGTTATGCTTTATTTCTACTGTTAAGATTAAACAATATTTTGGTTTGAAAAGGCTCTCTGGTCACTGTACTTACCAATAGTCGTAGCTCCCAAATGAAAGAACTGCAGGTACCAAATCCAGTAGGATCTGCTAGATAAGCTTAGTTAATGCACAGGACCCAGTCTAAGTGTGGGAAAATCACAAGATTTCATCCCAAGAGCAGTAAAAGCATGGGACCTGTGAAGGTGCACTCAGAGGGCTCAAGCCTACCCCCTTCTGTGTACACTAACCCAGAGCTTCAACCCAGGACCCCACAGGGATGGAGATTCTGAGCCTGAGTCAAGCCAACTTTCTTTGTCCTCTGGACAGTCAAGTTTTCCCACATTGCACCACAAACAAAAGACTAGAGTGGCCACATCTGGAAGGGCACTAGGAAGTCTGGGATATGAGCGGTTGGAGTCGGGCCTGCATAATGCAGTATAGATGCTGGAGCTTTAGGTTGGGACCCAATGTTCAACAATTCCTAACCTGGGGTTACAAATAAGGCCTAAGCTAACAAACCCAGGGTCTGCTAACTCTAATTCTATTAACTGTGGGCTTACATTGCAGTGTAGACATATCCAGAAAGACCAAAGAAGGGTTCAGATATGCAGCTACTCCTATAACCGTGACAACCAGGCAATCATTTCAACTTTGAACTGGAGTGCATTTAAAGGTCATAAACTAATGGAGAAAGGTTTTGTATCATGACCGGTTACCTCCCCAATTCTGCCTAGCAGCCGTATACCAAAATAGCCCTAAACGAAAATGCCATGGAAATTCTCTGCTAGGTTAAACAGTTAGAATTTTAAAGTCCAACCAAAAGGCCATGAATCCCCATGAATGCTTGAGATCTGAACCCATGTCAGAATTGTGGAATTTATTTATTTATGTATTTATTTTTTCTGGGGAGGGTGAGGGGAAATAGATCTCAGATTTGAGGTGAACTGCTTCTGAAAACGCAAGCGAAATGGCTCCAGTCCTGGGACAGATAAGGGTGGAATTTTCAAACTCCCACTGCCTTCATTTCCTTAGACTCCTTTGTAAATTTGAGCCTCTGTGCACAAGCTCTAAATCAGTAGTTCTCAAACTTTTGTACTGTTGATCCCTTTTACACAGCAAACCTCTGAGTGCGACCCCCCCTTATACATTAAAAACACTTGTTTATATATTTAACACCATTATAAACGCTGGAGGCAAAGTGGGGTTTAGGGTGGAGGCTGACACCTCGCGACCCCCAGAGGGTCCTGACCCCCAGTTCTGAGAACCCCTGCTCTAAAGGCATAGCTCAGCATGCCTGGCAGAACAAAGCAATCCTTGAAAGGAGATATCTGCCAGAAGTGTTTTTAGTGTGTTGTACCTTTGGTGCACAATCTTAATGCAATACCAGATTTGCTTGTGGGCCGGGTATAAAAGAAGCAGGAAGTGTTCCCTTCTCCAGCTGTTGCTATAGCAATTGTCCTTAATATATGCAGCAATGTACAGGTAGTCTGTCTGTGGGTGGAGCACTTGATCAGCATGTAGGTTTCTTAGCCTCTCCAGCATGTCCCTTTGCCTAATCTATGCAAATAGGGATTTTACTTTGAACTGTGTTACATACATTTCATAATTTCAGTCATATTTGTCTAGCCTTCCCATCTGGAATTCTTTACTGGGATGATTAATGGGGGAGGATCCACCAATTTATCTGTGAAAATAAAGAGATGCATCTGTCCGTTTCCATTTTTTTTAGAGCACAGCAGTACCTTAAATAAAAGTGCTGTAGCCAAAGCATTTTTGCCTAAGGTGTAAATAGAGACAATACTAACTACTTGTTCTGCCTTCCCTGTAAAGGTACAGTCACTACAGGTATCAACATGAAAAAGTGATTTACTGGCCCTGTCTCTTTACTTCTCCTTGGATTTTTGTGTGTGTGCTGTTACCCAAATCATACAAAGGAATCATAAATGTATAACTCTGCAAAGACTTGAAGGTATGAATTACATCTGGCTATAGGCTGAACTTCACCCCTGCCACAGGACTAAGACCTGAACATCACTTGAGAGAATGACTAACGCCCACAAAAAAAGGCTTAAACACTGCATTGGCCATGGGTGATTTTAATCCATGTACATAAAGGTCCCATGTCACTAACCTGTAGCCTTCAAACCCAGCCTTTGCTGGTACCAGCCTATTGTATAACAATTAAATAAAAGCCTGGATTAGGCCTAATAATGATTTAGGTTGAAGAGAGATATTTCAATTTATGGTTAGTCTCAGAGGCAAGTAAAAACTGCACATTTTTATAGCTGTTTAATCATGAAAACACAGCTTGTTAGATAGCTATCTCTAAGCATCCTGGTTTAGTTTTTTTCTTTATTTTCATTTGACTAACTATTTAAAACTTGATAGCAATGTTCATGGTGCTTCCTGGTTTCCATGGTAACCATAAAAGGCGTGCACTTCACTATTCCAGTAAACTGTGCTGCCAGGGACTCTTTGGTCACCAAGAACCTCACCCCACCCCTCCCAGAGCATTATGAAACACCGGAATAACTGTGCAGCACCTCACATGACATATTATGCAAAATATTTAATGAACCAATTTGTGTATTCAAATATGATTGGCACATAACCATATGTTTCACCTTAAGAAAATTGCATGTTGGTGAAGGCCTGTTTGGCAGCCCTGAAGAATAAAGCCCTCTGGTTTTCTCCAGGGCAGCAGCAGAATGAGCTTCATGCACACTCTGTCCAAACAGCATGGCTTGACTTATTTAGGGCGACCAGAGAGAAAATCGGGACAGGAGATGAAGGGTAATAGGAGTCTATAGAAGACAAAGCCCCAATTATCAGGACTGTCCCTATAAAATTGGGATATCTGGTCACCCTAGACTTATTTGACGTATGCCTCTTTATTCCATTTAAAATACAGGCCACTGTATTCACCACTGCCTTCCATCTTGGCCGATCTCTTGCTGCAGTCTTAGCTTCTCCCCAGGTCCTTTTGATGACTTTCAGTTCTGCTTCTGTTGTGCATTTCCAAATTGTCCTTAGTCTACCTCGTCGCCTCTTGCTCTGGGGATTCCAGTCCAGCGCCTGTCCTGTTATGTCGTTCAGTTCTTTCCTCCATTTGTGTCCTAGCCACCTCCATTTTCATTCCATAATTACCTGTCCTATCCCTTTCTGTTTTGGCCTCTACCAAAGTTCTTTTTCTGGCTGTCTGAGGTTAAGGATTTGTCTAAGGCTGCTGTTTATTTAAGCTTGGAGTTTAGACAGAAGGATGCCCTAGTAGCATGCTTTGCCCCTAATCTGGGAGAGGGCAAGGGGCAATTCCCTCTAGGAGTAACAGAGACAGGGTAACAAGAGGCTTGGGGCAAGTGGGGGTTGTTTAGGATATGAGTTGGCAGCTTCTGCTTTTCTCCATCCCTCATTACTTTCCCCTATTCCTATCTGTTTCCAATCCTGCTCGTTCTCAACTCCCTCTTCAGTCCCATGTCAGGGGATCTGGAGAGATCACGCAAGCCCTTCCCCTCAGCAGATTCAATACTGTATGTAACATTTCTATAGCATGCTTCAGCCCAGGGGATCCCATACTGCACATAGAGGAATCATATCCCCACATCTCCACACCTTTGGGGAAGGAGGAGGAGGATCATTGCCCAGCCAGAGCAAACCAAACCCCTGCTATTCATAGAGAGGCCTGTATGCATGACAGCAGTTCCCCAGAGAGACATTACCTTTGCCAGGACTGCTCCTTGCCCTGTTGGTTCCCTTTGATGCACCAGTCTGTGCAGTGGTGGGGCAGTACAGGGCTATAACCCCACCTCTTCCCCACTCTTCATCAACCCTTTTTCCACATCCTACGTCCTGGGGGAAGAAGAAGACTATTGTGTGACCTGCTGTCAGGGGTAAAGGGAGCTTCTTGCTCACCCCTCTGCCGCCATACAATGGTCTCACCTCATCCGGCCCTAAGTAACTTGCTCAAGGCTACAGAGGAGAGTGCAACGCAAAAAGAAAATAGGGGAACTGGAAAAGATTCTGAAAAGGGCAACAAAGATGATGAAGGGTATTGAATAGCTTCCATATGAGGAGAGACTTAAAAGATTAGGTCTGTTAGCTTAGAAAAGAGACAACTCATGTTGAGGTGCGGGGGGGAGAGAGGTCTGATAGGGTTCTATAAAACCATGACAGGTGTGGGAAAAGTGAATGGAGAGCGATATTTACCTTTTCAAACAATACAAAAACCAATTAAATTAATAGGCAGCAAGTTTAATACAAACAAGGGGAAGTATCTTTTCACACAATGCACAAATAACCTGTGGAACTCATTGCCATGTGATGTTGTGATGGCCAAAAGTATAACTGGGTTCAAAGAAGAACTAGATAAGTTCAGGCAGGATAGGTCTATCAATGTCTATTAGCCAAGATGGTCAGGGTTTAGGGGGGCAACCCCATGCTCGATGCAACCCTAAACCTCTGACAACCAGAAGCGGAAGCCAGAAGTGGATAGCTCCATAATTGCCCTATTCTTTACAGCCCCTTGAAGCTCCAGTGTGGACGACTGTAGAGGACAGGATAGTGGGCAAATCTGGGACAGTTTGACCTAGAACAGCAGCTCTTATGGTTTTACATTCTTATGTCAGAGCTGGGATTAGAGATCGTGACTTTCTTCTGCACAGGCCTACATTGAAACCAGAAGATCACACCTCTTTGCCTAAGGGCCTGATTCTCCAGTTCTTTCTCAGCCCAGAATCACGCTGAAGCCAAACCCACTTTGTTTTGCCTGAGTCATTCAGGATCAGGCTTTAAGTGTCTCTCCAGAAATAAAGCAGAAGGAGCATGAAATGAGCAATAAAATGCCCACCAGCCCAGTAACTATTTCATAATTCACTGCGTCTAACTTGTATGAGTCTTTGTGAGGCTCTTTAAAAAGCTTATTGCTTTACCTCTGTCCTTCCTTGTTGACTGTATTTCAGCCCACCAGCTTAGGGAACTTATTTTTTAAAGAATAAAATAAAACTTATGAGCTGCTTAAATAGGTGGGTTTTCCCCAGGCTGCCCAGCCCTACAAAATACATTTGCTTGCCAGGCGATACATTGGATTTGTACCTTTGGTGAGACTATAAACTGCACTGCTGGAATGAAGCCTGTATTTAGGAAAACCCTTGAAAGAATTGCCATCTCCTTCAAGGCTTGTATTTTTTTATATATACTATTGAGCTTTCTGTAATATTCATTTTCTTTACTTTTGTGTTCTCCTCTCCGTCACCTCCCCTCCCCGCCCATGCGCACACACCCCAACATCTGCAAATAACTATCCAAATTTCAAGATAAAGTGCTATTACTAGTCCACTGCAGAAAAGGAAAAAGCCAAGGAAGGCATCAAAACGTGTCTAGTCGTAAGCTAAAGTGCAAATGGGAGGAATTGCAAATTCTCACTCCTCAAGAACTTGTATTAAGGTGAATGTGCTGGATTTTAGGTAACAGCGAGAGTTTACAAAAGAAAATCTACCCTGCATGCAAGAGAAATGTAGGGATTTAGGAATGGATTTGGGCTCCTATTGGAGAATTGCCGAATGCACTGAAAACATTTGCCCATGGTCTTTGTTCACAGTTCTGGCCTATGTTACATGTCTCTTTTCTGACTGCCATGCTGGAAGTGATATGAATAGTTCACATAATATCCCTGGTGTTCCCCTGGCAGCATTATATCCATCACAACATTCCTTCCTGTTTTCCTAATGGGAAAAAATATAGATATGCCATCATCTGTGACCTACCCTAGTGAATCTCCCACCTCTCATAAGGTGTAATTCCCACAGCATTCTCAATACATAAAGGGGCACTTTATGTATTTTATAGGAGATTCCTCCTGCTCCTTCACCCCAAGCCAAATTCTGATTTCAACCGCCTTCTGTAAATCAAGAGTAACTCTACTGATGTTATTTATCTTCTGATTTCATCTGAGTTGCTTTGGATTTGTACCCTTGTGGGTGAGGAGAATTTGGTCTTCTGGCTGTAAATATTTTGTTGATTAGTAAGCACTGAAAGATTCTTACTTTTGTTTTTGGGGTGACTTCTCCAGTTAGAATGCCCAGCTTTCATGTTCTGTAGCACTGGCAGTTTTGTCTAGACCCACATTGCTAGGTTTTTTAAGTAAATACTGGTCTAAAATTCAGCAAAAGTACAATTAACTGGAAAAGTTTGAAATGCTTCCAAATGCCATGCAACCTACCCATCACTGGAGACAGATCTTCAGCAAGTCAGGTAATTTTGATTCTTCTGAGTAAGAAATTCTCAAGCTACAGAGGTTAAATAAGCAATAGCATCTTAGAGATTGTAGAAAACCCCTTATGCACTGATGGCCAGATTCAGAGGTGAATTGAAGTAAGACTTGAGAGACAGTTAGTGTAACTCAACAGTTGTTCCTCCCCTCCCCTTCTCAAAACGTATATGTTATTTCAACTTAAGACTTCAATGCACTGTGGGTTTATATTGCAGTGCAAATCCTCCTTGTAGATATGCTTCACTGTTGTAAGACCAGGCGCTCCCTGTTGTGATTTAAACCAATATATTACCAGGATAAGTGTCCCCACTGTAGTGCATCTAGAATATGATTTGTGCTGTTTTAGCTACATCAATGTATTATTGCTAATAATTATTTATTATTGGCATTGCAATAGCACCTAGGAACCTCAGGCATGGACCAAGACCTCATTGCGCTAGGTGCTGTACAAACCCAAGAAGACCATCCTTGCCCCAAAGAGCATACTGTCTAAATAGTTACACAAGTGCAAATTCGTTATTCTAGACAAGCCCTTTTAAAATGCTCTGACCCACTTGCTAATATGAAACTGACCCCAACAATGACACCCTTACAATGTTCAAAAGTCATGACTCCGACCCACCACAATCATTAGACTGGCTGAAAAATGCTACTTTTTTTTTTAAAATAAGTTTAAATTCTTTTTAGTGTTTTTTCTGTCTTTTGAGCCTTTAGGTTACAGTCACGTCACATGTTCAGGCTTTACTCCGCAACCATGAAGTCTATATATTTTTTTAAATAAAAGCTGAGATCCTCACATCAGTCCATTACTCTAGGAGCTCATGATTAAAATGAAAAAAAAGGACTGTGAGACACTCACTACAATCACGAGAGTTTGGAATACTGGTGCTGTTACTTCCACATTTCATCTCTGAATGTGGCCTACAGCGTCTAACTTAACCGATGGGAGGCTGCACCTGTGCAATGCATGTAGAGGGACCAGAAGAGGGCAGCACAGTAAGAGAAGCAAATAACAGGAAGGCAGGCTAAAGTGTCACTTAAAATAAGCCTCTGCATACTTTGAGCCAAATTCTCAGCTAATGTATATCAGAATTTCTCCATTATCTGGCTCTTTCGCATTCACTTTCTGCTGACCACCTCTGCATAAATAACACTGATTAGAGAAATCAGTAAGTTCTAGTTCTAAAACAGTTTAACTTTGGGTAAGGCAGTCTGACTGCAAGGTGGTCCCTTATGTGTTAGCTCTGAATATGGCCCTGTTTAAAAACAAAACCCTGGATATGCATGAGTTTCAATGCAGCACATAAACTACCTTTCTAAGAAACAGATTTTGAAAAGGGAAGCTGAATTTACAATAGGGGTCCTTACAGAGGACAAGGTTCTGTCTTGAAGCATCATACTAGAAATTCATTTATATACTATTAAGGACCTCAGTGCCAAACTGAATTTGAAACTCTTCATACTGTGCTTGGATATTACAATATATTTAAATCTTGATTATGTTGGCCTAATCTTCTTGAGCCGAGTAGGAGTTGTGCAGTGCTTATGTTGGCAATATTGGATAGTTTGTAAAATCTTCCACTTTTTCCAGCTCCTTGTATATGGAGGCACAAAACCTGAAATCTGTTTGCTCTTGTGTCTTTGTCAGTCATACCCTCTAGTTTTGCTATAATGCTATCACTATAGTGGTATGGATTAGACATCCACTTGTACCATTGAATTTAAGTTTTCAAATCAGTGGGGGGGGGCCACACCTCTCAACCCTAAATGATCAAATGCAGGACAAAGACCAGATCAGATCTTGTACCTTGCTTTACAAAAAGGGGCATGGACAGGAGAACTGATGCATGGAGAGTTGAAGCTACTTGTCCAAGGTCACATAGGGAGTTGAGTGGCAAAGCCCAGAATAGAAGTCAGATTGAAGGACACAGACACAAAACATGGTGCAAGAATTCGGGTCTTCAGCCTATTTATTTGAGGCACAGATTCTATTCCCAGATACTCAAGCATAATTCCAGCTGACATCCAGAAGCACTACATAGGAGTATCCTGAGGACAGAATTTGGCCTATTGTGACGTCAGGTTCACGATGCAGAATGATCTATGATGTTTATGATCATTAAACCAAGTCTATTTGGAATAGAGGTAAATGCGGAACATCCCTTTGGGATGGTACATGGGCATTTGGCATTGTGGCTCCCATTTTATCTTCAAATCCATGCCCAAACCTCACAAGAGGCCAGTTTATGCCCTGAGTGCCCATTTTCCCACCTGCTATGCTATCTTCCTTGGTGAATACATGGGTACTTTTTTCAAGGCCCCTTGTAATCAGGTCTCTCATCACCATTTTGATTAATGTGATCTCTATTTTGTGTACAAACACTTTGTCCTTAAGAGAAGGATGGTCACGGGCAATGCTTAATTTGTGCTGGAGTTTCATGGAATCATAGATTATTAGGGTTGGAAGGGACCTCAGGAGATCATCTAGTCCAACCCCCTGCTCAAAGCAGGACCAATCCCCAAATGGCCCTCTCAAGGATTGAACTCACAACCCTGGGTTTATCAGGCCAATGCTCAAACCACTGAGCTACCCCTCCTCCCCACCAGGGCTGAGCCCCGGCACCTCTAGAATTGGCAGTTCATAGCCCCAGCACCTCTGGGCTTGATGCATCAATTATGAAAGTAAAAAAAACAGCTTGAGTTGCAGCACCTAATTGCTTGAGGCCCGGCACCTCTTTCATTACAAATTAAGCACTGGTCATGTAGTTAAGGCTCTGGAGTAGGACTCTGAAGGCCTGAGTTTAATTCTCAGTTCTACCACAGTCTTCTTGTGTGACTTTGAGAAAGTCACTTCATCACTCTGGGGAAGATCCTCATCTGGTGTAAATTGCCACAGGAAACCATGAGGCTCTGTGCCTCAGTCCCTAATCTGCAAAATAAGAACAATATCACCTGTCCTCCTACCCTTTGTCTACTAATATTACAAGCTTTTGAGGGAAGGGGCCGTCTCTTAGCATGTGTTACTGTGGGAGGCACTTCACAGGGTCCCCTATCTTGGCTGCAGGCACTACTGCAATACAGTTAAAGGGTGATGTTCTGACCCACCCGCCGCACGCAGAAGATACAGACAGAAGATCGTTGGGTTTTTTTTATTATTATTATTATTTAGAAATAATAAAATAAAAGACATAATATATAAAAATCTGTACAATCCATGATTTGTGCAGTACATTAGGAAGACTTTGATACAAAAAGGCTGCAAACAGGAAAATAGTAATGGACAATTGTCAAATGTCTCGATTGTTCACCTTACAACAGCTGCAGACCAAGAGTCATTGCAAAATAAATGTCTGGTTGGCGGTGGGATGGCAACTCTGCAGCACCCTTCTGCCTTAAAATGGTCAAGAGCAGCCATAGTTTAAAGACATTACAGTACTTCTCGGCTTTACCTTGTAATCCAATATGGAAAAAAAAGGACCTAAGAGACCAGATAAAAACATACAAACCCTTTGTCTTTGCCAAAAGAGAACAAGTGCTAAGTTAACACCACAGAAATTTATCATGATTGGGAGAATGTATCATTAAACACAACTAAAATGTAGTGATTTCCACCCTTGCTACTTATCCAAAAAACAAGTTGCACCGAAGAGACAGAGGAGAGAAACAACATAGCCCAACCAGTCTCACAAATGCCTTTTGTCATTGTAGGCGGTATTATGTTTCAGACATTAAGTCTTATTCAAGTATTTTCAGGGAAGGGCAGAAATAACTAAATCCTCCCCGACTCCCCAAGCAAAATACATAAAACCACCTGTGCCAGACACTAAAGACACTGAGCCAACTTCATCCTTGGGGTCAGTCCACAGCCTAAGGACCAGATCCAAAACTTGTAAAGCCAATGGAAAGACTCCCATCTGCTTCAACAGGCATTTGGATCAGGCCATAAATGAGGGATTCATTTGGCCCAGTATCACTAAGTATGAACGCTGTCAGTCACTATGCATGCCTTTAAAAAAAAAAAAAGAAGAAGAATTAACCAACCCTACAATAGTCTGACCTGTATTGGGCTTACCAAGGCATGTTCAGAAATGTATTTAAACCATTTGAGATATGAACAAGGGGTGGGGAGGGTACCATGAAATATACATTGCAGGTCAGGTCTCTTTCCTAGCAGCTTTCACAAGCCAGAGGCTGAGTGCAAATCTGCAATGCTAGATTCAGTCGGTAGAGACAAAGGGTTACTTAAAAATAAAATAAATCCAGCAGAGAGTGCAATGAATTACCTAAGTATCCACTCTCAACAAGACTAGCAATCTGAAAGCTTGTAACTTTAAAAAAATGCCAGTAACTAGAAAATATTTTCAAATTAAAAGTCCATGCTTAAATAAATAACAGAAGTTCATAGCATTAGGAACCCTATAAGGCTTGCAAGTATTTGCTAAAACCATGCTAACCGGTAGCATCTAGGTACTAGCTAGCCGAAATTGCTGAACTGAATTTATACTTCCTATGGATTTATTTAATTTTTCATTTTTCTTCTTCTCCTTTACAGACTTCTATTTACATTTGGCTTTAAATATGAAAATACTTGATAAACTTTATAAAATGTACATTTTAAAAACATTTCTGAAAAACTGTGACTTGAAAAAAACTGTGCACCAGAAATTTCAGATTTTTTTCCTTTTTTTGTTTGTTTCTTTAAGAAAAAATAAACAAAACAAACTGAAGCTTTTTATTTTCCCTTATCTCCTGTCCCTTGCTCTGATTTTTCAAATCTCCTAAGTGGGGCACTGTGTATTTTGGAGTGATCTAATTAGGGAAAAAGGTTCCCTTTTCTCCAGCTCATTCCCCCATTTCCTCCCTTCCCCCATTGCATCTTCATTTGTTTTACATTTCACTGAATACTCTTTGGTTTAGTTGTTTTCCTTTACAAGAATATCACAATAGCAGCACAAGTAGCGTTCAGTTGCATTCACTGGCTATGACCCAGGACTGTGTTCAAGTTGCCTTGTGGGTTTAATTCCCTCCCCTCCCCCCATAAATAGTTTTAGAACTTGTATTTAAATAACATCTGCCCTCTTTAGAATATCCAGAGCTACCTTTACAATGTAAAATTTCCACAGTTATAGAACCCACCTACTCAGGTTTCTGTAAATACCATCTTATCAGAAACCACCATGTCGTTGCAGGCATTTCCTTCAGGCAGGGCTGTAAGGGGCCAGAGGCCTTCACAGATGTCCATTTACAGAAGACATTAGACCTAGAACAAGCTGTTTTTTAATGGCATACAGTGATCCAATACTGTAAAAGAGTTGACTAGACTCTATTGTCCCCACCACCACCATTACCTATTCCTTGAGGAAGATTCACAGGCAAGGAACCTTCAAGTACAGCTAAGTTATATGCTTGATCTTAGAGGCACAGAAAACATTAAAGCATTCTTGGCAAGGGGGCCAAAATACCATTAGAGCCATGGCTTTACAAAAGGTCACAAGGCTTGATGACATATTTCATCCTCCACGGATAGCTCAGTTGATGTTTACAGGTAAAAAGGAGGTGGGAGAGGGAACTCTTTTACAGTATTATCTGCAAATAATCCTTTTTCAAATGATCCAGAGCACACTATTACACCTGGTCTGACACCCGTGCCCTGCCAAAGGGAAGCATTTTCCCAAAACATTCACATCCCAATGCTCTTTCAGATTGCTCTGTTACAACTTCCCTCCCCCCCCACTCCCCAGGGATTGACGTGTTGCTCGGCTCACCTACGCCTAAATGCCTGCTCCAGCCGAGTTAGCCTAGCGCAGATCAGCAGCTTTGCATGGTTCTAGCCTAGTTTAACTGGAAATGAAATGACCGCCTGCAGCATGTCTGATGGCTCAGTTCTCAGAACGCTGGGTCAGCTTTAAAAGGGCCCTCTAAGTTGTAGAAGCAGTTTTGGAATGTGTGTAGAATAACACTTGACCTTCTGCTGTAGCCTCGCTGGTGTTTTGCTAACAGGAAAGAACAGATGTTTGCTCTCCCCCCCCCCCCCCCGCTTTTCCTTCTTATAAAAAGAAAGAAAGGGAGCTCGTTTTCCCACAGAGGGGAGAAAAATGTCTTGCTTACTTAGATCCGAGTCTTACACTCTATTTTCTGAATAAGGTGCAAAATGAGGCCCTTTAAAAAAAAAAAAAAAAGTCTGAGGTTCAAATTTTGTTTGTTTAAAGCAGCCTGTTTCACTGAAATAAACTCCACTGTGCAAAACTGTGCATTTTCTTTGGTATCCATTTAGGTAGTTTTAACTTAATTTTTAGATAGAGAATTAAACTCAGCCCCCTCCAATCCCCCCGTGAAAAAAAATTTTTGCTGGAGGCTACCAATTGGCCTTATGTTACATAATGCCCCTTATGTAACTGAAAAGAGAGAAAAATTGATTGTAGCTATCAAACTACTGGCCTCAAAAGAAGTTCAGACTATACGGCCGCATTGGCCTCTTTGAAGTGTGATCGCGAGCTTTTCAACCCACAAAATTCAATGTTGACATTTTTTTTAAATTACACAAAAGAAAAAACTACACTGCCACAAAATAATTACAATTTGTGTCCATGTAGTTAGCAGCAGCTTTCTTAAAATAATAACAATAATAATAATAATAATAATAAGGCAGATTCTTGCCTTTGTTATGCCATTAAAAACATTCTTGTTCCCTAGAGAGAAGCATTCTGGAAAAAGTTGAAAAAAAAAAAACCCAACCAAAGCTCGCCTGCAAGTTCAAGTTTTGTAAAAAAATATATACATAATTTATTCTACAATATATATGTGCCTTCTGGTCACACTTAGACATTGTTTAGTGCTTCGTGATTAGAGTTCATTTTCAGCTCTCTCTCCTCTAAAGACAGCCCTAAAACTGGCTTAGTTTCCTCAGGACCGCTTGTCTTCACGCCTTTCTTCAACAGTACCATCGTCTGAAAACTGCTTTGGGCCAACTCTCAGCTCATTGTGCCTTTGACCGACGTACTTTTCTTTTAAACCAAACGATAACAGAGAAAAAGTCAGTCAGTCATATTTCTGATTCCCGCCTTAACGGCCTAGGTTCTAGTGGCACCCCAGCTTGGTTATGATGGTCCATGTCTGGGAGGGTGTCCGTGCTCATGCTTTCAGGCACCCCATTGTCACTCTCGTCCTCTTCTTTGCTGGTGAGGGCCACTTCATTCTCGTAGCAAAAGGAATTTGCATTAGAGAGAATGTATTTCTTTTCTGCTAAGTCTCTGGCACTACAGAGGGGTGTGTTGGGCACTTCGTACGTTTTGTGGAACCTAGAGTAGTCCACTTTGTAGTAGTTTTTCTCTTCAAAGAGCACAGGCTCATAACGATGGCCCCAGAGGATTTCGTTTGCCAGATATGAACTACGGCACTGGGTAGTCATGGCGGTAGCTTCCACCATGCCCTCTAATATTACTACAATTTCAAAGTCTGCATTGTCCATGTCTTGCTTACTGTAGTCATACAAGGGACTTTGTTCATCTATTTCATGTACTATTGTAATTGGGGAGACCAGGAATATGCGGTCTATCCCACTATCAAACCCAACATTGATGTCTATTTGGTCCAAGGGGATGTATTCTCCTTCGGAGGTGACCCTGGATTTAAGAAGCTGGGCTCTCACGTGTGCCTCTACCAAATGGCTTTTCCGTAGGTTTCCAACACGCCACATTAAGCATAGCTTCCCATCCCTCAGGCCCACAACAGCATTGTGGCTGAAGATTAGAGTTTCGTTTCTTTTTTTTGGTTTAGCCATCTTTGCCATGACAGCCCCAATGATGAAGGCATCAATGATGCAGCCTACGATAGACTGGAAAACCACCATGAAGACTGCAATGGGGCACTCGTCTGTGACACACCTAAAACCATACCCAATCGTTGTCTGAGTTTCGATGGAGAAGAGGAAGGCTGCAGTGAAGCTGTTCACATTGGAGACACAAGATTTGTAGTTTGTTGTCTCCTCCAGATCCCCATGCAACAGAGCAATCAGCCAAAACACACAGCCAAAAAAAAGCCAGGAAAGGATGAAAGCCAGGCAGAAGATAACTAGCATCCACCTCCAGCGAATATCCACGCAGGTGGTAAAGATGTCTGCCAGGTAACGTTGTCCTTTCTCACCCACATTAACGAATTGGACATTGCAGTGTCCATCTTTCTTGACGAAGCGGCTCCTGCACTGCTGCCTAGTGTGTACTTTGCTCTTCCCGTTCCCGAAGCCATTGGCAACTGCCATGGTTGCCAACTTCATGCCATCTTCTTCTGAGGAAACGATGCTATAGCGGTTGGTTCGCACGCTGCCCATCACTACTGTTGTGGACTGAGGTGCTTCTGCTTTAGGAAACAGTCTGAGTTTCTGCAAAACCCTTTGGAGAAACAGTTTTGAAAGTTCTAGAGGAACACACACACAGAAAAAAATAAGAGGGCTAGGTTGGAGTTTCCAACAACCCTTGGCTCTACCAAGGAGAGTCTTCTGACATGCAGCGTTAGCTTAGCAATCGAACATCCGTCATGGAGAGCACATGGTCTGCAAGAGAAAGACAAACTGCATGTTAGAACTCAAAGGGACAGAACAATGAATCAAAGCTATATAAAGACCCCAGCCTCCAAATCCACACGGTTCGTTTTTCAGTCTATTCACTTCTATTCATGGAATTGTCCTGGGGCACAGAGATTCTCTGTTTATGGTTATGCATCAACAAAACTGACATCAGTAATGCAAAGAAGTCATCACTCTTTCTGCAGCAAGCACTAAAGTGAACATGTCTTACAGGTCTTAAAGAAATATTCACTCAAAAGCAGAAAATATACGTATCTATCTAGTACATACCCCTGCACCTTTGGTTTACTTTGGAATGGTGAATTAGCTTGAACACATGCATGTCTGTTCAAGTCTCAAGTTGATTTACAATGACATAGAAGCCTGTGTCTCAGGGTCTATTCCAGCCAAGATACAGGTGTGCGTTAATTAGAGGAACAAGTGCATTATGAGGATTATGGGTTCCTTGGGCCAAATTTAGCTCTAGTGATACTCCCCTAACTTCCATTAAATTACACTTGTGCAGAATTTAGCCCTTTACTAGTCCATTAAAGCAAAAGTTGTGCATTCTTTGCCAGCTATAGGAATAAAGCCATACAGACTACGTTGGCAACTATATAAACCAAAGCCACAGCAATTTGATGGGATCCATACAATCATTAAATTCACAGTAGGAAATCATCACACAAACCAAATGAGGCCCCATCCTGCTCCTGCTGAAGTTCTTCGTAAATGGCTTTAACAGAAGCAGGATTGGCCTAACATCTCTGTGATGCCTTTGATGGTGGCTACAAGGTAATTTCCTCTCTGGAGATAAAGGGGATTCTGCCTTCAAAAGGAAAATGGCCCTGAGTTTCCCTTGTGTCGTGAATGTCAACGGTTAGGGCTTAGCATAGTGGATACAAGATGTGTTTGCTGAGACTGGAGGGCACCAAACTCATTTCATAGAGGTCTGGCTTAGACCCAGTGTTTGCTTTTAACAAGCGCATCATCCATTAAGTCACCTACTGTATTGCAGGAAATTTAATTGAAATACTGCAGAGGAGGCAAAATGCATGAATTGTAATAATCGCCCCTGCACACACATGACCAAAGGAAAAAAGAAAGTCTTAACTGATTTTAAAAAAAGTCTGTTGTGGGTTTGCCACAGCAGGAGATCAGCCAATCACATTAGTGGAAGAGTACACTAAGATGTCTTTTGTTAACTGATATTAACAAAATTAAGCCAACTCATTTCTAAGAACTGACACAATTGTGTCAACCAAGGAATAAGACTTCTGTATGTGAAATAGTTTGCACTCACTCTAGCTGTTCTTCCTGACCTGGGTAGGGCAAGGTTAAAAAGTAATACCGTGGATAGGAACTACCCCTGTTCCAATAACAGGGTTAAAACCCTAGACAGATTTGGAATCTCTAGAGTTCAGCATATGATCTCTTAATTCCTCTGTCCCCTACACCTCACAGCTGCATCACAAGGACACAGGTAAGCAGACGTGTGTAAGAAAATAGCAGGTGACAAGCAAAAAGAATAAGTGATCTTTATAGATGTGCATAAGACATTTCTTCCCGAAGAGCTACTTCATGGTTTGCTTTACACACACACACACACACACACACACACACACACACACTTTAAATTACTCTACAAGAAATGTGGCCCAACACATATTTCCTGAGATTAGTCATCTGTGACTCCTGCAGTGCGTGATACATTTTGGCAGCTTTCAACTTTCAAAATACCCAGTTTGAATGTAGCTTTCATACTAATGTATAAAGATGATATGGTGCTGTTAAGCTTACACCTGTCTGAATATTTTGTTTGCATTGTGTAAAGTTCCCTTTGTATGTTTTTTTTTTAATGTGGGGGAAGGGTGATAAGAACGGAGATTCTCATTCCTGCCAATATATAGCTCTCTAAAGCGAAGGAATGTGTCTAACATTCAGTTTGAGATATTTTCTGTTGGCTTGAAAATGCATCTAAAACCAAATACAAGTGGAAAAGCCAAATTACTATTTATATGTTCCATGAAAAAGAATAGCTCATTGCAAAATCATTGCATTGGTTTGCAGATTAATCACTTTTATAAACCACATCCTAAAAAGCATGATCATGTTGAACTTCCATGTTCTAAGCAGGTTTTGCTCCAAGTTGATGGAAATATGTAGCCTTAGAACTAATTTAGTCATTTTTCTGCATTGTGTCTTGGATTTCAAGGGGGAAGAGGTCTGGGGAGGGGACAACTGTGAAATCTGAGGGACCTGAATGTGCAACTTTATACCCCAAAAAAAAAAAAAAAAGTTTTTTTTTGACCCCAAGAAATTTGTTTGAATGCCACAAATCACGGAAACCACAATGGCAGATTCCTACAAATAGCTTACCATATTTAGAACCCTGAAAATAGCTATAGGCACCTACCGTTGTCATATTTCCATTGCTAATGATAGCATTTGTTCCACCTACTGTACATCTGCACAGTATTATTAGTTAATAGTTGTGCCACTGCACGTGTTACGCCTTTGTAAGCAAAAACTGCACCTACTTTGGCTTAAATATTCCTGAAACATTGAAATGCAGCCTTGGGGGTATCTCTTTCCTGTGTTGATAGACTTTCTGGATGTTTAGACAACAAAACTCTGGCACACCCCACGTTACAGTGCTGGTCATAGGATAGCTGTCTATGGTCTTTTAACAGCACAAACTGCCTCTCATCCTTGTGTGTGCTTTGAGTAGCTAGGATACCGGGGGGGGGTTGCAATACTTCAGCAGTCAGACTCACAGCTGGTGAAACACAATGGGCCTGATCCTGCCTCCAGTCAAGTAGGTGGCAAAAATTCCCATTGACTTGGGGGTGGGGGAGATCAATAGATCCACCAGTGTTGAGATCTGAACTTTGTGCATCCTAAACTCTTCCAGTTGACTGCAGTGGGAGTTTGGGGACTGCAAGGGATACAGGGTCAGGCCCGACACAAAAAGTGTGTACAAAGCTAAAAATGCACGGACCTGGGCTAAAAATCTAATAGGATGCCTTACTTTGAGAATCCACCTGCTGCGCAGTTGTAATACAAGTTTAATTTTTCCAAACGTTCTCATGTTATCACTGAGTACAAAGAGCAGACCAAATCTACAGCCCTCAGAGGGGGGAGGGGGGAATTGCATAATGACATGTAGTCAGGCATAAACTAAATTATCTTATTTTATTCACCCCTTTATCTCTCCACAGAAAAACAACACCATTTTCACCAAAGAGAAATACTAAAACCAGTTGCTGGCACATGTACAGATTCACTACAGTGAGAGAGATCAGAATTTCAAATGTTGCAAGGGGCGGCTTGGAAAGGGGGAACAGAAGGGGACTTCACTATTAATGAAGCTTTTCTGGACAAACACTGATTCAACAACAAAAATCTCTAAGAGCTCACACGGAAAAATAATTACATCCGATGGCTGTAATTTGCACTGAACGAGTGGAAGAGAAACATGCAGGAGGGTTTCAGACTGCTCAGAGATAGAGATGTTACAAGAGTTGGGAGAGAGATTGCTAACGAGCGATCCGGGCAGTTATTCCCAAGCTGACGCCACATTACCCTGCGTTGTGTGTGCAGGGCACATGTTGCTAAGTGAGTGCAACTGCTACCTTCCTCCCTCTTCAGTAAACAGACACTGCCAAGATATAAGGCAAAACCAAAAGCACATGCTCTTTTATTTTATTGGTCACAGATCTTCAGGTGTAAAGACTCAGTGACCTTTCCCTAGTCCCATATATTATTTAAAAGTTGTTAGCCCAGCCTCTCCTCATGTCCCTACTTGCTTTGGCTAGGGGATTTGAGGCAATTATGTATTTAATGCTAAGCTAGCTTGGATCACGACAGATTTTCTTTAATAAAACAATGAAGACATTCGAGAAAAGAAAAGTAGGTGATGTAGGAAAAAGTGTACGGAGAAAAAGGGGAAAGATAAGTGGCACTGTCATCTGAGATCCTGCTCCTTTGCCGATCTCAGGATATTTCTAGTTGATGACAAAGTAACTACAAATGAAATATTCATCACCAGGGGGTGTAGTTGATGTACTGGCCAGCAGGATGGAAAAGCAAACAAGTGTAAAGGTAAGGCAGAGAACACAGAAAAGAATACATAACTAGATACAGCCTGATGAGTAGAGATGTGGAGGAAACATCTTTTTAACATGCAGAATAGACTTCAAGTGTGTTCTGCAACTACTATCCATAGACAGTCTCCAAAGTGCATGTGAAGCACTTGCCTGGTTAAAATGGAAAAGCTTGTACAGTACAGCCACAAATAAGTCTGCCATTTCCTATATGTATTTTTTTTAACTGTCATGAATCAAGTTAAAATGACGCAATCTCTCCACAGTCACTCAAACCACAATGGCTTTTTTTCTTACTTCTTTTTGCCAGACCCATTAAGAAAGAATTCCACAAGTTGCTTTGATGCATCTTTCATAGACTAAAGTCGATGTGCAGTGTTATGAATAAATGTCATGGTGTTGTGCAAGAGGTGATAGATTTTTTAATTTTTTTTAAAACTCTGTAATTCTGTGTGCTTTGACCTTTTCCCTCTGTTCTAGAATCCCTGAAATAATAGGCAAAAAGAAAAGGATGCACCCTACAGAGGAAAGGAGAGTTTTCATGCTAACTGCCAGCCCTCCCCCAAAATACATCCTTCGGTGGCAGCTGGTACTCGAAAAAAAAAAAAATGAGCACAAGCAGATGCTCAAGTGTTCCAAGCATACCTAGCTAATTATATGTGCTAGTGAGATTAATTAGACTGTTTGTATGGTGTATGAGCAATGGTAAAGCTCTCCCTTCATGTGACTATGCAGAAAAGTGCAATCAATACATCTGATAGTAAAACACACACATATAGACTGATCCCCCCCCCCCAACCCCGTACCCCTTAGGCACAGACATTCGAGGGTGGCATTTCAGAGGTGACTGTGTTGCACACTTCACTACAGACAGATGTAGGTTAAAATAAAGCGCTCCTTACCTGGTGGTGGATTTAAGCTGGGGATGGATATACATAAAAGAGGGTAAGATCCAGTGGCTAGGGGGAATCAGCAAACCAATCCCAAGCTCCCTACCCCGCTGCACTGTTTGCAACTCAAACACTCCATGAGCTACTGCCTCTTTTTTGAGGGCGGCCATGTGATTTTTAATACCGGCTCGGCAGTCCCCGCCCTCCCGGGCTGCCCCAGACCAATGGGAGGCGGGAGGCCGGCCCAGCCTTGCCTGGGTCTCCGCCGAAGCGCCCGGCTCTGCCCAGAGCGAGGGATTCCTGGAGCGGGTCGCCGGGGTGTTTGCAGCGAGCGCGGAGCGTGCCCTGCCCCGGCCGGCCGCGGGGAGCGGCGCGCCTTGCCCCGGGGAGGGTGGCCCCTGGCGGGGAGCAGCGGCTGGGACTCGCCGCGCCAGGCTGGGGCGCGGTTCACCTGCGCGGCGCTCCGGCAGCCCCAGGGCGCGCCTCGCCCAGGTGCGGGGCTGCCCCGATCCGGCCCCGGGGGAGCCCCGGCGGGGCGCTGCCGGCTGCCAGGCCAGGAGGGGAGAGCAGCCGGGAGCCCCTGGCGCTTTGCGGGGCGCAGAGGGGGGACGGGGAGGGCGAGCAGGGGGTGGAGGCAGGTTGAAAGCGGGGGCGGGTCTGTGGCGGCGCTTGGGGAGGAAGAGACTTTTCCAGGGGCTGGAGCAGGGCCGCCCAGAGGATTCAGGGGACCTGGGGTCTTTGGGGGCGGAGGGCCCCGCTTCGGCGGTAATTCCGCGGCGGGGGGGGGCCCTTCCACTCCGGCCCCGCTGCCCAAGTGCCCCGAAGACCTGGAGAGGAAGAAGCTCCAGGGGCCCCGAAACACTCTGGGGGCTCCTGCGGGGCCTGGGGCAAATTGCCCTACTTGCCCCCCCCCACGCAGCCCTGGCTGGAGAGACTAAAGGAGGAGGGGGTCAGAGAAAGTGAGGGAGGGGATAGAAGGGGGGGGGTCAGAGAAGGGTTGTGGGGGTAGGGCGAGTGGAGGCAGCCTGGAGAGGAGAGGGATCTGATGGGGAATGGGTTACGAAGGGAGGGAGAGAGGCAAATCACAGGGACCTGTTGGTGCAAAGTCAGGGGTGATCATTCCCTCTGCATGCAGTAGCTAGGGTGACCAGACAGCAAGTATGAAAAATCGGGATGGGGGTGTGGGGGGGTAATAGGAGCCTTTATAAGAAAAAGACCCAAAAATCGGGACTGTCCCTATAAAATCAGGACATCTGGTCACCCTAGCAGGAGCCAGGGGCTGTATGTACAGCTAGGCTGCGAGTGGGCCTTGAGGGGGATCATCATCTCAGGGCTTGGATTTCTATCCAGTGCAAATGAGAACATGCTGTCCAGGGGTATGTCTACACTGCACAGTAAGCTCAGGTTCCAACTCAGGTTTGAGCCCAAGCGCGCCTTCCGTCCACCTACAAATCAGGCTGATGCGGGTCAGCGAGCATTCAGGACCTGGGATCCTGCTTTGGGGGTGGGTCAGAGCCCAAGTCCTACTGTGGCTTGGGTCTGAGCCCTGTCATTTTGCAGTGTGAACACAGATCAAGCCATAGACCCGAGACAAAAGGTCTCCGTGGCGCAGTATGGACATGTTAGCACAACTAGGAGACTTAGGTCTAGCAATTGTAAAGCCGGGTTTACAATGCAGTGTGGACTCTCAAGTGTGGGCTTGGAAACACTGAGTCCAGAAGTCTGGGACCCAGGGACCTGGGTTTATCATAGTGTAGAAATATGCTGTGCTTCCAGCCCGGCTGGCTGTAAAACCTTCCCCAAATTAATTGCTAGGCTGAAGGGCACTGGCTCTCATGCTCTTCGACTGAACCCAAGAGTATCATTATTATTTGTATTGCTCCAGTCATAGCCTGGGACCTCATTGTACTAAGTTATAGCAACACAAACCAGAAAAGACTCGCCATGCTAGAGATAGCATGTGCACATAGCAGTGTGAGTAAAGATGTTAGTAAATTGTACTCTCCAGATAGGGAGAGATTTCAGTCTAGGGCCTTGTATCTCTGACTTCTTCATGTGGAGCTAGACAGGAATGAAGAACACCTGTTAACCATATTCCCTGTGTCCATAAATAAAGAAATCACTTGTTCCATACATAACGGGGTGAGATGTTAGAGAGACAAGGTGGGTGAGGCAATCTGTTTTATTGGACCAACATCTGTTGGTGAGAGAGATGTGTTTTCGAGCCATACAGAGCTCTTCTTCAGGTCTAGGATATTACCTCACCTACCTTGTCTCTCTAATATCCTGGGGCCAACACAGCTACATTACATACAACTGTGTTAGATATAACATATCAAAGCAACTTTCCTACGTTTATGGGAACCCACAGGATTCATCTTCCGTTAAGAGCCATCCTGAGAAGAGGAAATTAATTTCCGTTTAATTTTTCTGGGAAATCTGCCAAACTTCATTGGGAAATCTGCAGGACGCTTTGGTCTGGTCAGTCTAATCTCACTCTCTTCAATACTCCTGTCGCTCTTAAAAACATAACCACACTTAGATACAAGTCCCACGTAGTACTGAAAAAAGTCTTTTATTTCTGTCTACTGTAATAAAGTCCAATATTTATTTCTGTTGATAGGTACCCTTTCTTAGTATTTCTAACCAGACACTCTAATCACCAGTGGTATAACCTTAAAAAGACCTCACAAATACTACCCCAAATGCCACAATGCAATTCAATATAACAGTCCCAAAATGAGGTTAGCAAATAAAGGCTATTTTTTACCAAAGGGGTGGGGGGGAGCAATGGGTGTTTCCCCATCACCATAATAACTAGGCCTCATTTATTTGTTTTACATACCATACATGGCAGAGGGACCAAGGTGCTGTCCCATTATTTAAAAATATGCAATTATCAAAAAATATTCCAAAATATTCTGCCGTTCCTAAAGCTCCTCCAGTCTAAAATACCCAATAAAAAAATGATGAAGAAGTGTGCAGCCAAAAAACCCCAATAGGAATAAAATAAAAGGCTTTGTAATCATGATCTGAAGTTTGCTGAACTCTGGCTGTGATGGACAGTCAGGAGGTGTTGGTTTCAGAGGCAGGTGCCCTCAGAGAGCTGAGTTCTTGGCACTAACAGCTGAAATGCATCAGAGAGCCTCCCTATGTTGTGATGGAAAAATA
Organism: Mauremys reevesii; assembly: GCF_016161935.1. Classification (NCBI taxonomy): domain Eukaryota; kingdom Metazoa; phylum Chordata; order Testudines; family Geoemydidae; genus Mauremys; species Mauremys reevesii. The sequence goes on along the minus strand of NC_052637.1, from coordinate 39,735,991 downwards.
TGGACGAAAGCAGCCTGTTAAATGAAGGGGGGCACGCAGACCACACAGGGCTTTAGAGGCTTTAGAGATTATCACTAGCACCTTGAATTGCACCCAGGACTGAAATGGTAGCCATTGCAACATATGGTGAACAGGTGCTGTGAGCACTGAGGGGCAAACAGATCCTTTGCCCAGCAACGGGGCCATCTGCTGGTCTGATATGGGAGAAGTGGAGCTCTCCACGCAAGGTAGCATGGAGAACTATGGAGGGTCTGCCATCCAACTGCTAGAGTTGGTCCCCAGCATATGTTCCCCCCCCCAACCTCCATGGAAGTGTGCATGCTCCATTCCTGCTCCCACTCACTAGGGTTGTAGCCATGATGTCAGCCTGTTTTAAGCAGCTATTTGGAAATGTTTTTACAAAAACCATCTCTCTTACAGTCCAGGCTTTGCACAAGTCTCAGTTCATAGTGGAATGTTGTGATCATAGAATGAAATTGGGGTTATAATGGTAATGCCGATAAAGCAGTAAGTCTAGAGATTCTAACTTGTCCTATATTTATGTGTGTGAGTGCACTTTAAAAACTGCCACTTACCACTTCTACTGTTATCTGTGGTATCTGAAGTGTTCCCTGTTCTCAGAATGGGGAAGTACCACAAATATTACAACAACCAGTAAAACAGTCAAATGAAGGGAATGGAAGTTTTTAAAAATCCCCACCCTATGTGTTACTGTGTTTAGTTTATACAAGCTACACATTACATAGGGGTGAGAAGAAGAGACAGAATATAAGAATGGCCACAGTGGTTCAGAACAATGGTCCATCTATCCCAGTATCCTGTCTTCCAACAATGACTGGTGCCAAATGCTTTAGGGGGGATGAACAGAATAGGACAATTTATCAAGTAATCCATCCCTTGTCATCTAGTCCCTGCTTCTGGCAGTCAGAGGCTTAGGGATACCCAGAGCATGGGGTTGTGTCACTGACTATCTTGGCTAATAGTCATTGATGGACCGGTCCTCCATGACCTTATCTAATTCTTTTTTTAATCCAGTTATACTTTTGGCCTTCACAACTCCCCCTGGCAATGAGTTCCACAGGTTGACTGTGTGTCGTGTAAAGAAATACTTCCTTTTGTTTGTTTTAAACCTGCAGTCTCTTAATTTCATTTGGAGATCCCTGGTTCTTGTTTTATGCGAAGGAGTGAAAAACACTTCCTAATTCACTCTCTCTACACCAGTCATAATTTTATAGACCTCTCTCATATCCCCCCCTTAGTTATCTCTCTTCTAAGCTGAACAGTCCCAGTCTTCTTAATCTCTCTTCATAAGGAAGCTGTTCCATACCTCTGATCATTTTTGTAGCCCTTCTCTGTACTTTCCCCAATTCTTTTTTTTTTTTGAGATGGGGCGACCAGAACTCCACGTAGTATTCAAGGTTGTGGGCATATCATAGATTTTATATAAAGGCATTATGACATTTTCTGTCTTATTCGTGATCCCTTTCCTAAGGGTTCCTAACATTGTTTGCTTTTTTGACGGCTGCTGCACATTGAGCAGAAGTTTTCAGAGAACTATCCACAGTGACTCCAAAGTCTCTTTCTTGCGTGGTAACAGCTAATTTTGGCTCCATCCTTTTGTATGTATAGTTGGGATTATTTTTCCATTGTGCATTTCTTTGCATTTATCAACTTTGAATTTCATCTGCCATTTTCTTGCTCAGGCACCCAGTTTAATGAGATCCCTTTGTAACTCTTCACAGTCAGCTTTGGACTTAACTATCTTGAGTAATTTGGTATTGTCTGCAGACTTTGCCACCTCACTGACTATCCCTTTTCTAGATAATTTATGAATATGTGTATATGTCATGCAGATGTATATCTTATGAATCACTTGGGTCACTTTCTATCTAATACTTCTTTAATAAGAAAATAAGAAGTGGTTGCTCCATTAATTAGATACACATTTCCTTTGCATGGTAAATCTAGTACAAATCAAATTCTCTAGTAAGAATAATAGATTTTAGTCATTTATTATGATTTTGAAATAATTGATTATCAGTGATTTGAGAAAAACACTACCAAGCTTCTGCACCTATATTAGCATTTGGGGGGAGGGAGCCTTATTAGTTCTCCAAAGTCCCCGTTTATTTTTATTATGAAAATAAGCATAATAGTCAAAATAGATAAACCTGCAAACTGGGAATGGTAACATGATGATCTGTGTTGATGACAATATATTTCAAGTGGGCATAATTAGCTGCAACTGAATGAAACACTGGTGGGATATTGTTTAGAAGACCATACTGTGAGTTCTACAATGCATTGCACAATGTACCCAATACATTACAGAATAAGTCTGACCCTGCAAACTCTTACATAAAGACTCCTCACTTATGCAAACAGACCCAGTGAACTCTGGAATGACTGGCATGAATAAGAATTACTCACGGGGAGCAAAGCTTTGCAGGATCAGGCCATGTAGTGTTATATATTGAACAAGGTATTAGAGAAAAGCAGAAAATGACATTCTACTGCTGCTAGATTTTTTGCAGTGCTCTTAAGGTAGTGGCCACTATGCTCAGAAAACCCTTCCTAATAAAGAAACATCAATTTCAAACAGGTTGTTTGATTCTGCTATTCTTAAGAAATTCATCTCTGGCCTGTGTGAGTGGCAGAAAGACAAATGCTTCCTAAACAACCTACGTACCGGGAAGTTGAAGTTACATGAAATGTTTCTAAAAACAATTTCCTGTTGCAAATCTCTTCTCGAAAGACGGGATGAAGAGGGTTAGATGCAGTTGAAAATTTAACCCTTGAGAGCAAGCAAGGCTTGTTTCCTTCCTAGCCGTGAATGGTTCTCCGACATGGTGTTATCTCTTTCTCTCTCGCATTGGTTTGTCCACAGCACGCATCTGCGCACTATCTCCATTGTACTTAATGTCCTTTTTTCCATTCCAGGAGTTAATTTTGCTTTTAAAATATGTTTTATAAATATAAGCTATAAAGAGTTGCCACTATAAATATCTCCTACTTTGCTTTTCCCCTTTCCTAGCCCTTATGGGGTCTGGACCTCAGGGACTGCACAGTGGGAGACAATGGAATAGGTTGAGTGGGGAGAATAGTCAGTTCTTGCAGCATATTATCTGCCCTCAAGGAAGAAAATTTTCTTTTTTTCTTTCTTTCTTTCTTTCTTGCTTGCTTCAGCATAGCATCTGAGAACTGCTTTCTCCCTTGCAATGGGGAATCTCCCAAAGGCCCTATCTGCAGGAGCAATTCTACCAAATGCCAGAGGGGGCAGTGGGGAGCCAAAGTCTAACACAGCATCATCAGTCACATGACCAGTGCATCCGAGATTGTGCATGCACTGAGAGAGGTGCAGCGAGCACAAGGGTCTCACTCCTTATAGAGACAAAATTTCAGTCATACGCATGAAACCACACTGGCATAAAGAAAGCGTACTCCTTGACCCTATGCAAGTAAGCTGTACCCCAGACCTGCTCTCACCTTCTTCCCTCCAGTGCTCCTCCCTACCCATTCCTTCTCTCAAACTTTGCAGAACACAGCAGAGCCCTTGTGGAGAGAGACTTCCCTGGGGAAGGATGGGATCCAGAAACCCATTGCATTGGAGATGTGAATAAATTGCTTTCTGTGTCTGAGTGGTGGAATGCCCTAATTCTATAGCATCTCCGTTATCTTGAATTGGCCAAAATACATTTTAATTCCCAATTTTTTTTTATTTCCAGCTGAAAATATCTTGACTCTAACATTATATTTACAATGGAATCCTGGTCTTTTATCCACTTGGTACAATCGGTTCGCTGGGTTCATGCAAGACCAGAAGTAATGCTTTGCATGCGGGGAAATGAAGATGCAAGCAAAACGCAATATATAAACTGGTGTAAGTTAGCCTTTGTCCTCTAACTGTTAGGTCAGCTAGAAAAAAATCCATCAGATAAAGGTGTTTATCTCATTCACAATAAAATCTTGAGGTTGAGATGTTCTTAGATGTTAACAGGTCTGATCCCTAGGTTCTGTAAGAAAAATGAAGCCATGTTTGCAATAGAAGGCGTAATATATAAATCAATGATGCATTCTGTAAGTAGAGGCAATCAAAGGTATTGAGTTTTGATGAAGGACCTAAAAGAGCGAACAAATATGTTACATATTTTGCAAGCAGATAGGGCGTGCACCTGTACAGCCAGTGACACAGTGATAATGAGTTTAAAACCTGATTGTTCATAGGAGGGGGAAGAAATATGACATAGGAAATGTAGGAGTTTTACATTCCTGACACTAGGGAGTGTTCTCTGTCTTTCCTATTCACTATTCTGACTTGTTGGGGCTGCAAAGATTGCTGAAGACTGCAGAGTGTCATATTACCTAATGTTGGATGGAAAAATCCCACCAAGCAACATCTTTATTTCATAGTTTTAAAAATTAATCTGCATTTTCTGTTCCCTACACACCAAACCTGGGCACAACAGACGGTGAATGCAACAAGCAAGGTGAAGAAAGGGTGAAATGATGAGTCAAAACTAACAGTCCAACAGTGAAGGCAAGAGATACCCTCAACGACAGAGACAGTGCTTAATACAAAGAGAAACTTCCTTTCCACAACATATTGAATGTGTACAGCTACCTAATTGGGATCATCCTCTTGCATGCCTTGTGCACCTGACATTTTAGGCCCTGACCTTGCAAGAAATAAGCATGGAGCACCCTCAACTCTCAGCAGATGCTCATCACTTCACAGGCTCAAGCCCACAGAAATTGTGTTGTTCAGTGTGCAGCTGGCATTTTTACAATACTACAGACTGCATCATCCCTGGGAATAAGTGACCATGCCTGAACCTGTTCATTACGCTTCTAATGTAGTGATTCTAACTTAATGCCGTCTTGACAACCTTCAGACTTTAGAATCACGGATCATCATTTGGGTTGGAACTTAAGTGGACCTCTTGGATCATCTAGTTTATCCCCCTGTGTCATGACAGGATTGGCTAATTTTTTCGATCCAGTTTTGAAGGCTATACTCCTAAATACCTGTTATAGATGCCTGGGTTCTGATCTGAGTTGCCAAATGCAGAACTGAGCTCCCTAATTGGGTTGAGTCCTCAGTTACAATGTAGGACCCTTAATTCACCGTAGTCTCAGCTCCACCAATAGTAGCAATGGTGAAGGTTGTTGTACAGATAGGATCCAGGTGTTTTTCATTTTATATTTATTTTTTACCAATATGTTGTCCAACACTGTGAGCACGGCTAGGTGATATGGAGATAAAACCTCGGAATCCTCTTTACACTAAAACTTACACTCTTGCTGCAAAGGATAGAATAGACACAGTGATGGAATTTGCAGGTTTAAGGTCCCTATATAAAGAGGTGTCTCTACTGATTATACAAAGGATCCCTATTCTCATTTATACTAAAGTTACTGCTCTGGAAATGTGAAGGGACTTTAGTGTATGTAAAAAACCCAGGCCTTGAATGTTAATAGTTAAAAAGAATAATACTTGTCTGTATGACTGAAAGGCGGTTAATTATCTTCCATAATCTCCATTCTTTGTATATATCAAGAGAAAGGGAGTTAATGGTTAATATAATGTGCCAGAGTAGTGAGAACATACCCATGGAGGTGATATAGGACAACTTGACAATTCCTGGAAGGAAAAGGGTTAAGAGCCATCAGTTTACACATGACCCACTTTCATTCTCTTCCATAGGACCTCAGTTGTTAGTGATACTGGCTTAATAGTTTTCATAAAATAACACCAGGTTCATGCTGTGTCAAACAGGACAGGGTAAGAGACATCTTTACATTTTCGGTGTTTGCAAGCTTTTTCTCATGTAAATGTTGAACACAGACAGAAGGGTCATCAAGTGAATAGAAATTCACGTGCCGGCTGGTGACCTGTTTACTGAGGGATCCTGCTAGCTAGTTACGTCAAAACGGCACTGTGATGGCTCAGTGAGCTGTTGAACTGGCATGTGGAATGTATTGGACTTGAGAAACAGTGATTAGATTCCTGCATTTTTGTCAGGATTGAGAACTTCAGCAACTGTGTAGTAAAGTATCTCATCTTGATTAAGCAGAGAAGTGGTTGACCTTCATAAACAATTGTCTAGTCTTTAAGTATGGGAAGAGGTTTCTCTCCCTGGACTATATTACTTGCCAAAGGCTCTAACATTGTTCCTGATAGAAAATATCTGAAGCATCAGTACTCGCCCTGCTCTCTGTCACTCTGTGTGTGTGTGTGTGTGTGTGTGTGTGTGTGTGTGTGTGTGTGTGTGTGTGTGTGTGTGTGTTATTGTGGACAGGCAGGCAACCCACGTTCTAATGGGAAAGGGGGTGGCTGGGGTGAGAATTAAGAGCAAACTGGGTGGGAACTATCTAGCATGCTCTAGTTTAAGGCATGCTAGATCTATTTCCCATGTGTGTGAAATATATCTAGCATGCTCAAGTTTAAAGCAAATTTACTGGGCCTTTTGCATCCTTGTACCATTCGTACTGCATTCTTCTCAGCTTCATTTAGATGCCTCATCTTGGGCTCACTTGCCTGTGACATTTGGCAGTTCCTCAACAGAAAGATGATGTGAGATCCAGGTTTCACTGAAGTTAATGGCAAAACACTCAGTGATTTCAGTAGGACCGGGACCATTGTGAGTCCAGAAGTGAAATGAAGCACATTGAAAATCCCATAGGACGTTGCAGTTCTGCTTATAGGCAATCTTTTTTTATCTGTACTTATATCTACTGTAGTACTTACAACTTAGCACATCTAGCATAATGTAGAATGGTGACTGAGTAACATTGTTCTGTGGGGGGGGAAACCAACAATTCCCCCATATACCAAATCCCATCTGAAATTTTAGAAAATAACCGACCATTCTTACTCGTGATCCCTAATTTTTAAGTCACCCAGTCATCTGCAGAATGATATTGATGCCTGTCAGAACTGTGCTGGAAAACCCAATGCTTTAAACAGAATAAGAGGTGGGTTACCCACAGTTTCATCCTGAATAAATTAGGTCAAATCTTCCTCAGTGCCCTATATCCAATCTGTACCAGAATAATACTATACTAAGAAATTGTTTGTAGGTGATGGTCATAAAGCAAATTAAAATATCCAGTACTGTGTTGTTTCTTTCCTAGAAAGCAAAGCAGCCTACTATGAATAAAAGTCATTAGGATTCTGAACCTTGCCTTGTTCCTATAAAGGAATCTCTTTCTTTATACTCCCACACCCTCAGGTGCATAGGGCATACACCAGTTTCCACCATTTATTTTGGTCTTGTGCGGGTCTTTTCAGGCTTCTGACTGCCATGTCAATGGATTGAGCTTCTTTCTCTATTGTTCTGTGTAATGTTTCTATAGGTCACCATCATTGTCTCTTCCCAGGTGGTGTCCATATTATTACTTGAGGTGAAAGTCATGTTAGTGGCATCCTTGGAGCGTATCCTAAATATGTCCATCACCATCTTCTTACCATGTTTAATGCTTTTGCTTGGTTTCCTCTACTTAGAATTTCTCATGGTGCAAGAAATTCTTTCCAGTGGACTCTGGAGATTTACTTTGGAATGAGTTGATGTTCTTATCAATTTCTGATGTCGATTTCCACGACTCTGCTCCTTAAAGGAGGACAGACATGGTGCCTGAGTTAAAAAATCATTATTTTTGTATCAGTGCAAAGCATGCTACTTTTCCAATTTGTTTCAAGTTTATGAAAGTCGTTTGCTGCTCTTGATATTGCAGAAAATAATCTACAGCTTCATGGACCCTGCACCTTTTAGCATCAAAGGCAAAATTCCCTACTGACTTCAGTGCCATGATCAGGACAGTGCTTAATTTGTGCCAGGGCAGAGCCCCAGCACCTCTGGGCTTGCTGTATCAATTATGAAAGGGGGGGAAAAATTGCTTAAGCCCCGGCACCTCTTTCATTGCAAATTAAGCACTGGATAAGGATCAAAATCCAAAATTATTTGGTAGTTTTCTAAGCCAAATAACATGTCAGTAGCTGTTTTTATTTCACAGGATTTAAAGGAGTGTGTGTTCAAACAGGCCGTACTGAGATGGGCACGGAACAAGACCAGTGAACAAGAAAGCCAAATTGTTTTACCATGGCTGATTTTTTAGATGCTGGACAGTCTGATCAAACTAAGCTCCTGAGCAGTGGGGAGGGGCCAAGTGGATGAAATAAACCGGCTCCCTTCTTGAATTTCCCTCAAAATTCAAACCAAACCAATGGATCAAAGTAGGTCAGTGAATTTCTTGACACCGTTTCTGATTGATTATCCAGAGCAGTTCACCCACTCAGTGAACCAACTCTGCACTTAGCAAAATATATGGATGGAGACACAACGATCGTCAATAAATAATATTTTCCTTTCCTTCGCTCTCATATTTCTGTGTTGCTTAGCTTCCTTTCTGGGGCCATTTTAGGGTCTGGGGGCAGATCCTACTTGCTCTTTATGTGGGCACAGCGTGGGGACACACCCTTAAGCTTCCTGTAGACTCAAGCAGAGCCGCAGCCCTGGTACTCAGAGGAGCTCTGACCCTACGCCACTAAGATTGCACCTCATGAAAAGCTAGAATAACAGGCTCTCTCTCCTTAGCAAAGGGAATGCCTTTCCTGGGGCCACTGCACTCTACTCTGGCTGTTCCAAGCAGGTGCAATCCAGCCTTTACTTTATAAGCTCCCTAATACTTTAAAAAGTTGGTTTTAATCCACTAATATTATTTGAGCCAATATCCAAATCCGATTAAGCAAACACCGTTGGGAAGGTCAGAGAGAAAAAGATTATGCCACTTTCTTATCAAGTGTGCGCACGCACACACACACACACAAATCAAAAAAGAAATTCTCAGAAAATTACACTCTTTCTAGCCCACAGCTGGTTGTGGCAGCATGATGCAACTCAGAGCACTGCTTTCTGCACAGGTCCTGCATAGAACACAGTCCTAAAAGTGGCGTGTCTCATTTGCAGAGAGCTGGTGTTTGTGCTTTCCAGCTGTGAGTGAGTGCTTCAGAGAGAAGAATCTTAGTGGGCAAATTTCCTCTCTTTTGCTGCTTGTGGAGTAGATGTGAACAGGTCGTGATTTCCCCCAGTTACTTTTCATTCACAATAATCCCATGAAAAACTTCTACAAATAATTCTCAGTCTGTAATTCATTCATGAGTGAAGATCTTTGCAAGTATTCAAGAGCTGTGTTAATTTGAGAAAAACGGGTCATATTCCAACTTTCTGTTCTTTTACGGGGGCCTTGTTTCAGGAAACCATCTTTATTAAGCACTCTCCTAAATTGGGATGGACTTATGCACATGTTTAAGGGTTTCCCTGTATTGGGGCCTGGAAGAGTGAATATGCAGAACTCTGAAATGCACGCTATTCTGATTTAACAAATATTGTAGGACAGGGGTTCTCAACCAGGGGTACACAGACCCCTGGGGGTTTGCAGAGGTCTTCCAGGAGGTGCATCAACTCATCTAGATATTTGCCCAGTTTTACAACAGGCTACATAAAAAGCACTGACGAAGTCAGTACAAATGAAAATTTCATGCAGATAATGACTTGTTTATACTGCTCTGTATACTATACACTGAAATGTAAGTACAATATTTATATTCCAATGGATTTATTTTATAATTATATGGTACAAAGGAGAAAGTCAGCAATTTTTCAGGAACAGTGAGGCTTTGACACTTCTGTATTTTTATGTCTGATTTTATAAGTAAGTGGTTTTTAAGTGAGGTGAAACTTGGGGGTCCGCAAGACAAATCAGACTCCTGAAAAGGGAACAGTCTGGAAAGGTTGAGAGCCGCTGCTGTAGAACACCTGATAGTAGCCCCAGCCATAGACAAAGGAGAAAGGATGAGAGACAGAGAATGAATCAAATCTGACGCATTAGTCACATCCATGCTATGGGCTGGGTAAAGCATCGTTAGGCTGGTGGGGGTGACCACCACTCTTCATTTAGGATGGCTGTGGGAATCAGGCTCCTTTATAGCAGGACCACCTAGGACAAGGGGGTATGTGAGCCCAGACAGAAATTAGAAGTATGTGGGTAGAGGGCTTTACTGGGTATTGGTTCACTGAGGGTGAGGGTGGTTGAAAAAGAAGCAGGAAACACAGCACAAAGAGGGACTCGGGCCTGGTCTACACTTAAAAATTAGATCGACCCAGCCACATCACTCAGGCATGTGAAAAACTCTCACCCCTGAGTGTCAGAGTTACACCAAGGTAACTGCATGATAGATGCAGCCAGGTCAACAGAGCTGTTTTTCTGTTCTTCCTGTGCTTAAAAAAGGGATCCATAATTACAGATCAGCTGTGTGTGACTCTTCCCTTTATATGGTCATGCTGTTCCCCTGCTCTCATCAGCTCTGGTAAAATTAGAAGTACAGTAATTACACTGGACCAAATTCACTGCTGGTGAAACAGCACATCTTTCATTGGAGTGAAACTTGAGGTTAATTTAGCCCTCTCTGTTCCATTTTAATAAAGCCAAGTTAAATAGGGCAGAGGGGCTATTTATCTCTCTCTGTGTCTCTCTCCCTCTCACTCACACACACACACACACCCCTTCCACTCTGAGATGATTGCATCTCCTTCAGCATTGTACCTGCATCCTGAAAGGGCACATATGATGCAGGTTTGAAAGTGATCCTGGTGTATCTCTTGCATTGGCCCTCCTAATGGAAGACTGTTCCCTTCAGTGCCAGTGCCTTTCTTATGACTTCCCTCAGAAGAAGAAGAAGGAGAGAGAGGGAGGAGAAAGCGCTTGCTGGGCCCTTTGAGTGTAGATGCTGCTGTCCTGAGTGTTAGTGGGGCTCAACACACCATGACATCCACAAACATATAAAGCAAAACCCCGTGGGGAGGGGATTCATGTCTTTGTGAACAGGCTGGTAACTAGCCAAACAGAGAGAGGGGATTTTAACCTATAGCCATGGTGAGTCACTGGTGAGGTGTTTACCAGAATCTGCCTCCCTCCTCACATACTTCTGTGCTGTGCTTTGCTCTGGGAGCCGTCCCATTTAAATCAGTGGGGCAGCTTTTACTCAGCATGAATAAGGATAGCAGAATCTAGCTCTAAATTTGGGCTGAGAAGGAAGTTTTCCCCTAAGGTATATTGATAAGGGTCTTTTCCAGCTTTCTACCCTGAGCAAGGGCTGATCCATTTATTTGCATTTTCTGGTGTTGGTGCCCATCCTAGGCTGTGGAAGCTTTTACACCCATTAAAACTAAGCATATTTCTTACAAAACTTAAAATCCTATAGCACCGTGGTTCTCTACCAGGGAGGTACAAAGTACCCAGAGGTCTTCCTGGGGGTACATCAACTCATCTAGATCAATTTTTCTCAACCTGGGTGTTGCGACTCCGAGGGAGGTTGCAGGAGAGGTTTAGAGGGGTTGCAAGTACCAGGCGAACATGAGAGGGTGGCAAGCAGGCAATTGCCCAAGGCCCGATGCTACAAGGGCCGCCAGAGCTAGGTTATATGCTTAAGCCCTGGGCAGTGGGGATCGGGGTTCAGACTCCTGAAAGGGTTGCAAGAGTCTGGAAAGGTTGAGAACCACTGCTATAGCACGCCCCGAACAGGCTGCCTATATACATAACAATGCTGGGAATGAGTTCTGGTCAGATCTGACATGCTCAGTGTAGGTTGGCGACCTTACTGGGACTTTGGCCTGCCTGTCTTTGTGCTGTTGTTCATTTTTGTATTGTACTTGCACCTGGAGATATCAGTCAAAGACCCAAGGCCCCCATTGTGTTAGGTGCTGTACAAATGCATAACAAAAAGATGGTCCCTGCCCCGAGGAGCTTACAATCAAAATATAAGATGAGACAACAGACAGAGGGTACACAAGGAAACAACGAGACAATACAGCTCAGCGTCTAAAACAGTGACTCCAGGTGCCTGACCATTGTCAAGTTTTCTGTGAGCACCGTGGTATAGGCAAGTTTTAAGGAGGGACATGAAGGAAGACAAAGGGGTTGCATTGCAGATGTTTACAGGGAGCTCTTCCCGTGCAGCATGGAAGAAAGCACAAAGGTGCTTGTTTGAAAATTTTGTGTTCGGCTATGCACAGTGAAGGGAGCATTGAGTGTGAAGCGATTATTAGGGCATTTCCATTGTAGAGCCTGCCTGTTCTTCTGTATTATTTACAATTATAGACATATAGTGATATTTTGTAGTTGTATTTAATAAATTATCTTTATAGGCCTTGGGCTCACACATGCAGAGCCAAACAGATTGGCAGCATTTAACTTCTTGTCACTGATACCCATTGAAGTAAATATCTTTGACCATAAATAGATTGTTGTTCTATTGGAAAGGTCCCCGGTGGAATGTAGCCAGTTTTTGGCTGGTTATATAAACCTACAGTGGCAAATCAAGCAACCCTCCAGTTCTGCTTCTATATATAAGAGAAATGATACAGTATAAATCAGAGGGACTGAACACGTGTAGAATCAGTATTTATAGCAACATTATTTATTCACCGAGTTTTGATTTCTTGCAATGAGGTGGTGATGTCTAATGGGTTGAGCATAAGGGTCAGATTTAGGAAGTCTTGAGTTCTAATCCTGTATTTGGGCAATGCCATATAATTGCTCTGTCATAGCTTCCCCATCTGTGATGTGTTATAACAACACTTTTTAATGTAGTGCATCGGCATATCAGGACAATACATTGGTTGATGCTTGTACAGTGCTTTGAATATTTGGAGCATTCCATGTATCCTAAATGTTATTGGCAAACAGCTGCTACGGTGGTGCTCAGATTTTGTAGAGATGGGCAGGTGGGAAATAGCTAAGATGAATGGAAAGAGAAGGGATGGATTCTCTGGGCTGAGCTTTAGGAATAATTTTGAGTCTATAGCCCTTTTCTGCTAGTAGGTGCTTTCCAGAAATGTTTCATTAAATACCTCGGTATTAGTCATGAAGCAAAGCGGAGCAGGCATGCTTAATGACTGCTCGGGCTTGTATCCTGTTATGGCCACAAGGTGGCGCACAGATGACCAAAAATATATCTCGGGCTATGACTGAGCTAATGTCAAATGATTATTTGTGTGTGTCAAACCCTTCATCTTCACAGTGTGCCAGTGCCAAAGAGCAAACCCAAGGGATTTGATTTGTTACCCCCCTTGTCTGTAAATGGAAACCAAGGTCTATCAGCCCTGCATGTCTGCATGTCTTGCCATGTCAACAACCTACCTAATTTTCAGTAGTTGTATGAAGTCCAGCTAGAGCTCTCTGAAACTCAGTTGTATTCCTTCATATAGGTTGGTGCAAGACGTTGGTTCTGTTCCAGTCTACATGGGGTTTTCCTTTGCGAAGGAAAGTGAAGGGACTGATTTTCACCTGAAAACCATAACGCCCAACCGCCATTTACCTCAGAATCTCAGTTGTCCCAGTTGGATTCCATTCTGGGCCCACATGCGGCCTGAAGCCTTGGGAACCTTTTGACAAGCTGAGAGTGAGATTGGGGTTTGAAATGGAACCTGAATGAGTTTTGAGGTGCTTTGGGGTTTCACTGCAAATGTTGTGCGTGAAGTGAGCATGGGGGGCAACATAAATATCACATTTGCAAAAAAAGATGAACAGTCCTAGAGAGATGCAAGAATCAGAAATCAGTTCTGAATTTGGCAGTGGTCAAAGTCCAGATCTGAATTTTCCAATTTAGTACCAATTCTGCATGCTGCTTCTTAGTTCTACTGGAGGTGAATGGAAGTGAATAAAAGATTTGACCTTCGAAGCAGGCTTCAACTTGTTGGAATCAGATTCTGGATCAATTTTTGAAGGAGACGGGGGCAGAGAATGAGCAGAGTTGAACAAAATCCAGATCCAAATTTTCTCTCTTGGCCCTAATCTCTATACAATGATTGCTTTGCTCCTTTAGTCGCCGGATTTGTTCTTACCCTACATTGGAATAGGCAACCTAAGACACGCGTGCCAAAGGTGGCACGCAAGCTGATTTTCAGTGGCACTCACACTGCCTGGGTCCTGGCCACCAGTCCGGGGGGCTCTGCATTTTTATTTAATTTTAAATGAATCTTCCTAAACATTTAAAAAAACTTATTTACTTTACATACAATGGTTTAGTTATATATTATAGACTTATAGAAAGAGATCATCTAAAAATATTAAAATGTATTACTGGCATGCAAAACCTTAAATCGGAGTGAATAAATGAAGACTCGGCATAGCACTTCTGAAAGGCTGCCGACTCCTGCCCCACATGTTATTTCGCTTGCTTTCTTGATGATTTGAAAATGAGAGAGCTGCTAAAACGTAGCCTAACTGGGCTGCCTAAAATCGTCACCTGGCTCCCAACCCCCTTCTATCTGCATTCTCCCAGACTAAAAACAGCCGAAACTTAAAAAAATGTCTGTAAAGTGTTTACAGCCAGGTTTTGTTCCTACAAATATGCCTCCAGTGCACAGTACTGCACCTGTGATTTGCTGAAATGACTGTGCAGCTTAATGCTTCATGTTAGGTAGAGAGTCAAAGGCAGACCTCCTGCACAGTGTTTAGAAACGAGGAGTAAACAAAGGGATTATACGTTATGTTCCCCCATCTGAAAACTGACTTCACAGAAAACATGCGCTAAATGATATATGATAATAGGGAAGGAAATGCCAACTGCCTGAATGAATGGTGGGGGTGGATCTGGAAAAATGTTGTTGTTTTTTTAAATAATAAGGTCTTATTATATTCCCTGTATCATAAACTAACCTTGACTTCAGAACAATAGTTCTGAGCTTGCGGAGAAAATAACTGAGATGCAGCCTGTACTAATGATACGTGGGGCCACTGCAAAGAGATTTTTACTTTATAGTCAACAATTCGCATTATCAGGCATGTTCTGCTGAAATAAAAGAAATAAAATAACCCGGATAAAGGGAGGAGGCAAACTGGTTGTTCAGTTCAGAGCACAGTCTGCTCTCTGCTATTGCTCTCTGCCCTAACCTTCAGATCTGCCTCTGCACAAGGAGCATGTGCTGCAACCTTGCTACATTCCATGATCACTGGGTGAAAAGATTCCCATTAACTTCAATAGGTTTTGATGCAAACCCTGTGCCCATTTTTCTGCTGCTGATGTGCATATATTTTTGCACAGCGGTGAGTGAGGAAAAGCTGCATGCTTTTCAGGGGCAAATTCTCCATCTAGTTCCCAGCCTGGCACAGGGATGATACTCAGAGCCGGTGGGAGGCGAAAAGCCCTCTTTCTCACCCGCCACCAGGCTGCGGTGCCATTCAGACTGAAGCAGCCACTGCTGGAGTTTGCAAAGTCCGGTTGTGGGAGGGAGGATGGAAAATTCAGACAGGAGCCAGCCATGCCCCGCCCAATGCATGACATCATACAGGAAGTTTGTGTGAAATGGGACACCATGCTGGACAGAGATTCTGTATCCCATTCACACCGTTAGCTAGTCCCCTAGCTTACACAGTGGAACCACATGAGTTCCACTATCAAAGGGCCCTCAACAGCCAAGAAAGCTGTTAACCTTGGATGGTCACTTTAGATGAGGGGGATACCTAGTGGAAGTCACCTATTCTCATCCTGCAGTCGTCCCACCTTGCACCCTGAAAATCTTTCCGTGACATCTTCAGTGCACAAGACATGGAAGCTGCAAACGCTCTGACCCAGAGAGGATGTGGGTTACAATACGCTACCATGGGGTATATGTGGCAGTAGCATACACTCTCCCTTAATGCATTTCTTTATTCCTGTGTCTTCATTAATGAAAAGCCAATACATGCATTCCCAGGCTTAATTGTACAACATTTTATATAATCTGACAAATGTAATATAAACAGCAAACGCAGGAACGTAGGAATTGCCAGACTGGATCAGACCAGTAATTCATTCAGTGGTTCTCAAGCTTTTTTTTCTGGGCCCCTCTTTCAAAATATTTCAGCCCCCTTCCCCCCAAAACTGATAGCAAATTACTGTACATACTCATAGGGACACACACCCTGGTATTGCCACTACTTTTGTGGTGGAGGCATTGCCTTCAGAGCTGGGTGGCTGGAGAGCAGTGGCTGGTGGCCAGGTGCCAAGCTCTGAAGGCAGCGCCACTGCCAGCAGCAGCACAGAAATACGGGTGGCATGATACAGGGCGACAGCTGCTGTATCCCTCTCCCACTCCTCCCAGCAATATTTTTTGTGATCTTGCGACTCCTCTATAATAGCCTTGCGACTCCCCTTTGGGTCAGGACCCCTAGTTTGAGAAACGCTGATCTATAATCCTGTCTCCAAAAATGACTAGCCTCAGATGCTTCAGATAAATCTGTAAGAATTCCTGTAGTGGACTGTTATGAATTAACCTGCCCACAGACGAAGTTTCTTCCTCACCCACATCAGTTGGCTTATGCCCTAAAACATACATTCTTGTACAGACACCCACATCTATATCTGTATCTACAGCAGGAAGCATATGACTGTTCTCTGGATTTGACTAGCAGTAGGCGTTTCCAGAAAAGGCAACCTGCTTATTGTGAACTTGTATAAATGAATCTCTATTTATAAAATCCTCTTCCACAAACACTTACTCACACATGTTGCTTTATTACACGAGTAAATCTACTCACGCAGGTGGTTTCCAGACCGGCAATTGGTGATAGGGAATGAAAAATCCCCAAATGGTTTTAATGCATTTGCAAAGTGCATAGCTCAATAGTTCACCAAGCTTCTTGTTTATCAAGCTGTTAGTCGCTCAACACTGTTGTATGGCACTGAAACTTGGACAACCTATAGACACCACTTGAAAGTCCATGAACGCTGCCTTCGTAAGATTCTGAAGATCAAATGGGAAGACAGGTGCACCAATGTTAGTGTTCTGCAAGAGGCAAAGACCACCAGTATTGAGGCAATGATCATCCATCAGCAGTTTCTCTGGACTGATCATGTTGTCCGGATGCCAGACCATCACCTCCCAAAACAGGTCCTGTTCTCTCAGCTGAAAGAGGGGCACCATAACGTGGGTGGACAATGGAAGCGTTATAATGACTTGCTGAAGGACAACCTTAAAAAGTGTAATATTGACACTTGGGAGACACTTGCCTAGGATCACTTAAAATGGAGTGAAGTCCTATGTGATGGTCCCCTGCATTTTGAACTTGCTCGCCGACAAGCTAAAGAGGACAAGAGGCGCAGGAGGAAGGAGAGACTGGCTTCCAGTCATGATCAACAGCCTCCTGCTGAGCCTGAAAAGATCTGCTCTCATTGTAATAGAACTTGTGGTTCAAGGATTGGCCTTATTAGCCACCTGAGGACCCATAACTCCCATGGAAGATGATCATACTCAGTAACGAGTGATCACCCATCATCATCATCAGTTTCCAGAGACACCTTTTCTTGCTGGAAAAGTGTTCCATGCAAGGAACTGTATTAATTGTAACAGACATGCACTGTAGATAATGCAGAGGAGATTACAGGTGGAATGCTGTGAAAACCAGATTAACAAGGGAATCTGTATTAAGGGTTCAGTATAGGATCCAGAATACCAAAGTGATCAGATAAAGGGGGAACAAATAACAAAAGCAAGGCAGCAATACTTTTGAAAAATCTACCTACAGGATACATTATATTGGTTTTATTCTCTGAGTGGATGAGTATACACTTAGAATTAGATTTATTAGGTAAATACTTGTGTGTATGGAGTTCAACACTGCTTATATTTTACAGGCTGCTTAGGCAACAGTTGGGGCAGTAATTTTAATTGCAGTGAATAGCTAGATCTTGGACTTTGCTGAGATTCTATTTAAGGTCATTGGATCTTCCTGATAAGGCAGCTCTCTAGAATCTTGGTTGACAGCTTTCATTAAATCTTCTGGATCTTCAGAACTGCTGATGAGCGCAACTGCCTTAAATGATGTATCTCTGACCTCCAGTGTTGATGTACTTGTTCCTCTGTCCAATGTTTTCTTAGTTCTGTTCCATTCATGTTCCTTCCTATCCAGTTGCTTTGCACTGCAATAGGGAGCGTAAACCTCCGTGGTTTCCTCAAACTGTAGGCAATCCACATTGTAGTATTTTTTCCTCACCTGCAAGACATTGTTGAACTTGTGTCCCCAAAGGATTTCTCGGGGGACATATGAACTTCTTGACTGGTGTGAAGTTCCCGTTGAATCTCCAGTGTAGACAAATGTAACCAAGATTTCAAAACTGTCTTTGGCCAAAGCTTTTCGATCTAGACCATATAAAGGGCTGTCATGGTGAATTTCATGTACGATGGTCACGGGTGTAACAAGTATGACCTGGTCATTTAGTAACTTCAAGTCCTTGTATTCCATTGTCATTCTCCCATCCATATCTTCCATGTAGCGCAGAAGCTGAGCTCGTACTGTGCCTTCAACCATGTGGTTTGGCCGGAAATCACCAATGCGCCACATGAGGCAAAGTTTATCATCTCTTAGGCCTACGGTGGCATAGTAGCTGAAGCGGATGGTCTGAGCTCTCTTTCGAGCTGTGGCCATTTTAGCCAAGGCAGCTCCAATAATGAATGTGTCTATAATACAGCTTAATACTGACTGTAGGACCACCATGAGGATCGCTACAGAGCACTCTTCAGTGACACAACGAAAGCCATAACCTATGGTCGTCTGGGTTTCAAGTGAGAATAAGAATGCTCCCGTGAAGCTATGCACCTTAGCAACACAAGGGGTTATTTCTTCATCATGTACTAAATCTCCATGTTGGATTGCTATAAGCCAAAAGACCAAGCCAAAGAACAGCCAAGAAAGAATGTAAGATAAAGAGAATATCACAAACATATGGCGCCATTTGATGTCCACTAATGTGGTGAAAATATCAGCCACGTAACTCTCCCATTCTCCAAAGATGTGTTTGAAATACACATTGCAGCTGCCATCCTTGTGGAGAAATCTCTTCTGCATTTTTTTTGCCCTCACTGTAGTGCATTCTTGAGAAGAATTTTGGTAGCTAAGCTTATTTCCTTGCATTTTTACAAGCCTCTAGTGATCACAGTGCTCAGTCATCCGTCTTGTATCAGCTCAGTGGCCTCAGCTCACTGGTCACGTCCGTGGTTCCAATGGCTAATTGTTCTCTCTCCTCATTTGAAATCTACAAAAGAAAAAGAAGAGAAGAAAGTTTAATTTTGATTTCCTATGCTGGACTTTCCATGACACCTAAACTATGCATATTACCTCTATGGTTTCAGTAACTCCTGTTAAGTTGTACAAATATTGAGTATTGATTATTCCTCTCACCTCAGAAAACATCATTAACTTGGGACTGTACTTGTAAAATAAAACTTGCTGGCAATTTTCTGAACTTTTTAAAGATTTTGTATCCAGTCAAAATGGACAACAAAGAACATTTGTTTTTCCTATTTTATATATTATATTTCTAATGTTTCTCACAAGTCGCATTTGGTCAGGATGGATTACCATGAAGCCTTAATAGGAATGACAAGCACCTGCAGATGGACCTTTTGAACAAAGAGCTGAAATGAATGAACTAGAAGAGAGATATTCTTGAAACGATGGACCCAGTTGCCAAGCTTGGAAATCTAAATCTGGTTGCCCCATTACAGATTGCAGACATACTGGTACCTGACTGAAGTGTTAAGTGTCAATTGAAACAGTCCATTGAAAATGAATGTAAGCACCAACATTTCAAAATTTGTTTCTGACGGCCAACTTCTGCTCTCAGTGACACGGCTGCAAATTGAAGTCAATAGACGTACTTTGGATTTGTAACTGCGTAACTGAAAAAAAAACCCTTAGACCTGAATTATCATTCTCAGTATCATAGCAACATGGGAGAATATTTCACACATGCACAGTCTTCTAAGCTCTTGATTGCCCACTAAGCTCCAGAAGGACTAAGCTAGGATTGCCAAAGTTTTTCTTCTACAGTTTTGCAAAGTTCTGCTAGTTATATTGCTAAAAGGGCTTAACCTCTTTTCTACCTAGGGGTAAGCAGATGACGTCATATACATGACATCAGTGGACCAGATTCTCCTTTCACATTGTTGTAAATCAGGGGTAACTCCATTGACATTAGTGGGGTTTGACTGGTGTAAAACTGGTTTAAGTCAGAGGAGAATAGGGGCCTATAATCATGTCACATTGCAACATGTAATAAAAGAGAGACTGAGGTACTGACTAACCAATGCCTTGCACATTTCATGGTCATTTATACCCATGCTTAGTGGGTTTGAAACACTGACAAATCAGAGTTGATTGTAGGGCTTGCTGAAATTTTTCAAGCATAACTTTTTTTGACTGAAAACTGAGTTTTCAACTTAACAACATTCTTTGTTGAAAGTGCTTGCTCTCCTCAAAAAAATTAGATTTTTCAACCAAAAAACGATGTTCTTTCTCCCCCGTCCCCCTGTTTTTCAAGTTTTTAGTTGAACATTTTTAGCTTTAGGTTTTCCAATGAAAAGTCAAAACTTCCTCATGGAAAGAAAAAAAAATAACATTGCCCAACCAGCCTGGGTATTTTGCACCAACTCTGTAGTCATTTTGCATGGGTGTAAATGACCACACAAGATTCAAGGTACTGGAGAATCTGTCCCATAGACAGCAATACTGGATGAGCTAAAATAACAGGCCAAAAATTCTTCTTACATCTGAGTAACAACGATAGGCATGCTTAGACACTATTCCAAAAACACTTAAAAGCCAAACATACTTTCCTTTTCTTTCTTTTTCTTCCCCCCTTCCTTTTTTTTGGGGGGGGGGTACAAGAATGAATGTGTGACATATGGCATCGTAGCTTCAGAATGTGGCCTTCGTTAAAAAACACAACATGAATGTTTCCAAAAATACTCCTTGGAACACAGTCTTTGGAAACATTTGTATGATTTGCTTTACTCGTGGCTTTAAATATCCATTGTAGTGTCATCCATTGCAGACTCTTGACCTACCATTTAATAAGTTGCCTTTGAACAACAAACAAAAATTGGGAACAGTTTTATTATTTGAAAAAACTCCATGATGAGAGGTGTGAAAAAGAGGCAAAATTTGATCAAAGGCCAATATGATTTCAAATAAAAAAACATGCTTACAGTTATAATTGTTTTTCTTGTTGACTGGTTCAAACAATAGTTCCTTAAGAAACCACAAACATCATGGAATTCTGAGAGCAACAAAACAGTTCATAAACCAAGGGCTACTGAGTTGACTCTGCTCTCTACTGCTTCCAGCAGAAAATCATCATGTTTTTAAAATGGCATTCCACTGGAACCATCTTAAATTCTAATCGTGCTGGCAACAGTTGTCTTCTGAAGCCCATTATACAGCACATAAAGCCCTGTGGAGAGTTTTGATTTTACAGGAACATGTGAGATGCAGGAACAGTATTTGAACATATGCTTGTACAATGCCTAGCACAACTGGACTTTGATTTCAGTTCAGGCCCCTACGTACTACTGTGTTACAAATAGTAATATCTATAAATTCATGAATATTTGTATGTAAGTATTTTTGGCATTATCAGGAAGACATGCAGCAAAACTGTAGGTAAAATTTTCAAAAGCAGCTATATGACTTAGGAGCCTAAATTGCAAGACTTTCAGTGGAATTTGGGCTGCTGAGTCATTTAGGTATTTTTAAATATCTTGCCCTGTATCTTAGACATGTGATTAAAGAGAAACGAAGCTAATAATATGAAAAAAATCTGAACATGTTAAGGTTGACCTATGAATAAATTTCATGTAGTAAACATTTTATATTGACTGATGATACTGAGTGTATCTTCGAAGTATTAAAGCCCATCCTCCAATACCCTAAAATAGATGAGTCAGAATTTTAATCCCCTTTTATCAATGGGAAAATTGAGATACAGAGAAGTCACATGATTTTCCAATAACAAATCAAAGGCAGAGCTAGGCTCTGAACTCAGATATTACTGGCTCCTAGTTCTGGTCTAAATCCATTGTGTCATTATTCCTTTTGTAGAATAATGTGAGGACTATTATTATTTGCCTTTTAATGAAGAGATTTTTCAAAAGAACCTAAGGGAGTTAGGAGCATACATCCCATTGACCTACAATGGGACTTGTGCTCCAAAATCATTTAAGTGCATCTATTTTGCTCTCTGCCTCAGCATGAAGGGATGGACGAGATGACCTACTGAGGTCCCTTCCAGACCTACATTTCTATGATCCTGTAAAATTCTCCTCCTAAAAGGAGTGGATGAAATCTCTTAGCCCTTGTCTGAAAAGACATATGCAATTCTATGAACTGGGCTAAAGGTTTTGCCATCTAGTAAAGATTAACAGAAAAAGAATTGATTCTGAGACATGCTCCTCTCACTAAAGCTCATGGCTCAGTTGCTGCAAATGAATTTCAGATATTGCCAATGAGCATTTTTGTGCTAACACACTAACTCTTTTTTTTGTTCCTGGCCATGAGCATGAACCTCATGATCCTCTTTTTCCTTTCCCCTCCTCCTCTCTCCCCTCCAACCATTTTGCTCTCTTCATCAGCGCAGGAAGTGTGTTGAAATTTACAAGACTCTTGCTGAGTAGATTTACTTCTTGTAATTGCATTTGAAAGAAAACTGATTGCTGCTAGAAATGGAGCAGTAAGGCTGAGCTGGGTAGGAAGGTGCATAGCAATGGGCAAATTTCAGAAGGGATAGAGATTCCATGAGGGTAAAAATCCCTCGCTTCAGAGGTTTATCCAAAGCTTCTATATGAACCTCAAAGGTCTAGAAATCAGGCTGGAGATCAGAACTCTCATATTAATTATTTGAACCAAGATCAGAACCCAACTTTGAGAGACAGCCTCTGTCCAAATGAGCTTTAATGATTGGAGCTGGGCACCTACCTCACACTGGTGCATTTGAAAATCTACCCCCTAAATTAACCAGAAAGACAAAAGGCAGGAGAGGGAGTAAGGCATAGAGGTGAAATAACTTCTCCAAGGTCACAGAGCGGTCCGTGGCAGAGCCAAGCATAGACTCAGGTCTTCTGACTCCAGGCAAGGACGTGAGTAATGCAAACTTGTATATATCATTATTATGTTCACCTCTTCTCTTGAGTGGAACCCAAGTCAGAAAAGCAGTATAAAAAAGCAGACAAAGGGAAAAATGGATACACTTTTTCATATCTCAAAATAGCTCCAATTTGGTTCAATGTTGGATGAAGGTATTGAGGGGTTCTAACTGTATCTGAATGCTCTTCAGCCATCTCCCATTCTGATGCAAGCAAGACTTGAACTCTGATTTGAATGTTGTCAACTTGCTCAGAGAAGCAATAGCTTTGGAGCACTGAGCATCCAACTTAAGTCTTTGGACACTCATAGTAAATATTAGTTCCAAGTAAATCACGTAATTTTGAGCTTATTGAGTGTGACAGTGTCACTTTAAATCAATCGTACTGTAGCACCTTCACCTAATGCCCTATTAGTTGCTGTTACACCCATCATGAAGCCATTTCCCCATCATTATGTAAACTAATAGGGGTGAATTTTTGTTCAATGATACGTCAGTCAACAGTCTGGTTGTAAAATATTAAACAAAACAATGTAAAAATCTTTGTTCCAAAATAATGCTATTCTGAGAATCAGATTAAATCAAAAAGAAAACAATCTGAAACCTGCGAAAGAAATTGTGTACTCTCTCTCTAACCCCTGATGCATTCAATGAATCTCACTTTAGCGTTGGTTTAGCAATTGCGTCACACTTTCCCACCACATGTTGGAGGGGGATCTGAAAGTTTTCCAGTTTTGTACATTGTTGTGTAACCCTGGATGACTTTCAGTTCAGAGACAAGAAATGTGAAGAGCTGAAATATTTAAAACTGGTTTGGAACTGATTCATACTCTAGTTCCTCTTTAAAAAAAACAACAACAACAAATCTATTATAGGTTGAACAATCTAAAATGAAGCCTTTTCCTTAATTATTCCTCTGCTAAGGGAACATTTACTTCTCCTAGCACAAGAAGGTACTGAGATTATTTCTTGGATGTCTGAAAGTTTTCACCCATCCACGTGCTCCAGTAGGCTGTTATCTCACTAATTCCTCACCCTATTTTTCCAGACTGCCAAAGCAGTCCTTTGCTGGTCCTAGGATACCTATTCTTACCAAACTTGTCCCCTTCCCTCCTCTACAGACAGAAAGAGTCTACACGGTTCCCGGTTTCAAATAATGTCTTTCCCACTCCTGGCTCAAGCCTCATTATGCCAACCACCACCTTCTTCTCTGGCATGATTCCTTTTGTATCCAAAGTTCTCCACCATGGCGCAAGTCCCAGCCAGTGATGGAGTCCTCAAATCAGTGGTCTGCATTAAGGCTCCTATCCAGTTAAGCATGTGATTAACTTTAACTTTAAGCAGGTGAACACTTGCATTGATTTCAGTGGAACTACTCATGAGATTAGGTTCTTTCCTCGATCAGGGCCTAAACAGCTGGCCCTGCATCAGTGAAGTCAATGTGTGTTTTAATACTGATATCAGGAAGAGCAAGATCTGGACCATAGCAATGAGATATAGTCAGAGATTTAAATCCAGAGTAATTCCTCTGAAGTCAATGGAATGAAGTTTTTCCAATCAAATTAGTCTTGTTTCTCTTTCATATAAATTCTGTGTCCTCATTTTGTTCTCTTCAGCTGGGAAGGTTGAGTCAATCCAGAGTGGTAAGGCTGCAATATACCAGCTGGCACCAGTATTGTGCTGAACAAATATTTGTTCACATATTTGTATCAATTCTAGCAGTAGTGTCCCATAAGCGATGCCTTTTCCCTACACCATATATTTAAAGACTGTTACTTTTTAAAAATATCCAAACGAAGAAATAAAAACAAGCTCTGAATGGGCTAGGATCTGAGTTGGGCAGAAGACAAAAAATATCCTTCTTGGATTACCCATTCCAAACCTCAATAAGAGAGAGAAGACTTAAAATATCAATATAAAAGTGTTTATTAAACATTTTAAAAGGCAGACATAAATAGCACAGAGCAGCAGACGGTTGCACAGGCTTTAAAGTCATGCAATGGTGCTGTAATCGGCACTGGAACAACTCACAGTAACAAATATATTGACATTTAATTCATCTAAGTGAAACCAGATCTTGTTTAAAAGAGAGAGAGGGAGGGAGAGAGAGAGAGATAGAGAGAGAGAAGGCATTTGGCCACTGAGGGTTGACAGAAGAGGCCTGGGAAGTTGATTTCACTTGATAACTTATTAATATAGGCGACCAGGTTCAGAGTGGTTTGGGCATTGGCCTGCTAAACCCAGGGTTGTGAGTTCAATCCTTGAGGGGGCCATTTAGGGATCTGGGGTAAAAATCTGTCTGGGGATTGGTCTTGCTTTGAGCAGGGGGTTGGACTAGATGACCTCCTGAGGTCCCTTCCAACCCTGATATTCTATGATTCAGAGGACAGGAGGGACTAGGGTGCTCCAGTGGCAGGGAATGGAGTTAGTGAGAGGTAGCCAGATAATCCTAGCAAGTGAACATGCCCCATGCTGCCCCGTCTTTCCACTTCTGCCCTTTACTTAAGCTTTTCTGTAGAGTAGGACAGGTGGAGCAATATTTCAGAGTAATCTTCATGATGATAGGTTAGTGACTGAAGCTTGGTGTGGGGAGTTTGATAGCTACATGCTCTATTGCACACACACATATATCTCTGTGTATGTATATGTTCAATATATATAAAAAGCTTGAGAGGAGGAAGTGTTGGGTAGTTGTGATTGAATGGAATCTCTTGGGCCCATATGAATCCTGCTAGGTTACTAAGCAGCACCTTTGGTAATCCTAGTTCACTAGAGGTCTGATGCAAAATCCACTGAAGTCAATGGAAAGACTGTTTGTTTCAAATAGGTTTTGGATCAGACACTAGGTGCTCAGGTATCATGGTAGTGGATGCAGTTAATAGGTTGGATGAGATCAGCTCAAGAGAGGAGTGAGAGGTGAGGAGACTGCCCCACTATAGAGGATCAAGAGCGTAAGAGGAGATGGGATTGCCCATCATGCATCTGTGCAGAGCAGGACTGGAGGAGGAGAGAGGTGGTACCAAGAATAGGAGGTATCTCCCCTCATTTCACAGACTAAATTATGCATTGGAGGAAGGCAAGCATGGAAGGATCATGAGCTAACACTGAGAGCTTATAACAGAGACCTAGAGTGATTATGGACGCATGAACAATGAGGAGTCCTTGTGGCACCTTAGAGACTAACACATTTATTTGGGTATAAGTTTTTGTGGGCTAAAACCCGCTTCATCAGATGCATGGAGTGGAAAATACAGTAGGCGGGTATATATACACAGCACATGAAAAGATGGGAGTTGCCTTACCAAGTGAGGGGTCAGTGCTAACAAGTCAATTCAATTAAGGTGGAAGTGGCCTATTCACAACAGTTGACAAGAAGGGGTGAATACCAAGGGAGGAAAAATCACTTTTGCAGTGCTACTGAGGCCAATGTAATCAAGGTGGCCCATTTCAAACAGTTGACAAGAAGGTGCGAGTATCAGCAGAGGGAAATTAGTTTAGCTTGTGTGAAGTGGCTCCCTTTGGATAGTCCATTTGGATTATTTGGCATTAAATACTTCCATTACGAAATTCAATTCACAGGGAAAAATCTGGCACAAATTTGTGATAACCCATCTTCCTCAGCAGTCATGCTGCAGAGTTCCTGCAGGATCATATCACATAATACTTGCTTGCCATATTCTTTTGTCTCATCCTACCTGGTCCATGTGGATGAAATGACAGTTGCTTGGCATACAACCCTAGAAAAAGAACTACCCAATAAAAGACAGGGAGGCAATGCAAAGGGTATTATCTGAGGTTGCTGGAAAAAAATGTCATTATCATGTCAGATTGCAGTTCTAACCGTTTCTACTGACTCAAGAATTCTAGCTATGAAAATACTGGTTCTCTGGCACTTCAGAGGATTCTAGGGGTTTCTTCAGAATGGCATTTGTTCAGTTATTCAGCAACCCAGAAATTGCTCTCTTCATCTTTTTGTTGATGGATCATTTTCTCCCCCGCTTTGGATTTACAGGAGAACAATAATCCTCTCAGAAATTAGATGTTTTACAAGGCCGATCCATTGGTGAATATGGTGACTTATTTGTATGTTGCAGGACATGCAGGTGTGGATTGTTTCATTCAAACGTGTGACTTGAAACCTAAAACCTCTCACATTCAGTAGCTTTTAACAGGGCACTATTGCTATTAATATTGTTCTTCATAAAGAATTATTTTATAATTATTATGGGCCCGCTGCCACTGATTTCACTTGGGACAGGCCTGATAAAACATCCCGCCTTCCTCTCACAAAGGTGTCATTATAAACACAATAGAAATACACTGTGATTAAAAACAAAACACAGGTGAGTAGGCATATTTTGCCTGAACATCGTGGGCCACATTCCCGGCTGGTATAAATTGCATTGGCTCCTTTGATTTCAATGAAGTCATGTCAATTTACACCAGCTGAGGATCTGGTTTTTAAAAGTGTGTAATACAGAAAATGCAGGGCTCCCCATGTGACCAGACCCACAGTTTATCTTGTCTGGAATCCTTCATCTTGTAGAGGAACGTTAATACTCTTCTATTTCAACTAGCCAACTGTGCAATGTTTTATATGTTAGAAAATTGCCTACCTAGTGTGCTTATCAACTGACACCCAGAAGAAAGAGATTAGATCACATTAACATGGGAATCTCATTTATCACATTATCTAATCCTTTTTCTGCAAGACCAGTGATGCTTCTATGGTCCATCCCAACAACTTTACTCTGAACCATAAGCATGGCCGGCCCATTTTTGCACACAACCTCCAGAAGGGTGCCACATTCTTAAAGGAACAGGGCTGACAGCTAAAAAAGTATGTGGTATGAGCTCAGGAGTGAACAACTCCCAGGATCTTCTGGGAATTTTATGCAATTTTACTAATAGCAAGAAAATAGGATCCACATTAATTCCAGGTGTAGACCACAGGGGCCACGGAACCTGGGAAATGGGGTGGGACTGGCAGCCCTGCAGTGGAAATATCATGTGGGCTGTGCCCCTACATGTAAACTCGGAGGCAAGAGCAGGACCCAAAGATGGGCTCAGAAGCAGGTAGAAACCTGCAGGACATTCTTCCCAGCCTGGAGTCAGCTATCCACTCTCTTCCCACTGATGAGTCTTAGTACCTTCTCTCTCTTCCCCTTCTGCCTTCCCATTCTCAGGGAACTTCTGCCCCCCTTGGCAGACTATGTCCTCTTCCCTTGCCAAAGGATAATTCAGGGTGGGCAGAGTTCTCTCCTTGTGGGAATCTCCATTTGCTTCAACCGTATTCAAATGTCACTGGGTGCCCACGTAGAACACAGGTCTCGTGTACAAAATTTAATTTAAATGATAGGTATCCTGAGCCTGGAAAGCAAAATAGAATTAAAAATCTCTGACAAGAATGTGGTCTGGACTCTGAGAATCCCAGGTTTTATGGGGCTGACCCTCAGTTGTAAATTGACCTAGCTCCATTGGAGCCATGTCAAGTTCAATGACTTACACGAACTGAGGATATGGCCTATATGCTTACGGACTATAAGGGACAAATCTAGCCCCCATCTCCAAAGGACTGCAGGCTTTCCAAGCAGCAGAGCCAGGGCCATTCTATAGCAATGGTTGGTCACTTTGCTGCTATGGAGGGTGAGGGGTGAGATATGGGGTGAGCACACAGGTGTTGTGGCAGTGGTTAACATAAATCAAAATCACAGCATTAATGCTTAGGGGGTCATGATGGTGGTGCAACACTGCAGCCAGCTAGAATCAACAGGAGCCCCCCATGGGGAAAAATTAAGCAACATGATTTCTTACAGCATAGATATATTAAGATTTTTTTAATGAAATAAGTGATTTTAGGTCTCTCATGGCCCATATCACATTTTAGTATTGACCGAATTCCTCCAGTTACTGTAGAACCGGTCATACAGGCCAGCATCAAAGTAAGCTTCCCCCAGGCCCTGCTCCATCCATGCCCCTTACTGAGAACTGTGCAAAGTTCAATGAGTTTGGTTCACAGGATTTCAAGCAAGTAGGCTGTGAGTTTACACCCACTAGGTGAGGTTCAGACCTGGGGCAAACAAGTGCATTCCCTTGATCTGAGTGTATTTGTACATGTTCACAACACCAGGTCTGAATTTGACCTTTCTGTCTCCCAACAAAACCCTCAAACATAGTCAGATTTGCTGAATTTCACATAGTTTTGCATTTCTCTGAGACATACAGTTTACAAAGCAATAAATCAAACCAGGCTGGCTTAAAACTGGGCCAAGGGTTTTGAACCAATAGTTCGTGACCTGGACTGAGTTTGTAATGAAACTTAAAATGAAGCCAGTATCTTGTGGTTTCATGCTTCACTGTAAACATTTCCCAGAGCTATAGGCTTGACCTTTTCTGAAGGGGACTCTCTTAGGGTCCATTCTCCAGGTCATAAAATGCAGCATCTTTCTGCCAACAAGCACACTTTGTTTCAATAGTGGCCAAGATTTTCAAAAGATGCCTGATGACTGGGTGCCTCTATTTTTGGTTGCACAACTTGAGAGACCTTAAAGAGGCCAGGCTTTCTGAAAGTGCTCTCTGAAAGCCAGGTCCCTTTATGTTGTCTCAGGCAGGGTAATCAAACATCACTAGTCATTTTTGAAAATCTTGCCCAAAGTTTTTTGTTTGTTTTTTGTGGGGGTTTTTTTTGGTGAAGTTCACTAAAAGGTGGACCAAGACCAAGGACCAATTTCTGTGGATCACCAAACAGCTGCAGATGGCAACAACGTTCGGTTACTACTGATCTCAGTTTCACAGATCAATGACCTTGAAATGAATCTCATTACAATTCCCAGAAGCTGTCCAGTCCCACCTAATAAAATAAGATGCCAATGGCATTAGCATGGCCTTTATATTTTCAAAACTAAAATAGGGTGGAGTTGTACAAAATATCATATTTCTTCACTTCAGGGAGCAAATGGAAGGGTGGAGAAAGAGGGAGAGAGAAAGAACTAAAAATAAAACAGGTAAATAAAACTAATCATCCAGGCTGATCTAATTTTTTAGGAAATCTCACCAGAAAACCTGTTGTCTAAGCTTTCCAGCCTAATTCCCCGATCAAAGAGGTTGAGATAAGTGCTGGCTCAGTACTGAGTCAAACAATGTATCTGTATTTTTTAGGGAAAGGGTTGAATGATTTTCTGACCGATATTAACACATGTCGTTATGCAAGCTAAAACAAGGGTGATCAAATTTTATGTTCCTGGATGTCACTTTGTCAATCACTACACAGGCCAGGAAGATATTTTTCCTCCCATGTACAACTTGGCACTATTGGCTCTGGGTATTCACACTTGTGCAGAGGTCTGTGTTTCATAGTTTAAAGCCAGAAGGGGCCATTAGATCATCAAGTCAGACCTCCTGTATAACATAGGCCATTAAATTACACCCCAAACCCCCCTTATTAAGACCAAAAACTTGAGTTAGACTAAAGCATTTCAGTCCTCAAAGAGCTAAATTGTTGTGTGCCAGAGGCAGAGAACTGGAGAGACTGAGGTGCCACCAGTGCCTGAGGTCTCTGGGATTCGATTAGGTGAGATGTGCCCACATGATCCTAGCAGTGTTCCATGTCCCATGCTGCAGAGGAAGGTGAAAAAACTCCAAGAGGTCTCAATTAAGACCTATTTTAAGGGCTTCACTGAGAAGAAAGAGGTGCACTGGCGCTTAGCACAGAGCTGAATTTCCCCCTTTGTGCATTTATAGTGATAAGTCTGACATATTTCCCTGAGATGTCAGGAAGGATGCTACGTTGGGCATCTTAGATGGCATAATGGAGTCCGTGGGCCTATGGTCTGATCTGGTCAGGCAATTCCGTTAGTCCTATGGCTCATCCCAAGTTTTAGATGCTTTATCCAAAATGAAAGGAGCCTCCAAACTTTTTGGCTCATTATCTACCTCATCTATCCTCATTACAAGTTGACACAAAGCACCGTTCATCTCTACATCGCAACTGAGATGTGGGAATTTTTCAGTGGGCAGACTTGCTCCAGATCATACACTGTGTAAATATCCTGGTCAAACACTGTCACGGTTCCATGTTTAATCTAGATTTCTGTTCTCTTTGTTTCCTGTCTTGTGCAGCCATAATATTTCCCCCCAGGAGCGATGTTGATAGTGTTGGGTCTATCTGTAACGCAGCCTGAGCTACAGGTGATACGTTGGTGCTAAGTTGATAACACTCCTTGTATGCTTGACAGATTGGTAAAGTAAACACGACAGTTGTTCCTCCAGTGCATAGCTTGGTACGTTTTCTTCCAACAGTGTAATTTGCAAGCCTGTTTCACACCAGCAGTAATATTTCCTTGAATACTTAACTGCAGGCCTTGCCCACACTATAAAAATAACTATGTTTAAAGAGGGCTGTGGACAAACCCTGCAATAACATGAGCTGTTTTATTGCCTCTGTGGATTTAAAAAGCAAAACAAAACAGACATATGATAACTGTGTCAAGTTACGTCTACAGAGATAAAAGACCTGCAGCATGGCAGCAGCTGGTCTGAATCAGCTGACTCAGGCTCACGGGGCTCAGGCTATGAGGCTAAAAATCACAGTGTACAGTCTACACAGCGATTTTTCAGCCCCAGAGCCTGATCTCTGAGAGCCCGAGTCAGCTGACCTGGGCCACCCACAGGTGTATAGACATAACCTCAGAAACCTACAGTTTTTATTATCTACCAGGGTTTAAATACACTTCGCTAAACATGGTTAGGGTGGGAGAGATTGAAAGCACTGTCCACCCAGACAAGAAAAAAAATTGCATGCTTTGGCAACAGTTATGTTGCAAAACCCAGGATAATATCCAGTGACAGAATCTTTATTGATTTATATAGATGCCTATCTAAGGCTCTCGGTGTCCTGAAATTATTAATTACACAATTAATACCATTAAATTAAATCTCCAGAGCATTAAGATCATAATTTCCACAGGAATTCAGCCAGCCAGTCATCATCTGAGAAACATACTTTCAGCCTTCTCCAAAAGCCTTGTAAAAAGATGTCTTCTGCAGCATGCCTCAAAAGCCAACCCAATTCAGGCTATTTCAGCTCATGGAGGGGAAGCAAGTTCCAGAGGGTTGGAGCCCTCACAGGGAACACTGGGCCAGATGCCTCCTCTCATTTGCGATAAGGAGGATCCAACTCAGGTAGCTCTTGTGACCACAGCTGTGGCAGTATGGGTCAGAGAGAGAGGGGATCCCTCAGTCCCAGGCCTTTTACAGCTTTATAGGTCACAACACACCATAAACTGTGAGCCCAACAGGCATCCAGCGCAGATGCCGGAGCATTGATGTCGTGTGCTCCTATCGCAGTGGTCCATTCAGTAAGCAGGCCATCTGTGCCAGCGTTTTTCTCTCAATGGTCTGAAGGGGTGTAGCCGCATGTAGGGCACATGAATAATACAGTGGGGTGAGGAAGATGAGTGAACTAAGGGTATGTCTACACTACCTGACGGATCGGTGGGCAGCGATCGATCCAGCGGAGATCAATTTATCGCGTCTAGTCTAGACACGATAAATCAACCCCCAAGAGCTCTCCCGTCGACTCCTGTACTCCAGCTCGGCAAGTGGCACAGGCAGAGTCGACGGGGGAGCGGCAGCAGTCGACTCACCGCGGTGAAGACACCACGGTAAGTCGATCTAAGTGCGTCGATTTCAGCTACGTTATTCATGTAGCTGAAGTTGCGTAACTGAGATTGATCCCCCCCCCCCAGTGTAGACCAGGGCTAAGACACTGGGCACTAATTCAAGAAAAGCACCTAAGCATGTGCTTATCTTGAAGCACATCATAACGATGGACTGAAGCACATACTTAAATGCTTTCCCAAACTGGGGCCAAAGAGGTTAAATACTTGCTGAAGGTCTTGCAGTGAATCATTCAGCTATCCTGTCTCTCTGCCCTGTCATACTGAGGCCAGTGAAGCAGCGTATCAAGCAGCTGTGTCTGTGAAAATGAAGATGTTATTTTCTGTCCAAAATAACTAAATGTTTCCAAAAGTGACCATGCCTATTTCCAAAGAGCAAGAAAATGCTGCCTTTAAAAATAAAAGTGAGAGATTGTGTGTGTGCCTGGGGGGCTGGTTATTAAATAGATGTTGGATATGCCTCTTCTTGTGCCCAAGTTGTATGACCCCAGGGTTAATCTTTGCTTGGGGGAGTTTCACTTAGCAGTTTTGTCAGTGAGCTACAGAAGGGAGGATCTGCTAATTTTGAGATGTTAGTCATTAATCTGTTCAAACAACCATGCTTTTCTCATTTCATTCTTCAAAGGCAAACGTAGCAAACAAAGTGAACAGATCTTATCGAGATGTTAACTAAAATACATCAAATAAAAATCTGTTACATTAGAAATGTCAATACTTGTGAGAAAATCGGTAGAAACTTCAGTAAGGTTGTTTTTTATTGCCAAAGCAAGTCCTCAGGAATGTTTTGGGAAACAGCTTCTCTTGTTTTCCTTATAGGTACAGTTGACCTATAAAAGTTAATCTATCACTGTTTAGCCTTAGTACAGATTAACTTTTCAGTGTATCGTCACAAGTGGCTATAGCATGCCACTGCGTTATTGTTCTGGCCTCTACATCATATGAATTTGTAATAGTCTTAGTTTTAATGTATTTTGAATATAGCTAAGCTCCATTAAGATTAGGCCAGAGCTGAATGCATAGCGAACAAAAAATTTGACGTCAATGGAAATCAATGCAAGTTGCAGCCAAACAGTGATAGTGGGAAATTTTATCATTTATCTCTCTTTGTTCCCCTATCTGTATTTTATTTGGTTTCAATCTATGTGTGCCTAGAGGTTTTCTTAGACTTTTGTATTTGAACAAATCCCAAAAGCCAACGAGAAACTCCTAAGTTTCACGTGGTTTTGACACAAAGCCTTAAATCAGCCCACGGTCACTCAATATATTAATGAAGCATTTAGTGAACCTTTCATTAACCCTGAGACCAGTTTCAAGGCTTAGCAAAGCTCAGACCCTGGTTCTGAGTGGTAACAAGGGTTTTTAGGAACATTTTGTGCAGCTCTAGTTTGAATTCATTCCACAGTGAAAAAAGTTTTAAGTTTCTAAGGAATGGAACCTGTCAAGGATGTGAAGAAGCAAGCTGAGATAGCAAAGGGTTTGCTGAGCTTGAAATTCCTTGGTTTAGGGGCAACTGTCATTTGATTGTAGTTAGTGTTCAGTGCAGGAAACACAGATAAGGGGACACTAGAAAGCAGTTTGGAAGGGGGCCAGAAACACTGTAACAATGGAAAAACAATCAGGGAATGATGACGTCAGAAGGTATCCTGAGGAAAGAAGAAAGGATGAATCTTCAGCCCACATGAATACTAGAGGGATGAAGTTATCTTGGAACTAATTGTTGACACAAACATGGTTTTAAAAGCTTGACAGCTGTGTAGCAATTAGCAGAGGAATTTGGTGTGTCAAAGCAAAAGAAGTGACAACAAGTGGAATCAAACAACATTGTGACGCGTGTTGACACTTATGATTTTATGGCATTAATTTGGTCCTTGGGTGTTTTTCAAAATCAGGAGTTCAGATCTCTTTGTTCTTCAGTGTAAAGCTCAGCTCTGAGGTCATTCTCCTCCTCACACACCCATGGCTGTTTATGAACACCCTTGGAAAACTCAAAACCCATTTCCCACAGAGGAAGACAGAAACAGGTTGGGTTATTGGACTGTCTCAGTTGTTCTTCTTAACAGCATATTGATCCCAAGGAGAGGAACACCATCTGTTGCTACTAGCTTGAAGCTTTATTGTAGTGGGAGCCTCATATCAACAATGAAAGGGAAATGCATGCCAGGGACCCATGATTAGGGGAGGTTCTGTTTTTTAGATCAAGCCAAAATGAAAAAGGAAGACAGCTCCATCTGCCTAAAAGAAAAGTTTCTTCTAGAGGATTGCAGGGTATATTGGATAATAAGTGATCTAAAAGGGCTTGCTCATGCTACTCCTTACTCAGTCCAGATGCTGATGTTTGGAACACTTAGCTCCCTAACTGCACGGGTTCAAATCCCAGAAGAGGCAAGTTCAGCCTTTTGTGCTTCTGGGGTAGATACAACTGAAGACCTAATTTCTCCACAAAGACCTGCTTCCTGGTTTGTACTGGTATATTGAGAGGGTTTTTTTAAAAAGAGAATAGAGTTTTCCCTACTGTTCTTAGACAAAAGAAATTCCTTCCCCCATTCTTGTGTATCATGTACTTCACCCTAGAAATAGCTGCATTTATTTTGTTTGTGAAGCATCTGGGGATCTTGTGGGATAAAAAAGATAATAATTGATGTTTACAGTTGGGTCAAGCCACCATGTGCAGATCTGGAATCTCCTCCAGAATTGGGATGGTTTGAATCTAAGTGCTCTGGAGTGAGCCCATCCCCAATATTGTTACATGTCTGGTGTATATGTCAAGGGTGAAGGGACTGTAGACATATCCCAACACAGTGGAAATGTGGCATAGGGAGAAGGCAGATGTGCTATGCACTTGGATGTTATGGGTTCATTTAAGTCAATGGCACAACTCCCATTGACCTTGGTGGTGCCAGGATTTCATTCTGTGATGATGGTTCATTCTGTAAATCTCTTTGGTAGATAGAACAGGGAATCATGAGGTAGACAGAGCCCTACAGTCCTTGCATACAATGGAGTAGGGCTCTGTACCATCGCCATACCTCATACGAACATAAGAGCTGCTGCATTGGGTGAGACCATGGTCCATCTTGTCCAACAGTGACCCATACCAAAGCTTCGGGGGCAGCATACAGAACAGGGCAAATTATGAAGTGATCCAACCCTGTCTTCCACTCCCAGCTCCTGGTAGAGAGTTCAGGTCGCCCCAAGCATGGGGTTGTATCACGTATCCTCCATGAACATACCCAGTTCTTTTTTTAATCCAGTTATACTTCTGGCCAGCTCAAAAAGGAGAGGACATCGTGACTAGTTCCACAATCACACTTTCTCCAGACCCTGCTTAGGGAACTGGAACAATGGCTGCAGGGGATGAAAAACCATCCTATTCCCTGCCCATGGGTTAGAAGTTAGATTCTTTTCTCTCCCCATTATCAGTTTAGGGGTCAATCCTGCAGTGGTTCTGAACACTCTGTCCCTGATCCAGCAAAGTCCTTACACATATGATTAACTTAGCAGATGAAAGCAGTCCCCTTGAAATCAGTGGGAGCTACTCAAATGTTTAAAGTTAAGCATGTACTTAAGGCTTCACTGCACTGTGGCCAGAGTGCTCAGCACCTTGCAGAATTAGTCCTTAGACACAGATTTTTAAAGGCATTTAGGCATTGCAGTGCTCAGCATTACAGTGCCTAACTGAGGTAGGAACCTAAATCTCATTTTGGCTCCTAAATTAGCCTAATTTTGGCTCTTAAATCCCTTTTGAATATGGAATGTAAGCCCCTAAATCAATTAGGTGTTGGAACACTGTGCGCAGCAATGCTTAAATACCTTTAAAAATCTGGGCCTTAGTTCCCAGCACATGCCTTGTTCTTAGCACAAAGTGCATTAGTTTGGGTTTTGAGCAGAGAGGTGGAATTTCACCCTCTGGGAGGATCTTGTTAACAACATGCCGAGCCATGCAGTATCCCAGCTCGATTTGAAAAACAGAATGAATAACAATGTTTTACAATATTTCCACTATACACATTTCATGTAACTTTCATTTTAATGATTGCCACAAGGGGCCGAATCTGCAGGAACAGTGTCGATTTAAAGGCATAGTGGCCGTAAAACACAGATAATTGCCACTGCACTCTTTTGGTTTGTTTTTTTCCCCATGACATATTGTCATACACGTAGGGCCACTGTCCAAAGGATTTTGATTCCACTCTTGATTGTGACAGCTGATTCTCAACCCCAAGCCTTATCACACCAACATTTTCTCTTTTTAACTCGATATGCACAACCTAAACTTTTATCCACCATCAAACAAAATCTGAACCACACCTTTCTGCAATCTGATAAATTAAAGTCACTCTGAAATTGTTTGCAGTTGTGTGTGTGTATGAGAGAGAGAGAGAGAGAGTCCATTTTTGTGTGGGCCACCATATTTCCAAGTGGGAACAGAAAGTGGACATGACAAAATACCACCAGAAAAGCTGTTCTTATGATACTCCCAACCTAATCAAGAACAGGAAGCACTGGAAGTCTCAGCAGAGACTTTTCCTGGCAAAAGTTCCATCCAGTTTTGCAAACCCCCCAAAATTTGGGTTAATATCCAGACTGCTGGTCGAGGCTTGGAACTGAACATCTGAACTTCCTGAGTTCTCCCATCACTGGTTTTGATGTAGGATGAGACAGCACTGTGGTTTTATGAGATCTGTTCGTTTACCATGTTTGTCTTCATTTGGGCTATGTTTCATTAGATCACATAAGTAAAGTAGAGTCAAGTCTGGTCTCTTACTTGGATGGTGCCTTTCAGAACAAGCCATGCTACATGACATGAGATCAGTACTTCAGAAATGCCACACTTCTCTCTGTATCTGTACTGAATCAATGCCCTCACCTGGTCTTGGGTATGTACAACATTTGCTGATGGTTAGAGCCAGGCAAAATATTTCATCCAAAATATTTTTGGCAAAATTTTCAGATTTGGTAACAGAGAACACTTTTAACAAGGTTAGCCCTTCATTTCAAATGGCACCACTGTATTTCTGTCTTTGCTTTGCTTAGGGGCAGGGGAAAAACCTTCTCTAAATGGGTGTTCACTGATCTTCCCTATGCCTGATTTATTTTCCCATCTGTGCACTCTTGCTCTTAGTTCTTTTCTGACTAGTGTTACCCGCATCATGCTGACATGAAAGAGAAAAGAAAAAAATCAAATGGTTTCATGACTGAATCCTACCACAGGAAATGAAAAGCTGAGAATCGTCCCACTGTTCCAATTCTTCTGTCCAGCAAGTCACCACAAATAACAATTGAGTAGCTGAAACATAGTCTCTCCTGTCTGCACTCTTAAAACAATCTTTCTCTTAACTGGCTTAGAAATGAAACTTGTATTAATAGCAGGATGGAAACAAAAGATGAACAGTTCTTTGTGTGGAGCTACACCTTGGTCTTTTGGGCTACAGTATGTGATTCCTTCCTGCCAGCCAACAAGGCCTACTAGTGTGTTTTTGAAAGAAGGGAGAAAAGAAGAATCAGATCAAGCTGGTGCCCAAGTCTAAAAGGCAACCAGCAGAGGATTGTTCTTTGTTCTTCTGTCTTTACCCATTGCTATTATTGCAGAATAAGGCACTGGAAACTTGAATGAAGATGTATATGTTCCATTACCAAAAATGTTTCCTTAGACCCTGAATCATCAAAGCCCCTCAGCACATGGTTAACCTAAAGCCTAAGCTTAAGGCTCATTGAAGACAATGAAGTTAAAGTTAGGCTCATGCTTAAGTGCTTTTCTGAATAGGGATGGACTTACACACATGCTTAAGTACTCTGCTGAACTGGGCTATACAGGTCTCTCATGGTGGGATTTCTTATGAGCTGTAGACTGTACGTACTGGCTTGCTATTGCACGGTGACGGTGATGATGATAATTTATTTGCCCTTCCCCTGAAGAATCTCAAAACATCTTTTCAAACATTAGTGAATGAATCTTCCCAGCCCCCATTTGAAATAAGGAGTTCTTCTTCTTCTTCTTCTTCTTCTTCTTTTTCTTCGTGTTATTATTATTATTGCTATCTCACAGATGTTGAAGTCTAGGCAAAGAAGTGAAGGACTTGGCCTATTCATCTAAGGCAGTGATACTCACATCTCAGTGGTTCAGAAGCCAAATTAGTGATCAACATTATCCAAAAGAGCCAGTCATGTGAATTCATGCTTTCATTTACTATAGTACTATTCATATTTAAACAGTATGCCAGGGAAAATATTTATTATTATTCTCACAGAAAGTAAGTTAATAACTTAGTGCAAGTTGATAACTTAATAACATAGGCAATGCATCCTGACTGGTTAATTAGTTAGATGGGTTAATAATTAAATCACACAGTGTTTTAATATCATGTGCTTCAAAGAGTCACCGGAGACACATTAAGAGTCTCTTGCAGCTCACAAACCCATCTGAGTATCAGTGATTTAAGACATTTCTCAGGCCTGGTCTACACTGGGGGGTGAGGGGGATCGATCTAAGTTACGCAACTTCCGCTACGTGAATAACATAGCGGAAGTCGACGTACTTAGATGCACTCACCGCGGCGTCTTCACTGTGGTAAGTCAACGGCTGACACTCTCCCGTTGACTCCGCCTGCACCTCACCCTGATGGAGTACCGGAGTCAACGGGAGAGCACTCGGCGGTCGATTTATCACATCTAGACTAGACGCTGCCCATTGATCCAGCGGGTAATGTACACAAGCCCTTAGGCACCTACCACTATGGTCCCACAGCTGACAGCACACAGATGAATTGCTCCACCTGCAGAAAAACCCATTGACTTCAATGGGGCTTCATGTTGGTATATTGGTCCACCCACGTGCTACCAGCTGTAGTATTGGATTCACACTGTTTTTAGATAAGTGCAATTCCATTGGCTCCAGCAAAGTCACTCTTGATTTAACCAGTGGAACTCAGCCCATATCTAACTAGCATAAAAGAGACATCTGAATAAAAGAAGCCAGAGAAAAAGGTGGAGGGGAGCCTCCTTTCATTGTAATTAGCCAGCAGGAATGTCTTTCTGATGGGTAAACTGCAACTTTCTCTTCTTCTGCTCCCTCTCCCTGTAAAAGTGCCGCCTCTCTGCTCTGCCTCAGATAGGAAAGCTTCTAGTAACACTCTGAAAAGCACCATGTACGAAATAAACTCTCTTGGCCTGTCACTGGGTCACCACCCCCACTGGTGGATGCAGCAGAGGGTGATGACAGCAGCTGGAAGCATCCAGGAGACAAGATTGCCACAAAGAGGAAATGGGAGAACTCTCGTGTGCTACTGTGTCAACCTGTGGGACGCATTTTAGTGGAGGGAGTATCTTTGGCAGTGGTTCTCAACCAGGGAACCTACTAGGGGGCCATGAGCATGGCCGACATTAGACTCTCTAGGGCCCAGGGCAGAAAGTCAAAGCCCTGCAGCAAGGGACTGCGGCCCAGGACCCTGATCCCCACCACCCAGGGCTGATGCCGAAGCCTGAGCAATCCTTGCTTTGCGGTGCCCCCTGTGGTGTGGGGCCCCAGGCAATTGCCCTGTTTGCTACCCTTAATGCTAGCCTTGGATTTTATATGCATAAAAACTGGGGTTGTGGCATAGCTGGGCATATGGGGTAGGGAAGGTTGAGAACCCCTGATATTTGGGACACGTTCCCCTTGATTTGTGATCATACCGCTCACCTCTCTGGTCCTTCACAATCTCATACTGTCCCAGCAGCCATTACAGTGATACAAGGAAGAGTTCAATGAGGAAAGAGTGTAATGTATTTTTAGTGCCTTTTAATGCCGTTTAGTAGCTGGGAACAAAGAGGAGGAGCCAGCCCCATGTGATCAGTCTGCTCCACACAGATTGTCAGCAAGTGCTCTGCCCACCACAGTTTAGGAACCTCTGCTCCAGCGTTTGAGAACTGTGTTGTCTCTCTGTCTCCCACCCCCAGGCTTCGTGATGTGGCAGATGCAAGAGGCAGGTTGTTTAAAAGAGGGAGGCCTTGGTAGCCGAAGCGCAAACAGTAAACAAAGGGGGAGGAAAGGAAATCCCATGCTTCTTAGAGAGCACATCCGTCAGGAAAGACATTGTATGTTACCTTCCAGCCCTTCTGAGTGCGTGATAAACAACGAGCTCTATTGTCTTTGTGGGAAACACTCTCCCCACCCCCATTCCAACCCCAGCCAGCCAGGCTTAATGAGCACAGGGTGCCCCAGAGAAGGTGAGGGGATGACCCTGACCCTCCCACTCTAACAGGCTTCAGAACAGCAAGGAAGCCATTTGACAGCTGCTGCTGCAGCAACAGGGCTGTAGCTGTGTCTTGAGTATGTGGGGACACAATGGGAAATGGGGAGGCTGCTTGGTGGATCTGTATATTTGCTCCTTTCTCAGCTCATCTTCTCTTCTGGGCTCTTGGGGACCTCTAAAAGCAGAGCCTTGTGACACACTAGGGAGTCAACAACAACAACCCCCCCCCCACACACACACACACCCCTCTTCCAGCAGAAATGAACCAATTTCTGTATATGGGTCCTTCACTGCCAGTCTCCTTTCTACTCACCTAAGAGAACCAATACATTGGTTGTCTAGAACCAGACATAAGCCAGACTGATTCTTCAGCATCCTGGTCATTTCAGCCCACTTTGCTCACAGTTTGTAACCTTCAGTTTTCCTCGGGTGTGAGCTAAAAGCATCTCTATCGATCTGCCCTCCTAACTTAAGGACTCACGTTATCAATTATGCTTCACCTTAGCTTTGTTCCTCGTTTAGGAAGGACGAGCTGGATAAACCTCCTCAAACGGACAGACAGTAACGTAGGAACATAGGATTTCCCAGCCTAGATCAGACCCAAGTTACAGCTACCCCAATGGCTTGCTTCTGAC
This sequence comes from Mauremys reevesii, assembly GCF_016161935.1. Classification (NCBI taxonomy): domain Eukaryota; kingdom Metazoa; phylum Chordata; order Testudines; family Geoemydidae; genus Mauremys; species Mauremys reevesii. The sequence goes on along the minus strand of NC_052637.1, from coordinate 39,694,491 downwards.
ATGGCTGACACCAGATGCTTCGGAGCAGGATTCATAACCTTTTTCTTTCTGAGCTGCACCCCTCCCCCCCCCCCCAACATGCTATAAAAACTCCACGGCCTACCTGTGCTCCGAACAACTGTTCTTCTGCATATTAATTCTGAACCAAAGCATTCCTGCTAGTTCTACACTTCCCAAAAGGAGTTGGGACCATGCTATCATAGTCCTACCATACCAGCCAGAAAAGCTGAGTCAGTGCAAAAGGAATCCTATGCAGTACAAAGCACTGCTTTCCCACTCTGGCTTATTTTTCCACAGCATCTCTGGAGGCATTCTGGCTAATTCAACCAGTGTATGCCTTCCGCTGGTTGCACCACTGGACACTACTACTGTGTGTGCTATGCTTCTCTGCATGTCACTGAAGTTTTGATTCCTCGGACTGTCACTGGTAATAATAATATCTGTTCTAAAACCCAACTAGTAATTTTTTACAAGGAAACCCTACGTTCCTAAGCCTAAGTGCAACTGTTCTCAAGTGTGAGTTATCAAAAGAACTAAACGGCAGATATCTTTCATACTGTAATACCTGTGTGCGTTATTAAGAAGACATTATGTGGTGTGAAACTTTACAGTTTCCATGATCTGGCTACAATCTTTATTCTCTGTCTCTTTTTTTCCTTTCCCTCCTGATCACTGTAAAAACATTAAAGATACTTTACATATCTCTGCATAAACTCTGATCGTGAACTTTTGAAAACAGATGCTATGCATATATTGTTTATTAAGGGCCAGATCCTTAGCTCTTTTAAATGAGTGTAGTTTAACTGACTTCAATTTACATCAGATGAGGATCTGGCCCTACAGATTTACGTTACAATATACAGTGTGTGTTACGGGTAAGCAGCAGATCAGCAAAGCCACAAACGATTAGATACTTTGGAAAAAAAAGACTATTCTATTTAATGTCATCATTATGAACTAGAATCTATATGAACTCACTGTGTCATGCATAAAATCAATACAGCACTATATCAGACAGGCAATTCGCAGCTCCATTTTTCACCAGATAAGTAACTTTAATATGCATCTGACTTTTTCTGATTCTTCAAGGTTTTATTTCCATGCCTGTCATCATATGCATTTTTTTCCTGTATTTTTTTCCATCAGAAACTGTTCTGAATCATGGTCAGCGTCCCTACTTTAAATGCTAAGGGAGATAACACAAGTGCTTGGAAATCTTTCTGGTGGAGAACAAGATAACTGAATTCAGACAGAACTGGTCACAACCAGCTCCAAGGTTAAGTGATAATGAATCACAGTTTAATGAACCAGTGCTTAGCAAGACACTGGCATGAGAAAGTGTTCCACAGATTGTAAAACGTAAGCAGTCTCATGTTCTGCCATGATTTCTAATATAGATATGAAAGGAGAAAATATACTTAGTTAATTGCAGGGTTGGATGCTCAGTCAACCCTGACACTACAGGATTTACATTTAGAGGGCCAGATCCTTACATGGCTCCATTGACTGCTCCTTGCCGATTATACCAGCTGAGGATCTGGCTCAGAATTCTTTGAAAACAAAGTTGCTGTGGGATTTTAAAATCAATCTGTAAATGACACACTGAGGTATGAATTCTTATTTATACCTACATGTTTCTCCTGTTTTCTAGTAAGTTCAATGCAATCTAATAATTCACCCACAGGGTATAGATCACTCCAGGTTGCAAAGTCCTTGAAACCTTGGTTTAGGTCATATAATTAGTTTGTTTTATTTATTTGTTTTTAATGCCCATGTCCAGTGATCTAGGGGCCTAATCCAAAATCCTTTGAAGTCAAGGGAAAAAGTCCCTTTAGTTTCAATGGGTTTTGGATTAGGCCCTACGTACACATACAGGAATTGCATTAAGGCTGTGATTTTCAAAGGAACCCAGTAGTGTTAGATTTCCAATTCCCATTTATTTTCAATGGGATTTTCAATCATGCCTAACTCCCTTAGGCTCCTTTGAAAATCCCAGCCTACACATATATACACAAATGCATATAGCCCTTCCTCTTTCTTTTGCTGTTTATTGTTTATATGTCTGAGCAGGCACCAGCCAGACCAGAGCAATCTAGTTGCAAGAAAAAAAATAAAAAGTTGGATCCCATCTTCCCAGTGCAAGGATACATTTTAGCCTTTACGACCGTGTTGCCGGGAGAGTGGAGCAGGGAGAGTGGAGTCATTGCCCCACCTCCATCCTCTCACTGCCACTTGTCTTGAAAATAATTGTTTCTTTAACACAAGGACATCCGTAAACCTGAGTCTGCATTTTTGGATTGCCTGTAAACAGGCCACACCCAAAACCACTTTCATTTTCCACCCATTCCAGGCGTCCTTTTCCCCTTACTTTCCATAAACTGAGGGTGTATCATGGTTGCCAAGGGTGAAGGATTCGCTGTAGACAAGGACAGCAAGGCGTGCTATCAAATGGATCATTGAGCCAGTCTTGCTCCTGTTGTCTTCAATGGGCACAGCTGCTGGTCATAAATCCAGTGGGAGCCTGATGAATCCCTCAGCCCTACTAGCAGGACAATCAGGTTACCGGGAAATCCAGAAGGCCAGTTTCCTCATCCACTGTTGCATAGGGAGACTACTTCAGTCCTGGACTTGAATAATTCACCGAGAAATCTGCTGGCCAGGGTGGAAATAATTTAATACCTAAGGGCGCAGTTCATTTAAAATTAACTGGATCTCTGGGGAAGGATGTGGATTATTGCAACTGAATAGAGCCCTTATTTATCAGATGGAAAAGGTTAATGTCATTTCCTTACTTTCTTACCCACATCACCATTTATGGAGAGCAGAAGGTGTAGGCAGCATAAGAACATGTGCTTGATTGTTTAAATCACCAGAGCTGTTACTTTAATAAAAGAGAAAAAAAATAAATTAACATTTCTCCTAGTTTCCCATGGGGGAGTTATAGGCCTGGGAAAAAATAAAACACTGAAGGGAGGAAATGGGCTTGTGCAGCACCTGGACTTTGATTTGACATGTAAGAATATTGGGGTTTTTTGCATTCACATCTACTGTTCTTATAAGGAGACCCAGGATCAGACTAGCCTTAGTTCATATTTATAAAGAAAGAGTACATTAAAAATGGGCACGTTTGAGTCCTAAAAAAAAGTTTAAAGACAGTGGAAGTAAGTTTTGCAAACAAAGCAGTTAAAATCCACCTCCCTCCCTCCTGTAGTCTTAATAGCTATGAGCCTAAATATAAATACGAAAGTAATTCCGTTTTCAAATACACTCTCTATGAATAGTGCCAGTTGTGGGTGTGGTGTCTATGGAACACTTCACTTCTCGACTCCTTTTCCTGTTTACATGGTGTCTGAGGTGCTCACAGTCCTTCCCCATTCCTTCTTGTTGATGGCATCAGTTTGTAGGTCTTAGAGTTCCAGTCCTTTTCTCATCCAACTTCTCTTGACAGAGTCTTTCCGTCATATTCTCAGTCTTTCATGTTCTTTCTTGCTGCCTTCTTCCTCTCATGCTTCCTTTGCTGGTCATTCTTATCACATGCCCAGCTCACCTCAAACCTGTGCTCTTCAGCCTACCTATCACTGAAAGTCCAAACTTCATCTTCCACCTCATTTCTTCCATGTGCACTCTGTCTACCATCTGTTTGGCTGCCATTCTCCTCATTATATTGTTTTCTACTACATACATCTTTTCTTCTATCTTCCTGAGACCCACTCTTTCCAAAGCATGGAGCAGGCCAGGACAAACACACACAGCAAGCACCCTTCTCCTTTCAGTTTTATTACTTTGTTGCTGCCATTTCATTGCCACCCTTGCATATTTGGTTCTTCTTTTCAGTTCTCCAGCTCTCTCTCATATGGCATAAAGTGTACTTCCCCAGTGCACAAATGCTTTCTTGTGATTTAACTTTTCTCATAGCACTCTAATCTCTTAGAATATGTGTTAACTGCTTATACTAAGCAATTTGGTCCACCTTATATTTAGCTGTGACACTCTGAGTTCCTTCCCCAGACCTGAAGAAGAGCTCTCTGTAGTTCAAAAGCTTGTCTCTTCCACCAACAGAGGTTGGTCCAATAAAAGATATTACCTCCCGCACCTTGTCCCTCTGAATGCACTTTTGAGTGTCTCATTATCATGGTCTGCTTCCTCAACCTCTTTGAATAATTCTTTCATTATTTTTAACGTCTCTTGTACATCAGACCCACCACCAGCTTGTTCTCCAAGAGCACCCCACGTTAAGGCGCAGTGCTGGGCCATGCACAGCTGACACGTTACCAGGTTGCAGTCAGGAGCTAAATAGTGGAGTCAGGGATCAGAAGCTGGGGTCTAGGGTTTGCAGCAAGACAAGGTCTGGAGTGCAAGCAAGCATGTGGTCTGCATCATTGCTCAGACAGCTCCTTGTGAAAGCTTCCTGAGTTATATACCAGCACAGCCCAATCAGTGAGCGGTGGCACAGATCACCACTAAGGCCCTGCTGGACGATGCTTCCTGCAGTGCTTAGCTTCACAGGGACCCCCAGCAGGACCCTGGCTTGAGCTTCTGGTGGTGATGTTGAATTGTCAGATGCCTACCACCCTTGTAGTCCCAGGCCCTCATCCTGCAGGTTCTTACACTTGACCTGCCACATGCTATTCCCGCTGCCTTAATGAACCTTTCAATGGAAATAAAACTGAAATTGACTAAGGGACTGGGCTGGGACTGTGGTGAGCTGTGTTCAAACATTGACTGTACCACAGCTGGACTTTGAGCAAGCCCCCATTCTCTATTCCCCTGCTGCAAAATAGGAATAACAGTGTAAAACTCGATCTCTCAGGTGTTTTGTGAGGATAAAATTAATTAATCTTCCTGAGGTGCTCATCTATTTCTGTAATGGAGATACTTAAATCCAGGTCTGATTGAAATCAGTAGAAAGACACCTAATGATTTAGATGAGATATAAGTTGACCCCGTATTCATTTTACATAGCTTACCAAACAGCCATCTGAGATTAACTATTAATAGCTAAGAAGCTGAACAATAACTGCTTTAAAATATCTGCTTAAAAAAACACAGCATCTCTGTTATACTTGAGTAAATTAATGTATGTATCTAAACACAGACGACCACTTTGTGACTATTGAGTTGGCTTCATTGAGGGGCTAAAGAAATATGTCACAGCGGAATGAATTTACTCTTATTCTTTCTTGCCCGCAAAGCAACAGCTTTCTCAAACAACCAAACAGCTAGATAGTACGACCAAAATCTCTCATGTAAAGCAGACCTTGACTCTTTTTTATAAATACTCTGTAGACATAAAGCCACTCGTCAATTAAATGTTACTCTCCTGGGCTGGGACATTATATATGTTCATTGAAATGGAATCCCTTTCAATTCACTTTGCTAATGCAGTATTCATGTGCATTAGCCTTGGAAAGACAATGGAATTGTTTGAATAAATTCAGCCACTATTGAGGATTTCCATTTATTCTAGTAGATTGAAACTGGGACCCACCTCCCCACTTCCTGTACTTCAGTATTTTATACCCTGTATCCCTCTGTCAGCAGACACAGGTCAATCTGGCTTTAGCACCTGCTCAGGATCAGTAAATTAGAAACATTTAATTGTTGGGAAGAGAATTCAAATGTGATATCTGATAAACAGACAGAAGCCAACCCTGAAAAACCCCATAGCCAACTTCTGGGATTCCAGGAGGCATCAGTTCTCAGGGAGACATGAGGGAGATTTTCTCCAATGTACCTAAGGGAGCTAACTTGACTTTCCTTGGGAGCTGTGCTCTGACATCTCCCCTGGTGTCTCCCAGAGCTCATCAGTGAACAGAGGGGACTGCAGCCTCTTCTACACTTCTTCAAGGACTTCAGTGTATGCTCCTTCTGCATCCAGCTAACTTCGCTAACCAGACAGTACTTGGGCAGGGCCATGCTTTCCCCCTGCCGCCCCCCACACCTTTTGGGCCATCCGTGCTGCTAGGGGTGCTAGTCAGCAGGAGCCCTTAAACTCTGGAAGATGTATGCCTTCCCTTCCCGTATTCCCACACCAGGTTCAGCCACAATCTAGCTCCTCATATGAGGTTATTATTTTGCCTGGCTGAATATTCATAACAACAGCACGGTGCGATTCTTCAGCACCTTTCATTCCAAAGCTTGGTTACAAACTTTACAATCTAAAATAGAAACCATACATGGAGTTCACTTTATCTGCTGCCTTTTCTGGTGGAATGCAGCGGTTGTATAACCATATCCGATATCACCCTGCACCAGTTTAGGATACAAAGTTAGGCCGCTAACTAGATTGTGAGCAATCTGGGGTGGGGACCATGTCATTGCTACATGTTTGTAAAGTAGTGCCCCAATCCAGGACTGGTGCCCTTAAACTCTACTATAATATAAATAATCAATAATAATTAATATGACAATAAATTAACCTGAGTGACAGGAACTGAGGTCAGCAGAATGCAGTTACCCAAAATGGCCTTTGGATTGGAGTTTTAACAACTTTTCTTTTAGACAAAATTGCCTGGAAGCTTTATTGTGCTCAGGATATCAGTTTTGCATGTCATCTGAAAGATAGAGCTGAATGTCAGGCTGGGTACTAATAGAGATGTATTCTGTTTTCATCCCTCTGGCATTGTTTAATAGGCTGAATAGTCATTACGGTTTAACAAGCACAAAGTTCCCTTGCTCTTCTACTGGGCCTCATTAAGATAAAGAGAGGGACCTAAGTGTTGTGTTTGAGTGGGCGCTATCCATTCAGCACCACAAAATCCCTGCATGAGCAAAGACAAATAAAGCACAGGATTGTTCACAAAATGTAGGTCTCTTTTCAGCCTGGAACAGCGTGACCTTGAAGACGAAACAACAAGTTGATGACAAGGACATTCTGCAAGCGTCTCATCCTAGTTAATGTCACTTATTGTTCGTTTTAAAACACACCTGCTTTAGCCTTAATCTTAAACATACAATCAAAGTCCATTTTGTTAGGCTGTTTATTGCTTTGTGTTGTTCCTTCATAGTAATCAGGGGAAGCTCATTCTTCTAAATCTGAGAAGAAGAAAAAAACTTTTTCCAGATATAAGTTTCCTATGATTTTGTACTTGAAAACAAATATGCTGGGGGGGCTTTTGATTTTCAATTAAACATCTTTAATCCTAGCAGCAAATGCAACTTGCTGCAGAAATAAAATGGGGAAAATGTTCCAAACTATAAAATTTTTCCAGTGGCATGACCCAGCTAGCCATGTCTTTTGTTACTGGTGAAAGAGTCTATGCAAAATAAAATACAATATTTTGCTTTCTCTTCATCCAGTTAATATTAGTTAAGAAATTATAAAAATGTTGATTATGTTTTCTCCCATTTATCTAATGGGATTCACTGCAGACAGTAATAACTAAGTAGAACAAACTGTGTAATTTGGGGACCCAATCCTGCATTTTGGGCAAAACTCCCATTGAAAAACATCAGGATTGGCACCTTAATTTCTTCTTGGTATGTAGATAACAGGAAACATCTGAAGCTCCTTTGAATGTTAGGGGTCCATTTTCCCGCTGAGTATCAAGTCAGCTGACATTTCCATAGGTGCAATTTTTTTGTGATAGCAAATAATTAGTTGAGCCTGCTTTTTCGTGCCCACAGTACATTACAGTAAGAAATATTAGAAGTTGCATATTGCGCTGTCTGTGCCCACAAAAATATGATTATGATTATTTTCAGGAGCAACATTTATCCTGCAAAAATGGAAGCCAGATAAGGCCCAGTTGAAAATTAAGACCTAGATATAATCCTCATTTTCTCTAAAGCTATTATTATTTAGAATATATTCACATGTGGCCAGAAGGAACACCCTGTGTGAAAGGCATGAAAAGGAATACAGTATCTTATTTTTAAAAAGAATCCTAAATTCTAATGGAGAAGTTTATTTAAAGGACTGGATTTCTCTTTCTCCAATAGAGTTCCTTATTTGAATTTGGCAACTTCTGTGTCTTTGTGTTTGACATAGTGCAGTATTTTGCAGAGCAGAGTAAGATATTTTTTTAAATATATATCATCTCTACTTTTAAAAGGTGGCTCTCTGAACTTATCAAAGGGGACAAAAGTTTTCCAGTCATACACACACACCTCTTTACAGGTTAAATGTGATAGATAAAAACTAGTCATGGAAAATAGCCTGAGCTCCCTAAGGATAACGGAGCATAATTTTGGAGATCAAGGTCATGTGACTCTGGAAAGCCATTTTCATGCATCCCTGTGCCAGAGTTCTGTATTCTGTAGATTAGAATGGCTTTCAAAAAGCTTGTGATTTAATCTTATCTGCAGTTTGCCGCTTTGTGTGTTATATTCTGAAACATAAAGTAAATAAGAATAATATAATGCTTTGTTTGCTTAGTGGTGGAAACTGATTTGGGTTATCAAATGAAGTCTCATAAAAATGTATGGTGCCTCCTAATAAGTACCTGCTACTTATGTTCAAAATATAAATACTATCTCCTTGAACAGGTGTTATCAAGCCAGGCCTGTGTGCTTAGCAAGGATCATGATTAAAAGGTAAATATATACAATTCAGAAGACTAGACTGCAGAATACAGTTGAGTTGGCCTGCTCTAATCTGTGTGTAATTTTCCTATTTTCCATTGCCCCAGAGCTTTCATAGACTTTCCAGGCTCTGTCTGGTATGAAATGAATTGATAAACTTCACTATCTGATATTTCAAGAGACCAGTTCCTCTCAAGAAGACCAAAAGCTGATTCAGCTCCTGTGGCACAATGAGAGTTGAGTCAACTGCCAACAGAGGAGAGAACTAGCAAGGTCAATGGGACTCATTGAAGCCCATCTTTTCACTGACTCCAATGAGTGCCTTTTGTTCCCTCTCCTGTCATATCGTTGGGCGAACGTACAGAATTAATACAATGGACACCAAAGATATGTAAACTTAAGTGAATGGCTTATGTATTATTGACAGGTTTCAGAGTAGCAGCCGTGTTAGTCTGTATCCGCAAAAAGAACAGGAGTACTTGTGGCACCTTAGAGACTAACACATTTATTTCAGCATGAGCTTTCGTGAGCTACAGCTCACTTCTTCGGATGCATAGAATGGAACACACAGACAGGAGATATTTATACATACAGAGAACATGAAAAGGTGGAAGTATGCATACCAACAGGAAGAGGATTCAAAGGACTGTATTGAACAATGTGCCAGACAAGAATGGACCTTGGGAACAAAAAGTGTTAAGTGGCTTTCTTGAGGAAGATCTACAGGGAGGTAAATGCAAATTCTCCACCTCCAGTTATGCAAAATCCCAGCCTTTTGAAACTATGCCCTGTGGAGAGAGCCATTGTCTGCTAATCACTTGTTATATAAGGCCAAGATCAAAGGCCCACGCTGCGTAGAGGAAAGACTAAACTATTCCTGGTTGTTTTGATTCTGAATCTGACACACAGTTATGAACTGGTAACCACAGGGAAAACCCAGTTGTGGATTATGAATGATTGATAGCTACCAAGCCCCAAGGTTGGAGTGGAATGACTCCTGGCAAGCTTTTTAGCATGTGTGTAGGTCCTTTCGCTCTTTGTTTTCTCTGTAATGCTTTCATCTTAAGAATGAGAGTGCTTTCAGCTGGAACATTCTGATGAACATAGAAAACATTTTGCAAAATCATTAGTGCAATAGTTTTTGAACCCAGCTGTACAGAGTCACAGCCCAGTGACTTCACTACAAGATTGTTCTTCCCACTGTCTCTAGCAAAATGTACTAGCAAGAAGTGCTCATCTACCCCGTATATGTAATAAAACTAAAACAGCTCTGGAAAATGCGGGGCCACATATGGTCCCAGGAATAATGATTAAGATGAAAAATCCTCATTGACCAGAACAAAGCAGCACTGAGCAGCTTTATCCAGAGGATGCCGTATGCCAACTCCTCATGCCCCTAATAAATCTGCATTTGATCATGTGCTATAAGTCCTTAAGCATATTGTAGAAACTGGATAAATCCTCTTTTGGAATTTACTAGCTTTAAAAAAAATGAAAATGAATAGAATTCCATTTATTTTAACATCAATAGATTTCCTGTAAAAGAAACCCTAACATTTTGGGGTGGTATTATTTTATTTTAATATTTCACCACTGCAAAAGGCTATTATCCAATGGAATCACGGGCTGCAGAGCATGTGAGACATTTGACACGTAAAGAAGGACTTGTTTAATTTTTTCCTCCTATTAGTCAAATGAATGCCAATGAGCCATGATGAATTAATGGTGCTGGAGAATGTCACCCTCGATGCTTGTGGTTTATACTGCTGCTGAATATAAGCACACAGCGTTAAAAAGACCACACGTTAAGGAAGCTATTAGCCAGGATGGGCAGGGATGGTGTCCCTAGCCTGTGTTTGCTAGAAGCTGGGAATGGGCAACAGGGAATGGATCACTTGGTGATTCCCTGTTCTGTTCATTCCCTCTGGGGCACCTGGCACTCGCCATTGTCTGAAGACAGGATACTGGTCTACATAGCTCTTTGGTCTGACCCAGTATGGCCATTCTTACTGTCTATACTCTGGCTCCCACTGGAAAAGCTGAGCTGGGGCTGGCACCAGCGGGAATGCTTTTCTAAAATTCCCTAATGTACACATGGCCTACAAGCACAAAGAGTTAATTGGTACCCACAGACCTAGTACAGTCCAGGCGGCAGCAGTGCAAAATTCCCCATAATGCACTTCTGTCGTCTCTCCACTGACCCAGAGAAATGACACGCTTAAAAGGGTCAGGATGGAAATTCAAGTTCTGAATAACCCATCTGTTCCTAGGCGTTCTGCCGAGCCTTCCATTCAGCAAATCATGTGAGCACGGGCTACATCCCATTGTTTGTGCGTATTTTAGTAGCTAGGCCTCCCTGCTTAACGTTCAGCACATGCTCAAGGGCTTTGTTGAATTGCCAGATTGCACAAAATCACCAGGAAAAAGACTGAACTCCACTGACTCATCTCAAATATCAAGCACCTGACGAATAATAAGGCACTTTAGCCTGTACAGCCCGAGGGTATTATTGAATAGATGGAAGGTTCCTTGTCCTTTTGCCAAGCCTCACACGCTTCCAGAGAACCTGTTTTGATTTTGTAACCTCTCGGAGGATTGCAACATCGGACTTCAGCTATTTTACAACAGGTGCCATTTTGTTGGTCATAACTCTGCAATTGCCTTTACACTTATTTCGTGAACAGACTAGGAACAAGCTAAACCCATGATAAATCCATGAGCTTCTTGAACATTAATGTCATTCCACATTTACTTTTCCCCTTCTTATGGGCCAGATTCTGACTTCTTTCTTCACCTTGGCCAGATTCTGTCTCCTTACAGACAGTGCTTACTACCCTGAAGTATTCCCGTTCATTTCAAAGCTATTCAGGGTAGGAGTCTCAGAATCCTGCCCTGTGTGGCATTGTTAGGAATTAGTTCAACATCTGTTATTCACCATAGCAACTGCACATTACCCTCTCCCCAGGATCATGACAATTCTTACTGCTAACTAAACTACAAGCACCGATCGGAACAGGGACTGGCATGAAATCCCATTTCTCACTGCTTAGGCTGCGTTCCTTTGCATTGATCAGGGCAATTCTCTGTCCAGCCCAAACTAGATCCTGGACTTTGTTGCGATTGTACTTTCCATCTTGCAAGCACAGAAAAACAGGTCAGTGCACCTAGGATGGCTGAGGGTGAATGAGACCAGTGTGATTTTTCTCTCCCGCCCCCACAAATGGTAACATTTTTAATGTTTACAGGAGCGAGCTATGCATAAATAGCTCCTAAACTGTAATTTATCATTTGCCTCCAAGGCATGTGAAGATGGTGAAACTTCATGGATCCTAGTGCTTATTGCAATGCACTTGTGAACCTTTGCTTACCACGTTCTCAAAGCTACTAGTAATTACTATTCATTATTTATATATTTCCATTACTGCAGCACTGCGCAGCCCTAGTCATGGATAGGACTCCATTGTGCTAGATATGTACAAACAGAACAAAAGGACTGTCTCTGCCCCCCTGGTTTTGATTCCTAGGAATGTAGGAACTTAGGGTCAGACCAATAATCTGTCTCTTCTGTGTGTGTGGACAGGGCTTAGCAAGTTGCGGATGCTGCTGTGCTGTCGTATCGATACATCATAATAATAATCTTCCCACCAGCAGAGCCCAGTATCTTAAGAAAAAGGTAACTCCATAATACAGCCCATACCCGAGTGTGCAATGTTAGACATGGTGGGAGGGAGGAGGGGAGATTCCGTCCTCCCCCTTATTTGAAGGCTGTGTGAATCAGGAACGAGAGACTGTTTAATGGTAAGAATTAGAGGCTGTGTTCTGGTATCAACTTGCCCCTGACTGCCTGTGTGAATTTGTCCCAGTCATTTGAGGCTGCCCCTGTGCCTCAGTTTCCCCATCCATAAAATCCATTACTTACCCCATTCAACCAATAGTACTACTCGTGGAGTAAATTGCTCTGCAATGTGAGTCAGAGTGGAAGAATCTGGTTCTTCATCAATTAATTAATGTTTGCAAACAATTTTATGGTAATATTATTATTATAAATAATGCACCAGATCTTATCTAATATTTACAATAGATTCTAGATACAATTGAATAGACAATGCCTCCATTACCCCTTTAATTTCTTTTAAAATTGTCTTCCATTAAAACTAAACTCCAGCCCTTTAGTTATTACCTGAATTTTCTTTGTGCGCTTAATTTTGGCAAAGATCCCTCTGAACCCTTTCCCTACTCAAAACCTCATCAACAAGCATAAAGACAGAGCTCAGCCGGTGAGCTCTCTTAGCTAGGCACCCACTATGAGCTGCTTTATACCATACGCACAGGCAATACAAAGCAAATCCCTGTATTGTGCCAAAAATCAAGCTCATTACTGTATCGGGTTACAATGGCATGCTAACCCTTTATGTATTGTGCAGATGAATCAACAGCTGGCTTCCCTCACAAAGAACCTTCTTCCCATACCCACAACTACGCAGAAGGGAATAAAACGCAAGGGCACAAACATCTGGAAGGAGTAGAATAATTTAGCTATACTGAGCTTTTCAAAGGTGCTGATGAAAACCTTAGACCTTAATACAACAGAAATAATAAGGCCATCTCTTTGAATGGGGAGATCTGTTAAGACAGTAGTGAAAAAGACAGAGAGGGGAAAATGCAGGGTATCCAGTCTGGTGGCCAGGGAAATGGAGGCAGGAGAAATCTGTGCATATGTGTGTGTGTGATGTATAGATTATGATTTTCCATAGCTCATAGGCAAGAAGAGACCACTGTGATCATCTAGTCTGGCCTTGAAAGGGTTCATTGTCACTACTCACTTTAAATCCTAACATGATATAAATTGAATTAGTATGAAAACAGTTTGGTCTATCCAGTGACCTGCTTTAAAGAACATGTAAGCAGCCAAAGGACTTTCAGTGTGATGCTACCACAAACAGGGCTGGGTGGGAAATGGTTTTCCCATTCCATGAGAATTTTTGACGTTTTGAAATTGTTCCCAGTCCAAATTCTGATGAAAAGTTAAAATCTTGAAAATTTTCACGAACCAAAGCGGGGGGGGAGGGGAAATAGTTCAGAAGAATCAGTATCTTTTGTTTCAATAATTTTGAAATGCTTCAGTTCCATTTCAAACCTTTTCTTTTAAAACTTTCTAGTGTAAATTTACTAAAATTCTGAAAGAAAAAGTCATTTCAACTAAAAAAAAATAATAATTGTTTTGAAAAGTTTCAATATTGTCAAAACATCCTGTTTGACATTTTCGAACCGGAAAGTTTTGATTTTTTAAGTCAGGTGTTTTGCGATCAGTTTTGGTTTCAACAAATCAGCACTTTCAGAAGAAAAAAAATTGTCAGAAAATTCCCAGATCTACCCACACAATCTCAAGGACAAAAATTCACAATTCTGAGCAGCATTTCTTGCTGTCACTTTTGCTTTGCAAGGGAAATCTTTCTGACAACATCATAGCATGACATAAAGGTATATGAGCCAACTTGCCCCAAAGGTAGAAAATATCATCAGAGCAACATGTATCAGAGGGGGAGCCGTGTTAGTCTGGATCTCTAAAAAGCAACAAAGAGCAACATAACATTTTCCTTCATTCTGAAACCCTAGCTGGATGTTCTCCCGTTTCTACCTGACACAATATTGATATTGTTTTCTACATGCTGTGCTGCCCCGCTAGAAAAAGCCAACATGGAAACTTGAAGTGTCTCTCCAATGTATAGGTAAGATAGGAATATTAAACGTAGAGCACCTTACCTTTGTTCATTCTTCCACAAGCAAGTTATATCAAGTGCCCCTTTGGTATCTGCGTACCTGCGGTTGTGCAACTGTAAAGAAAAAAACCCATGCTGGGTTAATAAAGAAAGGCAAAAGCCACAAACTCCAAAGATTCAAGTTAAACATTTACCCCAGTTTGCTCCTACACTCTAACCCTGAGGATCTACTTAGCTAGCTGTTGGCATCTTGAGAAACAGGTGACGGCCACTCAGCAACATGCCTGGTTACTTCCCTGTCTGCTAGTCAAACACAGGCTACAGAATGCTAAGGTCACTGAAGCACAGCAGGCTAAGATTTTCTATGTAAGAAATACCATTCACAATAGAAGTGATATTTCAAATGTTTACAGGCAGGGTTGGTTGGCAAACACCTGCTGAAATGTTACTATAGAGCTAAGGCACTTAAAGTTCCTGTGTTGTCTTTTTTACAGTCTTTTGTTCCTAGGGTAAGGTGGAATTTGAAATGTGTATGAGAATGTGTACTAACCTCTCAGATGGGCGGGTTACATATTACATGGTGCTACAAGTTAGACCTCTGAGTTTGAAAACTGTGGTCTCAGTCCCTTAATTACAAGATCCAGCCCGTGTTCTAAATGAATAGCATGCCGGAGGCAGCGGGAAAGTAACTTGGAGGCAGCCCAAAAGCAATAAGAGTCAGTACAGTTGCAGGCATTGACCTAAATCATAGAATATCACAGTTGGAAGGGACCTCAGGAGGTATCTAGTCCAACCCCCTGCTCAAATCAGGATCAATCCCCAGACAGATTTTTACCCCAGTTCCTTAAATGGCCCCCCTCAAGGATTGTGTTCACCGCCCTTGGGTTTAGCAGGCCAGTGCTCAAACCACTGAGCTATCCCTCCTCCCTCTTCTCTAGTTCTTAGGGCCAGATTTACAGAAGTATTGAATTACCTAAAGCTGCAGATAGACACCTAGTGGGATTTTCAAAAGGGCCTAGGCAGGTTAAGTGCCTACTTTCCATTGAAAGTCCTTTATGATTTTTCCTAGAGAGTTTGCATGGGCAGCAGTAGCTCCCAGAGCTGAGAGTCCAGGACAATTCTCTGTGTTTTTGGAGCGCTCTGAAAAACTTGGCGGATTTATGAAAAGCTCCCTCTTACCCCTTCCTCCTAGGCACTGCAGACGAGTATCCAAAGAATCACAACTTGTTTGAGGTCTCATGTACATAAACGGTTGCTTGGGCTGTGTCTCCTCATACTAACAAAAGGGGTTCATGGAACTAGTGACCGATGCTAACCTGGCCAATGTTCAGAATACAGAAAAGCAGACGGTTTTTCCTTCTGATAAAAACTCTGGGCTCAAGCATTGCACACTAGCAGATAGGGCACTGTACTAGGACTCAGTAGACCTGAATGCTATTCCCAACTTTACCATTGATCTGATCTTTCTTCTCTCACTCTTTATCTGTATTGTCTATTTAGAATGTAAACTCTTTGAGGCAAGGACTGTCTCTCACTGTGTGTTTATACATCACCTAACACAACTACATCCCAATCTCAGGAGGAGCGTATGGGGTATTCAACAATACAAAATAGTAATAATAATTGTACTTGTGAATAAAGTTTGGGAAAAAAGTCCTAAGTCTCTCTATTCCATTTCCCCACACGCGCGCGCACACACAATCTACAAATATTATTTTTTTTTACCAGTGGAAATCTAATCCTACCTTGGTTAGCATAAAGAAGGAACAGGAAGGACAGGGAAGGAATATTTCATTCCTAGGATGACTTTGATTTTTTTTTCTTCTTCTCTATCAGGTAATTTTAAACTCTAGATGTTTCCAGTTAGTCTATGCATAGTCTTGTTTTGTCTACTGTAGTCAAGTGTTATTTAACTTCTTTCTCACTGATGAAAAATGTGACTACACTTAGACTTTGCCATTGTGTAAGGTGGAACCTGAGAACTTTAGGCGTCCTACAGGGAATACAGCTGAAACACAAAGGCCGCACCAGTGGAACACCAGTCCTTGCTTTGCTTTAACAAAGATGAGATCCAGTTGTATTCTGCATAATGCTAAACTAATACGTTAATCAACTTTTATTGCCGCTGCCACTTTTTATCACTTAGCGTTAGTGCCTTGTTTCAGCTTTCCAACATATGGAGGAGATTTTTTTTCCATTATACAATTTGATTTATATGCATCTAAAACATACGAGGCTCAAAACAAATTAATGCCTGTTTAATATTCGGGGCTCTAAAGGAATGCGCTGGCCCTTATTTCAGGCCCTCATGGAACGTAAGACTCTGTCTCATGTGGGCAGGCTTTTGACGTTAAAACAAGTAATAATTAAAATATGCAGGGCCTACAAAGGCTTTAATGATTGCGTATTGCCGCGTGCTTCTCACTGGCAGCATCATGCCTGTAGGAAAGATGAGTTTGCGCCACTACAAAGCTTGGGCTGACAACACATGCAAGAAAAAAGGAAAACAAAATCATCTTGAACTAGGGAAAATAGAATCCCATTCTCCTGCAGATGAATGGCCCCGTCTCACTAACTGGAGCTTCAGCAGCATTTATATAACACGCTTCTTGGAAATGAAGCAAGATGGATGCTTGTGCTATTGGCTATTTGTCTGACCTCCTTCACCCCTCTCCAACTGCCAGTTGCTGTCTGGCCCACGCATCACTCTCCTTGAGCGTTATGCCTCCTTTCAGCTTCCCCTCCCTCCTCGGCCCCTTCTTTTTCCATCCATCACCTCCCTTTCATTCCCCTCCCTCTTCTCTTTCCAGCCTAGCATGTCCTTAAGGAGAAATCCTATCCAATTGAATAGGGATGGACCAGTGGTGTGCTATAGAAATGTCACAGAAATAGAAAGAGAAATGTATGAATTATTCTAGACGTTCAAACAATGTAATAGAGACTGGGAACTTTTCTACTGGGTTTTTTAAACTCGCCCATAGAATTCTATAGCAGGACTGTAATCTTCTAATGCTAAAGGATGGTTCATAAAACCCATGAAAAAGTACACATTCTCCATTAGGGTCTATTCTGTCTAACTTAGCTACATATATGGCCCCAATTACCATCATGTATGAGAGGCCCATACACCTCTGTGAGGCCTTGTCTATATTGATAGTGGCATGAAGGGCACGTGTAGGTACATGCCACAGTGAAACGCAATCTATGTTCATATTGCGGAGGGGTAACTACAAGTGGCTGTGACAGGAGAGGCGGCAGAGAAAGGTTCTGGCAGTTCCGCACTTCCAGGTCCTTTCCCCACTGTCAGAGACTTTCCCTGGGGCAGTGTAGACATGGGAGGCACTGCTTGGGCATGTAGAAGGCCATATATCTACCCTGAGGTTCTGGCATGTTTTTACCCTACTCGCCTAAGCAGTGCCTTGCCGTCTACACTGCGATTTATACCCGAGCTGGGGGCACACTCGATGTACTCTACACACAGCTGTAAGTGTTAACAGAGCTACTATCTATGATTTACAGATGGGAAACTGAAGGGCAGAGCGACAAAGCGAGTTGCCCAAGGTCACACAGGAAGGCAGTGGCAGAGCAAAGAATTGATGCCAATCTCCTGAGTCTCAGGCTAGCCTTCTAACCATTGGACCACCCTTCCGCTCTATTAGAGCATCCCACAAAGGTCTCCTTCGCTATTTGGCTCCTGTTAACACATCCTCTTTCTGCTGTTCCCCTTGCCCCAGTTAAGGCTCCAATTTAACAAGTGTAACCTTAAGACTATGATTAGTCTTACTGACTTCAGCGGGACAACCCCTGCTTAAATTTGGGCACTTGCTTCAGTGCTTTACTGAATCAGCCCCTCCCTTCTCTAGAAAATCAAATCAAAATGCAATACAAAACACTGCTGTTAATTCTATTGATTTTTAAAGGCACACAGACACAAATCCCACTCTTGGAGCATTTGCTGATTTCATGAGTCCAAATCCTCAGCTCGTGTAAATCAGTGGCATTCCATTGACCCTCCTCTCCCCTCAGGGCCGTACACCAATTATTCACAGCAGCTGAGGGTCTACCCTATGTATCTGTATCATCTGTGTACCCTTGCAGTCCCTTTGCCTGCTCCCTTGCTATGCCGTGCCTTTCCAGATTTATATATTGCTGCATTTATTTATATATAGGTCCCAATCCTTCAGAAACTTAATCCTAGTCACCGTGCACACTACCACGAGCAGTCTGATTGATTCTGAGAGGACTACTACTCATGGTAGCAGGCACTGTCATGCCCAGATGTTCAAAAGTATATCTGAAGTAGTGGGCTGTAGCCCACAAAAGCTTATGCGGAAATAAATTTGTTAGTCTCTAAGGTGCCACAAGTAATCCTGTTCTTTTTGCAAAAGTATTTAGGCACTTAACTGCCATTTAAATCAATAGGTTGGCAAATAAATAGTGCTAATAAATAATGGATTTCTTCCTGAGCTTTTGATTTGAGATGTTACCCACTTACAGAACTATCCTATATGTGGGATCGGGAAGGAATTTTACCCCGGGTCAGACTGGTGGTGACCTTCTGGGGTTTTTTTTTTGCCTTCCTCTGCTATTTGTGGGTGCAGGTCACTTGCCAGATTTATCTGGGTATATCTCACTTAGTCATTTCTGTGCCACTACAAGGGCCTCGGGGACTGGTGCACCTCAGTCCCTTCTATTGTCTGCCGATGGCACACAACAGTCTAGTCTCCTGTAGGCTGTAGTACTTTGGTCTCTTTCTATCGTTGGGTTTAGCGTGCAGGTGCTGGGTGGTGTAGGTGGCCATTGAGGTCAGACTAGACGATCTGGTGGTCCCTTCCGGCCTTAAAAATCGATGATTCTGACTGCATGACGATGAGTTGTAGCCATTGGTCCTGATTCTGATCTGTTCACACCAGTTTTACATGGGTGTGGCTGCTGAGTGCTCCTGACTGATTCCAATGGATGTGAGATCAGAATCCAGCTTTTCACATCTTGGTGATTCTTCCCTTTTCCCCTTTTATACTCAGTGGCAAATGTACCATGTCAGACTTTAGAGTTAGCAGCCGCTACCCTGGTGGAAAAAGATAATCACAGAAAGCACTCTGAAGGCAGGGTGTGCATTAAGCAACTTTCTCCCATCTCATGGATTAGAGACATGAAAGTTCAGGAATATTTTTATTTTTCTTATTATTACTTTATTCCATACCATAATGAGCTACACATAGAGAAAGATTCTAGGCCATTATTGATCTCACTGACCCCAAAACCAGGTCACGTCTCCGAGCTCCATTTACAACATTTATATAACGTTCTTCTGCACTTTTGCTCCTGGATATTTATAACTCAAGTGCCTAGAAGCAAATGGCTGGGAGGTGGTTAGGGAGCCGGTGGCTCTATTAAGACGGCTTTGCTTTTATTTTCTTTTGAACTGAATTCTTTTCAGAGTTAACAGGAAAAAACCTCTAAACAAAGAGAGCAAGCGAGAGACGACACAGAGCATCGGAAGGAGTGCAATCAATACATAGGGCTAGATTGTGCTGATTAGTCACTGCCAGGAAATGGAGGCGCTGTGGAGTAGCACTGGGCCAAGGGGAGCTCAGAGAGGGAGCAGTGGCTCATGTGCCATCCTTTAAGGGCACACAGTGGCACTGCACCCAGCAATGGTCTCTTCTACTTCTTCTTCAACCCCTCTGGGGCAATGCGTGCCTCAGGGGGTGCACAGGGTAGCAGTCTCTATGACCCCCTAAATGCATAGACTGTGACCATCCCTGCCTCTTGTCTTGTCCCTGTCACCCAGGGGAAGAAAGGAAGGGAGGCTCATTGGCTCAGATCCCTCAAACGTAGTTAGGCTCCTAACAGCCATTTACATGTCTAAACACCTTTGAGGATCTGCCCCTTGCCCCTTCAGTGCAAGGTTGAGGGACAATCCAGCCCTACTAACATGGCAAGGAGGACAAGAGCAACAAAAAATGCAGATGAGCGTGAGGGCTGCTAATGGCCAGAGTAGACCATATTTATCTCAGAGCAGAGAGAAGCAATTAAATATAGCTGGTTTCTTTGTTATTTTTTGAAGTGCCAGATTTAAAGCGTCTCATCAACATTTTCCTCCATTCCCAGGAGCTTTCTGGGCTTTCTGCATTGGCGGGGGTGTGGGGAGGAGAGAGGGAGAAACAAGCAATACTTTTGTAATGCTAAATACAAAGAACTACTAATACACCCTACAAATGTAATCGCTCAATTCCTCTATGATGCAACAGTCATAGGGAAAAAAACTACTTGAAGTCTAAACAGCTGTAAAGAATGATTTGGTTTCATACAATTCTCTTGATTCACATTCGTATTTTCTTGCAGCTTTAAAAGAGACTGACGATCTGAACTGGTGGCTTAAATGCAAGTGTCTCAAGGAAGACAGCTGTGCACAACCGTGGCTGCATTTTTCTATCAGTATTTATAGTCAGTCAATCAATAAAAGCTAGAGATGAAATATAGGCTCAAGAAGGAGAGTAAGGGTGGGTTGGACAAGAGGAAGCAATGTCCATCATGGGACAAAATTGAGTTGTTCTTCTGATATATCCCTTTACAGAAAGACTTATGTATCCCACTAACAGGAGATTTCACTCTTCCTTTAATGTGTACTTTCACCCGCAAAGAAACACTGAACCTTGTCTGTAATTATTATTATAATGATTATTTATGGTCCGATTGTCCTTGCTCTCGTGTGGATGCATAGGAAGGGTGGGAGTGAGAAGCTTGTATCCCAGGGGTGCAGCATGCCCCAGCAGAGACAGGGAGAATCATGGGACTCTCCAGATCTCCCATCCCTAAACCCACAGAGTTTATCAAATGCCCCATTCTAAGGGACTTGTGTATAGTGCATGCCCTTACAATGCTGTGTGCTGGCTTTTGAAGGACAGGGCCTGCATGCTTGTTTTGAGGCCTCAGACCTTTAAGGCTTGGGTTTGGGGAGCTGTGGTTTCCAGAAGGATCGCGTGGCTGATCATGGGACTAGACAGAGCGCAAAGCAAGAAATGAATGGCAGGTCTTGTTCCCCTTTTGGAGTAGTCATGTGAGTAAGCAGGTATTGTTTCGGAGCCATTCCATAGGAAAGGGAAAGGCTATAGCTGTTAGCAGGGCCAGCGCTTCCATTTAGGCGACCTAGGCAGTCGCCTAGGGCGCCAGGATTTGTGGGGACGGCATTTTGCCGCCCTCGGCGGCAATTCGGTGGCGGGGGGTCCTTCCGCGCTCTGGGTCTTCAGCGGCAATTCTGTGGCGGGTCCTTCGCTCGGTCCCCGAAGACCGGGAGCACGGAAGATCCCCCCACCGCAGAATTGACGCCAACGACCGGGAGCGCGGAAGGACCCCCGCCTAGGGCGCCAAAAACCCTGGCGCCGCTCCTGGCTGTCAGGTCAGTCTTGGGAAAGCTGGCAGAAGCAGGGCCGGCTCCAGCTTTCTTGCCACCCCAAGAGGTGAAGAAAAAAAAAGAAAAAAACAGAAAAACCCGATTGAGCTGCCACCGCCATGCCGCCGAAGAGGAAGAGATGGAGTGAAGGACCCGCTGGAGAATTGCCGCCGAAGACCCAGATTTGCCGCCCCTTTCTATTGGCCACCCCAGGCACCTGCTTCCTTCGCTGGTGCCTGGAGCCGGCCCTGGGCAGAAGGAGCCTCAGAGGAGTTCCATCTAGGCACCAGTGAAAGGGAGAGGGGTAGCCTGAAGTAAACTCTGGAGTTTCAATGTGTTCAAGTAGACACAGTTTTACAAGAGAATTGACTGTACAGGAAAAACTCTGTATCCTCAGGACCTAGCCAACCACCTATTCATTATTCTAGTAAATGTTTTCACTTTATGTTGCATATCTCTAGCTTAGGATATCACTGGACACAATCCAGGGTCCTTAGAGTTAAAGTTCAAAAGGGTGCTGGAATCCTGTGATTTTTAGGTGGGGGAAACCCCTGTCACAGATTTTCAGCCCTCGAGATTGGTTTGTATTTTTGAAGGTTGCAATCACTTGAGTGAGAAACTCCAATTAACACTGATTTTTAACGTCAACCACAAAGTCATGGGCTTTGCAGGGCACAAAGACCAGTCTTAGAGATTGTGATGATGTCTTCATAGAGTCATCACAGCATCCTTCCCCAAAACTTTAACGTCACCATAACCCAAAATTTAATCTGGTTAGAAATAATTTAGATTTCTTAACCTGAAATTACAACCAGATTCTGAATAGTTCCTGCAGTCATAGGAGCTGGAACTAGGAATGCTGGAGATGCTGCCGCACCCCGTGGCTTGAAGTGGTTTCCGTTTTATACGGAGTTTACAGTTTGGTTCAATGGCTCTCAGCACTCCCACTATACACATTGTTCCAGCGCCCCTGTCTGCAGTTTGTAGAGACAGAAAGAGATTCATATCCAGATTCTGTTCTTGCTTAGTCTAGCGGAAATCCAAAGTCCAGGATCTGATTCTAAGATTCAGCCCCATCGGAAATGGCACAGGCTCACTCAGTGGTAGAGCGGGTGTTCAAAGGGCCAAGACTGTACATGTGTTATTGACAGCTATGAAAACAATCAGCCTCATATTCTTGCAGCACTGGAGAGCATGGTAGCTTTACCCGTTCATTTCTCCCCCCTAATTGGAATTTAACAAAGCAGAACAGGCAGGAAAAAAGAGAATCTGAGAAACTCATTGAAAAATGAAACTGGTTGGCTTTTTAAACAGATAGTACAAGTTAATTATTTTTATATTTCAGTTTCATCCAAACGAAACAGTCTGGATTTTTTGTCCATGAAGAATCAGTCAGTTAAAATTGAAATGACAAATCCTGTCTGATTACTGGGCTTTCTTACGCAGCTATTCCAATTGCCTGAACAAATTGTGTGTATTTGTTTTCATGCCTGTGTGCCTGGCATTTCAAAGTGCCAGGATAGGAGTTGTTCCTTTGAAAAGCAAAGCAATAACATTTTATTTCAGCAGAGCAGTCTCGTTGGGTTCACTCCGGCTATGGACCAATTATTGTGTAGAACAGAGGAAGCGACACGCCAAGCACAATAAAAAGTGAAGCAGTGGAATGTGACACTGGCATTTTTTTTTCCAGTTGGTTCTTCCTTCTGGAGAATAGATTTTACTCCACAGGAAACATTTACCTCTTATGTATGGGCAACTGGGAAATAATAGACTTGTTGAACGCTTGTGGTGAAAGCCTAATAGCTCCTTCCCGCTGCAGTAGCCCCTCCAAAGCACTAGAAAAGACTTGTTTAGTCATCTTGCCCTTTTCCTTGCCAAGTCGGGATTGTTCCCTACACTACAATTGCCAGGGCTTTGCTTAGGCTAGTTTTAAATGTTCCAACTGATGTGGCTTCCACCACTTCCTTTGGCAGACTATTTTGCAGCCTAATAGATCTCACTGTCAGGAAGTTTTCCCTGCTCTCCAGCCTAAATTTTCCCCGTCTTAATTTCATCCCATTATTTGTTGTTATTCCTCCATGTGCCACACTACATACTCACTTTCTATCATTGATGTCAGTTATCATGTGCCCCTTTAGTCATCACTTAGCCAAACATGCATCCGACGAAGTGGGTATTCACCCACGAAAGCTCATGCTCCAATACGTCTGTTAGTCTGTAAGGTGCCACAGGACTCTTTGTTGCTTTTTACAGATCCAGACTAACACGGCTACCCCTCTGATACTTAGCCAAACTAGTGTCAGTTAAACTAAACTCTTAATCTTTTCTTATAAATCAGTCCCTGCAGCTGCTAATCACTTATGTTGATCATCAATGCTTCCCAATTTGTCAGTGTCTTTCTGGCACAATGTTGCCAAGAACTAAATGCAAAATTTCAGGTGTGGTCTGAGCAGTGTCACATACAGAAAAACGATATAGTCCATGTGCCAGGATGATATACCTCTGCATAGGCATGTAAAAATTGCAGTAGTCTTTTAGTTGCACAGCACTGCAAACTCATATCTAATTTGTAGTCCAGTGTTACTCCTATATTCTCAAAGCAGTGGATTTTCGTGTATCATGTTTTATGGATTGTCATGACTATTGATTTTACTTTCAATGAAAATAAAACATGCTTTTCACTGGGGTTATCAGCTCAAATTCAATCCCAAAATCCCCTATAGGGTTTAATTCAAGCTGCTAACCAGTTAAATGCCAGGTTGCCATGTCTTCATTGCTATTTTAACTCCAGTTAAGAACACACCTTTTCTGCACTGAAGACATGCCCTGTGTCTGGAAGTCTCAAGTAAAGGTCTGAAGAACACCAGAGACTTTATTTTTATGGCACTATAACTCCACATTACTGTGCATGTTTACAAGAATTTCATGTAGACATGAACAAGCCCTGTTTTCCAAACTGCACTTTGCCTTAATCTTATGCTCTCAATGATGACAACAGGCAGTATGTCTGAAAACATCCACATATCAAAGAACCTCTAGTAACCATAATGTTTTATGAGTAAATTGATTCCTGACAAACTGGCAGAGATTGCCACCTGCAGAAGTGTCACAGAGTTGACACAGCATGACAATCAGCATTGGGTTTATAGTCATTTTATTGCAGACTGTGATATTCACATATGAAAACACAAACATACACACACACACATAAGGTCCTAGGAGTCAGAACCGGACACAGCAAGCAAAACAATGCCAGGGGAAGGGCGTGTGTGTATGAACTGGAATGGATGGTTTGACTATGCATGGAAATAACCACAGGTTGAGGCATAACGACTGAAAAGGATTCTTAAATATATATTTCACAGCCTAGAGGTGTAAAACAGCTGAAGGCTGTGTCACCTACGGATGTTGATTTTGATTACAGATATGGGGGGTGGGTCATAAGCATTCCAAAAATTCAAGAGGTTTTGGATTTAGTTAACTCCTAGTTCAGAACTCAACATCCGTCTCCATCACCATAACAAGCTGTGCACCAAGAACCTATCTGAATCTGAACTCTCCGGTTCGGGTGGAGTAATCCAGCTGGCCTGAGATGAACACACCACAGGTATGTGCTGCACTGATTGTTCCACAATTAGTTGTATGTGTTTTATACACAGGTTATTTAGTGCCAAAAAATTACATTTAAATGCATGTTCCTACGATATTTATTCAGTATATAAATGAGAGAGAGATCTTATGCCCACACGAGAATTAATACTAGTGGAAAATATTTCAAGAATTGCAGGTGTGGCCTGTTGTTGTTTACAGAGCAATTTATTACCTGTTTAATAAGGAAGATAGTTTTCAAAAGATCATTTTGACCTTCACATCCACCACAACTAGCAAATAGTGTGAAATGATGTAAGTGTCTATGTGAACATGGATATTTTATCATTGATACAGGAAGTAGTCCTGGGACCCCTGGCTGTCCAGATGCAAAATGAAAAGCATGGTTGGGGCAGGGCGAATGATGAGTCCGTTCATAGATGGCATGAAAATGCTTTGTCTCAAGAGTGTCAAATGTACACAGGTAAAGCTGTAAAGATGGTTCAGAAAGATTCATACCATTGCCATTATGATACTGGAGACACCAGATGACCGAGCTTTGATGTCATTCAGGAGACATGTTGGGATGTGCAGATCAAGATGGGTATGTGAACAGACATTGGCTTGCTAAGTGTCCATCCATCTACATGCTGACAAACCAAGCAAGGCAAACAATGCAGCAAGAACAAAATCTTTGGTAGCAAGTGAAACAATACTTAGTGAAAAGAATACAAAAGAAGACCCGTGCACTCTCTTGCTAATAAACCCTTTAATAGGTCCATCAAAATTCAGCATATCCCACCATACACCACAATTACCAAAGAATAGACAAACTATTAACAGTTTAGCCTCGCTAATCCTCCAAATAGCAGCCCTTTGTTATAATAATTAACAGTATAAATATCCCGTGGTGAGGGAAAAAATAAGTAAAGTCACGAATGAAGCTTGACAATTGTTTTCCTCACGCCCTCCCTTTGGTTAAGCTGCTATTGAGCTCAATCAGAGACAGCCCACTGTAATGGAGTAGGAAAAATGAGGCCAAATAACAGTGCAGATTATTTTAATTACGGCTGCAGCTGTTTGTCAATTATGTCATACCCGTCTTAATGATACACAGTAAATAATATACAGGTCAGAATTGCATTACAATTTCCATTCCATAATTGCAAGACGACACACCAGGGCTTGCATTTCTCGGGGATTATTGCACTTCACTGAATGCTGAAGTCACTCAGGCTTTGGCCTCAGAGCACCACCCAAGGCTTTCAGTAATCCCCAACACTGTACTCCCTGTTGCGTCTCACTTGCTTAAATCAAAAACATATTTTCAGTTTAGACTAATCCCCATTAAAGATCACTGAAATCATACAAGCTTTTGTGCTGATTCTAATAAAAATAAACATCGTTAGAAGCAAATTAGTCTTGTAACCCAGGCACTTTAATATAATTCTGTGAAAACCACTGCTGAGTCGCTGTGATTAGCTACCTTCCAATGCTTTCACTGAACTCCGTGAGGACTAGCTCACTTCAGGCGATCACAGAAACAAAGCTAGGGTTTCGTGAGCCTGTTAAGACTTTTCCATGTTATTGTTAGGTTTTTAGTGGTATGTAATTACATAACATTAGGGTGTTTGGTGAATATGATAACTAATATATGTAAAAGCAAAAAAAGCTTGCTTCCTCTCTTGGTGATAACTGTCTACAAAAATACCTAAAGCCACTGTATATTGGCTTCTATATGATATTGAGCTAAATAATATAGGTTAGCTCCTGTGCTGGTTCAAATTGGTGTAGCTCAATTGCTATTCTGTGGGATAAGGTTTTCCGTTTTCTGTGTTCTGTAAAAAAGGAAACAATACTCAGCAATACAGCATGCTTTTCCTGAAAATCCTAGATCCCCGACGGTCTCCAGCTATGGAACGTCTCCTGGTTTTGCTACTGTTTAGAACATAGTGCAAAGCTCATCTTTCTAGACAAGATTTTTTTTTTAAGTTTGTTTGTGTGTATTGAGGACTTTGCATGGAGAAATTCTTTTTGGAGCCCGCTATTGTGGTCAATTTGAGTTAAGGTTTTTACTCTGTGTTCTATGCTAGACACATCTAACAATCATTAAGATGTGCAACTGCCCTAACACCATGATCCAGAACCTACTGAGTTCTATGGGAGTGTTTCCATTTTCTTCAACGGGCTTTAGATCAGGCTGTAAGTGAGTAACCGAGTCATTTTATTATCATAACCTTTGTCCTAACTCTTTTCTGCCCTGCATTTATTTATTATCCTCACCTGTTACCTCATGTCCGACTTTAGATTCTAAGCAATTTGGGCTAGAGACAATGCATCTACTTGTATCTGTATAGTTCTCACCATATTTTGGGTGCTCAAAAATAACAATTAATAATATGACTAATTCTTATAATTCTCATCTCTTCCATAAGTATAAATATGCAAGTGGTTATGTAAGAGCCCAGGCCTTTGTAGAAAATCTATTAACAATATGGGAGCTCAGAAGCTTGAATTTCAAAGGGAATTCACTACTCTCTGGCTTCTACTTGAATGCAAACAACTTTGTATTCATACAACTGCCTGCCCTGTATGGGTGGTAGATTCCAGCACAGGAACTCACAGATGATATCTGAGCAATATTTTATCTACTGAATTAATCAGCCTCTGGCATGAGTCTTTGAATACTGAGCTATTACACCATTATACATGTACATTTGGCCTACATGCTCATCTATTACCATGATAAACGCTGATCAGGAAACAACAGTTGAATGCTTGGGGGAAGGCAAAAAGATGGTCTTTGGTTAAAGCATTCGATTGTGACTCATGAGATCTGGGGTCAGCTACCAGCTTGATCTCTGTGAAGCCTTGGACAAGTCATTTAATTTTTCTCTGCCTCAGTTCCCCATCTGTAAAATTGGGGTAATACTTCCTTTCTCCTGGCATTGATCCATCTTGTCTATTTAGATTGCAAACTAACTGAGGCAGGGATTGTTGTTTACGATACATTTATACGGTGCCTACCAAAATGGGGCCCTGATTTCAATTACTAATTATAAATGATAATAAAAATAGGAATAATAATAGGAATCTTGAGAGTACAGAAGAATCCGGTGTGCAGGTCTAAGGCATCTACCCCGTTCATGCATCACATCTGGCAAGCACATCATTGTAATTTTGGAGGATGTGTTCCATTTTTGATGTTCTACCGAGCACGCTTTCCCACTGATTTGAATAACTATATTACATTGTGTCCAATATTCTGCTTAAAGACAGGGCCATACTTTATGGCCTCTTCATTCAACGTGTAAAAAGGCAGAGAGAGAGGGTTACAATTCATCAAATTACTTTCAAGCCTCCCTTGGTCTTTTTCAAAGGGGCTGAAGTGCAATTATATTATAGTCCTTTGTTCTAGGCAGCCTTTTGTGAACAACATTTGCTTTCATCTTGAAAGGTCTACAAGGGACACAGTAGTCTTTGCTGGTACATTGTTTTACTGCCTTGTAGCACATAAATTAAGATCAGACTCAAGGTTATACCCTAAAGCTACATTTGGAGCCAGTTACTTGCTACTTAATGGACCTTTATGACAGTCTGTGTTGGCTTGAACAGGAATAGCTAGCAAACAGTAGTTAAAATTCAAACAGCCATTAAAATCTGGTTCTGACAAGATACAGCCACTCAGTGACTAATGGACTTTCCTCCACAAGGTCATATCTGTTGAAGGAAAAATGCTTCAAATACGTGTCTCAGATGACTCTCCCATTGTTGCTAATACAGAGGCAAATTCCAAAGCCTATTGAATGCTACTGCAGTATGTATCCACTGTGAATGTATACACACAATTTAAAGATGTGGCCTTAACCCTAGCTACAGAAACCAGTACAAACTACCCTTTTTCTCCAAACGTTCTTTAGTAAGTACACGCACACATTATGTAAGCACACACACTATAGCGTGTATATTGCAGATATACATGGCAATAGCCACATTTTGCATTTCATCAGGAAAAGTCATAGGAGAATGCTTTTGGTTACAACATATTAGAGCAATGGTTCTCAAACTAGGGCCGCCGCTTGTTCAGGGAAAGCCCCTGGCGGGCCGGGCCGGTTTGTTTACCTGCCGCATCCGCAGACGGCCGATCGCAGCTCAAAGTAGCCGTGGTTCGCCACTCCAGGTCAATGGGGGCGGTGGGAAGCGGAGGACAGTACGTCCCTCGGCCCACGCCGCTTCCTGCAGCCCCCATTGGTCTGGAGCGGCAAACCGCGGCCACTGGGAGCTGCGATCGGCCGTCTGTGGACACGGCAGGTAAACAAACCGGCCCAGCCCGCCAGGGGCTTTCTCTGAACAAGCGGCAGCCCTAGTTTGAGAACCACTGCTCTACACCTCAGCTCACCCCTGTGAGCCTGAGTCAGCTGCATGGGCCAGGTGCTTTCTGCATCTTCAGCATGGTAACCCACAATACAAAATGCTGTAGGCTGGCTCACACACATTACAGCTCTCAGATGATTTGATGCCAAAGCACCACACATGCGTTGTCTGTGTGTGTTCATCTAAATGCAGAATTGGCAAATTACTATGGCCAAACGTGTCAAATGTAGGTGCCCAACGCCAGCCACCCTATATCCATGTTTAGGCATCTATGTGTGTGGCCAGAAATAGTCAATAGAATCTCAAGTCTCACTACTCTGAAAAACAGGCTCCTTGTTCAGGTGCCTAACTTTACGCATTTAAGTTTGAAAATGTGTGTGTCCACGTGGTAGCAAAATTCAAAGTCATTTAGGGCACAATTTGTCCCATTTAAGCATGGCCTTTCTTTGGAGCGGTGCTGTTTGTAACTCTCAGGCAGGTAGCAGCCACCCACCACTTTCACCCCTGTCTGTAGAGTGTGGCTTATTTCCCCACATAGATAGGGTCGGGCCATGGCCCAGCCTCCTCCTTGGGGTATTCAGTGTCCTGAGGGAAGTAGAGATGGAGCAGCCCCTCGTGCTCCTTATGTGAGCCATGGTGTAGAAATGTAGGGGTGCAAGAGACGGAGGTTCTGTAGGTCTGTTCCACAGAGGCACAGAGGGTAAGCATGTAAGGCCAGGCACATTCTTGCTGTTAATGATGAGACTTAGAACAAAGAAATGTGTGTCCAAGGATGGAGCCCAAGCTCATCAAAAGCAGCAAAGAGTCCTGTGGCACCTTATAGACTAATAGACGTTTTGGAGCATGAGCTTTCGCGGGTGAATACCCACTTCATCGGATGTGGACTCTGCTGCTTTTACAGATCCAGACTAACATGGCTACCCATCTGAAACTTGAAGCTCATCAAAGGCTGTTTGATAACATGGGTTGAGCAATTGGGTGGCTAACATAGCACAGAAAAAATGAAGACTTTCTTTTGTTGATTTTTTTAAGACCTAAAGAGATGTCAGATACTCTATCTACATAGTTCCATTGGCTTCAATGAAAGAACACCAATTTTTCACCACATAAGGATATGGTCCTTATATCTAAAAGGCTAAGACCCAAAGGGACTATGTATAAGACTGGCTATTTATTAAAATATATTAAGGTGAAATCACCAGCACAGGGCAAGAACCGCTTCTCCCTTTGTATACAACAGTCAAACAAGTAATAAATAATGATAATAAAATGTCTCACGTGCTTTGATCCATTTTGTTTAAAATC
This sequence comes from Mauremys reevesii, assembly GCF_016161935.1. NCBI lineage: Eukaryota > Metazoa > Chordata > Testudines > Geoemydidae > Mauremys > Mauremys reevesii. The sequence continues at coordinate 39,663,585 of NC_052637.1, read as the reverse complement.
AGCTGGAGGAATAAAGATAAAATTCAAGTAAGTAAGGCCACATTAGTGCTTTTTCCCTTTCCTTCCGAGATTACCTTTAACTTCCCAGTGACAGCATGTCCTGCAGGGACAAACCTTCATTCTCACCTATAAAACTTGCAGCTGTTTTCCTGTTTTGATAGAAAGCAGCAGGCAGATTTAGTATACGGGAGTAAATAGTCCAGTGCAAAGTACTGTTCACCTTGAGAGATGACGCCAAATACTTAAATAACTTTACTGGAATAAAGGCACAACCTTAATGACCAGTTGAGATTGATGTGTAAAGGAAGTATAAAAAAAAAAAAAAAAGGCAAGCCAATGTATTGTGCACAGTATGTACATGCTGAAACATCAAGTTAATTTTGGTCCGGTCAGATGTGCAGTAACAGATTGAGTCAAATATTAACAAAGCAACTAAGAAAAACATTAGTCCTGATACGGTAGAATAACTTACAAGGACTGCAGTGAAATCTGTGGAGGCGCTATCAGTGTACCAATCAATATTTAGTGGGGGTGGAGAAGGAAGCCGTGTGTTATGCAAATTATCTAATTATCATGATCTAGTGGATTGGAACTAAGGACACCTGGGATCACCTAGAACAGTGATACGCAAACTGAGGCTCGCAAGCTGCAAGTGACTCTTTAATGTGTCTCCTGAGGCTCTTTGCAGCACATGATATTAAAACACTGTGTGATTTAATTATTAACCATCTCAATTATTAACCAGCCGGGATGCTTTTACTATGTTATTAACCAATTGAAGTGGATAAAATGATAATACTTGGTCAGTCATTTTGCTGAGAGACTAAGATATAAAATATTTCCCAGTCATACTGTTCAAATATGAATACATAGAACTATAGTAAAAGAAACAATGAAGTCATACTCCTATGTCTTTTTGGGGGTAATGTTGATTGCTAATGTGGCCCCTGAACCACTTAGGGCTGAGTTCACTGATCTAGATGATCTGGTGGTGCCTTCTGGCCTGAAACTCTAGGATTCTGACTCTGCCATGGACTTACTGTATGACTATGGGCAAGTCACTGCTCCTTTCTTTGACTCAGTTTCCTCCCACTCTTTTTTCTGTTTTGTTCATTTAGACTGTAAGGCCTGCAGGACAGTGACTGTATTTTATTATGTGTTTGTACCAGGCCTAATGCACTTGGGACCAATCACAGTTGGAACTTCCAATATTTATATGATAAATATGACAATAGTTTGGTTAATATTTTTAAACAATGCCTAACTGACTTAGGAGCCTATGTCCAATTTTCATAATTGACTTAGGTACCTACATGCCTATTTTTCACAAATGTTTCATTGGAGGCTTTTTTTTTTTAACCAGGAGTTGAAATTTGTAGGATGACATTTGTCAATATTAAGATATGTATCTTGTTTTATATTTTAATACCTGAGCCTAGAGATTGTGTGATGGGCGCATTTTGTAAATAGCAAAAGAAGGAGGTAAATAGATAGTCCAGAAAATAATCAGTGACTTTAATAGGAAGACCCTGTCTCCCCTAGTCATTCATGATTAGTGAGTTGGGAGGCTGAATTTCAAATACCTTAGAGGGGCCTGATTTTTTGAAGCTTTTTGCCTCAAGCTGGGTACCCAAAATTATGTCACTTCTGGACATTTTAGGTCCTAACATGATTAGTATTATCAATAATAGTCATAATGCAGCATGTATTACCATGTACTACAGGTGAGACAAAATCAAAACCCAGATCCAAATATTCTTGAATGCTGATGAAGTTTTTATCCATATCTGGAGCCAGCCCTGAATTTTATCACTGATTCTTATTTCTATAATGAGCAGAACCAAAACGCTGGCTCAAAATGCCTCCTACCCCACCACCTCCTCCTTTGAATTTCAGATCTCATTCTGGATCAGAACTTTAAAGCTCCGGCCCATCTCAAGGACTTAGATAAAAATTTATAGTTTCAAAGCACTATGCAAATATTTGCCAGTGAATGTTTCATTATTCTCTTGAGATGGCTAGAACAGAACATATCTGTGTTTGAGTTAACTGGGAAAAGCAAATGAAAGGTAATTCTCCTTTCCTGTATCCATCAGTTTTACACAAGTGCAACTCCACAGGCTCCAGGACTTACTCCTTATTTACACCAGTCTGAAAGCAGATTCATGCTTTTTTTTTTTTTTGCCTTCCTCTGCAACATGCCATGCAGGTCACTTTCCAGGATGATCTGGGTATGTCTCACATAATCAATTCCCTGCTTCAGCAGGGGCCTCAGACATTGATTCACCTTAGCCTCTCCTGTTCTCTCCCTGTGACACACAATAGTTTAGTCTCCTGAGTGCTGTAATGGTTTTGGACCAATTCTCGTTGTTAGGCTTCAGGTGTGGATGCTGTGTATTTAGTGGCCTGGGATACACAGAAGGTCAGTCGAGAGGGTCCCTTCCGGCCTTAAACTCCATGACTCTATGAAATGAGCTTCCTGCTAAAGATAAAAGACAAGGTAAAGGTAAACCAGTGCGTGCTTCAGCAGTTATAACAAAAAAATATCAGGAAAGCAAAATTGTGCTCTTCACAAACTGAGAATTTTAGGGCTTTTTTGACAAGCTTCATTGTCCAATGTAACTCTTCTAAAATAATGCAGGAAAACAATAGCCAGCATTTGCTCTTTGTCCCAGCTGACTTACACATGTAGCACATGCTGTACTATAACATTGGCAGGAGACCAACGTTTCTATTACTGTACCCTCCGTTTCCCTCTTCTCCAGTCATTCCCATTAAAAACCCATTTGATGAAAGATCACAGCTTTATTTACAAGAACGTACCTTGATGCTGCAAGCCCTTCAGTGCCTCCACTTAATTTTGCACATGTGGGTTGTCCCATTCAAATCAACGGAGGTACTCATACATGTAAAGTTAAGCATATGTGTAAGTCTTTGTAGGATCCAGACTATAGTTTAATGATTCTTAAAAATCTAGTTCTAGTGCCAATTCAAAGTGAAAAGTTCTAGGGCATGATTAAACTTGCCAGTTAATATCAGTGTCTAACTCATAAATATTACTCTATTGGGAAACTCAAGGCCGGCTCCAGGCACCAGCGCAGCAAGCAGGTGCTTGGGGTGGCCAATGGAAAGGGACGGCACATCTCGGTCTTCAGTGGCAATTCAGCGGCGGGTCCCTCGGTCCCTCTTGGAGGGAAGGACTTGCCGCTGAATTGCCGCTGAAAAATGAAGCGCCAATTGCGGGGTTTTTTTTTTTCCACCGCTGGAGCCAGCCCTGGCTATACTGGAGTTCCTTTCTATTTTGTATGGCTAAATTAATGTTTCTTTATTAAAATTCAAAAGCTTCAAGCAAAATGCCATGTGCTTTGCTCAGCCTAATTATACCTCGGTTTTGTTACTCATAGTATATGTAAAACACAGAGCACTCCTACTACACATGAGTGGTAGACCCTGTGTGTTCTTCCTCATCAATGACACTATGGCCCACCTTGGGACCATTGGGCCTGGGTTCTTTGTGCACGGTCTTTACTAACTTCTGAGAGAAACTGCATTAACGGCTGCCCAAAGGAAGCCTTTTTGATTATGATGTCAGAGTTCTTCCTGAGGCTGTTGATGGCATTGTATTCAGCTTGGCTGAGGTTACGGGGCAAGTGATGCTGCTTTTCCACAATTTCAGCCCATGCACGTCAACAGAAGCAATCTATGTAGAAGTCCAGTCTGTTGTTTCAACCTTCAGGAGGAGTCCAGGCAGAATCCTTCTTTTTGTAGTGTTGGTAGAAAGGAATCTGTGGGTTAGTATGTTGTTATGTTGTTCAGAGCTGTGTTGGAAATATTCTTTGAGTCGGAGATGGCAAAAGTAAGATTCTAGATCACCACAGAACTGTATCATGTTCGTGGGCCTGGAATGACAAAAGGAGAGGTCCAGAGATAGGACATATTCTTCTGCCGGACTAAGAGGATAGCTGGAAAGATTAACAATATTGTTGGGTGGGTTAAGGGAGCTACTGTTGTGGCTCCTTGTGACATGTAGCAGTTCAGACAATTTAGTGTCCTTTTTCTTTTGTAGTGAAAGAGCTCAGGGGATTACGAAGCTCTTTTCACCAGGAATAAAGCTTTGAAATGTGTCTGAAAAAATGTAAAGTAATAATTAGATTTGGCATTCTCAGCCTTCTGTGACACTGGTACCATCAATGTTCAATATAAGAGAAAGTAAAAGCAGAGTTACTCCAGGAAAAGAAAATGCTGCATTAGAAAAATTGACCAAGGTCAATTCCACTTGGACTAGGAGGCCAAGCTGTGTTGATGTCTGCCAGATCTCTCTTGCAAAATCTAATATTTCCGTGAGTATTTCTGAGAAACTGCTAGGTTAATTCAAAGGAAAATGTCAGCAAATGCAATGTTTCCTTTATTATTTTTTTCCAAGGAAAATTGAGAAATTTCACCCAACAGGCAAACACTGGCCATTTCAACACATAACCTTGGCATATTTCCTCATGGAAATGAAAACTTCATTTGTAATAATTACTTTTTCTTTGACTAGAAAACACAGCTATCTGAGGCAGAAATGCAAATTGTCACATTTTTTGAAAAACAGATGAATTCCTCCCCCCACCCATCCACCTCCACCTCCCGCCAGCATGTTAAGTATTTTTAAACACAGTAGGTGAATTCTGATCCCCATTAAAATATATTGAGTACTTTGAGAGCCTTACAATTTTTAAGGTAGTTAGGCTCATAGCACCCCTATGAGATAAAACATTGCTATTATACCCAGTTTAAAGATGCAGAGATGCTAAGTAACTTATCCAGGGTCACACGGGAAGTCTGTGGCAGAACAGGGACTTGAACCCAGGCCTGCTAAGTTCTAGGTGAGTTCCCTAACCACTGAAGAATCCTTCTTCTCTGATTTAATAATGTTTAGCACTTGCTTAACTTAATATAAATTGGTGCTAAAGCATTCAGTCCTGGTCCCACTGAAGATGGGAAGAATCCCATGCACTGCTACAGACTAGGGACCGAATGGCTAGGCAGCAGTTCTGCAGAAAAGGACCTAGGGGTTACAGTGGACAAGAAGCTGGATATGAGTCAACAGTGTGCCCTTGTTGCCAAGAAGGCTAATGGCATTTTGGGCTGTATAAGGAGGGGCATTGCCAGCAGATCGAGGGACGTGATCATTCCCCTCTATTCGACATTTGTGAGGCCTCATCTGGAGTACTGTGTCCAGTTTTGGGCCCCACACTACAAGAAGGATGTGGAAAAATTGGAAAGAGTCCAGCGGAGGGCAACAAAAATGCTTAGGGGGCTGGAGCACATGACTTATGAGGAGAGGCTGAGGGAACTGGGATTGTTTAGTGTGCAGAAGAGAAGAATGAGGGGGGATTTGATAGCTGCTTTCAACTACCTGAAAGGGGGTTCCAAAGGGGATGGATCTAGACTGTTCTTAGTGGGGGCAGATGACAGAACAAGGAGTAATGGTCTCAAGTTGCAGTGGGGAGGTTTAGGTTGGATATTAGGAAACACTATTTCACTAGGAAGTGGTGAAACACTGGAATGGGTTACCTAGGGAGGTGGTGGAATCTCCTTCCTTAGAGGTTTTTAAGATCAGGCTTGACAAAGCCCTGGCTGGGATTATTTAGTTGGGGATTTGTTCTGCTTTGAGCAGGGGGGTGGACTACATGACCTCCTGAGATCCCTTCTAAACCAAATAGTCTATGATTCTATGACTATGGGAGTTTTGCCATTAAATTTGATGAGAGTACAATCAGCCTTTGAGATTTAACCAAAGTGTCTTTCTTCCTCTCCAAGAAGGAAGTTGTCTCAAAAATGCAGTAGAGAAAAATTCTCTTTCATGATTTGCTAAAGAAATTCAAAGGCATCTCTTGTCCATTTTCATTTAAACCAAGCAGAGCATCAACCCAATCTTCCCCAGAGGCATCAGATTGCCTGGGTCTCCTGGGAAAATGTATTTTCCTCCAGCAGAATCATCCATAGGATGACTCAACTTTAAAAATAAAGATGGGGGAAAATTAGGGATATGTGCTCAGAGCCAAAAAGCAAGCAACAAAAAGTGTGAGAAAAGAGATCTTGCTCACCTAATATTGCACTTATTTGACATTTTCCAGGAAATATCAAAATACATTTCAGTTTTTTAAGAGTCTTAAGTGAGGTTTATCCAAGAATATTTTAGTCCAAATCTGAGTCAAATAGAATAAAAAGCGGTAAAATAATGAATCCTATGAATTTGTACCTACCAACAGACAAACACACATGCACATATAAAGCAGCACTATGAACAGTTGTTTTTAAATAAATGCCTTTATTTCATTTCATTCTTCCTTCTTCAAGCCACTCTGAACTTTTTGTTCTCCTTGAGGTTTAAAAACTCCTCTCTAAACTCTAGGCATGGACCAACCACTGAGACACAATATGAATCCCTCTTCTCTAACTTGGTTTTGGAACCGAACTTGCTTGAAAAGTTGAAATAACTTCACTTTTCCCCATTTAGGACTTCCAACCAGGACTGGTGCCAGGAGAGTTGAAACCAGAAGGAACCTATTCTCATGAAACTCTTCAGCCCATTGTGTAGACTTGGGTAGAGCAGTTAAGATAAGCTTCTACTATGAGTCCAATCTTCTGGATATGTTTCCAAATTCTCTTCTTTGGATGACATTCATCTCTGTGCAGTGAGCTAACACAAAACCATCATATACCATAAAAATAAGGTTTAAGTGGAACTTAATGCTGAATTTCATCCTTAATGTGCAACAAAGAGTCCTGTGGCACCTTATAGACTAACAGATGTATTGGAGCATGAGCTTTCGAGGGTGAATACCCGCTTCGTCAGAAGTCTGAAGTCTGAAGTGGGTATTCACCCACGAAAGCTTATGCTCCAATACGTCTGTTAGTCTATAAGGTGCCACAGGACTCTTTGTTGCTTTTTACAGATCCAGACTAACATGGCTACCCCTCTGATACTTTATGCAGTTATCCCATTACCAATAAAATCATGTTTTAAGCTCCAATGTACAGCAAGCCAAGAGGTTCTGGGATCACCTCTGATTTCTATCACAAATTTCTGGTAGACAATGTGCTCTTAGTCCTTTCTAATACTATGTCTGAATTTCCCTTTTTTCTTCCTTCTCACATTTGTACTTATACATCTATTTAACATCCATAATACTGAGTAATAGGAAAGCAACATTGAAGAATCCTGCTTAGATGCTTCAAAAATGTCTCACCTTGGGAGGCCAATGGTATGCTTGTCATCAATGGACTAAATTGATACCTAGCAGGCTGCTTGAATTCATCAACATGCACCATAATTCTTTTCTGCATGGCCAAGAGGAATAATGTTCGGAAGTACCTGATATAGTCATTTCCCTCTTATCCTTCCTCCCATCTTTTTTTCAGGTATTCAAATCAGTGAGTGAGATGGTAAGAAATTGATCAAATGAAGTTCTTTCCAGGTAACAAATTCATCTGGCTCACTCTTAGACTATATCTGATACTGATATATAATATATAAATATAATATAAATATAATATAATGATACTGAATTTTATAAAACCATAGACTCCGAGAACATTTATTCTCTTAGAACTTTCTGAAAATAGGGCCCCTGATCGGAAGCCCTCTGAAGTCAGTGGGAAGATTTCCCATTCAATCAGGCACACTACTGACTTTACTTCAAGGATTAGATTTATTTAAATACATTTCACCTGCCTTCTGGTTGCAGTGATCTTTACAAGTACCTTGTCCTCACTCCTGTATTTCTCTCAGTTGCTTTGTCAGCACCTGCTCCTGTTGATCATGGGCTGTTTTGTTTTGTTTTTTAATGGTTTGATTTAGTTTTCCTAGGAAAACTTTGCCTGCTCGATTTTTAATGGTTTGATTTAGTTTTCCTAGGAAAATTAGTGCCTGCTATCTCCTAGTGACTAACTATCTAGATTGTGGCTGTGTACTTTGATATTTCTTGTCTTGTGAAATGTATCCAATTCTCTGAACTGACTAAATCTACGTGTCTCTATTGCTACCATTTGGCAGCATGCTTTGGATTTGACCACCCTTCCACTAAAGTTAAAGTTAGTTAATGGACATCATTTGTTTTTTCCAACTAATCAGGATCAGCCAAGTGTCTAAAAGGATAATCCCACAACAGTCCAGCAAGCAGCAAAATACATGCTGTAAGTGGAATTCTCCACCAAATCTGCATCTACAAGGAAATTACCTGTTTAGAGGGCAATGGAATTTTATAAAGCTAATTAACAGGTTTCCAGTAAAAACAAATCCCTACATTTTTATAGCAATGTACAATAACAATTTCCTTGTGAGTGCAGTAAATGTCATTCATTGTTGTAATCCCAGATACAGCTGTGCATATAGAGATACAACGTCTTCCTTTTGTTGTTTTACTATGCACTGGAAGTTTCGTTTTCTGAAGGATGAATTGTATCTCAGTTTTGAAACATCATGGAATTGCCGTGTGATACATACATGGATTCTGATAGAGGACACAGAACTTTAGAATCTAGCATCTTGGTATTTATTTAGGAACCGATTCTGCCACTCTTACTCTGGGCAGTATTCGAGTCATTCTGTTGGCTTCACTGGTTCATGTGTTAAGATTCTAACCAGGGCAAGTATGAAAGAAGATGGCCCTGTTTTCGCCTCAGTATTGTGCTTAGCTTTCCCAGCTGCTGACAACAATGAGCAACATTTCAGGTTGTCAAAGATGAGATTTTGGAGCAGAAAGAAGCCACACAGCCTGCTGATTCAAACAAAAAACCGAGAGTAAACCAGCTCGAATGCTGACCTGAAAACTGCTCTCCTCTCTTTGATGATTGCTAGCTCCCAGCATTCAGCTTCTACTTTTAGTACAATTTAACAAGTTAGCATGAAACATGTTCTTTTCTTCTGGCACTACAATGCGTTTGTAGGAGTAAATGTGGGTGTGAGAACGTTGGAGGGATGTCATTTTCCAGAGCCTAAATACTCAATCTGAAGAAGCTCCCAAAAATGGAATGTAACAAATAAGGGAGAAACACAACCCCAGACATTTCTATTTAATAGGGAACAAGCAGGAGGAAAAGAGTTAATGAAACACAAACAGGGCTTCTCCTTCTGACACCACAGAGCCTTCAGGGCTGGGCAAATGGCCTGAATAGAGTTAGAAATTGTGTCCGGTCCCATCCCACCGTGGGTCCATACTAGCTGAAAGTTGCAAGGCATTCTGCAAAGCTTATACCTTTTTCCCTGTGCATTTGGGCAATGGGAGAGCATGGGGGGAAATACAGTTTGAGGCAGAACAGGGGTATTTCTTCATTCTGTTGCTCTGTGCCAAAACAGTTCATCTTCCTTTTGTTTTCTGTTTCATGATGTGCTGTGGGATCCATTTTATATACAAATTTGAATTGAATCGTATTGCATTGTCCTCTAAGAACTGCAGTCCCTTGATAAAATTCTGTCAAATTCAGGGTGGATTTAAGTGGTGTAATTTGTTCCCCTTTCTATCCTTCACTGTGAAAATTACACTTATTTATACACTCTTGCATCTGAAGAAGTGGGTATTCACCCACGAAAGCTCATGCTGCAGAACGTCTGTTAGTCTATAAGGTGCCACAGGATTCTTTGTTGCTTTTACAGATCCAGACTAACACGGCTACCCCTCTGATACTTGACACTTATTTAAACCCACTTGATCCCATGCAACTTATATTCTCATGTTCGTCACCTTTCTATTGAGTCCAGCGTTGACTGGTTTGGATTCAGCTGAGAAGGTTCCGCCCCAGAGGTGCAATTCTTACTGAAGCCAGTGATAGTTATGGCTGCTGATATAACGTGCCTGTAAAGCGTATTGCAACCTTCTCTAGTGACTCGTTCACAGATTGGATAATAGTTTACTGTTGCTTCTAGTTAATGAAGTAGCATACAATTTTGTGATTGGCACCTGAAGTCCTATGTTTGTAGCTTGCTGGCATCTTGTGGTGGGTTCTATTTTCCACCATGGAACTATATCAATAGCTAGGTTGCTGGGAAAAAATATGTGCCAAAAAAAAAAAGAAAGAATCTGCTGGGTGATTTGCATTTTAGTACTAAGAAACAAGAACGAAGGCTAAGGAGTGAAGTTCTATGACAGCAGATTCCTTACGGTGTCTTCATTTCATTCTTGTGGTTTTCAGTTGGGGAGAGATTGATGTTACCCTCGTGACAAAGCAGCTGCATGCCACAGCTCCAAGTGATTGCAATTAGCTACCCTACTGCACCCAGGAGAAGCTACAAGCTCTGCCTGCACTCAGGAACTTAATGCTGTTATGACATGTCATTCTTTTCTTTGTCCTCATGCAACCTCCCAGTGTTTCCCGAACAGCGCGCAAGAATGATTTAAGGCCAGATTTCTCAGTGGAACAATGTGGAAACTCTGGTAACTATACATGCCAGATTCAGCCACTTGTGTTCATGATGTGACTTACTCCATAAGTAACCTCGCCAAGATCTCGAGATCAGCAGAGTCTGGCCCTATGGAAGTTTGTGGGGTCAGGGTTGGGGCTCCTACTATTTGCATTCATTTGTATGTGTGTAACACAGACAGACCCCAGTAATTGGCAGGCAGGATCGAACCAGGGATCTCTGGAGCTTAGTGCATGAGCTTCTACAGCATGAGCTAAAAGTCACCTCTCTGTTAGCTAAGGCTGTAGGGCAGACTCATTTCTCTCTTTCTAAGTGGTCTTGGTGTCACTAGATGGGACAGAACGCCACACCCAGAGGTGGGTGGGTTACATGTCCATTTGTGTTTTTATTTGATGTGGGCTTTTAACACCTGGGGTGAAATGCTGAGAGATGTGGGGCCAAATTCGTGCTGCCATAACACCAGTGACTTCAGAGCAGCAGGGGCTTTGGCTCCCCTGGTATTTCAGTTCCTGGATAGTGGCAATTATGTTAGAAGACCAGATCTAACATTCTTTTGGCCCCATTGTAAGCTGCCTAAGCCAAAAGGAAAGTCCAGTAATTAACACAAATACTGAGATATTTCCTTTTATTTACATCTGCGTAACCCGAATGCACAGTCCTTATGCTTTTCAGGATTGCACTATGCCATGGAAATCTAGCGCTTGATTCTGCTGTTTTTACTCACAGAAATACTTGTGTTAGCGTTGCTCAGCATGAGAAGAGGTGTCAGAATGGGGCCCATAGTTATTAACAGAGGAGCTGAAACTCTGTAAGTTCAGCTTGGCTCAGAGGCAGTACTTGTGTTTTTGTTTAGTATCTACCAGCTTTTTTGTTTTTCAACTGCCAAACATACATGGAAAAAAATGTCCTTTTCCTTTGGAAAAGGCAACCAAAATATCGATTGGATAAAAATAGCATCATGTTTATTTAAAGCAAAATATTTTCAAAACACCAGAACATTTTTAATGGCAAGAGTAATTAACCACTGGAACAATTTATCCAGGGTTGTGGTGGGTTCTCCATCACTGATCATTTTTCAGTCAAGAGTGGATGTTTTCCTAAAAGATCTGCTCAAGGAATTATTTCAGGGAAGCCTGTGCTGTACATGAGGTCAGACTAGAGGATCATGATGGTCCTTTTTTGGCCTTAGAAATGTAAAAGACTTCACAGAGTCATAGATTCTAATTAGCATATGTCCATATAAAATACATTTTTAGTATAGCTGAAAATGACAGACATCGTGCTACTTTTAGTGTCCCAAGCTACTCTCTGGGCTTCTCCTATGTTTCCCATTTAGTATCCCTCTCTCTCTGTAACAGGAACATAGACTGTTCTGATTCAGTATGGCACTTCCTATCTAGGCCAGTATGCTGTCTCTGAAAGGGACCCCTATCTGATTCATCAGAAAAAGGTGCATGACACTTTGTAGAAGACAAATATAATATTACCTGCCCATATGGGATTTCTTCCAAATATCTATTAGTTAGTGGCATGAAAAAATAAATTGTTTTAATATGCTATTTAAAAGTATCTCATTATCCAGATAGGATTAGATATGTTTCTTTAATCCTGCTAACCTCTTGGCTGCAGGGACAGGATTTTTCTTCTGCGTTTCTAGCACTGAGCATAGTGGGACACAGACCATGATTGGGGCTCCTAGATACAGTGGTTATATCAATAAATAATCATATGTATCTAGTGGCAATGAGTTCCACAGGTTGCACTGTTTTTAAAAACGTTTGTATCCATTCTAAATTTGCTGCTTTCATGTTCTTTAAAAGCATCCATTGCTGTAGTAGTATGACTAAGGAGAAATAGGAGCTCCTGCTTTAACTTTTCTATTCAGTATCTTTTTAGGCTCTCTACCTATATCCTAGACAGTCGTTAACTCAATATGGCTTAATTACAAACCTCTGTTAAGGACAACAAATAAAACATACTAAATCAGTGCTTTGTAGCGCTGGTCAGATACTGAATAATCAATGTTTAAAAACAATTATCCATTGTCCAAGTGGATCTTTGGTTCCAGAATATTTGTAGGATTGTAATTTATTATTATTATGATCATCAAAGTGCTTAGGAACCTAGGGCCCCATTGTGCTAGGTGCTGTACAAACACAGAACAAAAAGACAGTTATAGATTTTAAGGGCATAGGAATGATTATAAATCAAATAGCCTGAACTCCGGCATAACACAGGCTAGAGAACCTCTGGTAGCAATTTCTGCATCAAGTCCATAACTTCTGTTTGTGCTCTGTCATACCTTTTAAAACATCCAGTCTTGATTAAGACTTATTCCTACCCCTTTTGAGTCACTATTCATAAATATTTGCACAATCTGGGTTTTATTTGCATAAATATTAAGGAAATGGCTGTTTGCGTGAACATCCATATTGGCCTGCAACCAAAGGTGGTGAATGAATTGACAAGTGTATTCACTACTCAGGTTCTCTTTACTCCTCTGTCATTCCTTATTCCTCTGTTCCAAAAATTACAATTATCTAGTTATGGTACAGAAATGCAATCAAGTGGTGGTAATGAACTAATTTCTAACCCACAAATAGAGTTGGGGGAAATTTTCAGTCAAAACGTTTTCTCAGAATATGGAATTTCATAGAAATTAGAATTTTTCACAAGAAAATGTCAGTTTTGACAACATTTTCCGATGTCTTCAGTGGGAAAATTCAAAACAAAAATGTTTTATTTTGAATTGACATTTTAAAATGACGACATTTGCAAATGACTTTTCTGAATAGACATTCAGAAGAATGATGGAGGGGGAACAAAAAACTTCTGATGTTTCAAGTTTTCAGTTTATTTCAGGATGAAAACAAATGTCACGTCGTGGGATGGCAATTCTGGTTTTCCAAACAGATTTAACCATGAATAAACAAAGTGTAAGTTTAAGATGAACAATTCACAAACAATCCACAGACTGAAAACAATTCAGGAAATACCTATCAGGAACAAACACATTTGCAGATGTCAGGCTTGTGATTTCCTCAACCTGGTCGATTTTCCAAGTTTACTTGATTAATTTCTGTTATCACAGTTTATTCTATGAACTAAGCCGAGTGACATGGTTCTCTCTCTTTTTAAAAAAATTGTTTGCTTTCTTTTCACCTTAAGGTTTCTGGCGGCTTTTGCTGTTCTGAGTAGTACAAGTGTGTGAATGAATGCAGAAGTAACAATCCCTTGTGTTCAGAACAGAAGTGGTGGAAGCACCCCCCCCACAGGTGCCCAAACTATGGCATCGCCCCCCTTATGCCCCTCCCCCACACCACCCCTTCTCCCCAAAACTCTGCCCCCACTTGCTCCTCTCCTCCCCTTCCACCCTGTTGCTCACCCTTATGGCCAGTAAAAAGTGGTGGGGGCCATGGCCCCCTGACCCTCTCTGTTCTGGCACCCCGGTTCAGAAATCATGAGTCAGGCCCCCCCAAAAAATCATGAGATTGCCTTAAAAACCATGAGATTTAAAAAACAGTAAATGTTGAGTTATTTTAATTTGCTTTATGGTTTATAAACTTTCAGGTAACAATCAGGTCACATTTTCAAGCGTTTTTCCACAACATTATGGCTGGAACTCTTTTTTTAAGATCAGTCCTTAGACAGTGTCACAATACAAACAATACAACACAAATGAAACTAGGTTATCAAATGAGCCTTTGACTCAAGGAGGTGGCGATTTAAGAAAAGCCCCAAATATTATGATACTGGTGATAAAATCATGAGAGTTGGTAACACTGGATGAGATTTGAATGAATCATGAAAGGGAGTAGAGTCCTCTTGTGTTTCTTTCTTCTTCCTCTGAATTACTGCAGTGTTTTTCTGTCTATATTTCTAGCCTTCTTATAAACTGACAAAGTGGCACATATTTGTACCTGTGGAAGTTTCTCTTGATGGCTTGTACTGATGAGGAAAGGCAGATGCAATGGGTTAGTAACTGGGAACAAGGACTACAAAAAGGTGTATTAAGAACAGAACAGAAATGTCAGCAGGATGGGGACCTACCCAAGGAATGGTGGTCTAGGGCTGGTTGTAAACCAACGTTTAAGTTGGTACTAACAACAACTTGTGTTGTGTGTTTGTTTGGTTTTGGTCTTTTCCCCAGGGAAACAGGTAAATGAATTTTTTTCCCCCAAGTGAGTGGAGTATCTTGGCTATTTTACCAGCTGATCTAGCCACTTGGGCTCCTTGGCAACTGTGAATATTCAAAACTCAGGCTTTGTCACCTCGTTCAAACTGATCAGATAAGACACATGCTGTTGTGTCTGTTCCATGACCAGAGGAGGGTGCACACACTTCCACTGTGAACATACGCACATGTGACTTTGACCCTCACTTTGGGCAAACATTTTTGACAGGCTAACATCTGGCACTCAAACATTCATGGGAGGGAAACATGCCAGGGGAGTGATGGGGCACTTTGACCTGGTTTAAAAATTCTAATGAATATTTGCAGATGTATTTCATTTCGTGCCATGCACTCCTCTCTGCTCATGATGAAAAGTGATATATGCTACAGTGTAACCTTCAAAATAATCAGACATTACCTAACACATTGGCAGGGACCGTGTTCAAAGCTGAAATTTCTCTGCCTTATATACAAACATTGGCTTTCCACCTGATGCATTCTACTCTGACACCTTCATACTGCAAACAGATCACCATTACAACCTCCCTTACTCATCCCCAAGTTTCTTTCTACAGTTAGTTTTATACAGTAGTAAGGTGACTCTATTTGAAGTGTCATTGTAAAGGGCAATGGGGATTATCCACTGTAAGTAATATGGTGTAACAGCCTATGCCACCTTCCTGTCCTTGTTGGAAATGTGTTCATATTCTTCACCTTTTGCCTAAATCATGCTTTCTGAGCTTCACTCTCAAATGATGGGTCTCTGTTTATCCAGATCAATGTAGACTAAGCAGGATTATAAAATCAGATTTATCCAGGGCCCATAATACTGTAGTTCCAAGGAACACTTTCTAGTGGGTGTGAGGTGCTTAATCTTATAGATTAACTAGAAGGATCTGTGGCTTTAAACTGCTGTTTTGCGTCATGTCCCAAAAGCAGCTTTATGAACTGGTTGAAATATTAAAGAGTCAGATTAAAAATGGTTTCAGCCAGTGGATTCTGCATTGGAAGTCCAGGGTGAAAGCAGTGATCTCTAGCAGTTTGCTGTGATTACAGTTCACCCTTGTCCCAGAAAACTCTGATTGAAATGCACAGCTGAAAGAACATGTTTTGGGAAGTGACTGAATATTACCTGAGAAGACTTGGAAGAAAAGGCAAGAAGGAAAGCAGAGGGCAGTCTGTGACGGATTTGGGACTCACCACCATAGCACCTCCCACTGGTCGCTCCAGGAATTTGCCAAGGACTGAGCTGAGCGCCCTCTGCCAGTGGTGTCCCCTCCACTGTCTGGTCCTTGCTGGTGTCTGGACCAGCATTGCTCCCTGCTCAGCGGCATCCTCGTCTGGCCACTGCCCACCAGCAGTGCCCCCTAGTCCATCCTCACCCCCTTCCAGGGAGGAGTGGGGGTTAGCAACAGTCCTTGCACTGGCCTCAGTGGCTGACCACAATCTCCAAAGTCTAGCCCCTTGTCTCAAGGGCCGGTTGCAGTTTATTTCAGCCACCCTACTGCATGGCCAGGTGCAGTACAAGGGGGGGAAACCTAGGCCCGCCCACTACTCTGGGTCCCAACCCACAGACCCTTTAGAGGCAGCCTCACAGCCCTCCTTCTCTCCCCTTGTCAATCTGTCCCTGGGCCACTTCCCCTTCAGCCCCTTTGCACTGGCTAGGCCCTTCCCTCAGGACCTGCTGCCTCGCAGGTAGCGGCTGGAGTTCCCTTCTGCTCCCCTGAGCCTGTCCAGCACTGCGCTGTCCCAGGTGCTGGTCTTCTGCTCTGGTGACAGACCTTCCCCCATGAAGGTCTGGGACAGACTGCCTGCTGCTCTTTTGGGCAGCCTTTATATATGGCCAAGCTGATCCCTGATTGGCTGTCTACAATCTTGGCCCTGGTTGGCTCTCCGTAAGCCCTTTCCTGATTGGCTGCCGGCCTGCGCATCCACTCTGGCCTTCTCTAGCCTCCTCTCACATGGGGGTGGGGCAGCTGCCCCACCACCCAGTCTAAGGATCATGTGCTGATGTGCGTTTTTATCCTGGGAACATACCTCTTGTTAAACCAAATGCCACGTTACTGTATTCTCCAAGAGTGGTCCAAACACTGGCCCTTTACCCTACTCAAACTGCATCCTGGCAAGGAGACCCACAGATGAACAAAAACCAGCCATCTCTCTCCCACATAATACTCAATATTTACCCCTTAAATGCATGTGCCACTCACCTGTGTGACTATATTATCTTCTTATCGCCCTCATCCTCCCATCCCCCAAACCTTTCTTTTCTTTACTGCTATTGTTGGGGCAGCTTCTCCCTGGTCCTTACATGAGTGCACAGTAGGTAGGGGGTGCACACGTGGCCCTGTCACAACCGGAGGTGGGTGGGGGGAGAGACTCAGCCTTTACAGTGACCAGAAGCTATGCCCCAGCTGAGTGTGTTAATGACTTAATTACAATGACAGGCTCCAGCTGTGGGGGACCAGAGAGAGGACTGCTTAAACAGAATTGTGAACTCAGTCTTGGGGAAGAGACCCAGGGGAGTTCCCTCCCTAGGAAGGGTCTGGTGAAGCTGGGCTGGAAGAGACCCATAGGGAGCAGGTGTGGGGAAGCCCTGAGATAGGGTGCTAGAGACCTAGGAAGGGGATGCAGTGGGGGGAAACCTGCTGGGCAAAAGCCACTTAGGAGAAACTCTGTTGGGCCTGGGTGTAGGGACAAAATGGCAGGGTAGCCCCAGAGGGGAAGAAGAATTATTAGATTAGAGGTTTATTTGAACCTACAATTGGACCTTTTGTTACCTGGAAGGGGATTGAACTTTTAAGTGATCTGACTGGAAGGCTAGGCCATGGCAGGCCTGGATAAAGGTCATCCCAGAGCCAAGGGAGTGGTCAACAGCAGGTGTTAGAGGTGACATCCGCTGTGATGTGAGGGGAGTGCTAAGGCTGTAAGAGCAATTATCTACAGGCCTCCTCTTCACCGCCTTTGTGTAGCCCACATAAAGGCCAAACAGAACTGCAGTACCAGCACTCATGAGAGCACAGGGGCATGCTGCTTTTACCATGGTGCCTCAAAGCGGGCAGAGAGGAGGTGGAACCATGATTCATGCTGGGGTGGCCCGCCCGTTGCAGCCAACATGTAGCCTCTGTGCACCAAGGAGCTCCAAGAATCAGCAGTCTCCACAATGAGCTCTTCTCTTGCCCAGAAAGGGATAGCACTGTAGCATCACCATATGCAGACACACCCACAACAGGGAAAACTGAGGGACATCTACACACGCACATAGGTGTAGGATGTTTACTGTCAATACTAAACTGACAGCCACTCTTTATGCCATAGCTACTTAAAAAGCATGATTTCCTTTTGAGTACAAGTGATACCTTATCCACAGGGGAATTTATTTATTTTATTGCCTCTGTTAGATAGGAAGCGATCTGGACAGCTATTCTAGCCCCATCCAGGTGGGACCACACAGTGAATGCTTTTCATCATAATGACTTTTTAAAAGGAACTCACACAGAGCAAAACACTTCCATAAAATTATTTCTAGACCATTAAATGACCATGAATCATGACATAATTAATCCTGGTTATGAAATCTCAGCGTTTTCTTAATGGATTAGCACAGTAGAGAAGAATCCTTGGTAACAGTAGCTTTGGGGCTGGATATTGATATACTATTTTCACTCGCAGCCTCCTGTACCACGCTTTCCAGTTACAATGGGCTTTTATCCATATTTAGGCACCATGTTAAGATCATTTTAAATGTGGCTGTAGCGGCCGTACTTTGTAATGCAGATTATCTGATTTACCATAGGCTGGAACTGGGTAAATACTGTACCAAAAAGTAGAGCTGGTCAGAAAAAATGGTGGAGGAGGTTTCCATAGAAACTTTTGTTAAAAAATAACAGTTTGTTGGGGGAAAAAACAGAGTTTTCACTTTTTGGCTAAAAACCAGAAGTTTTCCATTGTTAGATTATTTAAAAAAATGGTTTGGAGCTGAAAATGTGTGGCCATGTAGGTCACATGTACACAATGGGAGATTCTATCCTAGGAAGCAGTGATTTTGAAAAAAAGATTTGGGAGCCATGGTGGATAATCAGCTGAACATGAGCTCTCAGTAGTCCCTTCAGGGGACTGGACTAGATGAACTCCCAAGGTCCTCTCCAGTCCTACCATTCTGTGATTTTATTATTATGACCAAAAGGGCTGATGTGATCCTAGGATGCATAAACAAGAGACTCTTGAGTAGGAATAGAAAGGTTATTTTACCTCTATAGTTGGCATTCGTCCGACTGTTGCTGAATTATTGTGTCCAGTTCTGGAGGCCACAGTTCAAGAAGGATGTTGATATGTGAATCCAGAGAAGAGCTATGAAAATGATTAAAGAATTAAAATACACGCCTTATAGTAATAGAACAAGGAGCTCAATCTATTTAGTTCAACTAAGAGAAGATTAAGGGATGACTTGATTATCATCATTAAGTACCAACATGGAGAATACATATTTAATAGTAGGCTCTTTAATCTAGCAGAGAAAGGTCTAACATGATCTAATGGCTAGAAATTGGAACTAAACAAATTCAAACTGAAAATAAGGTGTAAATATTTAACAGTGCGCATAATTACCATTGGAACACCACTCAGGAGTCTTGGTGAATTCTCCCTCACTGACAATTTTTAAATCAAGTTTGGATATAAAGATTTGCTCTAGAAATTATTTTGGTGAGGTTCTATGGCCCGTGGTATCCAGACAGTCAGGCTGGATCATCACAATAGTCATTTCTAGCCTTGGATTCTATGAATCTATGAAAAACATGATGGAGTGTGACTAGAATGGTTCCTTAAGGAAAAAGCGCATGTTAGGTCATTTGCTTGGAGACTCTGAAAGTTAATTTTACATATGCTTTCCACAGCTGTTCACACAAGAAACCTGATTATAAACATCATAATTGTACAATCACAGGAGCAGAAATACTGTGTGACTTGTGTGGCCAATCACAACGAAGAAAATGCAACCTGAATTCTGGTTTCTGAATGGCAAGCCACGGAGTAAATTAAATTCTTAAGAATACAAATAGAATAACACTGGAGAACAATAACTGGCTGGTTTTAGTTACAGCTTCACAACAGCTTCTACATCATTATAGTATTATTTTGATTTCTGTAAACTGTGTTAAGAGCTGATGTAAAGGGCTACAGAGAGTAAGTCATTTGCAGCCTGCAGAAGCTAGCTCATTTTCACAGGCGTTCCCATGCATTTGCATCACATCAGGGAGTGGAATGTTGTTCGCAGCCATTGTGGAAGTGACTCAATGCATCCAGTTAGCCACAACAAAGGATTAAAGCCATTAAAATTGTTTTACTTCTGATACCCTGTTAAGAGCTGATGTCAAAGGCAGCCAGAGGAAATCATTTGCAGTTCACAACAACAGATTTTATTGGCCCACAAAACCCAGAAAGCATGCTACATATTTGTGAGCGCCATCTCCTGGCCCCTTACCTATTAACACATACACAAATAAAAAGCACTCCTGTAACACACTGGACTTTCTCCTTTCTTTGCCCAGGGAGCTGCCATTTTGTGAAGGAGAACTGACGCAACACCTTATAGGGGACATGCAGTCTGAGCGTTTTTTTTAAAAGGGATGGAAGTGATCTGACCATACCAATGTCATCACATCTTGTTATGGGAAGCTTTGTAGCCAATTGGACCAGACCGAACATCGGTCAGAAATGCCAGTTGAGTAATATTTGCCTGAGAAAAGGTCAGTAGGGTGAGTGGCCTGAAAATAGGGGAAATGTTTGGGGTGTGGACGTCAAGAAGTTCCTTCAATGAATGATGCTCATTTTCCTTACACTCGCCCCGAATGCTTGTTAAGTGTTCTTATTGAGGAAGGAGCTTTTTAACATAAAGAAAAACACGCATAAGTGGAAGGAAGCCTTTTAAAACATACCTCCTCTCAGCAAGCTGTTTGTGCACTCCCGTTGTAACATTCCCTCCCCCCTCCCCACCAAAGATGCTTTTGAATTACGCATTCTTTAATGACAGCCAGTTGTGTTGACTTCCGCTGAGCTGCCTTTCAATATAGCTTTTAGCAAATGGGTTATTTTAATAAAAGAAATATAATAACGGACAAGGCTGCCTAGGTCACTGGGACAAGATGGGACGTAATGCACCAAATAAACTTGCTAACGAGCTGAGTATGCCATAGCCAGTGTGCCTTTTCTGTGCATGTAGCACACAGTGCCCTGAGCTCAGCACTGACTAATCAATAGCAATATTATTCAGGCCTGAATTAGCATCATTAATGTTTGCCCAACGTCAGTCTGCTCTAGAGTGCTCTTTGTTTCCAACCAAGGCAAATATAGATTCCTGGATGATGTTCTTATAGCCAAGCAAAGGGCTTCAGACCATGCCATCCCTGTTTCTCCCCAAGCTCCATTAAGTAACCACATATTGTCGTTTTGCACTTCTCCTCCAAGAACAGGAGGAGAAAAGATTTGAGAAAAGAAGAGATTCTCTTTAGCCTTTAGAATTCTGCATTGACTGCAAAGTGAGACGAGAGGGCAAGATGGATGGATGGATGGATAGATACCAAGTGTCCACACAATCATATTGGGCCTCATATTCATCCTTCTTCTTCCATGTCCGATCCCTGTGTTGTTTCCTCTTGTTGGTCTCACTCTTACTTTGACTGTAAGATCTTTATGGCATGTCTTTGTCTGCTCTTTAAAGATATCACAGGTAACTGCCATGCTAAATAAAGGCTTAAAAAGATTAAATTTGTATTAGTAAATGTCAGTAAACATCGATTTCACCAAACACACACAAACCGATAAAAAATATTTTCACTGATGATCATCAAAATTTGCAGATAGTCAAGATAAGAAAAATGCTGCTTGAGAACTTAATAGAGTTTGATTTAGGCCTCTTTAGTGTGCTTATTTTTACACTGATGTTGACAATTTGTGGTTTAATGGTTATAAAGCTTCAACTTTTTGAATCTCTACAATCATTAGGTAATTGTCTGACCCCATCTACTGTCTGACAAACCCCTTCCCAGTAAGTTCCCACAACTGTGAAAATTTAAATGGATAAAAATAAAAAAAAAATAAAAACATTGATATTATCCTTGAAATGATAAAATAATAAAAATTGAATTCTGCCAAATCTAAACATAGGGAAATATCTGAGGCCTCTAGATGTTAAAAGCACCTACCAAAATTAGGCAACTGAGCAATGAAGATCGTCGGGGTAGAGATTCTCTGTTTCCGTCTGTAAAGTGCCTAGCACAATACGGCCCTAACCTTTACTGGGGCTTCTGGGGATGATTGTAATATAAGTAATACTTCATCATCATATTTGTAATATAAAATTCAGTATAAACAAGTGCAAGGGAATGCAATTCTGCAGCAGAGAACACTAATGAGATCTGAATTATCTCCATCTGTCCACACTATGATTCGGCTGAAACTAAGGACAATTCACTGAAGTGCAAAACAGAGACTTAAAGTATGTTCAGATTTCAATAGTACGAGTATATTCTTCTTGTTCTTTCTTTCTTTGTATTGCAGGAGCACTGTAGGAGCCCCAATTGTCCTGAACCATGACCCCGTTGTGCTATGTGTTGTACAGACAGAACAAAAGGCCATTCCCCACCCCAAAAAGCCTACAATGAAATTTTAAGACAAGACACCAGCTAGATCAGACCAACTGGGATCACACAGAAACAGTGAGATATTATTGGTCAACAGAATGGACAGTGGTCTGAGCACACCAGCTGCCTAACCAAGGGTTTTTTTTTCCAGGCTTCATGATAAAAGGGGAGTTTTAAGAATGATTTTTTCTTCCAATAATACCCTAGACCTCCATAGAACAGGAGGGGAAATCTCTTCTTTTATCCAGCTGCTCTTTTTCAAGCGAGGCCCTTTTTGTCCCTGCTTTGACCTATTAAGAAAAAAAGAAAAGATTAAATCTGTGGGTTTGCAAGAAGTTATGTTTTTCTACATGAGTTTTTCCATGGAATTTGTTTAGGAAAAATGTAGAATGCCCCCAAATGAGATAATTATCGGGTTTTGTATTTATCAAAACCCTTCTTTTTCCTGTGATCAAACTACTAGTATCCCACTGTCTACTGGAGGAGGACCTGCACTTGCCAAAACAACAGACACAGTCACATATATCCTCATTTTGCAAGTTGCCAAGTCCCCACAACTATGATTGAAGCCAATGGGTTAGACTTTCAGCTGTTGCAAATCAGCAGAGCTCTGCTGAACTGAACGATAGTACTCCGATTTACCCCAGTCGAGGAGCTGGGCCAGTGGAAGTAAAAATCATTCAGAACCTTGCAGGACTGGGCCTAGAAGAATTCAGGATGGAGGCAAAAAATACTTGTTAAAATAAGCAGCTTTATCCCTACTGCACCCTCGTTGCTCTTTGAACAAGTTTAATGACCTGTTTTATCTTTCGTTGGACTCCCCGGGTTCCAGATAAGACAAAAAAGAGATATATCAAACAATAAAATATCATTTTCAGCAGGGACCAGAACTTGGAATAATCAAAACCCTCACCAGAAAAGCTGCTCCTTATCAGATTTCCAGCTCAGTTTTGCAGAACCATGTGGTTCAAACAACTCAGAAAAGTATCCAGAGGGCCCTGTTGCAGTCAGTGGGAGTTTTGTCATTGACATCCATGCAGCCAAGATTTCCCCCCAGATCCATATCTTGAATTGAATTTTGCCTCATGGAATCTGAAAAGATAGAGCCAGAAGGGATCTTGTTAGTGGCTTGCTTCTGCCACCTTTTCCGAGTAGTACCTTACTCGGTTGCAATCCTTACACACTATTCAGCATTTGTCAGGGTGGTATAATCAGGTGGTCTATCCTTCTACCAGCACTGGATTGTTTCCTGTTCTCCGGTGTTTTGCCCACTCGGCTTTTAAATGGCCATCTATCTAGGTTTTTTAAAAGAAGCCCATCACCAGTGTACCTGGGCACTTACGCAGCTTCACAGCCTGTTATATATCATAGTCAGGAAGTTTCTTTCTGATACCGATCCTTAGAAAAACTTCTGAATGTTCTATGATTCGCCCTTTATATTATGGGCCAGATTCCCAGGGGGTGTAAATGGGCCTAGCTCCACTGATTTCTAAGGGGCTATACTGATTTACATTAGCTGAGGATCTGGTCCATTGATTCTGTATCACTTTCATCAATAATGCAGAAATTCACCTGCATAAGTATCTCTGATTCTCTCTTCTACCATGGATAAGGCAGGGCTTCCTGTGCATACCTCCTAGGGTGGATAATAGTGGGGGCTTCTGTACTGGACACATGTAATTCCTCCTTGCCAAGAAAAGAGGCCACAGAATTTCATCTGCTTCTCAGCAAAAATTAGAGGGGATGAAAAACGATGTGACTGATGGGAATAAAGACCTGGTGGGGTGAGGGAAGCTGAAGTATGCAATTTACAAAACAGACAGTACAAGTAACTCACTGTAGCAAGTTTGTCTCCTACTTTATATGGTTTTGAACTTGCCAGAATTAAACAAGTAAATAATCTTACTTTAACTTGTCCCCACTTGCCTACCCCCACAGCCACATGAGACAAAAATCAAGGAACAAAAAGAGAGAAACTAATGCTTAATCTCAACATTACTGCTGGCTTTCAAAGCATAATTTCATCCAGGTGACTGCAGGGTAGAGCAGTTAGATTCTGATTCATGAAAGCCTCCTTATTCGGGAACGCATGTGCTTAACTTTAAGCCTCATTGCAGATAATGGGACTTAAACATATACTTAAAGTGAATCATGTGCTAAAGTAGTTTCCTGAAGGGGATATGCCTGTGTGCTTTCTTGAATTTGGACTATAGTGTATCAATAGTTTGTGTGAGTGAGTGTGTGTGTGTCAGAGAGAGAGAGCTCAAAGGACTTAAACTGCCATGTCTGGCTATCTGAAATTTGTCCGCTTCTTTCTTACTATTCAATGACATTTAAATGTGTTGCCTTTCAAACTGATAAAAAGGAACCGTGTCGATTTTACACAGCATGCAATTAACTTTTGCAACCCATTGGCACAAGATAGAATTGAAGCCAAGAGCTCAGCGAAATTCCAATAGGAATTAGAAATGTAAATTTGGGCAGGCTGAAAGTTTTCCATTGAAACTGTTGGTTTTTTATTGGGTTTTCAGTGGAAGGCAAACCCAGTTTTTCATGAAAAGTGCTGGCTTTCCACGGAAAAATGTCATGTGGGAATTGTAGTTCAGTTGCTCCATATCTCCATTCTCCTCTATGGGATGGGCTCTCTAGACAAACTACATCTCCCATGACAAAATATGACCACAGATTCCCAGTGATGCAGATCTTCCTCTCTCCAAGACGAGAGGCTACGGTGTATCATGAGAGATGTAGCCCATGCTGTGAACCCGGCCTATAGAGGGGAGTGGAAGTTGGAAGCACCTGGACTACAGCTCTGGTAAGGTACTGCGGCAGCATTTCCAAACTGAAATTTCAGCTATTAGATGAATTTTTGTTATTATTGTTCATTTTCAGCCAAAATTTACCAGTCTTTGAATTTCTGCCAAACGTTAACATTTTCCATGAAAACCTCTCTCTTTCCTCCATGTTTCAACCAGCTCTCCCATAAATGGGTACTGAGAATTCCACCTTAGATGAATTAAAACCTTAGAACTCTTTTTGTTTTGGGGCATGCAACAACTGCTAGCTGGTGGGGTTTAGGAATAAACTTCCTCTGTAGGCCTGTTTTCCCCCCCACCTGCCTACTGCAGGCTTCTTTTATTTTCCTCTCAAGCATCTAGTACTGGGATTGTCAGGGATTGTCTATACAGTGGGGTAATGGATACTGTGTGTGGCGGGGGGGAGTGATTTCTAAAGTGTACTAACGTGTTGCGCATTAATTGGTCTGTGTATTAATCAAAGTGCAGACTAGCCCTCAGAGACGGGATACTGAACTAGAGGGTCCATTGGTCGGATACAATATGCCATTTCTTATGTCTCTGTGCTTCTGCTTCAGCATTGGCTTCAGTCGTGCTCCAGTTTTGGCACAAGCAAGTGGAAAAAAGAAAGTGATTGTTCAAAACCAATACAACTCCAAAACAAGATATTTCAGTATTGATTATTATTACTATTGGACCTCAGCTCTGGACATGCAGATAAGACACAGTCATTGCCCCTAGGGGCTTTCCATATAAGTCATACACTAGCAATACAAATGAGAGAAATAGAACAAGCTGAGGACTGCAGGAAATGTGAAGCCACGGGGTTATTTAGGAGACAGGATTGCTGGGAAGGCTTAAGAAGGAAGTGTTTCAAGGAGGCCCTTGAAGGAAGTCAGAGAAATCATTTGGCACATAAGAAGAGGGAAATAGTTACAAACCTAAGGCACATTGGTTATAAACTTCCAAACTTAGCCATCCATCCAAGGTATTTTGTTTCTCTAAAGTCAAAATTAATAATATTCCCCAAAGCAGACAGTCTGCAGAAGTCTGGCAGCTGTTCGCTTCCTATTAGAGATTATTATAACTCACATTTGTGTAATTTTAAAAAAATGTTTAACATTTTTTCAGCAACATCTCCCTGCTCATAAACCATCAGGTTCAAGCAAACAGCAGAGGGAGAATGTGGTTCTTGGTACATCATCCCAAAAATCACAGCAGTAAATAAATCCTTACAGTGTCCCAGTAATACACCTGGGGAGAGCCTTCTAATTGAACTAAGCATTTGGGTCCAATCCTGCAGCTCATATACATGCAAATCTCCCAATGACATCAACAGAAATTTATATGTAGGAATTTTGCAATATTATAAAGGGTCTGATCTAGGAAGGGGCTCGATATTTACAATTCCTACTTAAGACAATGGGAATTAGAGTGATATTTCTAGAGGTGCGTAGACCCACAGAGGTTTGGCTTTGGGACCCAGTCAAAACATTGATTATTATTAATTAATTGCATTACAGAAATGCTTAAAGGCCACGTATGACTTTGGAGCCCCATTGTGCTAAGTATTGTACAAACACATAGTGAAAAGCAGTTTCTGCCTTGAAGAGCTTTCAATCTAAAGAAACCAACATCAGGAGACAGGAAATATCACGAACACCATTTTACAGATGGGGAACTGAGCCACAGGGAGCTATTGTGATTTGCTCCAGAGGAGGATTAAATCATGGTCTCCTTACTCCCAATTCAGTACTGTACCCATAAGACCATCCTGCTGATGTACTGAGAATACAGACCTTATTTGACAGCCTTTTCACTACTGTCTCTGTAGCTTTCGCCCATCACTCTGAGCCTGAGCAGTGTAGATGTCATGATGTCACGTGAGAGAGAAAAGGTGGGTGAGGTAATATCTGAGGTAATATCTTGTATTGGTCCAACTTCTGTTGGTAAGAGAGACAAGCTTTCGAGCTTACACAGAGCTCTTCTTCAGGTCAAGAACTCTGTGTAAGCTCGAAAGCTTGTCTCTCTCACTAGCAGAAGTTGGTCCAATGAATGATATTACCTCACCCACCTTGTCTCTCTAATATCCTGGGACCAACATGGTACCACAACACTACAAATATTATGCCAAGTGGTCAGGCAAGTACAAATCTGGTTAAGGAAACGCCAAGAGCACAGCACTGTCTATGTCCCCTGATGGCTGAAGCCTTTTCACTCCCTCTGCCCCGTCAATGAGCTTCACTCATGTGTGCACCTACCTGACCTTACTCCAATCTGACACTCACACTGCCCAAGACCGTAGAGCTGGGACCTCCAGCGATCAGACTGAATTGATGAATCCCAGCAAGGTTAGTTCAGATGGGTTTATTTTATTTTGATCTGAACTCTCAGTCCAGCTATAGGCATTAGAAAGTGTCAGGACAAGTAAGCTGAGCATTTGACTGCAGCAGAGTGCAATCGTTAGAGGGAAAGAAATAAATCCTGAAGAAAGACAGAAAGAGCGAACTCCCTCCAATTCGGATTTAAAAAGTCAGTCGTATGTTTTTGAGACTTGAGAGCCACACACACAGTTTTCACATAGTGTCAATTTAATGGACAATAACCAGAGCATCTGAACACAATTACCCCCCTTACTAGTTCCCTTATATTCGGGTCCCCTCCCCACCACCCACCTATCACAGCCAAGGCAATTATTAAATTGCATAATGGAAAATTACAATTAGTTCCAGGTAAAGCATCACTGAGCTTCAGTCTTTAATTTAAGGGGGGAAATAGATGATAAACTGAGTTTGAGACCTCTCATTTGGGGTGGGGGATATATGATCAGCAGGGGGGGATATAGAGAGAACTAAAGAGCAATGTGCATATGCAGGGTGAGTCATGCAGCTGCTGGATCTGCTTTTCAACAGGATCCACTCTTGTGTTTGTGGGGAGGCGTGAAGCAAGCCCTGGGCCAGGCTGGTTACTGTGTAAGTCAGACTGAGTGAGAGCAACTGTAGAGAAGAGGGCACATGGGGAATGAGCATCAATGAAAATAACTGGGAGCCTGATGTCTAGTTCTCAGAGCATCATGTCAACCATCGGTTTAGTCCTTTTTGTGGCATTGTTTGCTAGTGGATAGAGCACTGGACTGGGACTCAGAGGACCTAGAATCTAGTCCCAGCCCTGTCACTGGCCTGCTGGATGACCTTGGGCAAGTCACTTCTCTGCTCTGTGCCTCAGTTTCCCACCTGTGAAATGGGGATAATGATATAAAGTACTTTGAGTTCTACTGATACAAAGCACTATATAAGTAGAATTGCTATTATAATCTCCATGAATGTTAATGAATATAATAGACTTAATTTAAGGCCTCAGTTTTGCTTTCTGGCACACGTGGACCCAGATTCTGCCCTGACATCCGTTTTAGTCCTGTGTCATCCCACTGATCTGAGTGGAGTTGCTCCTAATTTACCTCAGTGTAACTGAGAAGAGATTCAGAGGCACAGGTACTACATAATCTGTCAAATCATCTTTTCTATTCATCTCTAATTCAACAAAGAGATGTGGTGAGACTCACCAGCTTTGCTGGGATAAGCAGCAACTGGGAAAGGCAAGAGGGGTTGTGGATGCAGCCACTCTGGAAAAGTGGAGCATGGCATCTAATGTATGTGAGTCTGGCAAAAGATAGTCTTAGAGGTCTTTACTTTCAACAGTAAAAATAGTGAGAAAACCTGGGAAAATATCCACAGGCCAGGGCAGAGGGGAGCCCCTCATAGAGATTTCCAGGGATCACTCTGCTGGGGGAGTGGGGATTGCGTCCCCTACTGCCATGCAATGGCCAGAGGTTCTGCTCTCTCATCCACCAGAAGCCACGAATCCCAAAGTCTCTGCAAAAGCTCTGGGGATTACCTGGGCCTCCATGTTAGCTCCAGGATTTCCTGGCCTCCCTATGGCTCACCAACAGTGCAGCTCCATAGGACTGCACCTGTGAACCCTGCCCCAAGGATTTCTCTTTATGGGAGGTTTTGTAGGGTGCAGAAGGCCATGCTCCCAGGATGCGCTAGCCGTCTGCACATGGGACATGTGCATGAAGGAGGGGTAAAGAAACAAAAGCATCCCCAGTCAGGCCACCCTCCCTGTTTAGTCCCCATCCTGCTTCCCACTTTGGCCCCAGAGAGAAGATTCCATGGGGAAAGGAGAATCTACAAAGAGAGGCCCCTTAAACACAAGTGAAACTGTACTCACGCATCTAGGTCAAGGCATTTCATTTGTGGGTACTTGGGATTTATCAGCATCTGGCAATCAAGTGCTAAACGCACTGACTTTGAAAGCTCAATAAGGATTAAACAGGGCCCATGCTCCTGCACAAACAGGATATATTGGTTACAGTGGGCAGATGGAAGCAATGTAAAATATATTTAAGGTGGAGGTGCATGAATACAATCCTATTGAAAAGAAATGACTAGTTAAGGCGCACACGCTCACACTGAAAATCCAAATATATGCCAAAAATTGTAATTGGCACAATTTAAAAAAGGTAAATCCCTGAAAATGTAAATGTGAAACTTTGGAGAACAAGACATCAATTTCAAAAGCCACTCATCAGTCAAAAGC
Source organism: Mauremys reevesii (assembly GCF_016161935.1). Classification (NCBI taxonomy): domain Eukaryota; kingdom Metazoa; phylum Chordata; order Testudines; family Geoemydidae; genus Mauremys; species Mauremys reevesii. The sequence goes on along the minus strand of NC_052637.1, from coordinate 39,633,969 downwards.
CTTAAATATGCCAGTTTCAATTGGCCCCTTTTCTTATGGAGTCACCTGTTGATTATAACCTGAGATTCACCAAGTCACATTTCAATTCAGTGAACAGTGGCCATATAATAGTCTCAGTCTCTTAGTCCTTACCACACCATTCAGCTGAAATTTGCAGTGTGCTTGTTGTGCGTGTAAATTTACTGGATTATTGTGAAGATATTGGAGCCTTTGGTTATAATAATGGTATCAGTGAATTGGCATGAGACGAAGAATTGATTTTCCTCTATGATTAACATTACCTCCAGCAGTTAGTCTTTTCTTTAATCCACAGTATGAGTCCATTGAAGAGAACAGCTCCTCCTTATGTATGTCTGCAAAGGGGGAAGATACTGTACATATATGTAGTCAATCAGTTTTTTAAAGTTTTTATAATGTTCTCTCTGTTCCAGATAGAAGTAAATTGGATGCTTTACATAAGCCTTCTTCCTAAAAGGCTGAGCTATTTTAACAGTGCATTCCACCAAAATGAATAATGTTTGGCTTTTGGCGGCAGATTATTCTGTGGTTACAACCTCTGTTGCACATCATAAAATTCCAACCCCATCCTCTTGCTTTTCCTTCATTAAAAAAAAAAAAAGAAAACAACCACCTTTAAAATACCACATTTGTCAGATTTGTGCCTGGGTTTTAAATTGTGTGATTTATGCCTTGATTTACTGAATAACTATACCCATGGAGGAAAATACCCATACAGATTAAAGAGACGAAGGGTTGTCTGAGTATGGTTCATAGCACACCACTAGTTATTAACTAGCTGCCTAAGGACCAGCTACTCCCAGGTTAGGCTGTATTATGAATAGAGATAGCATATGAAACCAAATCCTCATTGGGAAAACCTCCACATCTTTAGAAATGTGAAATCTGGACTTGTGTTTGGATTGGACTATCACAGTTAGCGTCTGCCTGTGCGACAGCGCACCCCTCCTTACCTCCACCAGCCAACTGTGGCACAGGCCCTGGGCTCCCATAGCCCAGTGAGGCTGTCAGACTATTCCTGGTCCCAGGAGTCTAAAAACCCTTTTTCCAGTCCCAAGTCTGTCAGGTGGTTGGTAGGGGAACCCAGGCCCATCCACTCCGTTGGGTTCCAGCTCATGGTCCTCAAGTTAGGTAAGCAGGGTTCTTCAACTCTGACAGTGCCCTGAGCTTCTTAGTACCTTCCTCTGGATCTCTGCAGGCTCGCCAGCCTATCGGTCAGTTCATCCCCTCCTGAGCCATTGCCTCTGGGCAGCTCTTTAGTAGCTTCCTGTCAGAAGTTCCTTTCTCCAGTCTGCTCAGTCCTCTGGTAGCTGCCCCACCCCTCTGCTTCCAGCCCTTTTATCCTCCCAGTTATGAGGCTTCCAATCAGCAATGGCTGGCAATGCCTGTACTGGTCACTGGGCCTGTGTGGGGTACATACACCCCATGACAGAGTTCCCCACTTTGGGCAGAATCAGGAGTGTTCTCTGTGGAAGCGATGTTCCCCCTCACTCACCCTCCCATTGTGTGGAGAAGAAATTTGTATTCCTGTTTTGGTAGCCAGGGCAATGTTCTACTGCAAAAGAGAAAGGTGGTGGGCTGAGGTACCATCTCATTACTCGTGCATTCATCTCTTTCATGCGGTTCAGCCATTTTAGTGGGGCGTGATCAGTCATCAACGTGAAGTTATTGCCTCGCAGATAATATCTGTCTCGGTAACCCATTTCAACACAAGGCACTCCTTTTCAGTTATTGCATATGCTTTTTCACAGGGGAAGCGACTTGCAGCTCAAATACAATACTGGGTGTTCTTTGCTGTCATGTTCCTGAGATAGTACCGCCTTCTGAGGCATCTTTCTGGAGTATGAAAGGCCTTTCAAAGTTGGGGATTGGCAGTACCGGTTGGCTGCACAAGATCTCCTTAATGTCGTGGAAGGCCTCCTGGCATTCAGTAGTGCACCACACTTTCTGGGGGCCCGAGGCCTTCATTAGCTTGGTATGGGGTGCCGCCAACTTTGTGAATGTTAGACCCAAACTTTTTAGTTAGCTAGACCCCAAAAAGCCAAGACCTGGGGTGGTTTTTTTTTGGTCTCGGGGGTTGGGCAGTCCCTGAAAGCCTACACTTTATCATCCTGCCTCCCAGCAGGTATCTGAGTTACCACATCTTCCTTTTCCCAACAGCACATTTGGGAGAGTTTGCTGTGAAACCAACGGCCTTTAAGGAACGCAGTATTGCCGTCACTTTCTGTAGGTGAGCCTCCCAGTCCCGGCTGAAGATCAGCCCATGGTCTAGATAAGCAGCCTCATAATCATTATGTGGCTGCAGGATTTTGTCCATTAGATGCTAGAAGGTGGCTGCTGTCCCATGTAAGCCAAAGGGCTTGGGTATCAACTTGAAGAGTCCCTGTGGCGTGGAGAAAGCAGTCTTTCCCCGGGGTGTTCTTGTCATGGGGAATCTGCCACTACCCCTTGGTTAGATCTAAGGATGTGATATACTGCACTTATCCTAGTCACTCCAGGAGGTTGTTTACTTGAGGCACTGGGTAGGCATCAAATTTTGTGACTTTACAAAAATCTATACAAAACCTGACCAAGCCATCAGGCTTTGGAACCAGTACTACTGGACTGTGCCATTCACTTTGAGACGCCGTAATGACCCAGCTTCCTCGTCCTCCCTAACTCCTCTCTGATTATTACTTGAACCTTTTTGGTAGGGGCTCTATAGGCTCTCTGACTACCTTCCCCGGCTCAGTCTCAGTGTGGTGGAGCATCACGGGCATTTGGTCTGGGACTTCCAAGAAGACATCCCTGAACACGTGGACCAGGAGGTTGGCCTGTCTCCTGTCCCAGGACCAGATGCTCCACCAGTTGCACCCTCATCAGCTTGTCCAGCTTCTGCTGCTGGATGATATCATATCTAGCATCTGCTGGCTCTGTTATTAAGCTGTGGCCAGGCCTCCTGCTTTTGTCGCTTGGTGGCTGCTTGCAGTTTGTTCTGTCGTTGTTGACCCTGCGACAGCTGTAGTGTCAAGGCCTGCATCAGCTGCTGCTGCTCTTGGGCTGTGGCTTCCTGGTCCAGGGCAGTGGCCTGCTGCTGGGTCAGTAATCGTAGTGCTTCCTTCTGAGGCTTCTATATCTGGGTTGTGGTTCTGTGGGGGACAGGACACAGCAACACTCCACTTCTAGTACCACGTGTGAGGCGATGTGACGGCACCCCTCCCCCACCCTCCGGCCAAGCACGGTGCAGCCCCTGGGCTCCCATAGCCCAGTGAGGCTGTCAGGCTAGTCCCGGTCCCAGGAGTCTGAAAACCCTTTCTCCACTCCCATGTCTGTCAGGGAGTTGGTAGGGGAACCCAGGCCCACCCACTCCCCTGGGTTCCAGCTCAGGGCCCTCAAGTTAGGGAAGAAGCAGGGTCAGGGTTCTTCAGCTCTGACAGTGCCCTGAGCTTCTTCCTACCTTCCCCTGGATCCCTGCAGGCTCGCCAGCCTATCGGTCAGTTCATCCCCTCCTGGGCCGTTGTCTCTGGGCAGCTCTTTTGTAGCTCGCTGGCAGGAGTTCTTTTCTCCAGCCTGTTCACTTCCCTGGTAGCTGCCCTGCCCCTCTGCTTCCCAGCCCTTCTATCCACCCTTTTGCTGTGAGGCTTCCAGTAGGTAAGTGCCTGTATTAACCTTTGTTACCTGGGCCAGTGTGGCCTCCATACACTCCATGACATTGTCTCTATAACATACTGTGTTGGAATGACAGACAAAGCTCTCCGAAACCAATGTGTGACTGTCATGATTAAGGTCTATTTCCATGATGGGTAAAACCAGGCTCCCAAATCTCAACACTGCCACACTTCAAAATCTGGTCAGCATTTTGTGGCTTGGGCCTAGCTCCAGTTATGGACTGGCTGGTCATTATCACCTTCAATCGATTGACCAGATTCTGTTCTCAGCTATATCAGTATAAGTTCTGAATCACTCCTCTGAAGTCAAAAGAGCAGCTACCTACCAATTTATGGCACTGTAACTGAGAACAGAATCTGGGCCAGTGTGAACACGTGTTCGTTGTCCAGATCCTCAGCTGGTGTAAATCAGCGTAGCTTTCTTGAAGTCAACTGAACTATAGCTACGTACACCAGCTAAAGATCTGGCCTAGATGTCCAAGGTTCCTGCTGGGAAATGGGAACCAGTTGAGATGAGAATGAACTGCCAGGTGATCATGCCAAGTCTTAAAATTAGTGGTGCCAAAGCAACAGGAGAAAACTGTTAAAAAAAAAATTAAGTGTAAGTCATTTCAGACGTCTCTGCAAGAAAACAAGGGAGAAGCTAACACAATGGCAAAAAAAAAAAAAAAACATGAAAAGATCCCACACAGGAGAGAAGGCTCCAAGAAAAATATGCTTTCAATCTAAAATACCAAGCCCTGGAAATGTTATTTGTGCTGATTTAAATGTGTTTGTTCGTCATGAAAGTCAGCAAAGCTGCTATGGATTTGTTTTGGGGGAGGAAGAGAGAAACACCAGAAGATGAAGCAAAGAAGCTGAACGTTTTCATCCCATTTCCCGAAGAGCTCCGACAGTGCATGCGAGCTCAGCCATTCTTCCACCACACAGGGCTTAGTTGCATAGCTCATTTATGGGGTGAATGAGAAGGCTAAAGTGGCAAATTAGGTATTGACAACTTCCAGAAGACTTTGGAGCTGTGACGTTATTCCACTCGTCTGAAGAAATCGGCAAACATTTGCAGAAAAAAATATAGTTCCTCTTTTGGCAAAAAAGAATGGCTCCAACTGAATTAACTTTCAAAACTGAAATTTAAGGATATTTTATTGGTCTGTTGGATGTCTCTCCAAGTCTTGCTGGAGTCATCATGTTGAAAAGCTGTAGCCTCAGTTATAATAATAATAGAAAAAAAAGACATATATGGGTACAGACAAATGGAAAAGCAGTTTTCAGTGCTCCAATCCATTTTTCCTTATGCTGTTTAGTTCATATTCTGAGCTGGTCATGACAAACTGAGAGGGAGGGATTTGAGTAATGTTAAGAGCGTGTGTGAAATGGAAATCTACCGACACTTGTTCCTCAAACCTTTGAGCCCCTTGAGCTGTGGAGGAGAGTAGCACTGTGTCCGTCTGTGGATAAAGATAATGCTTCAGCAATATGTAATCACAGCTCCCTGCAGTTACTGAACACAAATCTCTACTCTCCAGTGTTGTCACTAATTGCTTTTTAATTCTTGGGGTGGGGGAGATTTATCTCTGGGTGATTTTTTTTTTTGCTTGTGTTTTTGTTTTTTCATTCTAATATTTTCATCCATTAAGACTGAGATTTTCACAGAAGCGTAAGGATCTGGACATGTATTTCCATTTGGCGCCTTTGACATTTATTATTATATTTATTATTATTATTTATATTGTGGTAACATCTAGGAGCAGCAAGCATGGACCAGGAGCCCATCGTGGTAGGCACTGTACAAACACAGAAAAAAAACCCAGCACGTTTGCAAACTAAGCCCCAGCCTAAAATATTCCCATAAATATCCAGGGGTCAGTTTGCGTGGAAGAAGGAAAACGAAGATGAACTTGGACAACACCACGCATAGCTGTAACCAGCCAATGTATCAGTTAAGCTGGTCAGAAAATGGCAAATGCATTCTGTGCAAAATTTCAAGAGAACCAAAGAATTTCATTTAAAAACAGTGGGCAAAATTTTTCAGTTTTGCAACAAAAAAATAAAAGTTAAAATAAAAACCCAAAACTTTTTCGAAAAAAATCATTAGTTTTGTAAAAAAAAAAAAAAAAGGAAAATTGCAAATGATACACAAATTTTCCACCAAAATTTAAATATTTTAAAGAAAACCATTTGTTTATTGGCAAAAAGTTCAACCATTACTAGTATCAGTTCAGCATTCAGCTTCCAATGTGTGGGATTTTCTTAATAACCATGTGCACTAATTCTGCTCTCGTTTACACCATTGTAAAGCAGGAGTAATTCCTGTGATTTCAGAGAAATTACTCCATATTTACACCAGTATAATCAAGACCAGACTTTAGTTCATAATATAGACACACACTGTCTATACGTTTTATGGTAAAGCATTCTAAGTTATCCATTGTGCATGGATTACAATTTCTGTGAGTGATGTAGTATGCACACTGCTACTGCTCTGTTAGGTAGAGCAATGCCATTTCTGACAGTATGTGGCAAGCTTTTTCAATGGTTGGTTTAGTTCCATTCAGGCTACAAACCAGAGAACCAAAGCAAAAGAAAGGAAAAAAAACCCCAAAACACCAAAAAAAACTTTCAGAATTTCAACATAAAGTTAGGATTACCATGTACAAACAATAAAAATTCTCTCTTTACCAACAACAGGAAGAGAGAAACAAAGAAACTTCATATTATAATTTTTCCATAACAAAAAAGGTCTTTGCTGATCATATTAGGATTTTTTTTTCATAGAATCATGTCTGTTTAGAAAAAAAAAATCTTGGTTAGAATAAAAACAAAAAACATAGAGAAAAAAAGCATACCACTTATTAAAGGTTTGACATCATAGCCAATCTATTAAATAACAGTGTTCTGAAAAGAAAGCCATTTACAAATAAAAGAAAGGAAATAGAGGTTTGTGTGTGTTTCCAAGCCCATTGTTGAAGTAGTAAAAGAATAGAAAGCTTCCACTATCCATAGTACCTAAAGTCATGTCTAAGCATGAACCAATGCTGCAGTTTCCCAGAATCAGTCATGAGGAAGACACTAGTTCAAAAACATCTGTGACTTACTTTTTATTTATGCATTTCCAGCCTATAATTTTTCTGTAGATAAATTTGGTGCTGGTGGAAAAATGCCAACTACATTGACAGCCTGAGGGGAATGAAATGTTTATTCACAGATCATTGGTGGAAGAAGGTGCCACACAGTACAAGTAAGAGTAGCAGAATATAACTGTAACGAGTTAACATGGACTTTGATGTGAGCAGTTCTGGGCTCATAATCTCAGTTGAGGACTAAACTAATGATAACTGCATGGGAATATTTAGAGAATACAGACTATAAAGTCAAGTGGAAAGCTTCCATTTAAAATGGTCTCTGTAGAGTTGTTTTTTCCCCACAAGGCTTCTGGGAGAAAAACTCTCTCCTCCTATATAACTTTACTTGCTTTTTCCATTGTACCCTGTCTGCTGCTTGTGGCTATACAGCACTGCTCCACCAGAGTGACTGACTACAACTGATAAGGTGTGGCAGTGAGTTATTACCATATCCAACAGTAAAGCCAAAATGGGCAGATGTGACATGAAACAGAGTTACAGAACCGATCGCTTTTTGGTTCTTATCTGGACTCTACTTTTGATAATGAGGCCAGCCTGGTAACAAAAGATTCTGTGCCCCATTAATCCCTATCATAGGAGAAGTCAAGGCATTTGCCCTTCAAGAAAAGAACCCTCCCCTCTTTGATCCTTTGCCATGAAATGACAAGAGAGACTCTAATCGAGAGATAGGAAATGCCCATCCTAGAAAGTGATAGCGTGGGCCCCACTCTGGAACATCGGACAGCACAATGCTTGTCCCATGTGGATAACCAGAAAGTTCTAAAAATGCAAAGAAAATAGAAACTTGATTCTCATCATTTCAATGGAACTGAACTAGGACTAAACAGTGGATTCTTTACACAAATAATTGATGATCAGGTCAAGTGTCCAATTGTTCCTCCCTCAGATGCATCATTCTAGTTATTAAATGGTAAATATTAAATGAGCCCATTTATTGTCATGTAGCTGCCAGGTGCTACTGTCACTGTTCCCCTTGTCCTCCTGCAGCCCTCCAAGTGTCTGTTACACTCCCCTGTTGCAGATTGTCTTACCTGAAGCTGTCATCCTGCAAAGATTTAGGCACGTGCTTAACTTTATGCACCATGAGCAGTCCAACTGGAGTTATAGCAGGCAATGGTCTTTCTTTGAAAATTGAATTGGGACTGCCTGCAGTGCAGAAAGTTAAGCACACGTATATGTCTTTGTGGGATCAGGCCCTTAGACTGTCATCTCTTCAGGGGAGGAACAGTATGTGCTAGTATAGTGGCCAAAAGGAATGGGAGCGCTTATTCTCATGGAGGCCTCTGGGGGCGCCTGTACAATCATGAGATGCCCAAAGCAGTCAAGGATTCTCATCTGGTTCAGATGTTGATGCCCACTGCTGTTGCCCTGCCCCACCCCCGTAACTGGCTCAATGCATAGAAACCAATTACTCTGTTCTCAATGGACGTTTTTCCAGATGTAAACGATTCAGATATAAATTGCTGCACTGTACATTATGACAGAACATGCTTTTATTGTTGTTTGCTTGATTGATCGATTTGGTGTCCCTGCTAATAAAGGAATAATAGCAATGGCCTGAGCCAGCTTTCAAATGCTGCAGATATTTCCCCTCCAAAACTCTGTCCTTTCGCCTCAGACCTGACTTGCAAACCCCTTCTCCTAATATTCCAGTCCGAGGCATTCCTTGGTTGATGGGATGTTTAATTCTCCATGGGGTAATTCTGCCCTAGGTTACATCCATTCAAACTTCTTCCAGGTGTTTGTTTCAATAGAGCACTGTTGCAGCCCTGGAGGACTCTCCTGCTCCTCTTTGCCTGAGGATGGTGGACTAGTTGTGGTTACTCCCTAAGAAGCATGGAGAAAAGGAAGCCCAGAAGAAGAACCAGGTACAAAAAAAAAGTTCAGTGCCCACCTTTTCTCTACCGTAGGAGAGGTGAGGGTGGGAGCTTCTCCGTTGTTCTCAATGGGAGCTGCTGGGTGTGTTTAGCACATTTGACAATCAGGCAATTTAATTTCGGTGCTGAAGGAGATGCTGCGTTCTGAGCTCTTCTGAAAATCTGGCCCTAAGAACGCAACTCAGACAAGCTGACGTACACATAACTTGAGGGCTCTTTCACACACCTGGTAACCCATAATACAGAGACAAGTGAGAATGGTGCCTAAATTCTCGGAACCCCTTGATAAGTATACACACACTCCAGCTGAAACAGAGCTGTATTTTCACATGAACTTAGTTAGTCTGGAGCTTGAACGTAGTCCATTTTTAACAGCGACTAGAAACCTTCCATGCAGGATGTTTTTAATCATAATGGTTTTCATGAGAGGCAGTGTGGCCCAGTGGTGAGGCACTAGACCTGGGTTCTAATCTGATTCTGCTACTGACCTGCTGCATGATCTTTGGTGAATCATTTTGCCTCTCTGTGCCTCAGTTTCCCCCATCCCCAAAATGGGGATAACAGTATTTACCTGCCTTTTTACGCAGCTCTGAGATGTACTATATAAAACCTGCTTAGTATTAACTCCCTTCCACATTTTCAAATACCTTTAATTTATTTTCAAGCAAGTGCTTACACTAGACAAAAGATATTTACCTTTGCCCCAAGCCTTCCCAACCACAGGCTGCATGTTGTTCACCCTTGAGTACATAAAGTACAATATGAAGCCACTGTGAAAGAAAGACATCAGCTCTGAATCATTCTTTCCCAAAGACCCTTTCATATGACAACAATGGAAAGTGCCTTTTTTTTCCATTACCATAATTTAATTCCCTATTTTAACCAAGTTGCTTTCTTTCTCCTTGATAACTCACGAGTTCAAATGTAAAAAATGTATTATTACAAGAGACAATTACGGGGTTCAAAGCATTCTGAAGGCATTCCAGGCTTCCAGCTTCTGGTACTGATATAAGTAGAGGAATACTTGTGGTTTCCTACTTGCATGAAGCAAAAGGTTTCCAAAAGTTGGTGGTAAAAGGCCTAATGAATGTCTGCCTTCATCAGACACAACAAAGCTCTCGCATCCTGGGAGGTTAACTGTTTATATGGCCACACTGCCCAAGTGCCATATGACAACTCCCTTTCACAAACAACCTCTTGACCATGTAAACTTACCCATTCCCTGGACCAGATTAAAATAACAACAGCAACAACCAGTAAAATACGGGGTTTTGGTTGGCTTTGTTTAAAAAAAAAAACACTTTGGAGTTCAAGGTATTAAGCTTTCTGTTTCCAAACCTTTGTTTTGACTACAGCAGTGTCTAGCACCTTTTCTGTTTTGCTTAGTGGGTATATTTTGACAGGGCTGTATAAATGACATACAATATAGAAGTACACACATTGCACAAACATTGCAATGCTATAGCACAGGGGTTCTGTTCTACTGAACCTTCTGTTTGTCATTTATTTTTCCATTTTAGAAATACTGATTGGAAACTTCTTCTTGGAAGGAAGAAGGAAATCTTGTGGATTGTAAACACCAACAAGGGAGAGGAATTGTTTAGGGCAGTGACAAGGGTAAAAGGAGTAAAGGGATAAAGTTAAGTAAAAGAATTGACTTCCAAATGCTGAAATCTCATTAAACTGTGGAAAATTCTTCCAAGGGAAGTGTAGAAGCCCCATCATTTGTGCAATTAAAAATATGTCTTAAGTAGCAATCCTGCAATGATGAGAGAGGCAGGTGAATGAACTAGATGTCCGAGTATGTTTTCATCTCTAACTCCTGTGATTTCATTAATCACAGATCAAGGCATCCCCATAGATACACAAAAATAAAGATGAGCCTTGCCTTTTTAAAAACAAATTCACTTTTCACATGTGCTTGGCTTGGATCGATTCTTAGATTGAAGTCCTTAAATTTCAAAGAACAAATCTAGCAATGGAATAATAATAGTTAGTACTGTTAATAATAATAATAATAATACCCATATCTTCTATGGGGATTTTGATCAGTAAATCTCAAAGTGCAGAGAGAAGAAGTGACTTGCCTAAGGTCAGCCGCCAGGCTAGTAGCAGAGCCAGGATAAGAACCAGGTTTTTTGAATGCCAGGGTTCTAGCCACTAGGCAATGCAGTCTCTATTGTATTTTTATTATTTACTAACTTGAATTACAGGTGATGTGGTCAGAGAGACAAACCAGGAAATTGATCTTTTCAGCAGCATTTACAATGATATAAGTGGTTGAAAATGCCATCTGTCAAGGCCACGCAGGAGGAGGCCACAGTAGTCAAGACATCAGATGACGAGGGCCTGTCTAAGGATTTTATCTATGTGCACAGAGAGGAAAGGCCATATCTTAGAGATGTGCCCAGGAAGAAGCAGCAAGGGATTATGAGTCTAGTAAGAAGGCTGTATCAAAGATGATGCCCAGAGTATGGGCCTGAGAGACAAGGAAGATGGTGGAGTTATCTGTAGTATAGAGTTAATTATTGAGTGGAAGGATTACAAATTAAGAGCTCAGTTTAGGACTTGTTTTATTTAAGAAACAGGCTGATATTTCAGTTTGAAAGGAAGGAGACCGTTCTGAAAAGGAGAAATAGTTTTCCGAGTCATGGGTTTACAGATAACCCAATGAGATGACCTGGGAGGCAGCATTTTTTCTACCCCTAGGAAACAGAACTGAATGGAATGAGATTAAGGCCATCAGCAGCACCATCGCCACTGGAAAATTAATGGTGTTCAGATAAATTCTGCAATGGGGAAAGTTTATAGATAGCTGTGCCTTTGCGGAAACAGGAACTATAGAGTGATGGTTTAAAAAATCTAGCAAGGTGGGTGTTTTTATAATACTCTATCTTGATTTACTAATATGCTACGGTGTCAGGATGGGTACCACTAGTCATACAGGGTCTAGAGCTTGTTAAATTTCCCAAATTGCAAATTTTCAATAACATTTTTTATGAAAACTTCAATTTTTAATGAAAAAAGGAACATTTTTCCTTAGGGGTTTCTTGTGGATTTTTTTTGTTTGTTTTTTTGGGGGGGGTTTTGGACAGGGTTTATGACTGATCCTGCTCCTAGTGACATACAACCTAATGAGAACAGAATTGACATTAGAATAACTGAAACAATATATGTTCAAAGGACATTGCCAATTCAATGGTTACCATCATATTGTTTCCCAGTAGTCTCTAGATTTTGCACATAATTCCCCATAATTTGAAATTCTCCTTGCAATTGAGCCTTACAACTCAGTTAGCAAAGCATGCTCATTGGCAGCCATTTCAGAGAGCCCAGGAACTGCATGGGACATAGAGACTCAACTACCCATTAAGCCCTAGAAGTCATCCTTAAAATTCAAGGTCATGGCACATTGGTTGGGCAGCATAGGGAAGCTTAAACTGCATTGTATTGATATTGTTCCTCTTTTCAGACTGATGTTAACATCAGGGGTCTGATTCTGATTTTGCACATACCAATTTTACAACTGTGTAATTTCAGGGACTTAAACACAAAGACCATATTTCCACTGCTCTGTCTGGTTCATCAGTTGGAGTGTATGCAATTGTGTTTACAGGAAAGCGCACAAGCAAGATAAGGTGATGGTGAATGTTCCTCTCATTTCCCCTCCCTGAGTATAGTGCTGCATATTTTCAAAATTTTCAAAAGCACGTAAGTGATTAAGGAGCCTAGAGTCCCATTGACTTTCCATCCCACTGGTTTTGTAGCTGTTACAAGGGAAAACATCTGTACAAGGAGGTCATTTTGATGCAACTGAGGCCAAACAAGAATATTAAAGGCCAGATCTTGCAACCTATAATCATAGAACAAGTTCAAAGTCAATGGTACCTGCTGACATCGGTAAGGGGATTTTAGCAACTGGCACTAATAGAATATGCAGTACACTTATATTTACTAGTCAAGTCTTATGAACTATTCAGTGTGAACCCATTTAACAAATAATGGTGAAAAAACAAGTTGAGTAGCAGGATGGATTGGAATAATAACATGTCAATGATGACAAAAATATTAGAGAGTTGAGGGAAAATATAGACTTATTAGGCAGAATGTCTATATTCTGAGGAAAATGTTGATTTTCCAAAGAAGAGGATAAACCTAACGATGGTAATGATTTTAATAAAAGGGAAATCATCCAGAAAGGCCAGCCCTTTGTCAACAAATGTATTAACATTGATTTTAATGAAGTATTACATATTGCAGTATAATTTTGATCAGATCATTACTGCCAAAGAATCCAAGTAACCTCGTACCAGATGGTCCTATGCTGAACTAAGGAATTAGAACTTTAAACATGCCTGTGATTAAGTTACAGACTTATAAAACTGCAGATAAACCTGAATAACTTACCATGCATATTTCTGATTATCTAAATTGCCAATGCACTTTGTGTAATAGCTTTGGGGATAACATGATGTGGAGATAAAACTCCCGCATGTACAACTATCACAAGTCGCCATCAAGCTTAGTAATATTTAGAAGAGGTTATCTGATCTATTTAGCCTCTTTTTCTTCTTGTAAATGATCTACATGCAGATTTCAATTTCCTCAGATTTATTCCTCCAGGGCCTGATCCAAATCTCATTGACGTGAGTAGAAATCTGTCCATTGACTTTGAGGGGCTTTGGATCGGGCCCTGTTTGAATTTGTTAGACAACCATCTTTTTGAAATATCTAGTCAAGTGATTTATAGTGAGTATTCAAAATCTGAGCTGTGTCGCATTGTATTGTTTCTGTTCCTGAATGGATGCATATTTGTTTGTGGAAATTGAAATGTTGGTTTCCCCAAATACTTCTGTGCATGTGTAACTTTGACATTTTTTTCCCCATGTTCTTAGAAAGCAAAGACAACAGGGGTGTGTGTGTGTGGTCAGAGTGAATTAGTTACACAATTTGAGGGAATAGTCACAGATATCTAGCAGCAGTGAAACTATGAGGTAATATTAAAGTAAACACTAAAATTAAAAGTACGATAAGATATTTTTAAAGCCCTATTTAAATACACGGTATCTAGTACTATGGCAACCGTAAAAGTAGGTGGTTGCTAAGGAGACAGGCTAGTTTTTAACAAGTGGTTGCTAGGAGGTTAAAATTCTGTGCTGTGAAATAAACAGCTGATAATTACAAGTTTCCTGATCACCGGCTCTCCACAAACAACATTTGCTGGAGAATCCTGTCAGAACCACGACTCTTAAATTTGTACATTTGAAAACATATAAACTACAAAGAAGCATCTGCATCTAAATCTACCGCATACCCTGCTCTGCCACAATGAGCAATCTTTGTGAACCTGCTGGGAGCCATTCTTCTTTCCTTATTCAGATATAACTCGAGTACAATGCTGCAAAGTGCAGAACAGCTCCTATGAGTGCTACCATCAAAAGACATCAAATATTCTGCATATTACAGTACCAGGACATTTAGCTCAAATTCACCCCTAGTAACAGAGGGCCTGTTTTCTTATAAATTACTAAAGCCCTTATGTGATGTATAGAGCTTTGTTACTACTGTACAATGGGGTGAATTTCACCCAGAGTATAGAGAGACTCGCCTCAGATTTTCTTAGCTTGTAAGCTGTTGACTAGAATACTCATGGATTTCTATAAATAAATATAGAATTTGTCAAGTAAATGAAGTCTCATCAATAGGTGGAGGCAAATCACTTTCTTTTCGGTGATGAATATATTTGATTTTTTTCTGTGAGAAGGAAAGATGACCCAATGAGTAGGGCACAAGCCTAGAGCTTGGGAAACCCAGCTTCAATGCTCTGCCCCCGACTCCCTCTATGACCTTGGGCATGTCACTTAGCCTCACTGTGTCTCAGTTCCCCTTCTGTAAAATGGGAATGACAGCATTACTGTCCTCCTAGGTGTGTTGTGAATATAGATTCAAGACTGTGAGGCATGGTGCTGTGATGTGAGGGCATATAAGTATTTCAGATAGAAAAGTTAAAAAAATTCTGACAGATTTTCAGTATCGTATTGTGACTGAATGCACCCCGTATTTACATCCTGCACACTACTGTAATAATCTTTGTGCAAAATATGCCTTGTGGGGTATCACTTGAAAACTAACAACTCACTGGTCAATAATATCATGGTGAAATGCATGTAACAACATTAGGTGTGAAGTTATGAACATAAGCTGAATGTATGACTGCGGTGTGGTTACCAGACAAGTCTCGGGAGGCTAAACCAGTTCTCAGAGACAAAGGATGAGCTGATGCTTCTAGCCAGCTGTCATCAAAGCTGATTGGACATTGCTGGTCAAGTGGCCATTCTTTGGCAGTGAAGAAGGGCAGGAACAGATCGATTTCAATTTTAACAAACGACAACATGGAACCTATTTCACCATGAGACTCCATGTCTCCATCCTAACAGCTGGAACGACTTTATCTAGGGATAACCCTCAGGAAAATGCATTTAAAAGGGTGACTGGACTATAAATGGGAGGGGCAAAACACCCCAGGTATTCTTTCTCTCTCTGTCTCCATCTCTCGCTTACTCGCTCTTTCACCTGAGAAGACAAAGGAACCAGGCATTGGACTTTGGAAGCAGTTCTGACTTCAGAATTTGGCCATCCCTGTTGCTGGGAACATTTGACAAAAATTTCACCTTGAACCAAGTCTAGTTTGGTTAAGTTTAGTTACTAGAAAGCATTTTATCTTTATTTCTCTTATAACCATGTCTGACTTTAATACCTTGTACTTGTATCCACTTAAAATCTATCTCTTTGTGGTTAAATAAACATGATTTATTCCTTAACCAAAACTAATCCAGTGTTGTGTTTAAACGGAATTGTTTGCTAACTCCAATTGAAGTAGGAAACTGTTACACTGACCCCTAACAGGGGAAACAAACCTAAAATATCTGAACTGTCCAGGAGAGGGCTGGACAATGCAGAATGCATGGTTTTGGGGGGGAAATTCAGAACTAGGAGTGTGCTGGGGTCACCCTGCAAGTAGTAACCAAGGTTGCTGGAACCCAGAGTGTAACTGGAGGATGCCTGGCAGGCTTCAGCTGTACACAAATACTCAGGGTGTTACCTGCATGCTGAAAGACTGTTGGTGAATGGCCCAGATGGGAGCTACAGCAGCAAAGCATTGTGAATCATTCAAGGTTGCAGGGCAGGTGGTGACACACCTCACTGGTCTGGATAGCACTCCAGAATGTCACACCTATTTGAAATGTGTTGATCAACAAACTAGTTTCCAGTAGAAAGCTGTAAACATCATAAAAAAAATCACTAGGTGTTGTTCTTAATGGGTCCTCACATTGGGTCTCAATAGACTATGGAAACTAACCTGTTCTCACAGAGCAGAAGCACACTGATGGGACATTTCTGGAGAAGCTTACATTGTTGGTGCCCCGATATATCCATTATATAGAACAAAGGGCATCAGGGCTGTCAGTCGGACCCCTTTTGCCAGCACTAAAGTCACACTATAACATTAAAAATAATAATTAATATGCTAATAAAACTTCGTATTTTGGCACTGAAACTGTCACAGGTGTCACTGGTTTTACAGCAAAATCAGTGTTTTAGAATCAGGTATCAAATAGCTATTCAGTGGGAAAATACCATCTCAAAATTACCTGTTGCCAAAGAGGCTCTAGGAAGCCTTCTGAAAGGTCATATGCCTGATCTTGGGAGTATTTTTTTTGGCTTGGTGAACACTCAGAATTCCACCGAAGTCAGTGACAAAGATCCTGTTGATTTCACTGGAGTGGGTTTAGGCCCATAGTCCCCAGTCCAGCAGAACACGTCTGCATATCCTTAACTTTTGTACGCTGAAGACAATGGGACTAAGTTAAGCACATGCTTAATTGCTTTGCTCTCCCTTTTTTCTAACTCATCCTTCCTCTTGTTCCCCATTTCTACTTTCACCAACTTGGCTTCAATCCATTCTTTAGTTCCTTCTTAGCTCCAGCCACTCCTTTTCTTCAAGTATCAGAGGGGTAGCCGTGTTAGTCTGGATCTGTAAAAAGCATCAAAGAGTTGCTTCTATAAGGTGCCACAGGACTCTTTGTTCCTTCTCTTCAGTTTTGTCCCAGCTACTTTTCCTTCTCCCACTACCATGAACCCTCAAGGGCCACAAGAATTTTCCATTATCTTGCCCTAAAAAGTCTTAGTACATTTTTCCCCACCTCACTACCATAGTGTAATTCTTTCATTTCACCGCCACCTTCGTTAACTCTCTCACCACCCCGCTCCATCTTTCCCCCTGGTTTAAAGACTGACCAGCATTGTCAGCATTGGAAAAGCCACAGGGATATCTTTTTTTTTTTCCATTGAAAATACCACAAGTACAATATTTCCAATGGAAATAGTGTTTCCACTGAACATACCACAAGGACAGTGCTGCTGGGGTATCTATATATGGAGATGAACTCATAATGGTCATGCTGGATTCATTAAAACTAAAGCCACTTCTTTTTCAGAAACAGATTCAGAGTTGGAATTTTTATTTATGGTTTTAAAAACAAGAAAAAGAAAAAACCAAGACTTGGACAGTGCCAGGACAATTTTGCACTTGCTTTGTGAGTAAAATATAAATAGGTTTTTAGCAAGTTAAAAAAATTCCATTGAAGAAATGTTCAGAATGGCTCAACAGCTGGAAAAGCAACTTTTTTTTCTTTTCTTTTTCTTTTTTGTGTAACATTTAAAGCTGCTTAGCAGCTGGGAAAGAAATGACTGTAAAAACACTTAACACTTACAGCCACTCAGTGGCTGGCAAAGCGACTTGTTATAAACTTGATTTAACATTTCAGTGGCTGGAAAAGACATATATAGACCTAAAACGTAGCGTTCTATAGCTCTGTTTCTAGATATATAAATACAGATGATGTCCTGGATAAGCACAAGCCTCCCAGGCATGTCCGGAGATGCCACCACAGAAGAGAGTCAGTTTTGTTTCCATGCACAACATTCAAGATCTTGTTTTATTTCTAGGAGTTTAAAACTAAGCAATTTAAATTCCCATCAGTCTGAAATTTAGTACACTGTGTTGTCCACTTCAGTGTCCCCCACAATTATGTACCATACTGGTGGGAGTAATTAACCATTGGGGTAATTTGCCACAGGTCATGGTGCATTCTCCATCACTGACCGTTTTTAAATCAAGATAGAATGTTTTTCTAAAAGATCTGCTCTAGGGATTATTTTGGGGACGTTCCATGGCCTGGGTAAGGGATCTGCCACCTTTGGCACGCAGCTCGCCAGGGCAAGTCCCCTGGCAGGCCAGGCCGGTTTGTTTACCTGCTGCGTCCGCAGGTTGGGCTGATTGCGGCTCCCAGTGGGGGTGGCAGGAAGCTGTGTGGACCGAGGGATGTGCTGGCTGCCACTTCCCGCCGCCCCCATTGGTCTGGAGCAGCGAACCGCGGCCACTGGGAGCCGCGATCGGCTGAACCTGTGGATGCGGCAGGTACACAAACCAGCCCAGCCCACCAGGGTGCTTACCCTGGCAGGCCGCGGGCCAAAGGTTGCCTATTCCTGGCCCGAGTTATACAGGAGGTCAGACTAAATGATCACCTTGTGACCTTAGAGTCTATGAATCTATGAATATCTTAAACCTTTTTAGATATAGGGCAGCAGAAAATATTTTGGGGGTGATTTTCTGATCTGTTCAAATAAACACCTTACTTAAACAATTGAAGCGCATTGCATTCTGACATGAAAAAAAATTATTAAGAATAAACAATATTAAAAATAAACTGCCATCATACTTCTCATCTGATAAGACACATGCTAGGCCAATTTATTTCTCCTGAAATGAATGGAATTGCACTGTTATAACTGACAGCAAACTTCCACCCAACACAGTAACAAAAACAATATATAATTATCCAATAAAAGGTGCTATTTAAGTGCAAAGTACTTTACAAATATTAATTAAACTTAAGCTTAAGCTTAACAGCACCCCTGGGAGGTACATGTGGAACTGTTTTTAAAGACGGGACTATAGATTTTAAGGCAAGAAGGTAAAATATATTATTTTGATCTCCTGCATAATCCAAGCCAAAGAATCTCATCCAATAATTTCTGCATCACTCTGTTTGAGCTAGAGCACAGCTTCTCAAACTGTGGTCCGTGGATAGTTCCCCCTAAGGTGCACACCTGTGTGGCCACACGTGAGAGAATGAAGGGCTACCCACCTAATTAGTGGAGCCACATAGGCATGGCTCTGCTAACTAGGTGCCTGGACCCTGGAGAAGACACACATGTAAAGTGAGGTGGTGGCCTTGGGAGGAATAGGGGGTAGGTGAGAGGGGACAGTGGGGTGAGAAGAGCGGGTGGGGGAAATTTGGGAGAGAGAACCCCCTCCTTCCCAGCCCCAGCTCAGGGGCTGCTGTGGTAGGGAGAGAGGGAAAGACCCCCCCCCCTCCTTCCCAGCCACAGCTCCGGGGCTTCTGTGGTGGGGAAGAGAGGGAGAGACACCCCGCCTTCACAGCCCCAACTCGAGGGCTGCTGCAGCAGGAGAGAGAGGGCACATGCATCACACTAGAAAGGTAAGACTACTGATATTAAAATATGAGTTGTGTGCTTTTATTTGTAGACCAAAAAACATTAATTATTATTGTTTTTTTATATAGTGCTTTTATCCAAAGCGCTTTACAATAGCTAGCTAATGGTACAAATAACATTTGGAAAGATCATTAAGTGGTCCGCCGAGACCCTCAGCAATTTTCAAGTGGTCCATGAAAAAAAAAATTGAGCACCACTGAGCTATAGCATATTTTTTAGAAAGATATAAAATACAACGTACTCTACAGAGAGGTTACAGACCTTGCCAAAAATCAAAGTAGCAGAACTGAGAACTATACGAATGCTAATTATAATTAGCTCTTGCAGTCCCTGAACCATGAAACATTTCCATTCATGAGAAACATTATGCATCTGAGTAGCAGTGGGAATAATCATATGTATATAGTTCTGTGTACAAGTGTTTGCAGGATTGGGACTTAATAGTGGTTTTAAATAACTGAACCAAGCAGTGTCCTGCTCTAACAGCTAGAAAACACTCCGTCCCTGTAATGGGCTCTCACACTCCATCTTCATATTATCTTCCTACGTCATCAAGGCAAGCATGTCAATAACTAACAACCATCTGCAAGCCAAGCATGATGTAATTAATCACACACAATGATATAAGTGGTCATGTCTGAGATATATGGTGTAATTATAAGGGCAGTTATTGCACTTATAACAATTATTCTACACTAGAACTGTTTAATATTAGTAATATAAATATTTCAGTGAATTAAATACAGTTGTTAAATACAGGAATACAATCCTGTCTCACACCCAGCTGAACACAATCATGTGATGAACCATTAAGTTCTAATATATTCCCTTTAGGAAGTTAATAGTGCTCGGTCTGGAGCAGTGCTAGCCAGTTAGATCACATGTGCAAATAAATGCATCTTGACTGGCTGCAGCTGAATTCAGTGTAAACTATTATTCCCCACCCAAGAGAGGAATAGTAACTATTTTATATCTCTCATTTCATCTCCCTATTTCATAGAATATCAGGGTTGGAAGGGACCTCAGAAGGTCATCTAGTCCAACCCCCTGCTTAAAGCAGGACCAATCCCCAGACAGACTTTTACCTGAGTTCCCTAAATGTCCCTCTTAAGGATTGAGCTCACAACCCTGGGTTTAGCAGGTCAATGCCCAAACCACTGAGCTATCCCTCCCCCCTACATTTGAATGTTAGTTTTTAACAACTGTTAAAAAATAGAAATTTATTGCAATAATAGATCGATATCTGGCTATTTTTTATTACAACATTCAGAACCTACATCTTATAAAGTAAAAATTAATATGCTAGCTTTGCTAGGAACATTGCAGCGACTCTGGTCATCTTCTCTAGTTATCTAAGTCGGGGTTCTCAAACTTCATTGCTCCATGACCCCCTTCTGACAACAAAACTTACCGCACAACCCCGGGATGGGGGACCTAAGCCTGAGTCTGTCTGAACCCCACTGCCCCAGGTGCGGGGGGGAACCATGGCCTGAGCCCCACCACCCTGGATGGCGGGGGGGGAAGCCAAAACCCATAGGCTTCAGCCCAGGCAGGGGGCTTGTAATCTGAGTCCTGCCACCCAGGGTTGAAGTCCTTGGATTTCAGCTTTGGCCCTGGGTGGTGGGGCTCAGGGTTTGGTCTAGACAACAAGGAGACAATTGGTATTGTGGCTAAAGAGCCGTCCTAGAAGATTTGGGTTTTATTCCCAGAGCTTCCACTCACTTGTTACATGACCTTGGACCAGATCCTTCACCTTTCTGTGCCTCTTTTCCCACTTCCAGACTTTCTCTATTAGATTGTAGTCATGGAGCTGGTAAGGAATTTTTCAGCAAATAATTTTTTCATAAAAAAATGCTGATTCATTTAAACTAAGTCTATTTGTGATTGGGGCCAGGTTCAGCAAATTTCACAACTTGAAAAAAAACTAAAGGATTTTTTTTTCCAAAATGTTTCATTTTTCCAGATTGAAATTACGCTGATTAAATAGGTAAATGGTGGGTATCTTTCTTCTGGAGTCTACATGGTATAATCAGGCCCAAGAAACAAGAGAGATACAACAAAAGAAATAAAGCTAATAATTAGATCTCTGAATTTTTACTGTGGTGCTTAGAATATAGAAGACTTTTTCAGAAGTCCCCAGGTTTGAGTTGTACTATAAAAATGCTGCTGAAGATCAACACCAATCAGAAATGTTAATGCTTTTGTACTTCATCGTTTTCCTAAAATCTAATCTGTATGCAGTCAACTGCTGATCTCACTATCCTATTTTAAATGTAGCTAGGTTAAAATCCATCAGCAATTTGAATTAGAAACATTTGATCAAGAGTAAAAGTGGCCTGAGAAACAGACCAATTTTAGATGCCAAAAAAACAAAAAACAAGACGAAGTACAATGGTTTTTGGTCCTCTGTAAAAGTTGGGAACCCTTATTGGCAGCCATAAAGTTAGAATATTTGATCTTCACTGTTTGACGTCAAGAATGGCTGTTAAACAGCCCGGTATTTGGCCGGTTCCCTGTTTAACATTTAAGGCACTTATAGATATCGTAGTTAACAATGTTGATCAAACATACAGGTCAATAATTATAGGAAAAACACGTACCTTACTGTAAAAGCCATATACCAGTTGTTCATGTGTTTTTCTCTCCCCCTCGATCCTTAAAATCAAGTGGGTTTTACTTTATGAAACAGCCAAAAATATAATTCTTCAGATACATGCTGCTCCTTTTGGCAAGTTTTGTGTACATTACAGGAACCAACCTCCCTGAGTTTCTTACTTTTCCACTTAAACATGGAATGACCCAGAGATGGGGAAGTAGAATAGAAGGCAAAAAAGAACTACAATGTGATAAGTGAAAATAAGGAAGGATGAGGGTTAATTTGAAGATCTTTTTTTTTAAAAAAAATGAAGGAGGCGCAGTATTCATTGTGTTTTCACTGGGAAAATTTGGAGCTTTTTTTTCCAAATTTTTCCAGTTTTAAATGGAGTTCACAGATTCAAAGGAATCATTGCGATGATCTAATCTGATCTCATGCATAACAAAGGCTATAGAATTTACCTCATTAATTCATGTTCCCATATAATAGCTTCACATGAACTGGAGCGTATCTTTTAGAAAAAAAATCTGGATTTTAAAATGTCCAAAGTGATGGAGAATCCACCACAACCCTTGGTAAATTGTTCCAATGATTAATTACCCTCATTACGGAACATTTGCACCTTATATCTAGTCTGAATTTGTCTAGCTTCAACTCCTGCTTCTTCTTTCATCTTTGTTTGCAAAGAGTCATCTATTATAAAATGTCTGTTCCCTGAGTAGCTATTTATAAGTTATGATCCAGTCACCTCTAACCTTCTCTTTAATAAACTAAATAGATCGGGCACTTTAAGGCTTTCACCAGGCTTTCCAAATCTTCAATCGTTTTCCTCACTCTTCTCTGAACCCTCTCCAAGTTTTCACCATTTCAACAGAGCGTGACTGAGGGGCAATATTGGCTCAGTATGTTTCCTTTTCAAAGTTTTGGCCCATACCAGATTGGTATTTTTTGCACAGTTCTGTGTTACCTTAGAGCTTTCTGGTCCTGTTTAGATTCTCCCTTCTCAAATGGCTCTACAATCATTGCCCAGACTGCTCTATCTCTGCACATTGTCCCCTCATTCCCATGGATCTGATTTAACATCTACAAGCCTGCTGGCAGATGCTACTGTGCTATTTGTAAGCCGTGTGCTATGTACAGGTATTTAGAGCACTGACTCTGGGATGGAAGACTAAAAAAAAAAAAAAAGTCTCACTCCATTTTCATTAATCAAGTTCACAGCCAACCGTATGGCTCCAAAATGGAAGCTGCCAGTTTAGACAGCCAACTGGAACAGTGTAACATTCTGAGTCCTGCAAAAGCTATTAATAAATAATAATCATCATCATAATAATTAAGACTGTGGTGTCAGATCTTTCATAAATGATCATTTCCTTTGTGAGACCTTAGTATCACTCCTTGACTTGCCCTTTATGGTCTCAACAGAGGGCCTTTAGTTCGACTGACATACATGCCTCAGTTAAAATGCATTGTAGTCTGTATTTATTCATTAGATTCTTGGCAACAGGTTGGGTTTATTAAAGGAATAGCTTCATTTTATGCAATACATTGGGAGATTATTTCATATGATCTTTGCTCTGCCATTCTGATATGAGACATTCTGGCAGGCCACTTGAAAGCACAGTGATGTTTATTTATATTTATTTAGACTTAAAATAACGAGGATGCCTATCCACGGTTCGAGGCGCCCTAACATAATTAGTTATGTTATTAAATTAAACCTCAGCAGCATTAAAATCATCAGTTGCACAGGAACTCAGCCAGCCATCTGTTTACTCCCTTCATCGTGTAGTGTAGTAACAGTTAAGTTTATAGCTAGCATATGATGAGAGATGGGTAAATGGACTGCTTCTAGCACTGCACGCCAAACAATCTTGGGTTCAAGGACTACTCTATGTGGCCTTCAGGAGGTTGTTAATTATTTTTGCTTCAATTTTCCAATGTGTAAAATGGGGGTTAGTGATATCTAATCAGAGGAGTGTTGTAAGTAGTAGTATGAGTAGTTTATGGGGCTGTAACAAACAGTCGGAAGGAACGGGGCAGGGAGAACAAGAGGAACAGTCAGAGGAAATACATGGTTACACAGCCTAGCAGTGAGAATAAATTCCCATGAGAGAACAAGGCCAGGGGGTGGAGTAGATGACCTAAGTTTTTTTGCCTCTGTGATTCTATTGTTCTTCCAGACCCTCTGCAGGGTTTGTAAGGAGGTAATTAGAGCCCCACGTTAAATGAAGTCTGAAATCCAGTATAGGTTTTTTTCTCTGACTTCATTCCAGTGAAGTGAAGCAGCAGACCAAGAAGAGAGTTCCATTTTCTATGGGTTCTTTCATATTCAGATTATCTCAGAGTGCTTTGTAGTAATGAGTCAG
The DNA here is from genome assembly GCF_016161935.1 of Mauremys reevesii. NCBI lineage: Eukaryota > Metazoa > Chordata > Testudines > Geoemydidae > Mauremys > Mauremys reevesii. The sequence continues at coordinate 39,609,738 of NC_052637.1, read as the reverse complement.
ATGGTGGTAATACAGGAACTGTTGTAGGCAAAGCCATGATGTGCTCATTGCAATAGCTCACAATAGCTTTGGACGTTTGAGACCATTGTACTGAGAGGAGGCCAAGACACGAGGTTTTCCCTTATTCTACTAATTCTGCCATGGGACAGTTAACCTAGATATCTAGAGACAATCAAGAAGACCTTGCATGTCTAAAAGTAAAGTATTCCTAGTACATCATGGCAAGGGTTAGGAATGTAATACAAAAATCTCAGGCACATCCTTGGCTGGTGTAAATTGTCATGCCCAATATGTCTAGAAATTCACAAGCCAGTAGACCTGGGTGATACTGGGGAGAAGTTCACCCCAGGTAAAGAAGTTCAGCAATAGGCTTACATGCCACTTTAGGTCTACTTTGAGGACCGATGTGGGTTTTAAAGGAGGCATAGATATTGTGCTGGACCTCAACACAGGAGTAAATGTCACCCATTATCTCGAAGATACAAATCAGACCAGATAATTTTTTTAATCATGTTTTGACATCCCACCCCAGCCTGTATGGGTTACAGGCTTTACATTGCCAATAGAAGGCTGAAATTAAAACAGAACCACAAATAAATAAATAAAGCCAGCTTCTAGCAACTGCTCACTCTGAACAACTTGAACTGTGGTTTATTTAATGTACAAATGCGGAATAAAAAGCAAGAATACATCCTGCAGCTGAAAAACAAGGTTTGCACGATTGTAAGAGATAGCCACATAGTCACCCTGAGCATTCCTTTGACTTCGCATTCCCAAGCAAAAAATAAAATAAAATCAGTTGATCAACCTAAATCCGGATTGTATTTTCAGACATCCCTCTTGATGTGGTTGCAGATTGGAAAGCAACTTGACATTTCATAGCTTAGATATTTCCTCCATTGCTTTCTGCTTTCAGGCCTAAATCATTTCCACCAGGAAAGAGTTGCCAAGTGGATGAAATTGGAACAAGAGTGGATGTTATAAAATACAGGTAGCTCAGTCCACTGTGTGTGATGTCGCCTCACGTTTTTCTTTTTTTTTTTTCATTTTAGTCTCCCGGTATCCCAGCAGAGTCTCTGAAATCTGCAGTGTGGCACGACCCACTCTTTTCATTAATATTTCCAAGTTTATAAAGAAAGAGAAACATGCTTGAGAGTGGGTGCGTGTGCCCATGCATGCGAGTGAGTATGCTTTAGCTTTTGATTGCAAACTGGAAACATGCACAATGGTTTTTTGTTTTGGTTTGGTTTTTTTGATGCAATATTAGTCTTCCCAGGTGGATTGGGGTAAAGGGTTACACTTTATCCCTCAAGGGTTTTTGATGGAAATTATACACCTGTGTAAAATGATCACTCAAAACTATTTTTAAGAACATTGATGGGGAAATGTTTCAATTTTACAACTGCATACCCTTGCAGTCTACATAGAGACAACACCGTTGGATCCAAGACCCTGAATCGGACAATTATCTTGTTTTACCACTGAAGAAGGACATTGGCTGTAAAAGGGGAAATCGCTATGCTTTCCTTGCCCTGTTTAGCTTTGTCTTGGGCAAGGAAATCTGTGGGTTTCTAGTTACTGAGATCAAGATATACTGCAGCTGTCTTGTCTTTTACAGTTCAGGAAATTACCTCCAGCTCTGTTGTCCTCCTAGGAGTTCTCCTTCTCAGGGGGCTTTGATAGCCAACTTAGATAAAATAAATACAATGCATTTACTTCAGTGGGAGCTGCTAGGCACTCAGCGCTTTTGGAAACCTGGCCAATGATTCTGATGCCTAAATGGAGCCCCGTTTTTTATAAGTGGACTCCAATTTGAAGTGCCTCTGTTTTGATTGTCTACATTTAGACACAGTGGCCCCAATTCTCAACTTCAGATGAGGAGTGCAAAGAACAACTTAAGAGGTGGGATGAAGGGTTCAAAGGTAGCCTTAAGCTACCACTAAAATTCCCTGATCTTGGATTGGTTGTATACTTGGCACAATTTAGAGCTGCCCTTACCAGGTGCCAATAGTATTTAGGGGCTATTAAGACAGACAAGGTTACTGGGGTACAGGGAAGCTCCATAAAATTCCCTATGCCAGCCACCAGGTTAGAAAGTATTGTGGGAGCCATTACTCTGATTCTAAGCTGCCAAAGGGTCCTCCTACAGTGGGTGACCCTCCTGTGATCATCTATGCTCTCTTTAGAGCCACTTTGCAAGAGCAGCAGAACACTCATTGACCTTAACCCAGCAAAAGACAATGCGGTCAGTGTTTGAAAGTGGGCAAACAAAAATGGAAATATCCAAAATGATACGCCAGTTAATTTAGGCTTCAGTGACTTGCACAAGCTCACACAATGAGCCCGTGACAGGACAAGGAATAGAACCCAGGCATCCTGACTCTCTGTCTTCTGCTCTAACCACTATACCCCATTATTTCATTGTCAAAATATTTATGGAGGTGCCTTCCTTCCTTCGGCATTTCATTGCAATTACTTTATCAATGTGGAGCACGAGGAAATGATCTTTTCGAACCATTACCTGCCTAACCAAAAATTGTGCCCTCTGTAATAATGGCATGCCAAGGTATGGTCCTAAAGGAAAGATGTTTTGTTTAGATACACTGTGGTCTGACTACATGATTGACCAGAGCTGTGACTCTCCCAGGCAAGAGTACAAGTATTGTTACTTGTGTGGGACTTTGCATTTCAGTGATACTGAGAATGATCATTCACTGCCAATGCTCAAAGCTTGGAGTAGGTTTCTTTAGGAAGTAACTCTGGTAAAACATCCGCTGTAGCATGTAAACATTTTTTCCCCTCTTCGGTAGAGTCAAAAATATAAAAGGGGAACTGTGTAAACATCTCAGAGCTGCTTTGCTTGTCCTTCACTCCTGAACCACGAAGTAGAAAGCTCAGTTCAGGAGCCAGTACATACTGTAACTTCCTTCTGATCTGTGATCCAGTACAAATACAGAAATCAAGTCATATTTCCAACAAGTCAATCCAGGTTCTCAGAGAGGAAAAAAGTCCTTAGAGGGTGACCTGGAGCTGACCTTGGATTATAATAGACCTCTCAAAACAGGTGTTCCAAGGAACTCACAAAACAATGTGTGAGAAGTGGGAAAATACCAACACCACAAAAGCATTTACATTGTTACCAACCCTTGGAGGAAGTATTCTTTATTCCAGGCCCTAAAATGTATCCTTTAAAAGAATCTATACTAACTATAACATTGTGTATGTGTGTCTATACGTGTGCACATACATACAGGATTAACATATGCATGTCCATTTATTCTTAAAAGATCCTTCCACGCCACCAACCTGAATGTTGCTGTCTCTTGGGAATAACTAATATATCAGATTCTCTGCAACTCAGAGTCATTTGGTGCAGACATACAATAATGATTTAACAGAAATATAGCTGCTTCTGAAATGATGTGTGATTCTTATGCTAAACCACTATGAAGAAGGCCTTTTCAAAATGGCTACCTGCAGAAGACTTGTACAGTGACCATGCAGATGATATGATCATCTAACATACAAAGGGCACTGTCTCCCTGTGAGATGTGATTTGTTGGTCTTCTTGTTTGTGTTAATCATAGAATATCAGGGTTAGAAGGGACTTCAAGAGATCCTCTAGTCCAAACCCCCTACTCAAAGCAGGACAAATCCCAAGTTTTTTGCTTTGTTGGGTTTTTTTTTAATACCAGTTCCCTAAATGGCCCCCCTCAAGGATTGAGCTCACAACCCTGTGTTTAGCAGCCCAATGCTCAAACCACTGAACTATCCCTCCCCCCACAGAAGAGAAAGTGTCAATCAGCTGTTAACCTCCTTATAAACCAAGGCTGGACTCATAAAATCATCTAGCCTGTCCCCCTGTGCTAAGGCAGGATTAAATCTATTTAGACCATCCCTGACAGATGTTGGTCTAACCTGTTCTTAAAACCCTCCAGTGACAAGGATTCCACAACCTTCCTAAGGAACCTGTTTCCAGTGCTTAACTGTCCTTATAGTTGGATTTTTTTCCCCCTAATATCTAACCTAAATCTCTGTTGCTGCAAATTAAGCCACTTACTTCTTGTCCTACCTTCAGTGGACATGGAGAACAATTGATCACCATCCTCTTTATAACAACCTTTCACATATTAGAAAACATGGCCTATGAGACAAGGTCGAAAGAATTAGGCATATTTAGTCTAGAGAAGAGAAGACTGAAGACTTTTATCAGGTCCCCCCCCTCAAAGTCTTTTATCATTTTTGTTGCTCTCCTCTGGACCCTCCCTCATTTATCCACATCTCTGTTAAAGTGTGATGCCCAAAACTGGACACATTGATCCAGCTGAGGCCTCACCATTGCTGAATAGAGAGGACTGATTACTTCCCATGTCCTCCTGTTAATACAACCCAGAATGACATTTGCCTACTGAAATAGTTGAAATATTTTGGCATCTATTACTGGCCTGCTGCTTAGTTTGAAGATGATTTTGATGCAAGATTAGGGGAAAATACTTTAAAAAGCCAACCCCCTGATCTTTTCCTTTAATGCTTAAAAACACTGCCAAATACAAGTTTACACAACCAGTTGTTTGGAGAAATTATTGAAGAAATGCTAGTTGACCAAATTTGGGTTAAATAAAAAAAGAACTTCAAGTAAAAAGCAAGGAGATTAATTTAGGGTCTGGTTGGCTCAAGGGGCATGGAGACAGGCTATGGAGCCTTTCATCTTTAGCTGATTCATACCATCTCCAAAGAGGTGTACTGCTTAGCACAGGGATTCTCAAACTGGGGGTCAGGACCCCTCAGGGGATCATGAGGTTATTACATGGGGGGGGGCCTCCACCCCAAACTCCGCTTTGCCTCCTGCAATTATAATGGTGTTAAATATATTTTAAAGGGTTTTTTAATTTATAAGGGGGGGTCGCACTCAGAGGCTTGCTATGTGAAAGGTTTGAGTGGTTCTCAAATACAAAAGTTTGAGAACCACTGACTTAGCAGATCCTTAGAGGCCTATGTGAAATAAGCTGATAACCATGCAGCAGTGTCCACATCACAAAATCTATCCTAGGGCCGCACTGGGAAATCTTCCCTGCTGATATCTCTTCTGTAGACAGAGGCCCTGAGCCAGCAAAGCAATCACAAATTGTTGCAAAGCTACTAATAAATCTTGACTACAATGGGCCTTAAGTTATACATAGAGTTAAGCGGTGCTATTGTACTTTGTATAAGCCTGGCTATTATTATTGTTAATTCATAAAAATACAGGGTAGGATTCTCGAATGAGAGTAACGGAGTTAGGCACCCAAATCTTATCGACATTCCTTGGAAATCCTCTATGAAAATGACAGACCAGAGGCCTTCAGCATGAGCTGCTTAAAATTTACTACATTATCAGAAAAAGTAGGTTCATTGTAAAGAAAAGAAAATGTTAAAATCCATACAAAAGATTAAAAGAATAACCATTGATGAGGATGCAATAAGGAAAAAAAAGATATGATTCTGCTAACTGGTAGATTAAATCAGATTTTGCAAACAACAGGAGAATTACAAGCTCTACGTGATGTCCACCATATTTTGGGTAGCAAATGGAAAAGCACTGAATGATAGGAATGATGGATGCTGTGGTCATATTTCTATCCTATCAATTAACATTATTAGATGAACAGGATGGTGGGACAGGTGGGCAAATTTAAGAATGAAAATCATTGGCTGAAGGAAGTTTCTGTTGTATGTTCTTTTGTTCATACTAGAGACGGTGTACATTTTTCATTCAAAACTTTTTTTTTCAAAAAGGAGCCATTCATTATGAAAATGAATATTTTTGTGGAAAAATTTTATATTAAAAAAATTCTCATTTTACCAGTATCAAGAACCTTCCATTTTTTAAATTTAAAACATTAGTAAATTTTGAAATTTTCACCAAAAAATCACAAAAATGACAATGTTTCTTGAGACAGAAGTTTCAGCCAGCTCTAGCTGATTCAAGTTATATGGAGAGAGCATTATTTGTAAGCACTGCGCAGAAACAGTAGCAATGAGATTCCACTCTTGAATCATGCCCAAATATCTCTGACATTTTGATATTCAAAGACACACACATTTCAATTTGTCACATATGCCCCCATTAAACACACAGCAAGCATGCTAATACTTTCAGTAGAGGGAATTCAGAGGAGAGGATTTGAACATACATCACCAGGCTTTCTTAGATGAGTTTTCTCTCCATTGTGTTAAGAAGCAGTTTGGCTGATCAAAAACAACAGCTTTATTCTTCTGCATTAGTGGCCACACATCTACTGGTAGCAGTTAAAACACACTAAGCATGGGCTTTTCAAAAGTAAGTTACTTAGGAGCACACATCCTATTATCTTTCCATGGGACTTGTGTTCATAAGTCATTTAGGTGCTTTTGAAAGGCCCACCCTAAGTACACTGGTATATGGGGAAGAATATCTTATATGTGGGAGTATCAAACTTGCTCAGTTTTGGACTAACTCTGTGCCCATGGCAGTCATCAGTAACAGCACTGACCTAATAGAAATCATTGGGAGTTTTACCATAGACTTCTGTAGAAGCCGTTAAGGCGCACTCTATGTGCTTTTGAAAATTACACCTTCTGTGTCTAAAGCCTATATTCCTCTGAGTCTTGTAAGTCAGATGGGCCAATTTAAGAAAGCAGAGAGAGTTTTGTGCTGTGTATCATTTACAATTCCTAGCAGAGCTTCTAACAAAACAAAACAATGTGGTCCTTACTGAAAACGTAAAAATAAATGTGTAAAGAAACATCACCCATGATTAAAGACAGAAGTTACATTATTTATCTTTATTTAGACATTAAAATGCCAGTGTCTGAAAAAAATAATGGAAAGTTAAACAAAATAGACACACCCACGGCATTTAATCAAAGGCAAGTCAAGAAGGCCGCACCCGGTACATTTTATCAAGGGCATGATAGGCATGTTGGAGTAGTAAAATGCTAATTACCTACAGACTTTTGTTTTAAACTTACATAACTCAAGAAGAGACCTTTATGGAAAAGTTATAGAGAATTTAAGAGAATGAGTCCCTTTCCATAGATTTCCTTAATCATCTTATGAAATGAAATTTAATGGATTAATGCTACAAAATTCCTCAGGACTATTAAAAAAAAACTAAAAAGGATCTTAGTATATTCCAGAGGTGGTTAGAATAATATCTATAGAACATTAGTCCATTTCTATAGATACCTAGCCAACCTTATCATATCCTATACGATTTTCCTATAAGAGAAGAGAGAGAGAACCACAAAGAAAGGATGAAAGCTGAAGCCATAGAAAGGAAGCCATTTAATGACATTATCTTGCAAGTGTCCATATAATGAGAGGTACCACTCAACCTTTAGCAATCCAGCAGTGATTCCACAATGATGAGCAGGGGTTTTGCCTGCCAGGGAGTTCATTGCAGGACCAGGCCCTTAGAGCCAGAAACCTACTCCCACTGTTTCAGAGTGCACTGTTTCACTGTTGTTAGAAGTCCCGTCATTTTTACAGAGGAAACAAAAAGTTGTACTGAATAAAAATCACATACCGTGTCGTGTCAATGAGGGGGCTAGCGGGCTAAAGTGGCAGCTGTTATTATAGGATCTACAGGTTGCTTGCCTTTGGCAGCTTTAAACTATCTTCATTTTTACATTAAAAGCCAGGGGGACGGTGCTTTCAGTGCCCGGATCATTATTATAATGGAGTGGTGGCTCTGTTGTAAAGGTCTATTTAAGGTCAACCTTCCTAAGTCCTGTGAAAATATTATTATTATCGATCTGTTTCCACTGGTGTCCATAATGTGGTAAGTGCTGTACCAACCCAAAAGAAGGCATTGTCCCTGCTCCCAAGGTTTTGCTCACTAACTCACACCATCACACCCAGTACCCTCTCCTGCAGTCTCAGGCAGGTGAACTACCATGATGACCTAGAGGCCTTCTGGCCTTATGCTCTATGACTATGACCATCCAGTCTTTCCAGGTTAGCTCCAGGGTGGGGGGTATGTGGTTGGCTTTCACATCTCCCCCACCCAGGTCATATGTTTTTGCTGCATAAATGGGGACCTTCAGTCGGCGAGTGTAAATATGGAGCCTTCCACCTGCAATAAATTTCCCTTATTTTGTAGAAGGGATGTTTCTCATAGGATTATAATGGCACTTTCAGCCATTCGGGAACATTGCTCATATTCAGTTCTTGGATAATCCTTTAGATCTAGATTGTGCCTGCTCCTTACCCAGGTTTCCAGGGATCAGGGGGAGAAAGGAAATTGTCAGTGCTCTATATTGAATTATATATTTTGTTTCTCTTTAAAAACAACAATAGCAATGCACAATTCACTGCCTAGTAATTTCACCCTCACCCTCACTTTCTCTCTGTCATGCTAGGGAAAGTGAAATGAATCACATTTCCATGAGCTAAAGAACTGAAGCTTATCAGCTCTGCCTCACTAGCCCAGCAGATATCGCTTCAATCAGTGGGAGTGGAGAAAACCGGCTTCCCTGGGACACAGGTCTTGCAGGAGCTGCCAACAAAAACAACAGAACTTTTTTGTCAACACAGCCTTGCACTTACTTACGTGAATGAAATATAAATATTGCACAACCAGGCATTTAAAATAAAGCTGCTTTGAAAATATTATTTTGTTACATTATGAGTGGCTAAGTGGAAGCAGCAACTTTTTTGTTTTGTTTGTTTTTAAACCACCAAAAGTTAATGTTTACAGCAGCCGGGGAGCTGGAAAACCAACTTAAGAAACACTTAACGTTTAGATCTACTTAGTGGTTGGAAAAAACAACTTTTTTAATGCTCCGGCAAGTGGAAACAGCAACTCCTTGAAAACAAACCTTTACCATTAAGATATTTCTCAGCAGTGGAAAACCCTAACTGCATGGAGACATATTTCTCAGACATTTCAGAGACTGCATATCAGCGGCTTCAGGAATAAGCACATTCCATCAGCAGATACATCAATGATCAACACACAAGAAAGAAGAAATAATTTCCATACGGTATGCTCGATGCATGTTTGTTTGCAAGTAATTTACTGTAGTCACATTTCTGTAAACTATATGGATAGTATTCAGGCTAAACAATCTGATTCACCAATGCATTACTCCAGTTTTACTCTTTGATATCAGTGGCGTTATACCAATATAAAGCAGTGATGAGTCAAGCACCAAAATAAAGCACGTTAGTAACATTCTGGCAGTAAAACTGACAGTAACACAACCTGCTCTTGTATAGATCTCTCTCCTACAAAACCCAGTTCTCAACCCTGAAAAAACTCCATGCTTTGTATTCCTTTACCCTGCCAATCATGAAAAGCTCTCTAGTGGTGAAATATATTTCACAAAGGAATAGTTTTCCAAGACAATGGTGGAAATCCCATCTTTAAATGAGACATTTAAAGTTGGATAAAGTAATGTGTCAAATAATCCTACTCTGGCAGGGAAATGGTAGAGAGAAACTAACAGGTTTATTTTCTGTTTTTAACTTCCTTACCTACTGAAGCCTCACATTTTGGCCAAAACCTTTTCTCGCACTTCCTTCAGAACACATCGACAGGTTAAATCAGCCACTAAGGGTGCTGTTAAATTACATCATCTTCCCCTTCACTCCCATACACCTAACTTATCCACAGCCCCTTCTGCCATTCAATAGGCCATTCAGCCCTGGACTCCCCACTTAAAATGGCAGCAAGGTCCAACTAATGTAATTTGTGCTATCTGCTTATGTGACCAAGATGTCTGTCCACTAAGAAGTGGGTGGAGACTCACCAGCTCATTTCATTCAGGTCATTGAACAGCTTGTCGGTCATGACCTATTTGGAGGTGGATTTACACTGGCAATCTACATCTGAATGCTCCCTATTCCCTGAGTCACACCTCCAACCCCACAGCTAGCAATGTCTGGACCAAGAGTGCGATTTTGTTAACAGACCATTTTAGAATAGCAACATGAGCCAAATGACCTCATGATTCCTTCTGCACCTGCTGATGTAATAATATATCAGCTGAGAATTAAGAAAATGTCACTAAGATGTGGAACCCTATTTAGGGCCAAACCCAATAGGAAGCAGGGCAAGGACAAATACTAACCACAGGGCTTAGGAAGTGCCCCACCAGCAATGAAGGGTGTGTTCCTTTTAATCAACTCAGAACAGGTACTGTACACTCTAAGTCATACCGGTCAACGGAATTTGAGTAAGAACATGCACACGGCCCTTTCCTTCTAATTCTGATATATTGGAGGCCTTCCTCTTCTTCCTACTTTATCCTATTCTTTCAGAGAAGGGTTGCCTTTCCTTCTTCTGGACCAGAAACAAGAGCTAATGTCCGAGGCACTCATACTATGTCATTTCCTTTTCTTGAAACAATTGGGTCTTTGAGCCAGTTCTGTGAGCAAAAATCTGCTGCTGTTCTCACTGCTATTTAGGAAAGCCTTCAGTATAACTATATATATATATATATATTATATATAATGCAACTAACAATGCTTACTGCAGTGGCAAGTCATTAATTCCTGCCTCTGACTAAGTCTCTATCCTAAGGTTAGGTAATTTCCTACTATAAATCTCTACTTTCAAGAGGGATTTTAAACAGACCCTTCCTAGTACCAGACTCTCTTGGCTGGATTTGATTCTAAGGAAATACCTGGTAATAAACGGATACCTTGTTGGGATCCTCATCCTTGTCAGAGATGACAGTTGACTACTAATATATTTTTCTGCCTTTTCTCACTTTCTCCTTTTTAGGTTAAAAAAACACCCCTTCAAAGTAAACTGTGCAACAGGCAAGGCTAGGAATGAATTTCATTTCAATCAAAACATTGCAAGGTTAGAAGCCATGGAAGGACCGCATTTCATCCGCAAGTGCCTAACCTTCCAGAACACCTAAACCATCGCTACACTCTTAGCCTATTTCTAAGCGTCCAGTTTTCATATTTAGTTCATGTATAAGCAGGAAAACCGAACTGCCTAGAATCCAAAAAAGAAACCTGCCGATCGGGTGTCATTTCTCCATAAAGCTCCATATGGCCTAAATTGGTTTCCAGTGACATCAGTGAGAAAACTCGGATTGATTTCAATTCAATGGGAGCAAAGTTTGACTGGTATTTTTTAAAATCCCACTCTGAGTGTTTGGAATCCAAGTCACCATTTTTTGGAAATGACTGTTTGGGGTCTTACTCAAACACTGTTGCTTTCATCTGAAATATTCCTCAGAGGCTGAGCCCAGAAGAGATGAAAAAAATGACACTTGAATTCTTCAGAAGGTTTGTTCTTTCCAAAGGGGGCATTTCCCACTCACTCTGAATGAAGTAGCTTCCTACGAGAGAGAAGTCAACCATGGAAAATGCAAAGCCATGCAAGTGTGTCCATGTTATTCAACTGACAACATGCCCTGTAGTCAGATTTCAAGGGCTGCAGAAATATGGTGAGCCAGCTGCCACTGATGTTGAAAGGAATCACTCATTTACCCCCGCAGACAGAAACAAGGCTGTTTGCTCTGCCTCATGCTCTTAGGCATGCTAGAGACAGCAATTGGGTCTTTCAAAAGCACTTAGATTTGCTCTGCCTCTGCTGCCATTGACATCAATGGGAATTTTACCGAAATAGACCAACACTGAGTGCTTTTGAAAAATCTCACCTTCCATGTATATGAGCTTTCTCAGAAGTTTCCCAGAATGTATTTGGAGAAAAGAATGGTGCAATCCACCACATTGGGTCTGGTGATCACTACTGTAATATGGAACCTTTGACCCTCATATCACAATTTAGCACCAATTGGCAAAATATTACATTCAAATAGGCTGAGGGGAGGGGGGAAAAAGAAACCTTGTAGTAGTGGTTCAACTACTATGTGCTTCGATTGTACGTTCTGGGCAGGGACCATCTTTCTGTTCTGTGTTTGTACAGCACCTGACCTGGCATAATGGGGTCTCAGGCACTATTGTAATACAGTCATGGCACTTGACAGTTGTTCAACCTACAAGGTCAGTCACGGTCGTTTGTTTTTTTTCAATTTCAGATGCACAGTAATGCTGTATTAGGAAAGATAAAGGTAATTTTGTGCTTTTCAGGAAAGCCTGATCCTGTTCTCATTGGGTTATTTGACATGGACTTCTGTATGGGCGGGAGCACATCCCTGGCACACAAAATAAATGCACCCTAAGCACTTGCTCTTTGCATTATCAGTTTCACATAAAGGACCCAAGTAGCTGGATATTCTTCAACCACTGCATGGAAAAAGTAATTTAACTTAAAGTACAGTATTCAAATATATTTTCATCATACAGGCTTCAGACAAGACAGCTTGCCATGATGTTCATTGCTCTTACATATCAATTCTTGGTTGGCAAATCTCTATGAAACCACCTATCTGCTATAAGAGGAGTAACAATTAAATGAGTTACATTCTTCTCGTTAAGTCAGTACAGAAGCATGGTCTTAACAGATACAGTGTTGTTGAACATGCTGCCTTTCAGATCTCATATATTACTGAGGCCCTAACCGCTTGTGGTCATGAAAGTTCCCACTGAACTTTGATACAGAGTAAAGGTGTTAACAGTGTTCTGGACAAGCTCCTAAATGAGTAATTACTATCGGTCTTCCAAGATTCCCTGCAATTTCACATGGAAAAAACACTAACTCCCTTCCTTAATGTGTTGTGCAGCGATACTATGTGCTGCTAAAGAGTTGTCACGTTTCACTCAAGCGCTGGCTGCATTTCAGCTATGAGTAAAGGGATTTTTGTATGTAGCTTGTATATGTTTCCTTTAAACACTTTGGGATCCTTCTGGATTCAAGAGTCACTGCAGAAATGCAAGATAATCATCACAGTGACCTTTGCTATTACTTTTCTACAGAAATCAGTGAATATTTGTTGTATTCAGCAAAATAGCACCTAGCACCCATGGAAACAAAACCACTGACCACAATTACAAATGGTTTGATTTCCATTTACTCTGAGGCCCCTTTGCACCATTTTGGTGGTGCAAAGTGGGGTAAAGGGAACAAGAGAGTCTTTAACAGAAGGCCCACATTTTCTTTCATTTTCTCTTTCCTCTTCTTCTTTCTAATTTTCTCATCTCCCTTGCCTCCCTCATCGTTGCTTTCTCTGCCATCAATGCAGACTCAAAGTTTCGGATTATTAGCATATTTGGTATAAGAAACAGAATCCCATATTATTGCTGAGTAGAGGCAATGAATTCACCTGGCTTTCCCTGTAACTTTTAGCGAAACTGTTAGAATTCATCAGCTTAGCTGAGCCTACATCTGTTACATATAAGGAGCTTAAAGTCTCAAGGTTACCACTGTCTTTTGGAGCATATTCACATCCCTTGATTTTGCTGATGTAATGGGCAGAGGTTTTTACATTTCCCAGAATCTGGACGTTTTCTCAGTGGTGTATTTTTCAAGGTTTTTTTGGTGTCATTGAAATCTGCACTCTGAATAGTCCAGTTCTTCCTCTAACAGTCTGGAAAAGCAAGAACAACACAATACAGCCTCAGACGGATATAAGCAGATTCTGTTTTAATTGGAAACATAAATCTAGTCCAGGATTTACCTGAAATGTTTTAGCTAATAGCATCTTCAGTAGTGCCAGCTACTTAGACGATCTATACCCACTTAAAATTAACTCAAGCTACATTTTTAAATCAACAGATGAAATGCCCAGTTATATTATTTAACAGAAATAGCCTATGGACCTGAGTTTGAATTCAGATCCCTGTCCCCCGATCTGGGGTTCTGAGTCAAGGCCATCTCTACTTTTGAGGGCCAGTTTATAGTTCTAGGAAGCAAGTGGCAGATAGATTATGATCTAGCAGTCATTGACCAAGGGCTTCAAAGCATGAGGCTCATATTTACTTTAGGGGATTTGGGAGCAAATTGAGGGGATTTTAGAACAGTATTATCACTGGTTTTGCTAGGGCATAGGTATCATTTTAATTAACATGATGGTAAAAAGGCTGAAAGCCAACAGAACCTTGTCTGCGCTGGTGTTTATATCAATGCTAACATTAGTTCAGCAGAAACATTGCTAGAGCAGATGAGTAATTTTCCCTAAAATTCCCTAATATAGATAAAGTGAGTGTAAATTTAATGTAAGCCAAGATTAAGACCCTGTTACACTGACACAGTGGTATAAAGTAGCTGTAATATAAATTAGAATCAGGCCCAAAAACTTTAAGACCCTTTTATCATGCCAGAGAGGAGTCAAGTGCCCTTAGTGTAAATGAGAATCAGATCCTTTGGATATGAACATATTTTTATTTCTTTTTATTTCTATTATCATTTAACTCATCTTGGTACAAAAAGAATGTACTTTTTCAAACAAATTTTCTCTTCACCGTATTATTTCGGAAAGTTTCACTACAGTATGTATAATAAAACAATAAAGGATCATTTAGAAAAAGCAATGGGAATGCAACCCATCATTTGGGATTGCCTCTCAAATTACATCTATTTGATTTGACTTTCTGCCCAGGTTTCAGTGGAAACTTTTCTTTTTTTCCATTTAACGAGCAAATCTCATTCATTGAAAACAACTCAGACGAAAAGGGTGCGCTCTCTGTCTCACTCACATTCTTTCTTCTCATCCAGCCATGTTTCTATCATTTAATTGTTTTTCCTTTCGGAAATCAGTTACTACAAATAATGTTTTAAGAAACAGGCAGTGAATCTTTTGGTGAATACAATCGTTTGCACAGAACTTAAACCTCGGCAGTATTTTTTCAGTTCATCCTAGTTGTTAGTTGTCAATGGAAGCACATTACCTGTCAGCAATTTTTGGGAAAGCTGGAAATTTTAATGAAATCCAAAGCAGCTGCAAGAAGTACAGTACACACTGTACTTACAGTATAGTCTGTCCACTACAGTAAATGCCATCATCAGGAAATAGGGCTGGTCCATTGGAATCAGCTCTGGTATATGTGCCTCACTGAAGAAATAAAGACGTTCTATTTCAATTTAAGAGCACACTACGTATTTTAAGTTAATCATAGCAGATTTCAGCTGTGTGCTTTTGTCTCTCTCTGACACAGACCCAAACACGGGATTTTAGGAGTAGCTTCAGGATGGGATTTTTAAAGGGGCCTCAAGTGCCCAAATCACATTGACATTCAGCCAGAGTTGAGTGCCTAACCACCTTAGACCGCTTTTATTATCCCAGCCTGTGAGCAAAATTTTTAAAAGCACTGAAGCGATTTAGGAGCCTAAATCCCATTTTCAAAAGTGACTCAGGTATTTAGCAGCCTAATTTTCATTGAAAGTCAGTGGAACTAGACACCTAAACACCTAAGGGCCAGATTTTTAAAGGTATTGAGGTGTCTAATAATGAAGATAGACACCTAGTGAGATTTTCAAAAGCAGCCTAAACATCTTTTCAAATCTGGCCCTAACTCACTTTTGAAAATGGAACTTAAGCTCACAGCTTATTGAAGCACTTTTGAAAATGTTACCTTAAGTCTTCTACATGAGCGCTGTCTGTCTGTATGTGTGTGGGGGCATGCACTGAAGTCAAAGTGAGTTAATTATGTGCTTAAAGTTAAACTCAGGCCTGCTGCGTAGGGCCTACATTTATAAATAGGGCATGCAATTGAAAAACAAATATATATGTATGTGTTTTTCCTTGCTTAATTGCTTAAAAAATAAAGATATTGCTAGAAAGAAGCTCAATTCCACACTTTCATCCCTATCCAACAAAAATAATGAAGGCAGAAAAAAAGTTCACTTGCAATGCATTTCTTTGCTCTTGCTTTACTTTGTGTGCTCTGAAAATGCATTATACTAAGACTTCCTGTAATTACATGGTGGCCCATGTAATAGCCAAAGGAGAGGAAAAAGAGAATGCAAACATCATAGAGTGAGGAATACATTTAAATCCATTATTAAGGCTTTTAAAAGGACAATGTGTAAATAGATCCTCAGATAAACAAACTCTGTTTGCATCACTCAAATAAAACCTCACTAAGAACAGAGCCCCGGTAGTACTTTTTTTCTTCTTGCTTGCACGTGAAGTTCTATTCAAGCCATCAATAGCCTGAAAATCTGACACTCTGGCACTGCACCAAATGTACAAAACAAGCCCCCAGCCTGTGTAAGCGAATGCCTAAAATAGCACCGGCGATATTAGATTTCCAGGTGTGTTTTTTTTCTTTTTGTTCTCTCCCCTGTAATGGGATTGGATTTTTAGCACATTGAGGACCAATGAAAATAATATGAGTTGCTGCCCTGGTAAAAGAATCCAAAACATTGAGCACCTTTCCTTCATCCGATGACTAATAAACCACCACCACCCTGAAATTTGTCTGTGGGGATAAATGGAGTAAATTGTTCAGCAGCCAGTGGACTTTGAGCTTTGAACTAGCCATCTGCAGATGGAAAGAGAAAATGATGTGGAGGAAAGCAAAGTAGCTGAATGGCATTCACCCAAAAGTCATCGTAGGCTTAGAGTCCAATATTAATAATAATATGCAGCATCAGAGCTGTTCAGAGTCTTCAGTGAGCCTACCAGTTACTGAGTCCCACCACCAACCCAGCAATACCATCTACTATACTGTAAGAGAAGGAAATGGATCAATACTTTTTACCATTTGTTTCCAGTATGAACCTAGGGAGGTGGTGGAATCTCCATCCTTAGAGGTTTTTAGGGCCCTGCTTGACAGAGCCTTGGCTGGGATGATTTAGTTGGTGTTGGTCCTGCTTTGAGCAGGGGATTGGACTAGGTGACCTCCTGAGGTCTCTTCCAACCCTGGTATTCTATGATTCTATCAATACAGTACAAAGATCAATCCTGTTCCTAAATCTCTGGCATTTCATGTAAAATCAAGGAAAGAGAGAAAGCTTAAAGGCAGTTAATATTTTTCTGGGTCATCATCAGCCCTTAGGAAAGAAAAGGGACTTACATAACCATTGCAAAATGCTGCAAAGTGGCAAAATGTGCTATCCCACCTTTGAAACTAATTTACGTTCGCTGGCGTTTTAGTGCTGATTGCTGATGGAGCATAGGAATAAGAAGGTTAGAGCAGAGAAAGGGGTTTTGGATCAAGATGAAGTGATCTACCAAATGTAGAAAAACGAAGAATAGAAGGGAATTTTCCCTGCTTTGGAACGAGCACGCCTTTTTGCTCACTAACAATCCAGCGCTCCGTGCCACAGTGCTGTTTCATATCAAGATTTCAAAAATCATTATAAATTGCGTAGGTATTGGAGGTGCAACAGATTAAGTTTCCTTAGTCCATGGAAAATATTGCGAATGTCCTGTGTCATGGGAGACTCAGCTGACCCCACGGGCCCAGCTTGTCTGGCGGTGTTTTAGCAATCCTGGCCCATTAAATACTCCCCTTTGTTATTTCACAACAAACCCTTTTTTAAAAATGAGACATTTGACTGTCTAAAGCTCAGTTCAGGCAAAGAAGAAATTCCATGACATCATCTGCAAGTGGGACAGGGAGAGGTATCTTCACTGTCAAGTTTTCACTTGACTAGCTCTTACTAGCAAAATAAGTTAAAAAAATAGACCACTGGCCCCCAGCCCAACAGCAGCATCATTTCAGATGGACATCTACTCCAGGGGATGAGCAGCCTTTAGAAAAGGAAGCCAAAAAAACCTTTTTTCTTTAAAGAGAACACTTAAAAAATCTTTAAATCTCGGATTATTTTCAATCCCAGAACAACATTTAGAGCACAAGGCTTCTTTTCTTTTCTTTTCTTTTCTAACCTCGTCAACAATTCCAAACAGAGATTAGTTCTGGGCAAATCTCAAAGCCAGCCTTTGGTTCGGATTAGCAGAGAGAGGTTGGCATCCAGCTTTTGAGATCAGTAAGACTTCAGTGGAGTTGCATTGATGCAGGTGGGAGAATCTGGCCTCTCATTAGAATAGGCTTTCGGTTCAGACTCCTGAAACAGCCACGTCTGGTCACAAGTGGACATACCATCCTACTAAAATAGCTAATCTGGCAATATTTCAGCATATACAAAGCCAGCCAGACCTTTAAGAATGGTTGCAGTTCTAAAAAGGGGTAAACAGAGAGGTATTTACTTTTTCCAAACAAGTTTGCTCAACCTATGACAAGTAGGACTCTCTGGCACCACCATTCTAGAGTATATTTCAGGACGTTTGTCAACTGATAACATATAATGATAAACTACTAAATATAAGGCCTGAGTCTGCCCTTTTGGAAGTCAATGGCAAATTCATTAGGTCCCATACTTCAAACAGCCTGTGCGTACCGCCACTCATTTAAGAGGCCTTTGGCTCGCTCTCTGAATGGGGTGATTTCACCCCAAGTGAAGTTGGAGGCAACGTTTTAGAAGATTAAAGGTTCTTTTCACCCAGCAAAGCAACAGGGAAAAATGTGAGGATCTATTTTTTGTAAGGTGAATAGTATTATAGGGAAAGCATCTGGTTTATAATTCTAAATTCATGTAGGTCAAGGTTAGAGGGTACAAAGTTCAAAGTGAGATTAAAATTGTTATTAGCGGTTTAAAATGCATTAAGAAAAACATTTCAGACTCCTGAGTCTTCCAAATGAGTTTCAAAAAGGGGAGGAGAGAGAGGAATTGATTTAAAGCCTTGAAGAAACCCACTTTTAATTCCACAAGTTATAGATCCATAAATCATTCAACTAATATCATCCTGGCCACGAAGGCTAATATATCTTATAACACCAGTAACTGAAAAGGGGCTTCTCTTGTTCAGCCATGTCCATAATTCATGATAATTGGGGGTAAAGTGGGTGCTTAGACAATTTTAATTTATCCACAATTGGCAATTGTATTCCTTGAGAAGAAAAAAATTAGAATGATATGAAAACCATCTGGTAACAACATTTCTTTACCAGCCTGCTAACAGCTTTATGTGAATGGATATTGTTCTGAAAGTTGGAAGACTGAGAGTTAGTTATTTTAGTTAGTTAGTCTGTACCCAATCCTGCAAACACTTTGTCCACCTCCGATCTGCTGGCATGTGGGCATCTGTGGGAGTCTGTGGGCTAATCTCATGTAGGGGTGGATCTGTCCCATCAGTTTGATCCAAACATAGCGCAAACAAGGCCTTTTAAAATGCCCCCACTCCACTCTGCCATTTCTTCTTATTCCTGATCCACAACAATCCAGCTAGCTCACCCAAGGATGTGGGGAATAGACCATCAAAAGAGATGGGTCTGAACCAAAACTTCTGATTCAAACAGCCTTGAACTGTAAGGAAGTTTTGCTCTGGAGCTAAACTTTGGGTCAGGCCTCCATGTCTACAATGAGCTAAACAAAACCTTTATTATTACTGCTAAGATTGATTCCTCTTTGCAGAAAAGGGTCATCTGTTTGTTTAGTCTTTGTACAGCGCCTAGCACAATGAAGTCCTGATCCAAGATGGGGGCTATCACAATACAATACAAATGTTATGATTATTTCATTACTGCCTAGAGGTACAATCCAGATCAGAGTCTCATTGTGCTAAGTGCAGTAAAAACACATAGTACTACTTCTCTCCCTGACTTGGTCTATTCCAGCTTTACGGGGGAGCCACTTGCTCTTACTATTATCCCCATTTTACAGAAAGCGGCACCTGGGGGAAATGAGAGCTAATCCTGATCTGAACCGTGTGACATGGGCCCAGCTCCAATGTGAGGCCTTATCCTTTCTGTACTAATGACCATGCCACAAAGCTTGGCCAGGTTAGGAGTGGAGGTGGCTTTCCTAGCTGTCTTCAGCAAATCAGCTTTTAAAAAGACCCTTTGATTAATCCCTAGTGGATGGAAACTGAGAAACTCTCCTCCCCCTTCTCTGCCCCACTTCCTTTCTTTTGTCTCCATTCTCATTTCTGTACTTTTTTGTTCTTTTGTCTGTTTTGGTTCCCCTCTTGTTTTTTGTAAACAAACAAAAGAAAAAAAATAAAAATCTAAATCAAAAAGAAAACAAAAGGGAGAGAGGAAGTAATCCCTTAACGTACATCTACACTACAGTAAAAAAACAACCTGTGGCGCACTGAGTCTGTGAGCCCAAGTCAATCAACATGGGCTTGCAGGGTTTGGGTTGCAGGGCTAAAAATTGCAGTGTAGGCATTTGGGTTTGGACTCAGCCTGGAGCCCGGGCTGCGAGACCCACCTCCTTCATGGGGTTTCAGAGCCCGGGCTTCAGCCGGAGCCCAAATATCTGCACTGTCATTTTTAGCCCCCAGAGACTGAGCCCCGCCAGCTGACCCGGGCCTGCTGTGGGTCTCTTATTACAGTGTAGATGCACATTCAACAAATGCTGTGTTTTGTTTCGTTTTTGTATCCCTTACACTTCCTGTCTCTGGCCAGAACAGGAACCGGAAATGCTGAAATACTGCAGAGGGGGCTGTTCTTGGCCTATTTCTGGCTATGGCCGAAAGAAGAGGTGACAGAAATCTCCAGAGAGAGACTGCGCTGGTGAGTTCTCCCGCCCAGTTTTGTAGACTCAGGCGATTCAGAGAGCTTGGCTGCTCTTTGGGGAAGCATGTGAACTTGGGAGTGTTTGTGTGAAACTAAACCCTAACTAGGAACCTTTTTGAGGACGACCTGTCAATAATTCTGACATCAAATGTGCATCCCCACATCAAAGCCCAAGCCAGCTGCTGACTTCCTACTAAGCAAAACAAGGGAAAACAGATTTTCGATGTATGCTGTTTATT
The DNA here is from genome assembly GCF_016161935.1 of Mauremys reevesii. Lineage (NCBI taxonomy): Eukaryota > Metazoa > Chordata > Testudines > Geoemydidae > Mauremys > Mauremys reevesii. The sequence goes on along the minus strand of NC_052637.1, from coordinate 39,589,089 downwards.
TTAACATGTTTTTTAGCATTTGATTGATTTTCTAAAACAAACCCGAAGGAGATGGCTGCTGTATCAGGAAATGAGAATAAATATACTCCAGCAAGTTAAGACTTAAGCAGGCACACAGCACAACAGTTACTTCCTCAGTCTGGGGGCTAGCAACCGAGGGCAGAATTCAGGCTATAGGTTATGACTGAGATTTTAGGAAGTGTTTAGTGATTTTGGCACCTCTTTTGTTGAGTGCCCAACTTGAGAAACCTTGAATGGATTTTCAGAGAACTGCTGCACAGTCCGTTCTGGGAATCTGGCCTATATGTCATCGAAAATCAAGCATTCAAAACCAGTCACCCAAAATCACCAGCCACTCTTGAGAATCTTGGTCTTTACTCTTCTCACTGCGAAAAGCTACAGTGGATTTGCTTGCTCAGCATGTTTTAAACTCACTATTCAGCCTATGTTGAACAGTTTCCATTATGCCAACAAATCAATGACTTTAAGGCTGTTCTTGGTTCATGAATCATTCACAGAAAATTTCCAATTTCTGCATATATCTCTATATATCTCTATATCTATACCTATCTATCTATCTTTCTATATATATATATATGATGGCCTAATTTGTTACAAACTATTGGAACTAATTAATGTTGTCTATCTATCTAGCGATAGATAGGTAGATAGATAGTAGTCATTAGTTCCAATAGTTTATAACAAATTAACCCATCGTGTGGCATTTAGCTTGATCCATGATTCATTCCTGACTGTTTGAAGCTACTAAAGAAACAATGACTGTTATAGCATGGGAAAAATAACAGGATCAATTAAAAAGGAACTGTACAGGAATGCATACTTTTTAGAAATCTGACTGAAATCAGTGAGTGCCTTCAGCAAACCAGAACCTTTATATCAGTTCCATTTAGACAAATATAGCAGTCTGGTTTTGCAAAATTGACCAGGTTTTCCCAGGTTCTGCTTCGTATTGCACTGTCTTTAATCAATGCTCCTAATAATAATATCATGTTCTGTGCTTACATTTGTGACTCCTCCAGTTTATCACTCAAATCTCTTTTAGAGAATTTCGTTGCCCGTGTTAATGAACTTCAATTAGTCATATTACGTGAAACAGTATCTCAAATGAATCAAATTTGGTCTGACGGAATGAATCACAGCAAAGATAATATCGAGAAGAATGTTAGAAGAGAACAGAGCCGATGCAGACTTTGAAGGAAATGAATTGCCAACCATTAGTACAGCCTCTCTGGAAAGAAGTGGAGAGTGCTGTATGTTTAGAGAACTGCAATGAGAAGGCATGTTTCTTTAGCACACTCTGGGCTTGCAGTTCCTTTGCCCTGTACCTGAGATAGTTATGTACACCAGTGCAGAGTGAATGCAAAGTGGGTGTAAAATGATACCATTCTGATGAGAGAATCAGACCCTTTACGTTCATTAACGATTCTGGCGTTATATATCTTGGAGTTTGTCTACACTATGCAGGCTCTGCTGATACAGATATACCAGCGTAGCTATACTGGGAGAGCCCCCTAGTGTAAACACAACCTATGAACCATCTCTCTGGCCCCATGGCACCTTCTAAATGCAAAAGAGTTGAAATAAAAATGTCCAAGGAGAAAGGAAAATGTTGAGAAATATTAAAATTCAATCTGTGGGCAGTGCTGGGCTAAACCCAGGAAACCAGCCGTGCACTACACCCAGAATTAATAAATGGCAGAGTATCTTTGAGCTGTTGTCCTGTGCAGAGCCCAGGGAGTCGCACCTAAAAAGGAAGATGAGGAGGGATACTATGACGTCAAGAGTTAAAAACAGCACCAAGCAAAATTTTAGAGCCATCAGGAACGTGAGGACATTAACTTCCCCACAAGAACACTGTTTCTCAGGATATTTGAGTTCACTTTGTCTGCATCCCATTTCTCAGTGGCTTTATTTCCTGGAAATTATAACCCTCTTTAGCTGCATGTTTGTTCATTAGTTAAAAAAAAAATACCCCTTAGCTTTTGGCTATTGCCACTGAACTGTTCTCTGAATTGCCATCCTGAAATACTGCTGCTCCAGCCTGGGAGAGCCTTGTACTGAAGTCTGGAGGACTAGAGTATTTCCTGGATCTTTTGTTCAGTAGGCGGAAGCTCATAGAAATAAATGGTGCACAGAACAGAGGTGATGCCAAGTTGATTTCACTTTGATTTCATTTTCATTTCATCCTTTTCTCAGTGGGCGACAGTCCCAGGTACCATACCAGCAGAAATACCATAAGTCTCACTATATTTCTTTAACTTTCTGACAGTTGAAGTGCAAAGAGATGGCTTCCTTTAAAAATCCAGAAGGAGGATGAAAAACAAAACAAAACCAAAGACAGGGCTGATAGACACAGCGGGGGGAGCGGGGGGAGTCATCTGATCAGGTCCTGCCTGGCCATTCAAGTGGTGCAGATTTGGCATGGAACAGCCAATCTCAAAAATTAAGTCTCAGTCACACAATATTCCCCAAAATGTCCCCCGTGCCAGAACCTTGGCATCTGGAATTGTTACAGTCTGAAGTCATTTAGGAAATTAAGAGTTTCAATCAACTGCATTCCCATGCCCGCTGTACCCGTGTCATTCCCTGTTTTACAATAAACTGTTGTACCCGTCATTGTGTGAAAAATGAATCACAATTCCTGTACGGACGGGGAGGAGGCAATAACACAGGGAATTCACTCAGTCTCTGAAGTCACTGGGAGTAGGCTGAACTAGCAGGGACTCAGAGGACTTGGCTGAGTCCATAAGTCAGTCTTTTCACTACTTTGCGAAGGAGTCATTGTAGTTTGACCTACGAGTCCATCCCACAACCAGACGGAGAGCTGCACCGCTTGCCTTATGGTGAGATTTTACACCCATCTATTGAAACGACACACAAGACTGAGTGGGCACTTGGAGTTTGGTTCAAACCAGGCTGATTTGGGGTTAGCGTAAATCAATGGGAAACGCGTGCAGAAGGGAGGCAGGCCAGTGATTAAATCTCTAGCATGGGAGGCAGGTTCAGTTCTCCATTCTGTCACAAGCTTCCAGTGTGACCTTAGGCGCGTCAGGTAGCCTCCCCGTCAGGGTGCTGGCACAATTTGTACAGTGGGGGTGTTGAGAGCCATTGAACCAAACTGTAAACCCTGTATATAATGGAAACCCCTTCAAGCCAGGGGGTGCGGCAGCATCCCCCGCACCCCTAGTTCCAGCATCTATGCTCTCCGTGCCTCGGTTCCCCACTTGTACAATGGGGTGAATAGCACTGCCCTACCTCACAGAGGGGTTGTGAGGATAAATACATTAAAGACTCAGAGACAATGGGAACAGGGACCAGAGAAATGCCTAAAGGAGCTAGAAAGGATGGATGGTTCTGTCATGGTATTCAGCCTCAACTCCGTTGGGTTCGTCTTATGACAAGCACTTGTGTTCAATAGTTCCATTATTTGTATTTAAATATTACATACAACTGCTAGATTCTGCTCTGCCCCCTGCAGCCCAGAGGCCACGTCCCAACATGGAGAATTCCCTTGGCAGCCACACCCCACCCCCTTATACAACACTAGCAACTGCCCCAGAAAAGTCCCATGGGAGGGTGGCCAGGCATTGCACACCTGAGCAGAATACAGCTTCTGGGACTTTTTGCGAACTCTATGCCAGCTGCACTGGCTGGTGTGGGGAGAGAGGAAAGACCAAGGTCCTGCTTCTTCCTTGCCTCCTCCCGCCCCCCAACACACACACGTGTTTTGGGGTGACGCATGAGTCACAGGATACTCGCAGGAAGCATTCCTGTGCTTAGGGATAACATTGCCAACCCCTGTACAGGAGGCAGAAGAGAAGAGACTTCCCATTCCTTGTGCACCCACACAGAAGCCAACAGCGCTCTGGTCCTAGGAGCAGCTGTAATTTGGGGGCGGATAGGTTCATTGGGCACATGAAACTAGTGTCTAGTTCTTTTTTCTCACCTCTAGGGACTTGCATTCAAATCCAAGCTGAGGACAAGGCTAAAGGCAGCTTCAGGATTTTGGAAACTCCACCCTCCACACACCTTCACACAACTCGGTCGTCCCTGTTGTAGAGTTTCTCCTTTCATCCCATATCACTTGTAGTCTGTCTCTCTTACCCCCACCCCATTCTCCCCCGTTGAAATGCAATGGGAGTAAAGGGGACATAATCTCCCCTCCTTCCTTCAAGGTTCTGATATCTTGGGGATGCCCTCCTCCCCGCAGTGCAGCTGCAGGACTAATCTCCTGTCCACCCCATCCTCCCTGAAACCTTTCTATGTCGTGGCATCGCAGCCTTCCATGGTCAAGGCATGCAGGTGGCAGCTAAGTCCCATTAGAATGTGTTGCTCTTGCACCAATTTGCAAAATGTTTCATGATTCCCAACAACCAGTTCAGAAGAATGTGGATTTGCTGGCCTCCCAACTAGAACAGGGTGAATAGTTGGGGAGTGGTGGGGAAGGGGAAGAAGGAATTATTCCCGAATGTGGTATTGAAGCACCATTTGATCCAGCCATACCTGGCACTTTTTTGGTTCACTTTGTGTGGCCAGATTTGCTTTGCCTGAACATTTCCGGAGGAAATTTTACTTACTGTGAATCTGGGTATTTGTGTACAAATTAAGGAATTCATGACAGAAGCTGCACATATGCAGTGAACTCAATGGGCTTCTGAAGAGAGAAAAATGAATGCAAAATCTCCTACAGAGCCCATAAAACTGCTTTACAGCTTGCTCTGTCCTGCAGGAGAAAACCCAGATTTTTGTTTTTAAATCTGGAGTCTCAGCGCCATATAAAATGCCATTGCTTGTGCAAAAGATCCCTTGTTCTCTTTGTGAGCCAGCCACTGTAGGACAATAGCAGTCACTCCCTTAAATGCACAAAGCCAGAGTATCCCAGGGGTTGCATAAGGTTAAAGTTGGCACAATTTGGGTCCATGATACTGCTTGTGTTTGGGTAGCAAATATCCGAGCATTCATTTCTTTAATGGCATGTACATGGAAAGGAGATTGATGGGATGAAATACATTGACCAGGCACGAGGACAATAGAGATTTGCACTGCAGCTTTCTGATACTGAAAAGAAACTTCAGTTATATGTGTGATGGGGTTAAAAGCTCACTGAAAACAGAGAAGCAGACGCAGTCAGAATTGCAGGTGGGGCTGGGGAGGGATGCCACTTGAGAACTTGCCTGCTAAGGAAAACGAGAGGCTCAGCTGAGGACAATCTGAGAAAGCCCCACCTCCTCTAAGAGGGAATATAAAGCGGAGGAATGGCAGCAGAACACATGGTGACTAAGAGACAGGACATGCCTTGTTTGTTCATATCCTGTTTATAAATTAACTGAGCTTCCCTAGTGTGTGAACTCCATCCGAGGCATGCAATTTTTTTGGCCTAACAGCCACTGGACATGGCACGAGAATTAAATACATTTCCTCAGAACAAAGATCTTTATTTAAACAAGCTACTGGCCATGCCCTGCATCCAGGCCTTTGTGCAAATGCTGCCTCAGACCTTTCTGTAAGGTCTAGCCCAGGGGTCGGCAACCTTCGGCACGCAGCTCATCAGGGCAATCCGCAGGTGGGCCACGAGACATTTTGTTTACGTTGACCGTCCGCAGGCATGGCCGTCCGCAGCTCCCCCTGGCCGCGGTTCACTGTTCCTGGCCAATGGGAGCTGCAGGAAACGGTGTGGGCTGCAGGGACATGCTGGCCACCGCTTCCCGCAGCTCCCATTGGCCGGGAACAGCAAATTGCAGCCACTGGGAGCTGCGGGGGGCCGTGCCAGCGGATGGTCAATGTAAACAAAATGTCTCACGGCCCGCCAGCGAATTACCCTGATGAGCTGCGTGCCGAAGGTCTGCCGACCCCTGGTATAGCCTGAGGCACCTGCCTGAGTGAAATGAAATGGAGGTGAAACACAGGCATTCTTAGGGCTGGATTTGCTATGTAAGCAGGGTCTGAATGAATGCTCCCTTGACAGCTAGCTGGGAGGGGGAGAGACTTTGGGTGTGTTTATGAAAATACAGTTTGCTCCTGCTCTGCTTAGATATTTAGCAGATAGAGCAGTGTCAAAGTAATCAATTTTGGCTGGTGTTGGGTACCAATCACTTTAGTACTGAATGCAGGGATAGTGAAATGCTGTTACCAAAATGTTGTAATTATTGTAGGAATACAGGGAAGCAGGACTGAGTTTAACCTGTCCCAAATTGGAGGAGGGTCACCTTCAGCTGAAAGAACCTTGTTAAACCAGAGGTTTGAATGCCAGAGCCCTGTGAAAGTAAGAGGTGTGTGGACTCTCCTTAGAAGTCTCCAGACTGGTTTGAGCTGTTCCTTCCCACTGTTCAAAGAAAGCTAAATAGGCTTCATTAGGAGCCTCTTTTGTTATCACTGAGCCTGCAAAGAGCTGAAAATCACTAAAAGACTTATGGGTGGAGTTCACAGCAGAGAGGCAGGTGGCAGCAGATGGTGACTGACAAGTCAGCTGGCAAATGAGTGGCTGGTGAGGCGGTGAGCAGAGTGAGTGGCTGGCGGAGAGGCACAGCAAGCAGCCACTAGGGCAGCTAGCAGAGCGGCGCAGCAAGCCACAGATGAGTGCACAATCAGTGAAGCGAGTAAGGTGCCTCCTTACCTCCACCCAGGGTGGGAGGTGAACTCTACAGATGCACCTTTGAACTCTGGGTCTGCACTGACCAAGGACAGCAACTGTGAGTGGGGTGCAGAGAAGGGACGGGCACGTTAAAGGGACTTTGGGGTTGCTGGACTTAAGAACCTGAGGGGAAAAGGACACTGCCCAACTTACTTGGGGGTGGGTCTTTTGCTCATGGATTCTGTTTATGAACCCTGTATGTGGTGTTTTCCCAAATTAACAGTGAATTACTCCCCTCCTTTTATTAAAAGTTCATTTTCTACACTCAGCCTCTGTGCTTGTGGGAGGGGAAGTTTTGCCTCTCAGAAGCACCCAGGGGTGGTGTGTAATTTTCCCAGGTTACTGGGTGGGGGCTTGAGCCGGTTCTGTGTTGTATTGATGGAAAGGAACCCCTAGATATTGAACCTGGCCCTGGTTGCTGCTGGCTTCGCCTGGCAGAAGGATTATAGCTATAACGATAATACCTTGCTCTTACATGGCACTTTTTGTCAGTAGCTCTCACAGAGCTTTGCAAGGGGGATGGAGAAACAGAGAGTGACAAGGTGTCTTGCACACAGCAGGGTGAGGAATAGAACTCAGGTCTCCAGGGCTCTATCCTTTAGGCCACGCTGTCTCCATTAACTACTCCTTAGGCCCCCAAAAGTGGCCAGCTTTTCATAAGGGGTCAGGTGCTGGATGCTGAACATGTCTGAAAATTCAGCCACAGCCAGGGACGCTGAACTCTTCTGAAAACCTGTCCCTCTCTGCCTGCCCTTGCAGAAAAGCCTCTGTAGGCATTGCTGTAGGAAGCACAGCAAGGAGGTGGCTGCTGTTTTGTTTGTCTTTGCTGCATTCAATTATAGTGCTGTGATCTCCAAACAAGAATTTTTTTCTATCAGACACGAAATGTTTATTTTGCTGGTCAACAATTAATCTGCTGCCTTTGATATGTATGGCATCTTACATATTTCTCTCTCTACTCACTCTCAAGTGACTTGATATTCCAACAGATACTTCTGCAAAAGCGGGAAGTCAGATGGCTTGGAAGCTAATTAATCAATCAGTTTACTAGATTAGCAACCTGAAAGGAATTCTGATGTGGGCCCAATTCTTCAATCTGCTGAGACATCTGCAGCCAATCATGCTTACATTACCCCATTAACAAACAGCATGTGTGCTAAGCAACACACTGAGTACTTTCACTGTTGAGAAAGCTCCTTAGCTTTTCCTGCAGTATCAAAGTTACCTATGTCTTCAGGGGGGGCAGAAATGTAACAGAAGCAAGAGCCAGCATCTTTCTGATGGAAATTTTTTGCTCTGGTGCTGAATCTTTATGTCAAAGCTTATTCTAGTGTCCATGTTTAGTTCTTAGATACTTTTATTCTTTCAGAAATGACTTTGATGGAAGCCAAGTGAAGAGAGGATTATCCTCTGGGGCTGTAAAGATTTAGCAGCTTCTAGATGTTGTGATAACTGATGCTTAATAAGATCCTACTATATTACAGAATGTCCTCTATTGTTTTCCTGTTATAGAAGGTGCTTTGGTCCTTACTTAGAACTAGAAGACTGGCGTATGTGTTTGCCCTGTAGCTTGGTGAAAGGCAAGAAGACTATAGAAGTTTAGTATCAAAGATTTGATTGCTCCTATGAGGCCAGCATTGTTTTGTTCCCCCTATGCAGTCAGTAGCAGCATAACCCCCAGGCACAGTCAGTAAAGAAATATCTGTCAAAGGGGACTTTTTTACAGGCCTGGCAGAAAAAGCCACTTCTCCCTGTGAACTTTAACATTGCACTTTATAGGGAGCTGCTAGGATCACATTAGATGAGCCTGTGGAGGAAGATCACGGTGCTAAGGGCCTATTCCCCAACCCCATTCACCATATCAGAGTGGAGCACTCGGCTCTCGGTGTCTTAAAGAAGTGGAAAGAGGAAGGGTAACTGTAGGATACACACATGTTGATCTCCTCAGCAGGCAGGGCTCAGACGAAATGATGCCCCCCTGGCAGGTTTCAGTGGGAGCTTTGTGGGTCACAGTGGGGGAATTGGGTGCCTAAGTAGCTTTGTGGATTCCAAAATTGAGCCAACAATTTGGTCACATTGTTTTTGCATGTGTGTGGCTGTGGGGAAGGTAGTTAAAAGTAGCTTTTGCAGCGACTCAGCCCATGGCATCATACCAGTGTAATCCGCAGTAGAAACATTTGCTTCAGCTATGCAGGGGAGAGACTCTCTAGGGAGTGATGTTAGAATGGATGGCTTTGAGGGATCCAAGAGAGAAACAAGAAAGTCCAGGGAAACATCCAGCTATTCAAGAGACTTTCCACTCTGTTCTCTCTGACCATTTGCACTCTGTGTCCGGAGCATTCTTGCATATGCCTGAAATATCAACATATTTGGCTCTGTTACCTTAGCTTAGGCAGCTTGGGGTGCAGACAGGGCAAAGGCCTAGATCTACAAAGAGCTTTAGGCACCTTGATTTCAATGGGAGTTTGGCACCTTTAAGGATCTAGGCCAAGATCTTTACTTCTTACCTTTCATAGACTGTGTTGAGTGTCAATGTTTTTCATCATGGCCCCAGGGCAACCGAAAGAGTTAACCTGTTGTATGTGGCGCTGGGGCACAAAATGTCACCTCTGCTTGCTGTGAATAATTCTCGGAGACCCTACAGTGACAGCAAAGGCAGGCTAATGAATGGTTTGAATTTACCATGCCTGTGGGATTGATTTAGATAAGCATCTATGTTTTCACTGGTATTCCTAGTAGATATGGGTCAAACTGCTTCAGCAAAGCATGGGGGGAAGGGGGCGCTCCTTCCAAGACTAGACTGAGGGAAATGTGTTTGTTTTTAATTCACTGACGCAAAGATCAGGTGTATTAGGTCGTCACTCTGACTCATTAGCTATATTGGCCACTGCCACCACTGAGATATTGGACTTGGTGGTTCAGAGTCAAGTGGTTTCAATAGATGTAGGCTGGCATCGCCTGTGTCAAAAATCATTTGCCAGGTCATGCAATCTATTACAGTATACATTGAAATTGAAGTTCCACAGGGACACTCAGTTTATACTAACAGCATTTCTTTTAAGATCTTGTCAAAAAATGGTTGTGTTGTGACTTGACACAACCTCCGACTATAGTGTCTTTGTTCCTGTAGAAAATAAGAAGAAAGACTATGACTGCCGTATGTGGAGAGATTAATAAGACTGGGACAGCTTGGAAAAGAGATGACTAAGGGGAGATACAATAGAGGTCTATAAAATCATGACTGGTGTGGAGAAAGTAAATAAGGAAGTGTTATTTACTTCTTCTCATAACACAAGAACTAGGGGTCACCAAATGAAGTTAATAGGCAGCAGGTTTGAAACAAACAAAAGGAAGTATTTTTTTCACACAACACACAGTCAACCTGTGGAACTCCTTGCCAGCGGATGTTGTGAAGGCCAAGACTATAACAGAGTTCAAAAAATTCATGGAGGATAGGTTCATCAATGGCTATTAGCCTGGATGGGCAGGGATGGTGTCCCTTGCCTCTGTTTGCCAGAAGCTGGGAATGGGCGACAGGGGATGGATCACTTGATGATTCCCTGTTCTGTTCATTCCCTTTGGGGCACCTGGTATTGAGCACTGTCGGAAGACAGGATACTGGGTTAGATGGACCTTTGGTCTGACCCAGTATGGCCATTCTTATGAATTAGTCTTCTTAGTGCACACTAGTGTTGTCCAAACTGTGGGTGGGCGCGATTTGTGGAGAAGTGTTGTGTCGGCATTTGAAGTGACAGTAGTTCAATTGAGGGTACATTGGCACATGGAAATAGACTCTACATCAATTTCTGATCATGCATTTATCAAAAGCACTCATAAGTCAGGAGAAGCAATACCACATAAGAAGCAACGAATGCATTCAGATACACCTCTACCCTGATAAAACGCGACCCGGTATAACACGAATTCGGATATAATGCAGTAAAGCAGTGGGGAGCCCTGGGCCCTTTAAAGCGCCACCTGAGCCCCGCTGCTTTACTGCGTTATATCCGAATTTGGGTGGAGCCCCGGACCCTTTAAATCTCCGCCCGAGCCCCGCTGCCAGAGCTCCGGTGGTGATTTAAAGGGCCTGGGGCTCCCCACAGCGGCTGGAGCACCAGGCCCTTTAAATCCCTGCCAGGGCTCTGGCAGCCAGGCTCGGGCAGTGATTTAAAGGGCCAGAGGCTCCAGCTGCTGCGGGGAGCCCCAGGCCCTTTAAATCCCCACCTGAGCCCCGCTGCCAGAGCTCTGGCAGTGATTTAAATTTATATTTATAATTAATGCAGCGTTTCTATGATGATGTAGTGTCCAAGGGAGTATGTTTTCAAGAGGTCTCCATTTTGCATCACAAAATTTGCACCTACATTTGTACACTTACTAATGAACTGTTGGAGCAAATCAGAATCCTTGTGTTGATCTTTGCATTACCTGATTTGTACCTGCAATCAGGTAGCTAAGGTGCAAGTGCCAAGACCTGTGACCGAAATCTAAATTTTATGGGCAAAAATTGCACCTGGAAAAGAGAAATTATCCTTTTATCTGGGGCAAAAATCTGTCTGGGGATTGGTCCTGCTTTGAGCAGGGGGTGGACAAGATGACCTCCTGAGGTCCCTTCCAACCCTGATATTCTATGACTCTCTTGAAAATCCGGTGCATGAGAGAGGCTATTGATGCCCTCCCAAATGACCTGCACTGGGTTCATAGATATCCCAAGTACAGCAGGCAATATTATATACCTGGCCTATTAAACCAAAAGCAGTTTTGCTCTACGTTGTTGTAGCCTGGTTTGGATATAAACCAAGCAAAGTTATATAACACAGAATGTAGCTTAGAGGCAAGTGCCGAACAGAAAACTAATGATCGAACCAAAGTCAATCAAGTATTTAATGGAGAAGTCAATGCAGCACTGAATGTTCCCATGCAAAACTGCCTGGTAATAGCTCTAGCATGTATACCTGAATATCCAGTCTGTTTCCCAGAGATCAGCACTTTGCAGGCACCTATAAATCATGGAGAGAAGAAAAATATATAGTGATGGACTAAGCAAGAAGCTTCATCTCCAGGAAATATACAAACAATGGAAGCAAGTGTTCAAACTCTTCCTGTCCCCCAAATACAGACATGGTTCATGGAAATTTATTCCACAGTTCTCTGTCAGAACTTCAGTGGTCTCTTTGGCAGCTGCTGGTTCACAGAAAAATCTGGGACATAAAATCCATCCCTCGAACGTCTTAAAATAATGAGCAAACATGTAAAAAAAAAAAAAAAAGTACATAAATAAATTAAATAAGTGCTTTGTTCACCAATGATACTGCCCAAGAAAACAGGTTTACATTCATCTGAGAAATTAATCTTAGAGAATAATTCAAAGATCTCTACTAATTAAGCCACATAAATGCAAATGTGTGAATCAATTTAGTTTAATAGGCGAGTAATGTTATTTTACACTTAAATATGAAACGATTATTCAAAACACATCTGTGGAGTTTTACAACCCCTGCAGAGGATAAGTCCTGAAATAATGCCTTGGGAAAGAATACAATGTGACCTTCGACACACTTGGTGCAATCTCATCTATTTAATTATTTCACACAACTACCCACACTAAAACCCAAACTAAATACATAATTAAGTGTCTCTAAGAGTCTTAAATGAATGTGCCATCGCAATCTGACATGTAATCATTTTGGTTTGTCTCGGTTTAGCCCTACTGGTTCACTGTCACACTTTCTGCTTTAGAAAGCAAGATGCTTAATCTGTTTTCCCCCCTGTGCACAAGTCCTTTTTCTACCAGCATGCTTCTGCTAAATGGTTGCCAAATACCTGCCTGACAGGCTGGCTGATCTGTGAGCATGAGTTCTGTCTGATGGCAACGTGATGTGTGCCAACAGCACCCTCTGGATTTTTCATAAGAGATTAACTTCATTAGTGGAGAAATGCATTAACTATATTTGCTCCCAGCACCAACTTTAGAAAATAGACTGTACACCTACAGCCTAAATGCCTGGACACATAGGCAGCATCACCTAATGGGTCAGCAGCATTTATTTAATAAGTAATACAGGTGCTCGAGGGAGGAGATAACCGCTGTCTTTGCTCAAGTCAGTACTGAACATTATCTTTCCGCATGTGGGATATCCGGGCATGTTGGTCTCCTAAACCCTTGGTCCATTGTGAGGGGAGCACCTTTAACCAAGGCAGGGGGTAGATTTTCAAAGCACCGTGTGGAGGACCAGCTGCGCAAGTAAAACAGTCACTAGGAGATGGTTGGCTAGAATGCTTTGTTACTTTATTTTCATCTCAATGGGGAGAATTATCAATAATAATCATCCTTGACCCCCATTCCACCCCCACTCCAAAATACAAAGTTAGGCGTAGCAAATAACACATGGGGTTCCAGGAAAGCTGTCCATGAGTAATGAAAAGCACAGCTAACTTTGCCACCACTAAAATAAATTGAAGCCGTTCAAAACAATGGCTTTTAAGGTTAATCTGTGATAAACAGATAAACCAAGAATGAGAGCGCAATGTCTATAGAAAGAGCAAATGAGGGTGAGGGATATGAAGAGTAAGCTCTGGGATCCATAGGCCAGATTTAAAAACAATGGAGTTATGCTGGTTTCTACCACCTAAGAATCTAGCCCTGTACATATTTCAGAAACTGATTTTGATCTCATCAGACTTTTAAAGTAAGAAATAGTCGTCTACTTTGTTTATTGTTCATTAACGCATTAGATAAGGCTTTTTCATTAACGTTCTGGTTAGTGTGCTTTTAAAATAAACGGAATCCACAGAAAGCAGCAATCAGCTGGTAGATATTACCATTTCTTATAACCAAACTGGATGAATGCTCCTTACAATAATCTCGGTCCATTTCTCTAAAACAAGGTTGCAAGGATCAGGAAAGAATTTTCCCAGCCTGCACATCATTGAATCATTGGTCAGGTGCTTTAATGGGGTTTTTTCGCCTTCCTCTGAAATATCCAGACACAGGTTGCTGGACTTGATTGAGTCACTGATCCAATCTGTTATGGTGAATCTTATGTGCCTATAAGAATTACTGCAAACTCTGCATAAAAAGGAAGATCAAGCCACACTATTAGTCACACATACAGTAAAACTTGTAAAAGTAAAATGGCAAAAATACACATTTAACTCATTCAGTTCCATGCCCAATTGTGTCAAGACTGAGATCCCAAAATGGAGAGATGTTTGACCTATCCAGCTTTTCAATCTGAGTTCTTTATTTGGGGAAAAATTCTCTGCCTGTCACCATGCGCCAATGTCAATGCATCAATCACCTTGATATCTAAGCACCAAACACAAGAATCAAAATATCTCCATGTCCTCCTAGCAGGCCCATAGTCTAAGTTCCTCCTTCAATGTAGGATTCGTTCATTAATCTTCTTCAGAGGGATATATAAGTCACTGGTCAAGGGCAGGCTTTTGTAAAGAGATGGTGCATCTTATGTTGTGTACAACATGAACCTTTCTGGGCCTCCTGCACTTGAGAGCTCCTCAGATGGGCATCCATCAGTCAAAACATGTTCCACCAAGCTACAGATATCTTCAGCCAGGGTAAAATAAATGCCAGTAAAGGTTGGTGAGAGAATGAAAACTCTTTTGTGATTTGTCAACTCATTCATGTTTGTTTTTAATAGAGAATGATTTTCAAGTGGCTACCACTACCACTGCATGTTAATTGTTTTAATGGGTGTGTTTTATGGCATATTTTGTTCACTGAGGCTAAATATTTTCCCATCAGCTAACTTGTCTTTATTATGCTTTACAACTGTCCATTTTACTCAGCCTGTTCCGAGTGGCTAGGCAGCAGTTCTGCAGAAAAGGACCTAGGGGCCGGGCTTACAGTGGATGAGAAGCTGGATATGAGTCGACAGTGTGCCCTTGTTGCCAAGAAGGCCAATGGTATTTTGGGCTGTATAAGTAGGAGCATTGCCAGCATCTCAAGGGACGTGATCATTCTCCTCTATTTGGCATCGGTGAGGCCTCATCTGGAGTACTGTGTTCAGATTTGGGTCCCACACTACAAGAAGGATGTGGAAAAATTGGACAAAGTCCAGAGGAGGACAACAAAAATAATTAGGGGGCTAGAGCATATGACTTATGAGGAGATGCTGAGGGAACTGGGATTATTTAGTCTGCAGAAGAAAAGAATGAGGGGGAATCTGATAGCTGCTTCCCACTACCTGAAGGGGGGGTTCCAAAGAGGATGATCTAGACGGTTCTCAGTGGTAGCAGATGACAGAACAAGGAGTAATGGTCTTAAGTTGCAGTGGGGGAGGTTTAGGTTGGATATTAGGAAAAACTTTTTCACTAGGAAAGTGGTGAAGCACTGGAATGGGTTACCTAGGGAGATGGTAGAATCTCCTTCCTTAGAGTTTTTAAGGTCAGGCTTGACAAAGCCCTGGCTGGGATGATTTAGTTGGGGATTGGTCCTGCTTTGAGCCGAGGGTTGGACTAGATACCTCCTGAGGTCCCTTCCAACCCTGATAGTCTATGATTCTATGTTCCCTCCCATCTGATGTTGACATTTGATCTGGCAGTGGAAACACAGAGGGTATAGAATGCTATGGAAAGCAAAGACCATGTGGACTCATATTAGTCTAAACCACAGCCTGGAAATGTGTTATGCATATACATTAGTCAGTGAAAGAGTTCTGCTTGGCAAATCTACCAGTCCAAAGGCCAGATGCTCTTTTCTTTCCCCCCACTAATGACTGTTCAAAATAATAGCTGCTTATGCATTGTCATGACTTGCTACACAATATATCAATGAAGAAATATTTCAACAAATGAAGGGGTACCAGTAGTGCTGACACACAACAGACTCTGCAATAACAGAAGCGAATGTGTCATCATAAAGCAGTAATTGATGTTTTAGGATGTCATTATTTCTGAGGGCAATAAGTTGCTTCAAATTCCAGCAAACCAGGACAATGCTACATCAGAAACTTCATGTTGCTTCTCAGCAGAATAATTCTAATATCTGATGGACTTCAAAGGACATTACAAACTTTAGCCACTTAAGAGCTGGTTTCCTTGCAACTGAAGTGTAGACCACACTGAGACAGAACATGGCAACAGTGTGACGGTGCACAGAGAGACTATGCAACAGCTTAGGACAGGAAGTGAAAGAGAATATCATATCCAATTGAAATGATAAAGAAATGGAGGTATATAGGTTGTAACAGATAATAGTGGGTGAAACCTTAAGAATCTCCATATTTGAGTTTAGAAAAGCAGCCAAAAGGTCTGGTAACAGTCTGATTAGAACCGCCTGGACTGCTTGAGTTACAGAATTGAGCTGGAAATCCCAGCAAAACAGGATTTCTCATAAGATCTCTGGCATATTAATCTTGGTCCAGCCAAAAAAAAAAAAAACCCACACATACACAAAATTATATTTGTGGTGTTTTGGCTGTTCTTTTACCAGTCCCTGGTGGAACCTAGAAGTGAAGACAGAGAGAGAGAGATTTCAAAACCTTCAAAAGCTTCCCTTTCAATTTAGTTATAAATTTTCAGGGTGCCGAGGTTTCTTATATTTTATGCACCTATTGTCTCACTGTGCAAATTACTTGAACTGGAATGGACACGGACACAAAGGCTAACACCTGTAACCATGCATATCATGACACCAATGGAGCTAAATATATATCCAACATTTCCAGAGTTACCAGTAATTTGGGCTGTCTCCATTTTTGGGTGTCCAAATACCTTAAGGAACTTGAGTTTCAAAAGACCCAGTGCTATCTGAAAATCAGATCTCTTTGAGATGTTTCAAGTTGGACTTCCAAAAGCACTAGTCTCTTTGGGAAATCTTTATAAATATTGAGAAACCCAGAGTTCTGAGTTAAATTAGTGATCAATAGAGTTGTTAAGGTTTTATTCCCTACTGCTTTGCATCACTGCATATCCACTGACCCAGAATGTATTGCTAATAGGCAAAATTAAATCTAATTAATAGCATGAAATGTGTGAGCACTAAGCAGTGGGCTCTATGCGTGATAAATACATGACAATCTGGAGTCCATGTTGGACTCTTGGATGCAATTATGGCTGTTGAGTAGGGCTGGCAGGTGTCCAATTTTCGACCAAACACCCAGTCAAAAAGGGACCCTCCCCAGCCTGGCAAAAATGAGTGAGTGAGTCAGGGTGGGGGGGAGTGAGTGGGGCAGAGCCTCAGAGAAGAGGGGGGGGAAAGGGTGTTCAATTTTGTTCGGTCAGAAAGTTGGCAACCCTAGTTGGGAATGTCAAGTTGATCCCCCGGTGGTCTTGTGTAAATGTGGTACTTCTATGGAAATGATTCCACAACATGTTCATTCACTATTTGGTGCTCTCGTGTACTCACACATCTCTCCCCTTGCACAATCTCCTTCCAGACTTGAGGTCCTTCATTGTCACTAGATGTTGCCATGACAAAAGAGACATTAAATATTCTATATTTCTCACCCACCACAAGGAACTTAGCAAAGCTGAATGAACAGAGAGTACACTAGACTGAGAATGGATTCAGCATGCAATCTGGATGCACAATGTGAAGGCTCAATGTATTTGAATGTCTCATGAATAAGATGATATAGCCATTCATCAACCAGAACTTAAGCTATCTGTGGTTTCTTGTTACAACAGAAGCTTCTTGTTTCCCTGAAACATTTTATTTCCCAACATTATTTTCTGTGAATAATTTTATCAGATTCCTTCACATTTGTTCACTGTCCTTCTTTCCCTTGCATGGTGAAAAATTGCACATCCCCAGTTGTTATTTAGGGGTGATATTCACCCGCTTTATAGACATCTATGCACAAAGTCCATGCACCATTTAAATTCCACTCAAACCCTATTTTGTGGATTGAAGTAAAATGTAAGAGCTGCATAAGCCTTGAGCTGTCCGTCTACAAAAAAAATGATTTAGAATGAAATCTCCTTAGGGCTCTATGACCTGGTCTTACCGTCTACATCAGGAAAGCACCTGGACCACTGTTGGCACTACACAGAGAATTATATTTAGAAAGAAACTGAAAGCACCATAATTGTGTTGAGATTTGTCACCTCATTTTTTCCAGGATTTACAGAAGCTATTTCCACCTGGTAACTAAACAGGATAGCAGTAAAATACTTCCTTTGAATGACACACAAAGCTGTGTCGCAAATAATGAGGCCCAATGCAAATAGGATGACGTCTTAGTTAACCGCTCGGTTCTTGCTCTTGGCTGTGACTAAGTGGTATCCTCCAATGTCTTTCTCCTCCTGCATTTTCTGTTTAGCATGTCTGTCTAATTGAACCAAGAAGTAGGGATGCTCACTTCAAACTCTGAGCATTTCCAGGAGCTGTCTACAGTTTTGAGCTGTTGAAAATTTACAGAGAAAGAAAAAGCCCCTCAGAAGCATTCAGCCACCCTGTACTTATTAATGTGTCAGAAATGACATGGTAAAGGTAATGGGGCCATTACACTATCACGAAGAATAAGGGCACAGTCTCTCCCCCGTGGATTGATGCTGGCCCAGATTCTTTAGTTTCTCCATTTGAATGTATTAAGAGAACTGAATGCAGGTGAAAGGTGGTTTGCAGCTCTAGAGATTGGAATCCTCTATTTCTCCACAGAGCAGTGATGACACAGGCAATGTACAAATCATGTGCCTCAGCCCTTTTCTGGGAATTCAGTCTTATATATAAAGCCCTTTTGAACTAAGTAAGACTTCCCAACAATTGTCATTTCGAGTGGCCATTGATGGTGGCTTTACTGCTAGAAACTGGACTTAGACCATCAACTCATTTCACCACAGACACCAAGTGGTAGGTAATGACTGTTGTTCATTACTGACATGGGCTTGATTCGAAAGAGAGGCTCCATATCCCATCCAGGAGCCTTCCAGCTCCTGTACACACACACAAACGCACACCTGTTACGATAGTTAAAAAGAAATAATCAGAGAACTTCACAGTCTGTCAGCTATGGGCCACTGACTCTTTGAACACAGTCGTGTGTCCCAAATTCATTCTATATGGTGCTCTAAAGGCCAAATATGTATCTGGCCTCCTTTATTGAGCCCACAGTCATTACCGGGAGAAAAAAAGGTGAGGGCCAAAATGATTAGTGTACCTCGGCATAGCTCCACTCAGATCATGCACACGAGTTAGTAAGATAAAGGTGTGTAAGCAATTGTACAAACAGACATTCAGTTACCTGTAGTACAATGTGTGCATTAAAGGAGGCCCTTTGAAAACATGGCCCTAAATATTACTAAGTTAGGTCTTTAGCCAAAATAACTGCATTCTAAAAGAACTCGGCTGCTCCTTCAGTTGATAGCCAGAAAAACCAAAGAATTATTTGCTTTAGTAAATCCCAACTGAGGATTTTTTTTCACTGACATAGAAGCAAGGCAAAAGCAAAATGTGAAAGTGAATTATTATAAGTTATGGGCTCCAGAGCCATCATTTCACTTCCCTCCGAGGTTACATACAGTCCTGTGGTTTCTGACTGCAGGGTCTGGTCCTGTTTATTATCCATCTGCTTCAGATACATGTAGGTTTCCATGAACTCTGTACACTGTGACTTCTTCAATGAAGTCTGACCAAACATGTTTTTAAATATTTTATTGGTAAGGGGAAAGGATTTAATGTATTTTCAACCCAAACCATCTATAGAATGAAATCCTTCCCCTCCACAGAGATTGACACAGTTGAGTAGGGAAATTTGCATTGCTGGCTTCAAGTAAATTAAAGTACGCTTCACTTTTTCCAAAAATGGATTGACATTTTCCATGAAAACCAAGGGCAGTTTCCACAGATGAAAATCTGCCATTTCGCTCCAAAGAGTTAGTTTTGATGCAAATATGCTACAATTTCCCTGCTTAAAACAAAATCCTATAAATGCACATTTTTAAAAAAAGATATTTTGACTCCTAATTAATATAGAGTCAGAGCCTGAGGAGCTGTATTTAGCATAGCTCCACTGAAGTAACTATGGCGGTGCCAATTTACCCCGGCTGAAGTTCTGAAAAATTACAGGAAATTGAGTACTTGGGTATACAAGTGTTAGGATTCGTATTTCCAATTAATTGCTGACCCTCTAAAAACAAGATTCAAGTTGAGGCTTATTCATAATAGCCTTTTTTTTTCTTCTTTCAAAAATGTATGTGGAGCTGAGACATTATTTAAGATTTTTTTCCCCACTTGACATATTTAGACTAGCTACTAATCAAGGAAAGAAATAGCATAAGCAAATTTCAATGGTGGATGAAGATTAATTGCTACACGTTGGTAGATTGTTTCCCCCCTGACTGCTAATCTACACTGAAACGTTGTGTTTTTGTTTTCATTTAACTGGAACGTGCCAAGCAGACACTAGCTGAAGTTGTGTGGTAGACATACAAGTAATTCGTTATGTACTGCAGTCTTACATTAACAAAGTTCCCCAGAAGCCAAGTGGAACCAGTTGTCTTACAGTGTGGTCACATTTGTTAACAAACTTTTCAACTGAGCTGCTGTTTTCCCCACTTGAGTCACTGATTTGCCCTGGCCGTAACATTGTTGTGGGTTTGGGGTTTCTTTGTTTGCGATTTTTTTTTTCCTTCCAAAACTCCTGAGGAATATTCTGTGTCATGGCTGAAATATGCATCAGAAAGTTTCAAAGTCTATGAACCAGCTTGAGGAACTTAAAAGTAAATGTGATGCCTTGGAAAAGGCTATTCTCATGCACATGCAGAAAAATGTCTGTGTTCCTATAAAGAAAAAGAAATGTTTGGGGGTTACACAATATGGAAGGCTTATGTAAGTAATGAGGAAAAAGTGGAATATGCTACTGTGACCTCTGATCAGCTCATAACAGGTCCATCAAACCAGACACAAAATCCAAACCTGTCATAGTCTATATTTTCCCACCATGCAGGGGGGAGAAGTTAATTGTGAGAACTGACAAGTGAGAATGAGGAACTACAAAGGTTTATCGTATTTCAAAATAATTCACACTAGCCAGGTGAACTTTCTTCCATTGAACAACTGTCTTCAAAGGAATTTTTATAGTGAATTCCAAGGCTTTTTTTCTTGCTCAGAAGCCATCATGAAAATCAACCCAAAGATAGCAGACCACAAACTGAACGTGAATCAACCGTGTGATGCTATTGCGAAAAAGGCAATTGTCATTCTGGGCTGTATTAACAGATGTCTCATATGTAATGCACTGGAGGTAATTGCTCCATTCTGCTTGGCACTAATGAGGCCTCAGCAGGAGTACTGTGTCCAGTTTTGGGTACCACGCTTTAAGAAGATGTAGACAAATTGGAGAGAGTCCAAAATAGAGCAAAAAAATGATGAGATTTAGAAAACATAACCTGTAAGGAAAGAATTGGTCCTCTCTATAGAAGAGAAGGTTGTAGGTGGACATGATAACAGTCTTTAAATATATAAAATAATGTTGGAAAAATGACAATGATCAATTTTATAAGCCTATATAAGAAAAAGACCCCAAAATGGGTACTGTTCCTATAAAATCGGGACATCTGGTCACCCTAAGTGGAGGTTGTCTTGTGATGACTCCCTGGTGCACAGGTTTTATAACACAAGCATCAAAGAGCATGCCCCCCTTGTCAGCTGTCTCAGTAGAGAGGCTGAGGGCTGGGCTTTCCTAATCAACGCTAAGACACCTAGTTGGGGCACAAAGGGGAAGCTCCTACCACCACTTCTCTGTTGTACCTTCTGCATGTATTGGTGGAGCACTTCTGTCTCCAGTGCTGCCAGTGACGAGCATCGAACTCGCAAGAGCACTGCTCAGTCATGGAGGTGGAATTTTCAAAATGCTCAGACATGGCTTAAATTTCTCCCCATTGTAGACAACATGGTAAAATTCCCACTAACTTCAGAATATGACCGGCATGAAGCACTTTTGAAAATCCCACCCTAGATTTACGCAGACACATACACACAAAATTAAGACAGAAAACAATTAATTCAATGAAGATAAGATACTTACCAACTTTGGGCCAGTTCTTATAGACACCAGAAAAAATCCTGAACCTGGACACACCTACTATGTGAAAAATGTGACGTTCTCCAAAAGCATTGTCAAATACCTGCTGACAAGCAATGAGCATATTAATAGATACTGGATTTGCAGTTACACAATATGGCATCCATACAGACTTCATCTTCATCACAGCCACATGTGGTTGTGTCTCATCTTTCGGTCCCTCGCCAGGATTCCGCACTAAACAATATTTAGTGCAAAAATTAAAATCAGTCACATACTTGTAGGACTTCCACAATAAAGCAAGATCAGAGCAATGGAAACTCTGACTCAGACTCCCTGTGTCACAGCCATCAACACATTTTTCCATCTGGAAAAATATGGGCTTAGCAGGGTACCTGGAAAATTAACAAGTCCAGGTGCTAATGGACCTAAGGGAAAACAAATTCTGTAGTTGAAGAACACACTGCATAGCATCCTCCCTACCATCGAAAGTACAGAATTAAAGCATCACTGCTATTAAATTATGGAGTCGCATGCAGCACTTCATTCTGTGTGCTACACATCCCTATACAGAGGGCCATCCCAAGGTGTATGCACCACTTATGTCCCACTTACGCTCTATTTTGCACATCATGAGCATTGCCCTTTGTGAACACTTGTAGAGGAAACGTCACAATGGAAATTGTGTGTCAGCAGTTATGGGCTCAGCAATCCAGTGCAGTCCCAAATCACCATTTCATCCAAGTTTCATCAGCTCAAAGGAAAGTGAGAGATGAAGGGAAAAGAGGGAATAATTTTTTTTAATTAGCATTTCCTAACTAAAAAACATCCCTTGTAGAGGCAGTGGTTGGGGGCAAGGAGTGAGGAGACCTGGGTTTTGTTCCAAGCTCTGCCATTGATCTGCTCTGATTTTCAGCAAGTTGATTTTCCACTCTGTGCTTCAGTTCCCCATCAATAAAATGCGGCTACGTTCCTTTGTAAAGTCTGTGGATAAGAAGCGTAGAGAACTAAGTGTTTATTGTTAGAAAGAGGCTTACCCTTCTGACACCTTCGTGTTTTCATTGAATAAGGCACTGAAGCTAATGAACACATGAGGCAGAACCAGAAATGTTTGTATTTTTAAAAGATCCAAGGTAACAAGGAGGAAACGATGAAATGCAATGGATGGAAAGTCAGCCTGTTTAGGATGTCATGCACTTTGCTAAAGCACATGGAAGAAAGTGGTCAGTGGGCCACTGCATCAATTTAATAATTCCTGGGCATGGAAAAAATGCTATGAAATCCCTTAGAGGGAAAACTCAGCCACTGAAGAAGATGGAAAGAAATACAAACAGAATTAGCAACATGGTGTTTTGATTGTTGTAGTTTAGGAAATGTGGAAACTGAGGAAATTAGATGAAAGGAGAACTGAATCAAATTATCCTTTTCAGCCTAACCATTTACACAAATTAGATGTTGGTGGACTCCCAGGGGAGATTCATATTCCCATGTATGCATCAGTGCTCAGTTTACGAAGTAGTACATTAAAAGAACCAGGGTGGTCTTTTTGTTCTCATGCCTTGGTCATGTTACTGGGCCCATAACAATCTGTCTACTTTAAACTGAACTGAAGAACAGGAAATGTCACTGCTAAATTTGCACAGGCCTCCATTCTCAATGCTTTCTCAAAGCAGAGGTTCTCTGCTTGTATCACTCTGTTGGCCATTGAATAGGACAGGAATCCTCTGTCTTAACAACATAAAGTTTCTAACAGCATAAAGTGCAAGAGTTTTCCTTATTGACTTATTGACCGAAAGAGCTACCGCTTCAGGCACTGAGTTCTAAAGCAGATAAAGATAATTTTAACAAGACAAACTCAGTTTTCCTAGGTATTCCAAGAACTGAAGGAGAGCGGAATGCATACATTTCCCTTTCTCTGTTTTGTTTTTTTAATAATTCAGGCTCACTGTACCTTGAACTCCTAATCTAATCAGGCTACTTTAATCTCAAGTCA
Organism: Mauremys reevesii; assembly: GCF_016161935.1. Classification (NCBI taxonomy): domain Eukaryota; kingdom Metazoa; phylum Chordata; order Testudines; family Geoemydidae; genus Mauremys; species Mauremys reevesii. The sequence continues at coordinate 39,565,460 of NC_052637.1, read as the reverse complement.
TTTACCATTGAACAGACCATATGACACCAAAACAAGAAAGTATTTGCCTCAGACCTCTGATTTTCTTACCAAGGAATAAGGAGACTCCTTTCCCTCCATCCCTACTACTCAATCTCCCACAATGCCTAATCAAAAAGATGAGCTTTATACCATGTGTGGAAGGCCAAACAGATTCAGGTTGTTTCAGTCCAAGCAGGTGAGTGGACTCAAAAGTCAAGGGACCCTCACAGACTTTGCTTGCCAAGATCTCACATTTACCATTACTTGTAATCGCAGTAAATTGGCATGAGACATTATCTCATGCAGGATGATCCTAAGCCATTCAAGGCTTTATATGTCATCTAAATCCAGCTAAGAAGCTAACCTATTCCTCAGTTATCTTAATGAGAAGTGTTAGGCAAATACCTGGAAACCCGTTATGGTCTCTGCCATCTCCTGTGAGTAGTTCAGCCAACCCACCATATTCGCCTCAGTTTTTTCCAGACTGAGGTTCAGCCACGCTCTGTCCCATGCCCAAATCTCAGTCAAACACCAAAAGTGCCATCAAGGCAGAAGAACAATTACTCAACATAATCTTTTGAGATAAAGCTGCTTAAGGGCTCAGGCCATCTCTTTGCACAGATATGTCAGCAGCAATACCTTCTGTCCATACAGGCCTGATATGTACCTTTTCCTCATGGCCAGTAGTTCTGCACAAGGAAAGTGTCTATTTAATGAAAGCTCCACTCCATTCCTATAAAATTACACTAGGAATCCTATTCCCCCACATGTCCTAAGAAATCCAGTTTGTGTACGCAGGCAAGTACAAACCATAAATGCTGAGTAAACACGGAGGAAGAGCTCATCCAAACATGAACATGTTGCCAACCATGGATAAAGTGCATCTGATTCTTCTGCTAAGGAGGGAAGTCAAATTATACCTCAATCTGTAAACAGAATGAGTACATTTTGTTCACTTTCCTGTTCTTATAATCAATGTATTATGAAGAGCTGCCATCAGTGGAGGGTTGTACAATCAGCAGTAAAAAGAGTATAAGCAAGACTAGCCTTACTAAGGAATTGACTTGAGGACTATATTCACTTGATATCCAGTTAACTGTCCTGATCCACCATTGTTGCCTGGAAAAAAACAGACTATTATTGAAAACTGCTCTGCTAGTAACTGTGTGTGTGTATGTGTTTATAATATATAATATATAACTGTGTATATGGTGTAAATACACATTTGTAAGCAAATAATATGTACTGTATGTAAGCAAATATAGAACTATTCCAGCTCTAGCGTAGTTTCATGAAAGTTCTCCAACTAGTCTTTTATGATTATTATTATCATTTGAACACAAATTTCCCTTTCTTTGCTGGCAGTCTCCCCTGGTAATTACAGCAAATAAAAGGTGGGTGGGGAAGCCATCTTAATTCAATCACCATCAGTTTGTTGACTTTTGACTTAGCATGTTTCACACTTCAACATGAAGAAATTTACAGAAGCCCAGGTAGTGCCATGGCATCTTTACATGTAAGAACCACTTCAGGTGATTTTACTAACTCTCCACTTTGGGCATTAGAAAGGGACCCCAGTTTAAGACAGAGTTCAAAATTGGCAGCTCATCTCCGAATGTTCTTGTCCATGATATCTACAAAACATATTATGAAAATCCAGGGGCTATCAAAATCAGAATGCTAAAGCTTTTGAACAAACCTGTATTTCACCTGTCTCTAATCAGCTCCTTCCCAAATATCCAGAGTTAGGTTCTAAATTCCCCAGTGCAGAAAACAAAACAAAAAATAGGAGTTTAATTTTCTTGGCTCCCAATGTCAACATGAAGGAGACTGCATCATTGTGTTCAGCTCATGTTGTTAATACACATGCTTACAAGTGTCTCATTCAATGTATTTGCTCAAAGTGCTTCCAAAGAGAGACAAAAGAGAAAAGAAACCACCAGGTTTCTGGGTTTAATGTATGTGATCTGACAACACACATCTATAAGGTTTTCTATAGAAACACACAATTCTGGCAGTGTTCACTAGAACTTTAGTTCTCTTGGTTTCATGTGGATCTTACTCAATATGCCAGAGCATTGCTTGGAAATAAATACTTTCACGCCATTCTGAGTGAAAATATCAAGGTCTGACATACCTTCTTATAAAGCTACTGTAAATTGGAATACTTTCTAATGTCTCTACTCAGACATACTGAGAATCTTCCAGTGCAATTGGCTTCTGGTTTGTTTTGTTCTTTAAATATGTCTGCCCGATTTATACTGTCCCAGATCGTCAGCTGGTGTAAATTGACATAGCTGTACTGAAGCCAACAGAACTATACTAATTTACCGCAGCTAAGGATCTGGCCCATTATTATCAACTCCTCATGAGAGGCAGCCTGGTCCAGTGGATAAGCACTAGACTGAGCTCTCTTGTGGCTACTGTAATATAAATAATAATAATGTTAGAATCAAAAAGTCTGTTGCCTTTCCCATAAGTTAACTGTTACCTTGAAAAAGATCTACCTGAAACTGGCTTACCATCCCATTCAAGATGGCTCCATTTGACCCCTACATGACACAGCCAACTAGAGTGACCAGACGGCAAGTGTGAAAAATTGGGACAGGGGGTGGGGGCTAATAGGAGCCTATATAAGGAAAAGACCCAAAAATCGGGATTGTCCCTATAAAATCGGGACATCTAGTCACCCTACAGCCAACCTTCATTGTTGTCCTTACCGTATGACCTATAAAACGTAGATACAACGACATTCATCAAAGGGTGAGGAATTATTCGTCTCATAGCTATGCACATCCAAATGTGCCATGCATTTGCTTGCACGGAATGGGGCCTGCTTCCATTTACAGCAATTAATCACTATTGCATCAACTGTTTCATGATTAGGAACAGAACAGATGTGTTTCCACTAACAGGTCCCCAAGTGGACCTTATCCAACGTCTGTGAAGTTAATGGAGATTACATTGCCTAAGTAAAGTTTTAATTTTCAGCATCCTCCCATTTCTAGCCACACTACCAAGCAAGCAAACAAAATAAAGTGGGAATCCTGTTAGAGACAGAGTTACAGTATGCAGGAGAAACTTACTGCCAAATAATAAAATGTGTCCACTCATTTAATGTGATTAGTAATAGCTAAAACTTGCATTGGTATTTTTACAAGGATCTGAAATAAAACTTTAAAATAAGCATGCAGACCTCTTTATACTATGGTGGTAATTCCAGGTTCTAGACTTCCCCCAATTAATCTCAATATTTCAGCAATGAAAGGGAGTGGCAGCTGGCTCCATGGGAGAATGTCTGCCTTCAAAATATTGTTCCATCTCAGGAAGTTTTCACACGCAGCGGTTGCCATTAAAAAGTCAACGCTTCTAACAGTGGCAAGTATGAAGCAAACTTTTGGGTGCTATAAAAATAATGACTAACTAATGATGGTAATAATAACAGTTATTGCACAGTGGCATTTTATCTATCTTTCTACCTTAGGGTTTTATCCTGCTGCCTGTCACCATAGTATCTGAGGACCTTCCCTTTAAAATTAAGAGCAGTAGTGAGGTTCCTAGTGGAATTTATAGAGTCTCTGGCTCTTCCATCTTTCGAGAGTAAAAAACTAAATGCTGATGGTAAGTAGAAGAAATGTCAAATTGTGGGTGGTGGTCTTGCTACAGCGGTAAGGTTTTTTTCAAAGAGGAAGATTTTGCAGCATTTCCTAACACTGGTCAGATTAAGGTGGAGTCACCTGATCTTCTCTGGAGGTCTTTACTATTGTTATTATTTATTATTTGCAGTATGGTAGCACTGAGGAGCCCTAACCAGATCCTCACAGTTGAGGCTATTTTGTCCCCAGTAGAGTTGGTTGGGAATTTTTCTAAGAAACGTCTTTTCATCAGAAAGTGTTGATTTGTAGAAACTGAAACTTTTCATAGGAAAGGGTCCTCTTCAATATATTTCTCAACTCAAAATATTTTTGAAAAAAGTTTCAAGATTGTCAGAACATTCCATGTCAACATTTTCAAAACAAAAATTCAGTTTCTGTGGTTCAAAATGACGTTTCATTTTGAAATTGAAACTATAGTAAAAATGTTTTAAATGGTGGTAGAAATCAAAATTAAACAGTTCAAAATCATCAAAACAAACAAATCAAACTTTGATTGAGTTTAACTGATTTTTTTAGATTTTTGGTTCATGGAAAAAAATTGAGATTTCAAATTTTCTCTCCTATTTGGGACAGATTTTTTTCTTTTTAATTTCACCAATTTGGTGGGATGGGAAAACCACCTAGTTTTCTAGTCCCCACCTCTCATGGACTTTGAGCTCTACATTGTCCCAGAGGAGTGGAGCTATCTCAGCAGTTTATACATCGTAATTGGTCTTTAATATAGCTGGAGCTTGAGCTATTAATTGCTTCAAAGGTTAGGACCAAAACCTTAAATTAGCATCTGAAAATTACTGGCTGCCAGTGGAGGAACTTGAGCACCCGCTTGATGTGACTGCAGCAGCCTACATCTTGGAGGAAGTAGACAGCTGAGATGCTACTCTTGTTCCTTATACATAGAACAGAAAATAACGGAGAGATCTTAGATCTGTTTGGGTTTTATTGGTAGAAGCTGACATTTTAATGGCAAGCTATGTGTGTGAGTGTGTGCGCTTGCATGCATGCTTGTGGTGTCCCTGTGTCTTCACAGTAGTCCCTTATGGATCAGACCTTCAAGATCTGTTACAAAAAGGATATAGGGGTTTTTTTAAATATCCTCTAGATTTTCATAGATGTGACTCAAACCTCCTCCCTGGTGCTTAGTAGCTTCTCCCCAAGCTCTCTGTGCATGGGTTGGGTCCTGGGTTCTTTTTTGTGATGCCTGGTGTCTCCACACAAGGTAACTCCTCATTGTGGCTGTCACAGGAAGGGTGCTATCCTTTGTGGAAACTGCATAATGCTACCACTGCTGGTAACAAGTCTAAAATCCAGCACAGTAAAGTACATCCACACAAACCCCAGCAAAGAAATGATGCACCCAAACTAACAGTGTAACAAAGGAGGACTTTACTGGGAACAGGGAAATAAGATGTGGGGACGGAAAGGGATAAGGTTAACTAATATGTATTAAACCGTCATAAATCAACAGATTCCCACCTCCCATCACTCAGAACTTTTCCCAGCCTCCAGCTCCCTCCCCAGTACCTTCCCAGGCAGATTGTAAGTTGGGGATGAGTCCAGAGACAAGTGCTGCACTGCTGTGAATATTAGCCAGCTTAAGCAAAAGAGGAGGTCCTTGTACAGTGTCTTCAGCCATGGTTGGTCAGGGTCCTCCCCTGTCTCCCTGGACTGGCGTCCTGTGGAGGTCTCGGCTATTTGGTAGCTGGTGCCAGGTTGGATTTCTGCCACTGTAGTTTCCTCAGGGCTGGAGCTGCCTGACCCAGGCCCCAGGTGGCACAGCAGTTGACAGACTCCCTTTGTGGAGAGTGGGAGTTAATCAGTGAGTCCCACCCTGAGCAGTGGTGCTACTCTCTCAGCTCCTCAAACTCAAAACTGAAATGAAAACTAGTCTCTTTGTCTCTGAGTCAGGCTGTCTCCTCCCACTGAGGATCTGAGCAACCTGGGCTCATCATTAGCCCAACAAACTGCTTTTCCATATCACCCCATGCACAAGCCTCCATATTGGTCTCAGCGGGGGGGGGGTTAGTACATTCTGTCCCCAACCCTCATTCCAAGCCTGTGGGGAAATGTCGTCAGAGGTATCTCACAGCCACTGTTGTTGTAGTCCAAAATGGTAGGACCCACTAGAAGCTCAGTACAGCATTCCAGGAGCAGGTAAACTCCAAGTAAACTTACACAGAGAATTAGACCTCTGCTATAGCATTCTACAGAATTGTTTTAAAATCCTATAAGGATCACATTCTCTGTTAAATTCTATAAATTTTACCAAAAATTTCTATGGATCCCTCTTGAATTTCTATAGAATATTATTGGTTTCGGTTCTGTTAAATTGCATTGGCTTTTTCATTAAGATGTGGGAGGTTCATAGCCTCTGTAGTATGCAACCACTAGAAGGCATTGCTGAGAGGTGTCAGGGCAATAGCTTGGATGGCAGTATTTGGCCACTAGAGGGTGACAACCTCGGCGCTGATTCATATACACACTGTAAGAGCAAAGTCAGACACACCAATATAGTGTGTTGTTATTTAGATTGCATTAACTCAATATCGTTTACTCAGTCCCTGCACGAAATTCTTGCAATATGAGAGAACGGAAAAAAGATTAAGTCTCTCACATACACAAAAATAACACTGCCCACAAAAAAACAAAATTAAAAAATGGTCTCCTTAGCCATGTCTCTAAAAAAAGCCTCCCCCAAAGTGTCACGTTTCTAATTAAGGCTCAATAAATTTGAATAAAGTGAGAAAATCACATCTGGGCTCTTGCCGCTATGAAGCTTGTTACCACAGCATGCGTGAGGTTACGTCTGGGACGAACTTCTCAGCTTTGCTCACACATGGGAGCGGGTATGAAATAAAACCCAAGAGTTTTTACTCTCCACAATAAAAGCCAAGCTAACATAAAATAAAATTAATTGCAACAGCAGTGACTGCTTTCATTTCCCAATGAACTTTTTGTACAGTACCAGTAATCAAGATCAGTTTTTTTCCCCTTCAGAAAATGTTTCAGCAGAGCAAAACTACAGATTCTTAAGATACATGTACACATCTGTTCTTCCAAATGATCAACATTACATCCATCTCTGTGTGCTATGCAATTAATCATCCCAATGTATTTTGCTTTGTAGTTTTGTACAAATCCGGTTGTTTATGGCTATTTGTGTAATAATAATATTTTCCACACCGACAGCAGATTGTGTAACAGAAGTGAAGAATATTATATCCAGTTCACTGCTGGAAAAAGTTAGGTAGGAAGTTGGAATTTGGCCTGTACTGGAGTGAAGATAAGGGAGGCGTGATTATTATTAATTATATGCAGCACTTTTACATCTTCAGAGCAAACAATTATCACAACACGACCCCCTTTTCACAACAAAAATTACTACATGACCCCAGGAAGGGGGACTGAAGCCTGAGGCCGGGCGAGCCCCACCACCCTGGGCTGGGAGGCCAAAGCTGAAGCCCAAGTGTTTCAGCCTTGGACAGGGGGTCTGTCGCCCGGGCCACGCCGCCCAGGACTGAAGCCAAAGCCTGAGCCCGGCCATCCCAGGCAGTGGGACCAAAGCCAAAACCCAAGGGCTTCAGTCTTGGACAGGGGCCTATAGCCGGAGCCTGATCCCCAGACGAGCCCATTAAAAAGAGGTTTGTGACCCACGTGGGGGTCCCGACTCAAAGTTTGAGAACTGCAAGTCTAGTGACACAGGCAAGCATTGCCACCTCCATGTTGAATGTACAGCAAACCAAGACACGTCCAAAAGTTATGGTTCTTCCTTTCTTTTCTGTCTACATTTGTATCCCACACTCATCATCATTGTATACCCTGATGAGTCCACAAGACCCACTCCCCTTCCCCCCATTTCAGTTGACTTACGCCTCAGGAAGATCTTCCGTCCACCAGTCTTTCTGCTGTGACGTGTATGATATACAATATTTTAAATGAAAATAGACTAACCACAGCCCTTTGAGATACTTACCCCAGAAGAACGTCTTACAAGAGATCACCCAAGATTGGTGACGGGCACATTATGAACCCAGCACCTTTTGGGTTTGCTCAGCACAAATGTTGCTTCTGTGCTGGTCAAGACAACTGGCCTGAATGCCAGCACAACACATCAAGTAGGGGGGCAGCACTCTGGTGAGGTTTCCACTTCTGTCACTGCCGCTGGGTCCAGAACATGGGCTAGATAGGAGCAGGAGATGCTAGCTAATGGTGGAAGGGAATAGAACCTATTGATTAGAGCAAAGTCAGTGTCCAGAATTCTGAGTTCTGTTCCCGGCTTTGTTGCCCAAAGTCACATATCCAGTTAGTAAGTCATTTACACTTATTCACATCAAGCAATGCCTTACATGGCAATAGCACCTCAATGTAATGAGGTGCTATTCAATGTGAGTAAGAGTGCAAGACTCTGGCCCTTACTCCCTAGATGGTTCTGTTTGCCATGTTGTAAAATGAGGATAACATGATAGCAGTATTCATTCTTCTCACAGGGCTGCTGTGAAGCTTAATTAATGCACAAGATGATCCTGCAATGGAAATATAACTCATGAGCACGCAAGGTGACTCATATTTTGTGATTGTCACTATAATAGGTAAAAACCTATTAATGAATTGATCTTCATGGCAAAAAACTATATCAGCTTTATAGCAGGTAGTAACAGTTGAGCTGACAAAGAAGCAGAAATAGTGCACAGTTCCTCCAAGGATATAGGCCCTGATCCAGCACAACACTTGAGCATGTGCTTTCATGCCGCACTACGTTAGGGCGCTAGTCATGTTTGCATTTCCTACTGACAGCCATCATGAGTGAGAGCATGTTCTTAGCAGTAAATAATTATCATGGTGGTTCTTTTTATTTAAAAAAAAAATCTTTATTTCTTTGGAACAACATGACTCAGCAGTTTACCTGACTAAGCCTGAATTAAAACAATGTCTTTATATCTAAATGCCAACTTAGTGTATATTTAAAATGCAACAAGATCAGAAGATGGCGAAGCTTTTGCATATAAATATGAAGATTTTCCTAACCCACCCATGGGTTGGCATTTTGCTCCTGAAAATTTATCAACAGGAAAAGGTAATGGAATGACAAAGATTTTTTTTTTTTAATTTGGGGGCTGGAAAGGGAAAATCAGTTGAGTCACTTTGTAGGGAAATTAGTTTTGTTCTCAAGCTTTATTTGCTCATCACAAAAGCTTTTAGATCTTGCTCACGTTTTTTTGTCATGCTTTGGAACTCCGTCAAGCCCCATACCTGGCCAACTAGAGGCACTGATCTGGCAATTAAACTCACCCTCCCTAACCATCTTGGCAGATTTCGACACTGTTCCTGCAAATCCTTGAGCAGCATGGAGCGGTGCAGGATGTGTAAGGTTGAGGTGCCCGAACACAAGTGAAGGCTATGAGAGGGCATGAGGAAAGTTGAACTTAAGCATTGTCCTCCACACTGAATTTCAATAACAAATTTCAACTCCTTTGTGCGTCCATTCACCCATAAAATCACATGGTAAAAAAGGAGAGGGTGGAGGTGTTTGAGACGCTTTGGTGGCCAGTTCCCTACTGATTAGCAGCTATCATTGTCATGTACACCTTTGCCTAATGGCTAAAACTGATGTAAGTCAATCCATTATGCTGCATGGCATATGGTGAAGAGCCGCATCCATGATCATGAGTGCCATCCTCATCTTGCCAAGAAGGTGCCTGGCTGTACCTTCCCATGTTAGGCCTACTCTTGCTACCAGAGAAGAGTAGCTGGCTGGCCATGTAGCAGTGGATTATCATGATCTTCACTGCAGCATCAGAATTCTGTGTCCCGCTCATCACCTTACACTTACACTGCATGGTACTGTGCAAAATCTAGCCCACAAGTGGCATTTAAAAAGAAGAATACAATAAAAAATTATACAATATCCCCCCCCACTGACCTACACACACACACACACACACACACACACACTAATTGCTCATGAGGAGTTGTGTATACCAAGCATCTTATCCAGGCCATTTTTCACGTTGGTCATGTTTCTTCCTGGGTTTTCATACATTTTAAGGCCAGAAGAGACCATTGTGGTCATGTAGCCTGATCTCCTTCATAACACAGGCCACAGAAAGGAAAAAAAGAAAGAAATGTGTATTTGCATATTTTAATATAGTATGTTCACATTTTTATTAAAGAATATAACATTCAACAGGCTATGATACAACAATTCAGACTGTTTGGCAGCAATATCCTAGTTTCCATTTGTTTGAATGTAAGATTTAGGGTGTGGAAACTTTCTGCTTCCTTGGAAACTCTTCTGAAAATGGGTTTTCACTCAATTCAGCATCTAAGTGTTTAAGAGGTGACTGAAATTCTGAAAATGGTCAGACAGTTTTTGTGCCATTGGCAGCTCCCATAAGCTTCTCACTATGTGAGTGGGGGATGGGGTGGGAGGAAAATCCATATTCTTAAAAATGTAGCTTCGTTTTATTTTTTGTCTTTCTCTTCTTCGTGTCCTTTGAAAAGCAGGAGCTGAAAACAGCACGTTACTTTTCACATGGAATTATTATTCACCCTCTGCATCAAATATTCTACATATGCAGCTTCCTCTTCATTTCTGATGTGATTGCTCAGCACAATTGATTAGATGTGGCTGGCTAAATGCTCTGTTTATCCAAAAGAAGCTTTAGTAGATGACCACCGCCATACCAGGGATAGGTGAGGTTTGGCTTAGTGCTCTAGCATCTGGAAGTATATTTCAAATGAAGACAGATGGGTGTTGCCTTTTATGGGCCTGAAATGAAAAGGGTACTTAGCATCATAGTCCTCCTCTACATGGACAGATCGGTTTTGTGGCACTGTGCAACAGCATTGTTGCAATCCAGCTGGTGCTTGTTGATACTTTGCCCAAAGACAAGAGTTTATACATAGAAGGACAGTCATGGGGGGGAAATCTTTAAAGATGAGCAAGAGAAACCCAAACCAAGAAACAAAATCACCAAAGACTTAGGGCTTGTCTACATGAACGTTTAGTTTGCAGCAAGACGGAGCGTGAATTCTACCCCACACTAGCCTGCCACGGACTGTGCTATGCTCTAGTCTTGTTTCAAAGAGGACTAGATAAAAAGTGTATTAATGGAATCTCAATGCATGTCCTCAGGGTCCACACAGACAGCTAGTCTGTGGCAGGCAAGTGAAGGGTAGATTCACATCCCAGCTTGCCATGAACTAATTGTTACTGTAGACAAGCCCTTAGAAATCCCAAAGCAGGAATAAAATTGCTGGAATTTAGAGTCTGTCCAGTAAAAAATATGGCTTCCCTTCCTCCAAACCGGGGCTGGATTTTCCTCTTATTTCTGCCTGATTTATACAGGCATCACTGAGAGATGAATTCCGCCCGAAGTTCTTTGTCTGAAGCTTCTGCCTTCCCAAGCTCCAATCCTAGACTGAGGGTAGATGGAATTCTTATTTTGGCAAGAGGCCTCCACCAAGATCAGGCCCACTGTGCTAGGCAGTGTATGTACACACAGTAAGACACAGCCCCCGCCCTGAAGATCATAGAGACCTAAACAGACAAAATGTGGGAGAAAGGAAGAACGATCATTCCCATTGTACAAGTATGGAACAGAGGCATGGAGAGATGAAAGGACTTGCCCAAGGTCACACAGGAAGTCTGTGACGGAGCTGGAAATCAAATCCAGGTCTCCTAAATCCCTCCCCTGTACCTTAACCACTAGACCATACTTCCTCGCAGAGCAACCTTCTTTTCAAAACATCTGTCCTTTCTTTTCTTGTTGGACTGTGGCCCCATAAGCAGGAGATGGTACGAGGCATAGAGGGACCAGAACTCCCAAAAAAGGGGTAGTACAATATGACTCTTGATTTGTAAAGTGTTTTGGGTTGAAAGGTGCTCTAGTATCATGTATGTAAAACACAGCAATGATCACTATTGTGCTAGAGTCATAATTATTGTTCTATTAATGTTTTGATTCATATTTCATATACTGTATAGGTGAGACACTATCACATTTTAATAGATAACTATTGAAACCTGTGTCCAAATAACTTTCTCTTTATAGCTGTAGTTGAAATCCAGTTGACAGGATGGAGAATCATTCTATTTACCATGATATGAAATATTTTTACACAGTAATCAGAAAGCTAATCAGTTTTGAGCACCAGTTTCCATAAGCTGTCTGCCTAGTTCACAATGCCTGATTTATCCATCCACCTGTCTTTGCTTTCTGTTCTTTCCCCATTTCACTTCCCTTTCATATATTTGCATGCCTTACCTTTGGTTAACCTTCATTATACAACAACAAAAAATCCTGAACAAACTAACATTGAGAAGGTTAAAGAAATAATTCTTTTCCGAATGGAAATATCTCAAATTCCTCAGCAAAACCATGAGAAACTAATCTTAAATTTGATCAGATTTTCATAAGCGATTTTAAGTGGTGATTCATGCTTTCCTAGTAAAGAAAAGTAAACTTTATTACAGTTTGGGTATCTCTTCTTCAAAAAGAAGGCATTATTTGCTTTGCTACCTTTGTTGTTCCAGCTAGCGGAGATATATCTTAATTCTCAATTGTCAATGCATTATGAATATTAATAGCTCTCACTGAAAATGGAAGGCATATTTAATGCTCAAGTCACACACAGAAACTTAACATTTTGTATTTGCCTACAAAGGGGAAAAACACAATAAATGGCAGATTGCTCCCGAGACAGTTTGTGATCAAACCAAAAGGGCTTTCTGAGCTTCACAGTGAGTTGATACAGGGATAGGCCAGAAATATTCTAATGAAATATCCTGGGGTAGTGCCCATGTCAAGGGCATTAGCCTGGCCTCCTGTTTTTGTAATACACATGCTTCCCGGAGCTGAGTCTAGATTAGTAGCTGGAGCACATGCCATGGCACAGAATTTTCAGTTGTCATGGGGCAGCATTTCCTTTTATGCCCTGGCTGAGGTCTTGTTGTTCCTCATCAGGATTTTCGTTAAGGATTTTGGTAGGTCTCTCTGATTAACTAACCCACCGTGTTTGAAATCAATCTCATAGGGCCAGATTTTGATCCCCTTTCTCATGGTGACTAACACCTTACTTCATGAGTAATTGATTTTGACTGTGATTTGTGGGTAAGTATCAGAATCTGGCCCACTGCGTATCATTGCCCATGTCTGGTATAGCATATTATAACTATGCTGCAGTGCAAAAACAACGAGCAGTCCTTGTGGCACCTTAGAGACTAACAGATTTATTTGGGCATAAGCTTTCGTGGGCTAGAACCCACTTCATCAGATGTATGAAGTAAAAGATACAGGAGCAGGTATAAATACATGAAAGGATGGGGTTTGCTTTACCAAGTATGAGGTCAGTCTAATGAGATAAATCAATTAACAGCAGGACACCAAGGGAAGAAAAATCACTTTTGAAGTGGTAAGAGAGTGGCCCATTACAGACAGTTGACAAGAAGGTGTGAGTAACAATAGGGAGAAATTAGTAATGGGGAAAAAGTGGTTCCTGGATCTAAAATCTGTGCTCCAATTACTAAGCCTGTTTCTCCATTATCTGCTAGATTGTCTTTACTTTAAAAGATATTTTATCCATTTACAGAAGCCCATTTAGGATTGAAAATAAGTCCCTATCTCGCCCTTCTCTTCTGGCTTGGGAATGAAGGGTATCAGTTGCAGGAACGCAGTATGTTTGAGTGATGATGGCATTGTAATGCAGACGTCAGACATCAAACTAATGTCTCATGAGTCTCGGGGGTACCAGAAGGATGTGCTATGAGAGGAACATGAACATAGGCCCCAACCATGCAAAGACCCAGGCATATGCTTAACTTTACTGTGAGAAGCCCCATTGACTTCACTTTATGATAAAGTTAAGCACACTCATAAGTCTTTGCAAGGTTGGGACCTTAAAGCAGAAGCTAGCAAAGATGAAAGCTGGCTGGTAAATGTGTCTGCCTTGTTGAGAAGGAATGGGAAAGCTAAACTAACAATGAGCACAATGAGCCACTATCTCCAATTTAAGAAACTCCCTATCCTCAAAATGTTTTAGCTGAGAGAAAGTTGAAAACATACTGAATAAATAATTCCTGCAATATAATTAATTGCAGGAGCATTGGAAAATTCTGCACTAGCATATTCAAACCACAAACATGTGCAGATATGAAAAACTGTCACCTGGCCCTTTCTTTCTGCAGCCCAGCTAATATTTGGCATTTTATACATGTATGAACAAGCCCCTAGAATGATAATAATAAATAGCGTGCTAGCTTGGATGCACAGATCCTCCACGAACAACACGAAAGGAGGCAATTGAAATCATTTGTTTTATAATTGATTATTTACAAAAAAAAATAAAACAAATGCCTATAGTCATCTGTTCTTCTCAATTTAGCCAATTTAACACATGATACAAAGCAGACTGGCCAACACTGACCCAGAATGTGTTTCTGGTTTTCTAAACTTACACTTCTCTTGACCTTTATAATTAAAACCTAAAAAAAATGTGGTTATTTTTAAAAGGCAATGATGGCTTAATTGTCTCATCTGTTGAAATGATGAGTAATTGGTCACTGCCATGCCTCCTTTTGAAAGGGAGGTCCAAAAACAATGAGATTGCAAAACAGCATATGTTGGAAGGATGCGATTCACTTTTGCTGCTCAGCTCATGCTATTGAAGCCAGTCTCTTGGGTTCTGCTGGCTGTGGTTCCACTCATCAGTTAGCTGCAGGGCTAGAAGGCATCAGCAGCTGAGGATGGCGTCCAGAGGGAGTAATACACCTCTACCTCGATATAACGCTGTCCTTGGGAGCCAAAAAATCTTACCGCGTTATAGGTGAAACCATGTTATATTGAACTTGCTTTGATCCACCAGAGTGTGCAGCCCCCCCCCCCGGAGCACTGCTTTACCGTGTTATATCCGAATTCGTGTTCTATCAGGTGGTGTTATATCGAGGTAGGGGTGTATACCTCAAAATTGACTAAAAGGGTCTGTCTGAGCAGGTGGAAGCAAACTTGCCGTCCCTGTTGAGTTTCTTGGTTACTCTGCGTTGAGATTTTCCACAGGGTGCCATGTACAATGGTAGTGGTTGTTTAATGTATGGGATGTTGATGGGCTTAGGATGGATGGAGAGATAGGCAGACCCGGACCAACAACTTATTTCATACAGGATACTGAATAGCCCTGTATCCCAGCCAACTAATTCTCAGGATCCCTGAAAGGAATCGGATTTGTAAAAGAGAGTAATTTCCTTGGATTGCAGTCTACTTCATCACACAGATTCACTCCGATTTAGTTTTCAGGGCTGTGATCGAGTGAAATTCATCTCTAGGCAAAGGGGCCTCATAAGGCTTGCTTTCACACCTGCTCAAGTCCCATTGTAAGAAGTTAAGTGATGCCTTCAGACTTGAACAGACTGCCTACACTGGGATGTGAATTTCACCCATTCTGAATAAGGTCAGCTATCTGACATCTCTTCAGAGTTAAGGACAACAAGACCAATTTTTGCATCACCACAAAATGTAATGATGAGCATGGGGGAAGAAAGTGACAAAAATGACACACACTGTGTGTGACAGCCAGACGGGAGGTATTTGAAATAAGCCAGTTAACATGAGTCTACTAGTTCTCAAGAGTTTGAAAGGAGTTGGTGTCAAACTGGGGGGGGAGGGAGATCAGTATTGGGTGTATTCTTAATTCCCATCTTTATTGATGATCTGGAGCAAGCGGTGGGTGACTGAAAGTCACTGATGATTAAAACAAGAGAGGAGCAGCAAATGCTGTTGAGGACAGAGAAACACCAAGGGCCCAACACAGAAATATCCAAGATTGATGGAAGGAGTCCAGAGAGGAGCAATAGAATGACTAAGCAGGACATGACTTAGAAGGAAAGATTGTAGGAGCTCAGTGTTGAGTAGCATGGCTAATAGTTGAGTATGGAGTACAGGGGGGATAATGATTAAATTAACATTCTTTTATGACATACCAAAAGGAATTGTGAAGCTAGAAGATACATGTCTGAACCTCAGTGATGCATCTTCAAATGACATTGTTGTCTCCATTGCCCACCTCTTTGTCTAGCTTTGGGCCTGATCCTGCAAGGTACCCCGTGTCCCCAACTTCCTTTGACATCACTAGGGGATGAGAGTGTTCAGCACCTCTGAAAATCAGGATCGGGACCTTGCCTTCTTGAATTCCCTTGTCAACCGACTTTCACACCCTGTGAGACTATAGGTGAATAATAACTGGGGGAGGAGACAAATTGCTCAGGGTGCTAAAAGAGGGGGAAAGTAGAAGTTCTGAGATGAATTAAGTTAGGGGAAACTTAGCATGAATATCAAGGAAACTACACTAATCAATCAAGCAGCCTTATAAGGAAAATGGTGAAAATCCCGTTATTTGGGACCCTTTCAATTAGACTAGACAGTAAAATGTACACTAGAAAATAAATATACTGTAGGGAACAAGCCTTTCTGGATGGTAGATGAACTGGATGACCTATGAGTTCTTTCCTATCCGTAATGTCTGTTTCTAGAAAGATGTGCCGTATCGTGTGTTAACACGCTCAGCTCACGCTCTGGTATCAGATAGATTTAGGAAGGAATGTAATCTGCCTAGATCAAGATTATCTCCTATATAAGCAGTGGTAGTATCTGCAGTAATAGCAGTTTAACTTGCATTTATTTTACATCAAGGAAATTTAAGCCAGTAAAATAACATATTTTGGCTAGGCTGAGTCCCTAGCAGCCTCCTAATGGTTTACCCAGCTGCTTATTTTTGAAGGACAAACGCATTTGATAGAGTATGTGTTAATAACTGTGAGAGAAACCTTTTTTTCTTTTGGCATTTTCTTTGCTAGATTTGTTCCAGTTTGTTTGTTTATATGTTTAAATTGCACCCAAGTAAGAGGTTAAACAAGTGCAAAAAAAAGGGGGAGGAGGGAGACATTAAATTGAGGAAATCCAGGCAGCCAGAAAAGTCTGGAACAGCCTAAAATATGTCCTGAATTCTGCAAAAATAATAAATTTCACAAAGTGATGCCCAATTGACAGAACATATCCAAGGGGTCTTTATCTTGAGCGGCATGTTTGAGATTTACTGCAACACTTGCATGAAAATAATCCACTTCACTGCATATCACTTTATAAGATAGCTGTATGCTATATGTGTTCGTATGCAATGAATTGCTATTCAGCTGCCACCTTTTTCTAGGTTTTGCATGTTCCATGCAAAAATACGGCAAGCTAGAGAATTCTGTTATATCAGGCACCCTTCTGCTCCTGATTTAGTTTGTATCTGAAACTGACCTCCATACACGTTGGAAAGTCCTTCCCCTATATTCCAAATCTCAGTAGCCAGAACTGACACAAAAGATCCTATAGTCTGGATTCACATCTCTGATGTGACTGCGACAGTGCTCCAAGGAGTGACTCAGGGTTTTCACACCCTTAACTGAGAGCATAATCTTGCCCCCTGTCTTTGAGCCTCTACTACTAGAGATGTGCAAGAACAGGCTGGATGAAATGCTAGCAAAGTGATCCCACTTTTGGCTTACATGCCTTTATCACCTTCTGGCTGGACTACAGCAGTGCAATATACTGGCCAGGAACCCAACGAATCTTAGGAAATGCCAGCTAGTGCAGAATGCTGCAGCACATCTCCTGAGCAACGTGAGCTACCATGAGCACATCAAACCTGTCCCCTGCTCTTTACACTGGATCCCACAGAACAGTGAGTTAAGTTCAAGGGTCTTGGTCCTTGGGCTTAATACATCTAAAAGATCATCTTAAATTGTGGGGTGAAAACTGTGGGCAACTCCTCCTCTCAGGTACAATAGAACTTTGTAGCATGAGGGTAAAGCTTGTCTTCTCAAGGGATGGCCCAAGATTGTGGAACAAACTCTCAAAGGTACTATGGACCATCCAAGTGCAAGGTGCATTTCTTCACCGTGTCCTGTCTAACATAAACACAGAGCAGCATGGACACTTAAAACGCCCAAAACAAAACCCGATGCACACACAATTTTCTCTCTGGGGAGAGTATGAGAGAGAGGACTAACCATTCATGACAGACGTTAGTCATATAACCTAATGAACTGCTGGAGGGTGGTCAGCTACCACCGTGAGGAGAGTGCTATAAGAATCAATATAAAACAGCGGTCAGTCTTTGAGCATAAAAAGAGAGAACCAAAACAATGCAACATTCAGGCTTAAAGCAGTTCTCCACATATCCTGTTCTCTCTAAGAACTCTACTTTCAGAAAGGGCTGGAATAAAGTTTCTATAATAATCCTACAATAGTGCCTCCCCTATTGGGAAGCTATTTATTGTAACAAATAGAATCTCAGTTGGTGTGTGCATAATACCTTGGCAGATGTGTTATAGAGATGTTATGATATCCGTTGCTCAAGACAGCAAAGGTGAAAGGCCTTTTGGAAGAGCTAATAATTAGCCAGTATATAAAAAACAATTCATCTAATGTACAATCATGCTCATATTAAAGTCAGTGGGAGTAAAAGCAAGCCGTCACCTAAATAACAAGCCATAAAACAGAACAAGATTTTATAGCACTTCACGGGATGCTACCCACATATCATTGTGAAAAGGGTGTGTGGGGATGGGGTCTAGACAGGCTGGAAGTGAGCCAAAGGAACTAATCCTACATTGTTCCCCCAGTTCTCCACCCCACGGTGGCGCAGGTGCTCTTAACCGCAAAGCTATAGCAGCCTCCACCAAATAGAGCAATAGGCTGGTTTAAAGAAATTCTTGATCACAGACTCCTCCCTACAGGAAGGTACCCTCGCCCAGATCCCATGGGGTTGTAAAGATTAAATCTTGCACAAAGATATGATTACGTTTTTTGGTAGATTCACAATGTTAGTGGACAAAAGAAGCATAGTAGATGTCGTTATATATTTGGGTTTTAACGAAACAGTTGCTACACTATCTTATTGAAAAATTAATTCAAATTGGCTTAATTAGAAACATTATCAAGTGGACTAAAGCAATATGCTGAGGTTTAGGTTTTTTATTTATCTCTTGGTTTTACGTAATATCACAAATCATGTGAAAGAAGGAGCATGCTAAATGAAACTTGCAGATGATACTAATTGAAAGGAGTTGCAAATACCAGTGAGGACAGTGAAATGACACAAGAGAACCTTGACAGAAACTAACATATTTGGAAAAATGCAAGCAATGGAAAGCAGCGAAAAAGGACAAGACTCATGGGTGTCAGTGAGCAGTACACTTAGCCATGAATCCGTACTGTGATCCTGCTGCAATATAAAGACCAATTCAGTTGTGGGTTGTATCATGTAATACAAGAGGGAGATAATTTTCCTTCTCTAGACATCTCTGTCAGACATCACCTAGTATTTGGCATTCAACTCTGGGCAGCACATTAAAAGAAGGATGCTACAAACTGGTGGGAGTTCACAGGAACATAGGACTGAAAGGAACCTCCTGGATCACTGAGTCCATTCCCCGGCTATCAGAGGCAACCTCGTCATATAATCTGATTCATAAACATATCAAGCTCCATCTTAAAACCAGTTAGATGGTTTGCCACCCCACTCACATCATATTGGAAGACTGTTGCAGAATCTCATTTTTCTGATGGTTAGAACCTTCTTCTAATTTTCAGCCTAAATGTATTCATTGATAGTTCAGAGAACAGTAAGAGGCCTGTAATGAGTGACTCATGCAGAAAGGTTTGAAAAGCTAAATATGTGCAGCTTAGGTTACGTATTGACAAAGTTGGGTTGGACAAATCCAGAATAACAGCACTAACTTCAACAGTTACGCTGGGGACACGTTCTGGGCTGGCTGAGGTCAGAGGGCTATATCATCCCATTGATTATTTTTTCAGGCAGAAGTCCACCCTAAAGCCCCATCTACCATCTATTGTAGAAGTATAGTCTTGGGGTGACAAAGGCATCAGTCGTGGTAGCAACATACTGACATTCAATAGTCACAACCTCTTGGTCAGATGAAGATGGAAAAAAGACCTCATTTGACTCTACTGTTATATTATCAACTAACAGATGATAACCAAACAGTATCCTCCAGACTATGAACACTACTAACAAATGGTGAGCACATATACTCAATAAAAGGGGTAGGTATTGTCCTTTCCATAGTCTTCGATTGCTTCCCCATCCTACCAGCATAACCTCACTGTTTTTCACACTAAGCTTCAACCACTGAACTCTCATCCTCCATGCCCCATTTTCAATAGATACAAGTTCAGGCATTCAACAGCACTGGCTAGATTAGATGATAGATTGACTGGTGGTTGTTTGTTTGTTTGTTTTTAAATCACCATTCCTACCCTTTCCTCACATCTGCAAAGCCTCGGAGGGACAAGCATGGGCCAGTTGCCAATTGGCCTTACAGATTTAAAAGGCTAGCCGCCAACTGGCTGCTCGTGGGTTATTCAAACTGAAATAGAAAACAAACTTCTTGCTGTAATTACCCTTCAATGTCTACTGTTTACCCCAGGAATAAATTAATTGCTGCTGTAAAACACCATTCCCTCACTGTCCAGCAGCAAAGTCTGGGAGGGATGAGTGTGAGCCAGCTGCAAGTTGGCCTATGCATCTGAATGGCCAGTCGCCAACTGGCAGCCAGTTTGATATTCACACTGGGCTAGGACTTAAGCATCTCACTACAGATACCCCTCTTGCATTTTTTCCTATTTACCCTATGAATGCCCAAAATGCCACGGCATAAACCATTGTTTCCCTTATGGTCTAACAGAACCCTGATAACTGACAACGTACAGTTCCACCTCCCTTCCACTGCAAAAGCATTAGCTATTGGGTGGCGTGAGGAATGGGGTTTTTGCAGCAATAGTTAATTTATTTGGGGGGCGAAGAGAAGAAACTGTAAGGTAAATAAGCAAAATGGCGGGAGGGGGTTTCTCTCACTTCCATGAAAACACCCAATGGGCAATTAGATGATGACTCAGGCCCAAACACTGACTGACGTCAGTGCTCCTTTGATCCCTTTATTCCTGGATGTTTGTGTGCTGGGATGACAGAGGAAAGTTTGGGGATATAGGGTTTCACATCTGTACATTTGAGCTGAGGCAGCCATTCGGTTTTACTAAGTAAAGTAGCACTAGTTACACCTGGAGGTGAAGGACGGGCTTGTGATTAAGATGCTGGATTGGGACTCGTGATATCTGGCCTAAGTTCCCAGCTCTGCGACTGATTATCTGTGTTATCTTGGGTGAGTCACTCTGTACCTCAGTTCCTGTAAACTCTTCAAGGCAGGGACAGTCTCTTCCTATACAGCACTGAGCACAGTGGGAATCTCCACGGGGCACTCCCATAATACAAACGGACAATAACAACAGTCCGTCCACAACGTTCTCTACACCAGTCTTGGCAAACTCTGTTCATCCTGGTAAAGTAATTTTTTGATAGGTGAGCGAACATAGTCAGGTGGTTCCTTAATGCCGTCATGATAAAGAGGAATGAGAAAAATTAGTCAATGGGCTAGTGAACTGGCAGGACATTTTCCAAGGGGACCTATCTGAGCTGTAAAACGAAGACCGGGATCTTGTGGATGTGAGAGGTACCTTCTTTTGCAAAAGGTGAATTGAATGTTCAGAAAAGTAAAGGCTCGTCTACCCTTGAAACACCAGAGCAGCACAGCTGCGGCATTGTAACGATTTAGTGTAGACACTACCTACACCAACAGGAGGTTCTCCCATTGGCGTAGATAATCTACCTCCATGGGAGACAATGGCTTGCTACTTAGTGCTGTCTACACCAGGGGTTAGGCCAGCTTAACTACGTCGCTCAGGGGTTGGATATTTCTCAACCCTGACGATTTAGCTGGGTCCACCTGACTTTTGAGGCTGGAACAAGCCTAAGGATCTGACGACAGATCTAAAGCAGCCCGAAAGAGGCCTGCTCAGGAGCTCAGCTTTTGCCTGGCTGAGATTGACAGTTGTATCACATTGCATACTGGGGGTTTCCCACTAGGGACAACACTCAGCAAACTCAAGAAGATAAATCTTGGTTACCGCAGCTAGCGCCAAGACCACCAAAGAAAGTGATGTATCACCCACTCAGGTGCATTTGTTTAAATTCACATTTTCTCTTCCCAGCATTTTTGTCTGCTTCTTGCCTCACCCCAGAAAAATGCTGGTTTTAACTGCAGCATCTACTTGAAAACTGTGGACCAAATCCTCAGCTAAAGTCGATGGAGCTAGGCCAATTTATACCAGATGAGGATCTGGCTGGTGTCTTTTTTTCAAAGCCTCAGCACACTACCAGAGTGGCCAACTGTAGCACATCATTAACATTCATCCTCCTTGGAGAACAAAGGAGAAACGCATAATGTAAAAAAAACTATGCTGCATAATGTAAAAATCCTCTCAAAGCAATCCTTGCTTTAAACAGAGGATCATCCTCTTGCCGGCGGACATGCAACCTGCTTTGTCATACAGGTAGAAGAGCTGTAAAGTGCTGCCTTTCTGTGGGCTTATGTATGCTCCCGAGGGGAGGTTAGAGAGGGCATGAAACAGAGCAGCTTACACAGGCACAAAGAACTAGAGGGTAAAATGCTTGGACTTCTCTAAAGCCTTTCATCCCAGCATCACAAAGTATTACACAAGTGTCAATTAATCCCCACCACATGCCGAGAAGGAGTTAAGTATTATCCTCGTTTCGCAGATGATGAATCAGAGGCAGAGAAGTTAAGGCCAGCGGTGGACTAAGATTCGCTGTGGCCTAGATCCAAACTCATCTTCGGACCCTCCTCCACACAAGGCACTGCGGTTCCCAGTATACGCACAGGGGCAGCGGGGCCCAGGTCGGGGGAAATACTGGGGGTGATGATGCATGTTTCCACCCTCACCCATTTTCCACCCACCCAACCTCTTGTGGAGGCAAGAGCGGAGCGGGACCCAGCGATGTTTCCGATGGGCGGGGCACAGAGATGAGAGGGGGACCCAGAGGAGGGGCTGGAGAGGCCACTGGCCTGCAGTGCATGAGATCAGACCAGCTGCTGGGCAGCCAGTAGGACTCCCACCTTCCAGCCACTCTGGGTCCCAGCAGAGATACCCTGTCTGGGGGAGGGGCAGGGGCACACGCACCAGCTGCTAGGGTGCAGTGGGGGAGATGACAGAGCACCAGCACCTGGGCTGGGGATAGGGGGCACATAGGTCACCAGCCACCACGGTGGAGTGGGGGATGGACAGAGCTCCAGCCTCTAGGTGGGGCATCAGGGACAGAGCGGTGTCAGTGACCAGGGCACAGCCGCAAGGTACTGCCATAGCAGCGGCAGTAGAAACTACCAGGATGCCACTGCCCAGATGGAAGCCAGCTGCCCCCTAGGTGGCTCTGAGTCCATACACGGGCTTGATTCTCCGCTGGGAAACAAATCACCACTCCCTTCTTCTCCTCCACCCAGCCCTGTCATGAGTTAAAGCTGCAAGGAGATGGCTTTAACTCAGCTACTGGCAGAAGGTCCCTCAGGAAGGCCATCTCACTCCACCAAACTCCCTCTGTCCTCCCATGACGCACCCCTTCCTCACTGCTTTCTCCACCCCTCAGACACACCCTGCCTCCTCCTGGTTTAAGCAGCCGTTTTAGTGCAGGAAGTGGGGGTGGTCACCCAAACATATAGCCACATAAACACAACACGACTTTCTTCCAAATCGGCAGGTGTACAGAGCACTCACCCCTCACACTGCCACGCATGCCTGGACATACAGTCGGCAGCCTGGTGCAAAATCCTCTGCTCGGATCCAAACAGGGAACACCTCCGAGGTATTCTGTTCCCACCCCTGGTGTTGATTTCCCAGTGATAGGAGTTGGTATCGTCCACATGTAGAGAAAGCAGGGCACTGAAGCTGTTGACCGGTGCGATCACCTGAGAGTCAAGTGTTTGCCTTGTCGGTAGACTCAGCAGAGGGGTCATAGCTTGAATGGGCCAGGGAAGATGAACAAATTATTAATAGAGGGCTTTGTATTGTTCCCATTGAAGCTAATGGCAAGGCCCCCATTGATGTTAGTGGGGCACGTCTGAACTTCAGTGCCAGGTTCACTGGACCTATACGTAGGAGGAGGAATAGCTCAGTGGTTTGAGCATTGGCCTGCTAAACCCAGGTTTGTAAATTCAATCCTTGAGGGGCCCATTTAGGGATCTGGGGCAGAAATCTGTCTGGGGATTGGTCCTGCTTTGAGCCGGGGGTGGGACTAGATGACCTCCTGAGGTCCCTTCCAACCCTCATATTCTATTCTAACACTGAACGGGCTTGATTTTCCAACACAGCCCCTTTTGCATTGGCACTGGCAGTATAAATTGGCTCTAAATCCAGCATAACCTCACTGGGCAGGATCACCCCAGTTCAAAAGTGATCCTCTGGTGGTGTACACCATTCCCCTTCCCTGGGCCACCATGGCTGTGACGTGCCTTCACCACCTCAATCCTCAGCAGTGTTTTCAAGTCCTGTGGTCATCTGTAACTGGCGTAAGTTACTGCAGCCTTTAGGCTGCTCTAACACAGTATGCAGGAAGTGGTCCTGTGCAGAAGTGCACCAATCCCAGCAGGAGGCAGAGGTGAAGTTGACACATGCATGCGCATTATGGGCAGATCAGCCAGACCTGACCGAGATCTGACCCAATGTACGTGAAGGTGGCAGAATTAGACTTGCAGCTATGAAGTAATCGTTATCAATGACAATGCTGTAGCATGGCTGGAGTTTAACTGTATTTTAGAGAGATGCACACGACATACACACACTAATAATAATAATCATACCTAGCTTTTATTTAGTGCTTCTCATTAGATCTCAAAGTGCATAACCAAGGTCAGTATCATTATCCTCATTTACAGATGTGTAAACTGAGGCACAGTGAGGTAAAGTAACTTGTCCGAGATCACCCAGCAGGCCCATGGCAGAGCCAGGAAATAGAACCTAAATATCCTGAGTTCTGGGCCAGTGATCTGTCCTCTGGGCCACACTACCTCCCACACTGACAACTGATTGCTTAGGGTAAATTAGACAGCATAAGAGTGTAAACATAGCAAACCTTACAGCTCTTCAAAGGAAATTCAAAAACAGACAAAAAGGAAGGGGCTAAAAATCAGATCCAAACCTGATTATCCCTAAAAATGCATTTTCCTCCCTTTGTAAAATGCTAACTTTTATTAGTAGCTCTGAAACCCTCTAAACGCTGAATTCCAACTTTTCTTTGTCAGATTTATGTAGTCCTGTTGAGAAAAAAGAATAGGACCTGTGTATATTGCTGAAAGATTGTAAAATTTAATAGCAAACAGATTACGTACTTAGCAATAGACTAAGCACAATTAGGCCTCACATTCCTCCCACTCCTATAAATAACTCTCCGTTTCCTCTCCATGTCTGCAAATTTCATTAGTATGGTGGAAAGAAAGGGGAAGAAAAAAAAAAAGAAAGAGAAAACCCAAGCTCCCTTGCCTCACAAAGCCCAGATCCCATCACTCAATCAAGAGCTTTGTTCAGCCTGGGGGGGCAAACTAAAATTACTTTTCCCCTGCACCCTTGGGCCATGTGTTCTTGGCCAGGGAGGGGAAATTTTCTACAGATGGCTTAGGAATTCACCTGCTGAAAAATGACAATAGTCTATTCACATAACCTGCAGCTCAGGCTCCTGACAGAAGCAGCTCAGCCGATCTCCATATTTCCACTGCCTTTAGATATTTTTTATTTTTTTATTTGCCTTTTGTTGTTGTTGTTCTCAGCAAAAACTCTGTGTATTATTTATCGTCTGCAATTTCATTCCAGAGTCAAATTCACCCCCAAAGACCTGTGCAACATTAAAGTCCTCCTGAAGACTTCAGGCTAGAGTTTAACTGGCTTTTAAGAGGTTCATAGGCATTGAGCTGGGCCTCTACATAGCAGTGAATTTCATCTCTAAAGCAGAGGTCTAATCACAAGAGCTTCTATCAAGGAATGAATAGAGGTTTACGCTGTTCATAGGATATTGTGAAAAGAACAGGAGCACTTGTGGCACCTTAAAGACTAACAAATTTATTTGAGCATAAGCTTTTGTGGGCTACAGCCCACTTCTTCGGATGCATAGAATGGAACATATATTGAGGAGATATATATACACATACAGAGAGCATGAAAAGGTGGGAGTTGTCTTACAAACTCTGAGAGGCTAATTAAGTAAGAGAAGAAAACTTTTGAAGTGATAATCAAGATAGCCCAATACAGACAATTTGATAAGAAGTGTGAGAATACTTACAAGGGGAGATAGATTCAATGTTTGTAATGGCTCAGCCATTCCCAGTCCCTATTTAAGCCTAAGTTGATTGTATCTAGTTTGCATATCAATTCCAGCTCAGCAGTTTCTGGTTGGAGTCTGTTTTTGAAGCTTTTCTGTGACAAAATTGCCACCCGCAGGTCTGTCATTGAATGACCAGACAGGTTAAAGTGTTCTCCTACTGGTTTTTGAGCGTTATGATTCCTGATGTCAGACTTGTGTCCATTAATTCTTTTGCATAGAGACTGTCCGGTTTGGCCAATGTACATGGCAGAGGGGCATTGCTGGCACATGATGGCATATATCACATTGGTAGATGTGCAGGTGAATGAGCCCCTGATGGTGTGGCTGATGTGACATCATCATAGGACCTAATCACTTGAATAGGTATGTGGACAGAGTTGGCATTTGTTAGTCTCTAAGGTGCCACAAGTACTCCTGTTCTTTTTGCGGATACAGTCTCACACGGCTGCTACTCTGAAACCTAGGATATTGTGGAGACCTTTTTGCGTTGATGGATGGGCATTTCACTCCCCTGCAGTGAGTCAGTACAAGGCCACTTCAGCCCCACTTAAATCTTCAAAGTCGGTCTTAAATGGGACTTTAGTGATGCATAGTGCAGCCTTTCAGCCCAGGGCTATCACCTTGAAGTGACTTTTACCTTCAGAGTTGTAGTGATTAATAAAAGCTTCTACTAACACTTCTGTTAACTGTAAGAAAAAAGATCAATTTAGGACGGCACACGAAAATATAAAATGCTGGAGGCGAGGGGTGAGACATGCAGAAAAACACAAGCAATCGAGTTGATCATCAGCACTCCCACAGCCTTCTGCCAGTTTATTAGATAACAGGGTGCATGAACCTCAGAGTTAGGGAAGAGCTAAATCTGTTTAGCTGGATTGGCGTTTAGATTGAAAAGCAAGGGATCTGAGATCTGAACAGATGCTTAACAAGTGTTGCTCAACTCCCTCGGACAAATAAATTCAGCCACCTTCAGCTTTCTGATGGTGACAAGCCATTTTCAGAGGAAAGAAATATCACACCCAATGAGTTCCTGGTAAACAAATGGTGAGCTCACTTCTGCTTTTGTGCTAAACTTTGTTGCTTTATGGTTCTCTCATCTTCCCAACCTCCCCTTCCATGGTCTGGTTGGTTCACCTGTGGCTTCCTGTCTGACATGGAATTGTTAGCTCTCTGGGGCTAGGACTGTCTATGCTGATATTTTTCTGTACAGCACCTACCACAACAAGACCCTGATTATTGATTGGGATTCCTAGGTGCTACCATCATACAAATAATTAGTCTTAGTCACACTGATTATTAATATTTAAGTCCTTTATAAGTTCCCTGGACGTTTTTCCTGCTAATTTGGGTATAACTTTCCAACTGCTGCATAAACGATATCAGAAGAAGAAGAAGAAAAATCTGCTTGTTTTTTTTCCCTCGACAGCAGAGATATCTTTGTTTTCCTTTATGTAAGTTCACAGCTGACCTGCACATTATCCTCTCAAACCATGTTGCGTAATTAATAAAACCAATACAGTCAAAAGAATTATTTTCACTTTTTCTAGGAAAAGAGCCTTCCTTCCCACAGGCTCCCTCCTTCATCTTTTGAAGAGAGATGCTTATGAGAAATGATGGGCGAGCTTCCAGAAATAATTAGACAAAGATGGTGAAGTAAACCTCAAAAGAGAAAGAGTTGGCTGTTGCAGACAGGGATTTTGCACTTGAAGTGCTAAATGTGGCCTGCGGGAAGAAACACTGAGAGTTGAGCATGTTAGCAATCCAAGAGACATATCCCTTACTATATCAGCTGAATACAAAGGCCTAAAGACAAGTAACTATATCCACATTTAGGTACCTAAATATAAGTGCCTTGATTCTTAAAAGATCTCTTCACCCACAACCCCTGCTGAGATCTCTCTGAAAATGCAAGTTATTTTTATTTGGTGGCCAGAGATGGTTTTAGGAAACTTAACATTCACCATCCAACATTTTGGCCAAAATGTGTTTGAATCATCTATAACTGGTCAGAAAACATTTTTTTTCCACAGAAAATTTTGACAAATATGAAAAAAAATCAACCCTCCCTCTCCCCCGCTCCAAATTTTTTTTTAGCTCATGAGTTTTCTGATAAAACAAAATCAAACATTTTCGAAGAAAGCAGACACTCTTTGCAAAAATTTTATTTTGGTTGAAAAACTCAGTTCTCCTTCAGAAAAAAAATTTCAACAGAAAATTTTCAAGCAGCCATAGACCCATCTCTGCTCTTCTTGGGGGAATATATATACAAATATGAAAAAGAGGTACATATGTAGTGTTGTTGTAGCTGTGCTGGTCCCAGGATATTAGAGGGACAAGGAGGGTGAGGTAATATCTTTGATTGCACCAACGTTTCAAGCTTTCAGGCTACACAGAACTCTTATTCAGGTACGTAGACAGACCCTCTTAGAGTTGCTAGTTTGCCTTCTGGGCTTCAGGGAAGATAGTTGTCTTTCTTAAAGACACTTACCAGTTCATTGTCTGACACTTTATGCCAAGGATTTTTTTTCTTAACTTGGGAACTACAATTACCTCAATTTACATCTGACCTCCTTATCTTGTTCTCGCATTATGATTTGCATTAACTTTTTAGCAATATAAAAATAATTGTATTACTTTTTTCCAATGTCTGCTCATCCCAAGTGACCCGTGGATGCTGTGATTGAAACAGCCAGTTGACTTGGAGAGGAAGTTAGGGATTGGAGGAACCTATCATTCTGACTCCACATTTAATGAGATCTAGCTCACGTCATTGCTTTCTCTTATTTGTACACTCCTATCTGTAGAACAAAAGTGCTGTGCACCTGGACATGATCCAGCTCCTTTCTTGTCTCCTTTTATCCCAATGGGGAAAACAAAATTATCTCTATTGGGCTAAAAAGGCAAATGAATGTGAAACTTTGAGGTTATAAAACATTCCAGTCAACTGTATCAATGAGATGAATCACACAAACGGGCACACTGTGCAAATCACATTCTTATTTTTAGAATGGTCAAACTGAATAAAGCCGTACAGTGGGAGAGAGGCGGGCCTGTTAAACAGATAATGCCAAATTTGATGAAAAAATACTTTATATTTCTCCTGCCTTGAAACCCTAGCTTATATTTTCCACTTGGACTGGAAAGAAACAGGTTGTAAGATATCACTTAACATTTGAAGAGAGAGGAGCCTCCCTCTTCCAGATGCAGTTACACAGAGACAGCACACATGATGGTCACTGATATTGTTTTACACAGTACAAGCAGTTCCCATTGTTAGAGTACCTGAAAATTCTGGATAAGCTCACAGGCTAGGAGACGGCTGTTTAATGTCTTTCACCACTTGGCTTAGAAGGATTCTTGTCTCCAGGGGAGCCTTCTGATGAAGGACATTTTCTTGCTTTGTTCAAGTTCATTTCAGTAATGCTCCTTCCCTCTAGCCCTGTGGTTTTGCATTACCTATATCCATGCATTCCAGTGTGCTCCTTTAATTCATGAATTGTGACCTTCGCCATCTGCTCTACAACCTGTCATACTTGCAGACGTCAGTGATGAACAACAAGCAAAGTAGCTACTACAAATCTAAGGTTGGAGGGCTTGTGCATTAATGTTGACTTCGTATCTAGACAATACATTAGTTTGCAGGCTGAGATTTACCATGTTCTGATTTCTGTTTTAACTGCCTTTCCATTTCCTGGGCCCAGATGACTTGTTCATAACGACTGAATCGAATTGCGAAACATTGGCTGTTAAAAACATTCAGCACACTGAAGGTTTAGAGCAAAATTCACCTCTCCCTCCTGCAGGTCTCTCACCTGCAGTCCAGCTCTGTAGTGTGTATTTCGCACTTGTTTCTCCACATGGAGAATAATTGCCATTGATACCAATGGGAGTTCTTCCTAGCGAATGAATGCAAAGCATTCATGTGAGACTCATATTGGAGTATTCAGGACAGTGTTTTGCACTTGATGTATAAAACATAAAACACATTCTGTAGACAAACAGTCCTGTTAAATGCATTCCTCCTTCTGAATATGGTATTAAAAACCTGGTTTCCTTAATTCCAGATCCAATGTGCTTCTCCTCCTTGGCTGGGGCAAGACAGTAAATGCTGAGGGAAGAGTGCTAAGCAGAGCTGTCCAAAATGTTCTCCTGCCTCTGGATTTTGTTACAAGCTCCAGACTAAGACCAGATTCATTGATAGGTTTGCTGAGATCAATGAGACTTTCAAGCAAAGCTGGTCTAATGGAGGGATTCGTCACAAAGCCAGGTCAAACTCAGTGGTTTTGACTGAATTCCAAAACTTCAAGTCAAACGCAGGAAGTGGGAACTGACCTCATAGCAACACAAAATAAAATATTCCTATGGGATGAAATTCACCCCAATGCAGAGGGAGCCAGCACAAGCCCCACGCAACACTTAAGTCCCATGTAGGTCCTTTTTTTGAGTGGCACATAGGCAGTGTGTTTCTCTGATCTCTAGCTAGAAGGCATAGGGCAGAGAAGATCTATGCAAGGTTCCCTGCACAGGACTACCAGTACACTGCAAGATCAGCCATGCTATTCCAGTTGCTCTCAGCTACACCTTAGTTTTTAATTGGTAGAGATATATGGGGAAGTTCCTAAATGCAACAGCACAATGTTCCTCAGGCTTGACTGGCAGCAAATTTGTTCTTCCAATCCTGGTCTTTTCTTGATCGGAGATTGCCATGTGTGGCACATTGGTAATCTACGCCAATGTCCTCTAGGGTTTAATACATGCTCAATACAGGAGTAAATTAGTGACATTTAATATACAGGAGGTCAGATGATTTAATATTCTCTTCGGGTCTTAAACTCTACAAATCTATGAACTAGGGTGAGACCAACGTCATCTACCACTGCTAAGGTCCTGATTCATCAAAGCACTTAAGCATGTGTTCACTTTAAGCATGCAAGTAGACCCACGGCAATCAATAGGACAACCCATGAGTTTGGAGTTAAGCACATGTAAGCACGGCGGGTGGGATTGAACCTTGGACTTCTGGAGCTAAATGCATAAGCTAAAAGGAACATGGGTCTTAGCTAAGGCTGTAGCAGATTCATTAATCTGTAAGGCCTGGTCTACACTGGGCGGGGGATCAATCTAAATTACGCAACTTCAGCTATGTGAATAACGTAGCTGAAGTCGACATACATCTACTCACCGCGGTGTCTTCACTGGAGTGAGTTGACTGCTGATGCTCCCCCATCGACTCCGCCTGCGCCTCTCGCTCTAAAGGAGTACTGGAGTCTATGGGAGAGCGCTCAGGGGTTGGTTTATCGCATCTAAACTAGACTAGACGTGATAAATCGACCCCTGCTGGATCGATCGCTGCCCGCCGATCCAGCGGGTAGTATAGACATACCCTAAGTGGTCTCAGTGCCACTAGCAAGAGACAGAGCACCACACCCAGGAGGTGTGTGGATTACACGCACACCTAAGCACTTTCCTGGATCAAGGCCTAAAATAGGATCTGAAAAGCATAGGATATCAGATGTAAAAACTAGTGCATTAATCTAATGCATGACCTCTCTGTCTCTGCCTCACCTAATCCCCTGCCCTCCTCAATTTTATACATACGGATATTTCATATCGAAGACCAAGTGCCAAGCAAGGTATAAATACAGAAGAATATTTTCCTGGTTCCTGCAACACATTGTTGAAAGACCTCCAGCAGAGGGACAGCTTTAACAATGGCTGTCAATCTATAATTAAAAACAAACTGTCTAATTGAAACAATGAATTAATGGAGTTTAAGTTACTCTGCGATTAATAAAGTTTTTAACAATGCTGACTTCCCTAATGGGTTTCTTCACTCACTCTTCACACACAGGCTTGGCAAGATGCCACTGCTGAGTGTTTACTGCATGTGAGCTTAATGAGCAATGATGTAATGTGATTAAGATTTTTAATTGGTGAATATTATATAAGGCAGAATCCTCTTAGCAACAGTAGATTGGACTGAAAGAAATGAACCATGTCAGAGTACTTTAGAATTAGGCCTCAGATCTCATTTTCCTCCATTGCTTTTTTTTTTTTTAACCCTGCAAGGCATTTAATTGTTTAAAGTAACTGGAAAGCTATTTTATAGAGAAAAGAAAAGCATCCATTGTTGTTCAGGCATGTCCTGGGCAATCCCAATAAGAACTGCCTCCTTCTTATAATATGCAGCTAAGCATATTTCTAAATTCTTCTTTTCTTTCTGCAAGGCAATCTTAAATACAGAGCAGGCTCTTCACAAAACCAAGTGACTCCACCTTACCCTTTTTTCTTTGGAAAGTGACAAAGGGCAACCAGACGTAAAAAGACTTCCAGTGATAGAGAACCTTAAGTTGCACCCGGAGAAAAAATAAAAGATTGATCTGAAATTATATAACCACCACTAAGAAAAAGGGTGTGGTTAGTTCCCCAAAACCCATTCCTACATGCTACATAATACTGATTATACCACGAGATTATCAATATCTAAGTCTGCATTTTATTCTAAAAAAAATCACCTGTTGTCAACATCATTAAAAATAAGTAAATGCCATATAGCAGTATTGACTTTAGTTCCTATATTCAGAATGTGTAATATTTACATAATATAAATGTATAGGGTGTATATTTTACTCGAATACATTACTTTCAGTGGCATGGACTCTATATATACATATAAATAAGACAATTGTTATTCCTTCATTCCTTTATGGATGTGAAACTTGAGTATCTATCGACAGCACCTCAAGAATCTGGAGAGGTACCACAGGAGACAGTAATTTTAGTAACAGCATGACTGTTTAGTTAAACCTGGCTACAATAATAAGTTAAATCTGAAGGGGGTACTTTTCAAAGGCACCCAGCTCCCACTGAAAATCACCAAGTACTTTACTCCCATTTCTGCCTTTGAAAATCTGTCCCAAAAACTAACGTTTGGAATAAGCTTCAGTTTCCAGTGCTCTTCACGTAATGATTTCAAAGGGAGACAAATAATGTGTGAATTGTACTGTTTCATTGAGGACACCATGACATTTCTGAATGGGAAAACGACTCATCTGGTAAATGTAAAGGCATAAAATCCAATTTTAAAAAATTACTTTGGTATAAAATTGTATTTACCTTGAGCGTCACTATCAAATCAAAAGAAAATATTACATTTTCTGAAGTGATGTTGGGTCTTTATTTTTCTTCTACCCTTTTGTAGAGTTAATAAAATACATAATACATTCCATTAAACTAGTTATTTAATTGTTAGTTAGGAAATCCAATATATTCTCAGAGTTATTTTCCACTTGTCACTTTGCGAGGGAATTTTGCTTTGACGTCATTGACAGACAAAAGCACTCTGCAGACAAAAGAAACCACAAATAGAGGAAAATACATCAGTATTGTTTTCCTTATAGCTTGCCATTCATTGGGTGGGCTTTTGTGCAATATTGTGAGTCTGCTACTGGCAAGAGTCCTTTTTCAGCCCTACCATGTGCAATAACAAAAGACAGTATATGCAGTCACGCCTGGAAAACTTTTGCACACTTGCAAATCCTTTGGGAACTGTCTTCAGTGAAATCTATATACTTAGTTGGTTTACCAAGACTCGTTCCTCTTGAAAATAAATCTTATGCTGATATTCAGCACTGTAGCTTAGACATTCTTTATTATTCATCTTTTTTAAACTGTTTCTGGACCAAATTCTGCCCTTAGACTCTTCTGTCCATCCTCATTGCCTAGCGTAACTTTGGACCTACTACATAGATATCAGTGGATTTATATCAATGTAACTGAGCTCAGAATGTGGCCTAGACTTTAGAAACATAAGAATAGTTACACTGAAGAGTACTAATATGGTCAGTGGTGCATCTAGTCTGGTGTCCTGCCTTTCACAGTGGTCAAAACCAGATACTTAAGAAGAAAGTACAAAGAATGTCATAATGATCAATTATAGAATGACTTGACCATAGAGAAGCTTCTTCCTAATTCTCATTAGTTACTGTCTCATTTGTGTCCAAACGTATCGGAATTTATATTCTATCAACTTACACATACATATGCATTATAAATATTGGAGCTGGTTGGAGATATTTCAATGGAACCATATTTCATCAGAATATGCTGTTCTGTCAAAATCAACATGCTTCACAAAATCAAGTCGATTTTGCCAGAATTTTGCTTCAGAAGAAATCTGGGCCGGAGGGGAGCAAAGTTCTGACAATGTGGAGACATTCCATTTCGACATTTTTGGAATGAAACATTTTATTTTTTCTTTTTGAAATGACATTTTCAAATTTATATACAGTAGATTACAAACTAAAAAAGTCAAAATCGAAATGATCAGCCCAAAACAAAAAAAAAAATTCAGAATTTTGCTTCATGGAGAATTAGAAATTTTTTGAATTTTGTTCCAACTTGGAACAAAGCCCTATTTCAAAATCTCAAAGCCCAACATGAAATGGAACTTCCATCCTCCACACAGCCTTAATATAGATATTTATTTGTATCTAACATGGATGTTTTCATTGTCCATATAAATATCTAATCCTTCTCTGAATCCTGTTAAATTCTTGACTTCAGTGACATCATAGAAATATAGGGCTGGAAGGAACCTTGAGAGATCAATTAGTCCAGTTCCCTGTGCTGAGGTAGGACCAAGTACACCTAGACTATCACTATACCAAGTATACATAGACCATCCCTGGGAGGTGTTTTGTGACAATAATTTCTGCAGATTCATTATGTCATGTGGTTGGGTTTTTTAAGAGTATTTCCTCTTAGCAGTTTTTAATGTGTTGCTTTTCAGTTTCCTGGTATAGCTGAGCTGCATGAGGTCTTCAGATTACAATATTTAAGGATTAAATTATGGCCTGGCCTGGTCTAGCCTACACAGATGTTGTGGACAGAAACAAGTTAAAAGGAATTGCCCCTCAGTCCTTCCAGCAGGACCCTGGCAGATGCCTGTCAATAGCTTCCAAACCTCCTAATTGATGGTTTCACATAAATATTGACACAGATGCCATTTCTTTTAGCAGGATTTCAACTTGAGGTGAAACTCAGCAGTTTCGGTGGAGTTTTACTTGGGACTGAAATAAGTTGTGGAGGTCAGAGAGCAGGAGGGTGCACAAACCTCATGCAAACAGAGACAGCCCTGGTCCTTGTGAATTCACATGCTGGGTTTCGCAGTTTAAACTGCATGTCACAGGCTTTAGATTCCTGCTTAACCCCATTTCACCTGTTATTTCACTTCTTAGGCACCTATAAATCATTGGCATCCAACAATGTTAGAAAACGATAAGTTAAAGACATCTATGGCCTGGTCTATGCACAGTACCAGTATAATTATTCCATTACAGTTGAGGGTTGTTCTTTTTTTACTGATAAAGGAATACTGGTGTGGACAGTTATACCAGAAGGAAGATGCTTTAGACCAGTGTCACTTATTCCCCTTCCCATATGAGAACTATATCAGTATAAGCACATTTATACTGACATAGCTGCACCCTCACTAGGGGGATGTTTATATCTTCCAGTGTAGTCAAAGTAATACAATTTTGGGGCGAGAAAAGGCCTAAGTCTTTTTTAAGTTTTTTGTTCTTGTGTTTCATTGGTTTTCATCATTTTAGGTCTTTGGTCCATACTTGGGATATGCAGGTTTGAGAGCTATGGCCCAAATCCTCAGCTGGTGTAAATCAGAATGACTCCACTCAATGGAGCCTGCCAATTTAGACCAGTTGACGATCTGGCCCGATGAGTTGTCGGAAGGAACCAAGAATGTTATTTCAATTAGACTTCCTGGGTAAAGTGTTTGAGTCTTTTTAATAAATGTCCATTATAAAATTGAGTCATTTAAAAAATCAGACTCAAGGGTTACCCAGTTTTATGGTGCTGTAAATGTAAGGAAGTTCTATTTCCCCGTGTAGCAATGCTGAGCACGTGCAGGTGTGAGCGCTATCCCTTTCCAAACTGGACACCCAAATTCAGCCACCTGGTATAGCTGAGGAAGGAAGTCACTCCTCGGGAGGCTTAAGGTAAGAGAAAAAAAGGTTTACCAGAGGTTAAAGGCAAAGATTATAATGAGGACTGGTGAAGCAGCACAGACTTAAGGAGACAGTTTAAAACATAATCTGGCTTTGTGGTGGGAGTGCACTATCAATCACATTTGACGTTTCCTGTTCACATTGAAGAGCGTGTATTTATGTGCACTACTGCGTCTGTGCACAGAAAAAAGTGAGAGATTTTCTTTTATTAGCCCAGATAGAGACATGTCTCCCAAGAAGAAAAATGCATTGAACTATCTTTCTTTCCGCATGCCTGTTGCACAATGACTCCATCTGTTAACTGACAAATAAAACATTTACAGCTCCTACAAAGAAATTAAACTTGTCGAGTTTATAAAGTTGTTTGCTAATGAAAAGCAAGTTAAGGGGATTGACTGGCGTGGAAGGAATTGGATGCATTGTAATTGTTTCTCCTACCCTATCCTATTACTTTGCCTATTGCCCTGCCAGTTGAAATACGTATAGGGAAAAATATGAGAAATATCTTAGAGTATGTCAAGTCATAAGTTAAAAACATCCCACATATGGGGGAAGAGGCATTGTCTTTAATGTCTCTTTTTACAGTGAAACAAATAGCATAATATGATCCTGTTCCCATTAACATCAATAGCAAAAATCTCATTGACTTCCTTGGTGCAGGATCAGACCCTGAGAGATGTTTGGAAAACTGAGGCCTGGATGAAGATCTTTCCCACAGTTCTGCTTATACAAGGATGTTTCAGGCACTGATCATGCAAGTGCAAGGCATATTGTAGGTCAGTAGCCACTCCAGAGAGAAGCACCCTTGGCTGGAACATGGAAATTTGGAAGCTCATTGCTATAATCTGTGGTTATGAGTTCCAGCTCTGCCAGCAATGCCGGGAATCAAACCACAGTACCCTGAGTGCAAAGAGCCTTTATTGTAATCCGATAAAGCATTAACAGCCAGCCGTCTTCTTTTGATGGTAAATTAAGGGCCTCATTTGCTTTGAAGCGGCTTGCTTGCTCTTTTGTTTAATTCTCAATAAGGATGAGGCCGGAGGAACGCAGAAAGGAAAAATGGGTCCCAGATTCCCCACCTCAGCCTGGCGGCTTTGGAGAATGCAAATAAAATCCCATTTTCTCAAGATATCTGATTTCTGAGCACTGAGCCTTTCTTTCTGGTTTCCAAATGGTACTTCATAGTGTTTGGCTTTGTGGTAGAGCACCTAGAAGCCATAACCAAGCTCAGTGCTGAGACTGGACAATAGGAACCACAGCTACCTACAGTACAATGCCCGCTTATCCAGTCAGCACCGTAACTCTGATATTGCCACTGTGGGATGAGTCTAACTCTTGCCTTTAACGTATTGACTGGAAAGCTTATCATGGGACTCTAATTTTCAGCATACTTGGTTACTCTTTATTAAACATTCCCCTTTATAGTATGCTGTACTCTCAGATGAAAATGTGTCTAAACTGTGCATTTGTGATCAGTCACAACACTGGCTTCATGTCTCTGTTTCATTATGCACTACAGATGGGCAACTCAAGACTATCCAGGGACGGAGCAGAGCCCTGCCCTCTCTCCTTTTTCCCCTCCCATAAGAGGATCAGTTTCCATTATTCTTGGGTGATTTATGAACTTGGGGGGTGGGGGGGATGATCAGGGTGGCAGAAGATCACAGTCCTGAAACCTATCAAATGCAACCAAGTTAGCACCACAATGTATTTATTTAACTGCAAGGTATTCATTTAACAAGTCAGTCCCTTTATAGAGGCATATTCACTTCTGGGGACTCTGTTATTTCCAGTGTATAATTTGAATTTGGGTACGCTTCTGTCTTTAGAATAACTAGCTGTACGCTCAAGAGTAGATACTTATAAACTGTAATCAAGTCACCCCTTAACCTTCTCTTCGTTAAGCTAAATAGATTGAGCTCTTTGAGTCTATCATTCTAAGGCAGGGGTCGGCAACCTTTCAGAAGGGGTGTGCTGAGTCTTCATTTATTCACTCTGATTCAAGGTTTCGCGTGCCGGTAATACATTTTAACGTTTTTAGAAGGTCTCTTTCTATAAGTCTATAATATATAACTAAACTATTGTTGTGTATAAAGTAAATAAGGTTTTTAAAATGTTTAAGAAGCTTCATTTAAAATTAAATTAAAATGCAGAGCCCCCCGGACTGGTGGCCAGGACCCAGGCAGTGTGAGTGCCACTGCAAATCAGCTCGCGTGCCACCTTCGGCACACGTGCCATAGGTTGCCTGCCCCTGCTCTAAGGCATATTTTCTAATCCTTTAATCATTCTCATGGCTCTTCTCTGAACCCTCTCCAATGCTCTCCAATCCACCAAAGGATTTACCATAAATCAGCACACAAGAATGATGGTATTGAACACTGAGAATAAAATATTTAGTCACAATCATTGCAAGATAAATCCAAAATTTGAATGATGGTGAGCACTTTGAGTAAAACAAAAGCCCACTATATAGCAAAATTTTGATATCTCTTCATCTTTGTAAATGGATTTAAGAGAGAGAGGCTGATGAGATTTGACCCACTCCTGCATGTTTCAGTCAGCTTGAGAAATTTGACTACAAGATGTCAGCCTTCTTATAAAGACTAATGATAAAGGAAGAAAACATTTGAAGAATCATTCTCTGCATCCCAAACTATTTCATAGACCTCTCACTGGAAAACTGCAATTTTCACAATAATTTAATACAAAAAGAAGGTCAAAAACTTTATTTGTTCTCTTTGGTAAAAAAAATTCAAAAATGATTTTAGATGTGTAGCAAGAGACCCCTTTGTCCTGATTTTTTCAAGGTTGCTAAGTACCTGTAGCTCCCATTGATTTCTGATAAAGTTCTATGGGTGCTCAACATTTTCCGAAAATCAGGAACCAAGTGTGTCAACTTAGGATTTTCCAAGTTTGATATACTTCAAATCAGCGGCCACTTTGGAACATGTTAGCCATAAATGCTTCCCTTGACTCTTTACTCAGCCATCTGTTCCAC
The DNA here is from genome assembly GCF_016161935.1 of Mauremys reevesii. NCBI lineage: Eukaryota > Metazoa > Chordata > Testudines > Geoemydidae > Mauremys > Mauremys reevesii. The sequence goes on along the minus strand of NC_052637.1, from coordinate 39,526,503 downwards.
TTCCAGTCTACAAACCCTGAGCATGAATTTCAAATTTCTATAAGAGGCAGAAATTGAGCTGCACAGAAATAGGGTCATGAGATGGGAAGGTGGTAACCAAAGACAGAGAAGAATAGGTACTGATGAATCCTCAGTCTCCAGGTACAACATGCAGTGAGGAAGACAATGCTGGGCAAGAGGTTGGTATAGAAGAGTCCATATTCCAGAATCTGTTAGTGCGACAAAAAAATCCAACACGCCAAACGGAGTCCCTGAATCTAATAATCAAAATGCCTAACAACTATCTTGTTTGCTGAGTTGTTGTAGCCGTGTTGATCCCAGGATATTAGAGAGATAAAGTGGGGAAGGTAATATCTTTCAGTGGACCAACTTCTGTTGGTAAAAAGAAACAATCTTTCGAGCTTACACAGACCATTTTTTGTTTAGATGAACAGTGGAAGTTGGTCCACTAAAAGATATGACCTCACCCACCTTGACAAGATAGTTGTTAGAAAGACAAGTATTTTATTCTTATCAGTTTTTCACTGTAGCATATAAATGTTAACTACTTAGCTTACTCCATTATTCTCTTTCAGTGTAGATTTAAAAGAAAGAAAGAATGAACAAAGGATGTTGAGGTATAAAACTTCAGACATCATAAAATGTGGAAAACACCAATGGTTTCCAATGAAGCCATCCTGATTCATGTTTTCTTTTCCAAAACCTGAGAATTTTGATTATTGCTGGTGTGTACTTAAAAAAATAATAACCCAAAAAAGGTATTTAACAATCTTTGTCAAATATTTTCCTTCCTTTTCCAAAGGAAATAGTTGATTTTATAACTGCAGATGCCTCCTTGTCTGCAGTTCAAGAAAATCACATGATTTTCCATTCAGTAACCAATCAGGGCTTAATGTTGCATCTAGAGTAAACCAAAGGTGTTGCTATTATAAAATGGGAACACAGTGTTTATTCTTTTATGATGCTTATAATTAGTAACTTTCCTCAATATCCCTCGGGTTTCTAGTTAAATAGCAGCTGACGCCTCATGGAAACTTTCAAAAACATTCTGTTTAGAGATTATTCTGCCAGTATGTCACATATTTTCAGTTTTTTATTAAAACTAGAAGTATTTCCATGAAAATAGGATCAGTATTGCTTAAGCTAAAATCTCCTCCTTCCTCATATTCCCCACCTGAAGTCATCAGCTTCTGTTTGTGACATCATGGTCATAATTCACAGCAACAAAATGTGATGCCACAATCACAGGATTGTGATTTCAGGTAGGAAATATATAACAAAAGCCAATGAAAACTTAATAAAGAAAATGTCCCTGTGTTCAGACCAATGAACCTGATAATAAAAAGAAAGAGAGGATGAAAAATCAAATGATAAAGAAGTAAAACTGTAGAATTTTCTTCAAAAATCTTCAATGAGCAAGTGTTTCCAGACCAGAGTTTCAGACGGGCTTTACCTGCACCCAGATTTACCTGTTCACTTTCATATCTGCAAAAGTGGGCGTGCACCTGCCGGGAACATGCCTGAATGCACATGCACATGGCTGTTTGTGCATGTCATTTTCTGCATATTATGTCAATTTCAAGTACAAAAGTAAGCAGGCAACTTTGCATGCTGGGGCTGGAAATTTGGCCCTAAAAATACCAAATACTACAGTTACTAAAAAGCATGGCAGGAAACTTTTGGTCTTTGAGACAGAATCTGTGACAGTGTTTGTGATGATCACTCACAGACGGGGATTGACAATGATTAACAGACAACTCTTTCCATGTAGCTCCTTGCTGTGGTCTGCCTTTGGAAAGAGACATGGGCAAGTCATTTGATTCGGTGTCTCTGCCCTTTTTTTCCTGCTGACGGGTCATTGCTGGGCATTTTTGTGGAATGTAAGTGCAATGGCAGGCTTTTGTATGAGATATGTGTGGCCAAGATGCCAACAGCTTTCCCTCACTGGCCATCTGATTTCATAAGATCAGAGAAAATGTGTGTTCCACAAGAATGAATGAACGTGATACTCTGAATTTCTAATGGCTGCTCTGTGACCTTTTCTTGAGCAAATGTAGATGTGTAAAGATGTACACAGTTCAAGGTCCCCGCATCTTCTACAACTCCAGCAAACAGTGAGATAGCTTTTCTACCTGACATGCTCTTCACTTTCAACAAAACTTAAGTCAGTAGACTTCATCGTGGATGGGGCCTGATCCTTAAAGGTGCTGAGATCCCACAAATATCAATGCTGAGCATAGTAAGCACCTTACAGGAGGGCCTCAGCAATCAGCAGGATCATAGTATCAGAGAATCATAGGACTGGAAGGGTCCTCATGAGGTCATCTAATCCAGTCCCCTGCATTCATGGCAGGACTAAGTATTGTCTAGACCATCCCTGCAGGTGTTTGTCTAACCTGCTCTTAAAAATCTCCAATGACGGGGATTCCACAACCTCCTTTGGCAATTTATTCCAATGCTTAACCATCCTGACAGGATGGTTTTTCATAATGTCCAACTTAAATCACCCTTCCTGCTGTTTAAGCCCATTGCTTCTTGTCCTGTCCTCAGAGATTAAGAGAACAATTTTTCTCCCTCCTCCTTGTAACAACCTTTTATGTACTTGAAAATTGTTATAATGTCCCCTCTCAGTCTTCTCTTCTCCAGACTAAACAAACCCAGGGTTTTCAATCGTCCCGCACAGATCTTCTTGGCCGACTTAGATAACGTTCAGAGCTCCATTGGAATCAATGGAGACCTGGGGTGTAGGTAATGGAAGTTCCACCCATAGATAAGGGATGTAGCTGGAGAAGCCATTGTAATACAGACAAACTATCAATTGTGCCACTAATATCAGGTCTGCCTTGCAGATTTGATGGGATGATTTTGCCTCCAAATTCTACATCTCCAGAGAGAGGTTCAGAATATGGTGACATATGTCTTAACATCGGACAAATTCCACATAAACACATGAGACTAAAGGTAGTGCTGCTAAACCCATCTATTTATATCATTGATGGGGGAGAGTTATACGTGCCCTGACTGTGTTCAGGCCTCATGGCTATATTTTCTCCAATATCAAAAAGCCCTGTGTTATCATGTCACAATACTTTGGTTGGTAGGTGATGCCAAATCAAGTTAAGAACCTCTTATCTACCAATGGGAGACATGCAGAGATTCTGTGATGGGAAGTGTATTACATTCTCTTTCTCCTTTTTCCTCTATAGATTATTCGCTTCTAGCAAGCGCTGAAAAGTTTATTGTTTTCTGGTTAGATACTGTGTATATTTAAAACTGGTCCATGGAATATTTGAATGTAAGGACAGGTTATCAATTATAAGGTATTGTTTTCTGTCTATTTAATATATCTTGTTTTCTATTTATCTGCCGAGCAGCAGATAGGAATGGAAATAGGAAGAGAAAGAGATCAACAGAGGAATTTGTTTTTCCATTGGTTCATAGATGTTAAATCCAGAAAGGATCATTATAGTCATCAGCTCCGGCCTCCTGCTTAGCACTGGCCATAGAACTTCACTCCTTAGTCCCAACATCAAGCTCAAGGCATCTCTTTCAGAAAGACATCTAATCTTAATTTAAAGATTTCAGGTAATGGAGAATCCGCCACATCCCTTGGTAGGTTTTTTTCTTTGTACAATGACTAGCGTGATGGGGTCCTAGTCTATGACTTGAGCCCCTACATGCAACGATAAGAGAAATAATAAATAACAACAGCTGGAATTAATTATATTACATTTATATCCTGATAATATAAGCTTCACAGACCATGACCTAATGCATATATTAGAGCTGGCTGAAAAATGTGTCCCTTCAAAAAAATGTTAAAATTAGAAAACTTTTTACCAGCTGTATATGAATGATACAATCCTGTTCCCGTTAAGGACACTGGGAGTTTTCCACCGACTTCCATGGGAGCAGGATTGGCCTCACTGTAAGGAATACCTCTGGAATTTAGGATTTGCTATACCAGGTCAAAACATTGATCCATCCAGATAGGGTGACCAGATATCAAGGGTGAAAAATCGGGACGTGGGGGGGGAGTAATAGGTGCCTATATAAGGAAAAGCGCCAAATATCAGGACTGTCCCTATAAAATTGGAACATCTGGTCACCCTACATCCAGATGGGTATTCTGCATCTATCAGTAGCCAATACCATATGGTTATCTAATGGACCTAGCCATTTGTGCAATGCTGTACGTTCTTCTGCAGAACAGCTCAGGGCACGAAGCCTGAGATTTGATTACCCTTATCTTAACAATATAACATAAGACCGTAAGAATGGCCATACTGGGTTAGAACAATGATCCATGCGTTTTACCATGCATCATTGCACAGTTTTAGGATCTACCCTGGTCCCTATTATGTTTCATCAAAATGCTCATCCATCTTGTATATCCCTTTCCTTAGTATACTACCTACTGCACGAGGACAAATACACTGCAAATAATAATTCTGCTGCTCTGCTGAGATTTCTCAGCAGGGTGGTATAGTTAAAATTCTAGCTCCTTGATGTTTATTAATCACAAGCATTTCTGGCCTCTTCTGGAACTGATTTCAGTCATGATACATTCCCTTGAAGAATCGGAAATGTACGTACTGACATTTCCAACCTTATGAAATACAACCCTTGGGGCCGTGGGGAGGTTGGGGAAGACAAATGAGAACAATATGGGACTTTTTCATTCCCTCAGAGAAGTTAAGGGACAGGCAAATCTATTGCACATTTGCGAACTTGAAGCCACTAGGCTGGGCTATCTAATAGACTATGACGTTGGGGTTCTCTGTGCTGGTACACAAAGGCTATGTTTGATTTTTCAGTTCAGTGGTAGTCAAAGCAACATACCCCATGGTTTTATGGACAGGCTGCTTATGGATGTGCCTTTTGGAGGCAGGAAGCAAGTTCCGCAAAATGCCCTAAGATACTTTATACCGTCCTTTGTTATCCTTGGGCTGTGCCTTTTAAAGTAAGCCAAGCATCATCTTATCTAAGTAAGAGCATTACCATGGGGTAACGTGCAACATGTTTGAGTTGCATGCCCCTTCACTAGCTGCAAAGCACACATGACAAGGAATTCAAGATTAAACACCTGTTTTATTTGTATAGCCTTCTATCTATCTATCTATCTATCTATCTATCTATGCCCATTTTAAACAAAACCAAAGTGTAGTAATTGTAGTGACTTGACTGAGCCAATGCAGTGCCCAGTAAAGCTGTATGGAGTCTGCATGTGGAAATTGTGGCTGATCTCTGGTACAGAGTGCCATCATTTATGTGCAACTTTGATGTATCGTTCTGTAAATCCAGTCCAACCAAAATATGAGTCTTTGTCTATGTTCAGTTAGGTTTGTGTTCAGAGGCTCTTGCTGGTACTCCATGGGTTCTTCCTTGTTCAGTAGCTCACAATGTTCTATATGATATATAGAAGCGGCCAAAGGCCACCAGTTCAGAAAAGTACCATCACTGAAGTGCAGCCATCTCGGGGGGTGAAGCATAACCACTATTCAACAGCACACTGCAACATTTCACTGTCATTTAGGAAGTGAAGAAGGACAATGGGTCCACTTGAAATTGCAATAGGAAGCTAAATGTAATAATTACCTCTTTTCCATAAAGCATGCAAAACTCCTCTGCAATATTTATTCTCTCTCGGGTTAAATTCTCTTCTGTGGCTCCCTATGCTCACTCACTAACTCCTTCAGTGAACCTGTACACTGTAATCTAGTAGTCAGATAAATTATGTATGAGAGCGTCCCTGTGAAATCGCTCCCCCTTTCTTTTGTTTGGCAATCTGCCCTGCTTCCCCCCTGCACCTCTTGAGAGTGTGTGTTGTATTGTGCAGATTCCTACTCAGTCTGAGGGAGCACTTGAGAGAGATATTTATTCAAATCAAAATTGGTCACCAATGGTAGCAAAAGCACAATGTAAGTTAAGGGTGTAAATAGCTTGTGTGACCTGGATCCTCCATATCATTGCAGGGGGAGAGTTATACACTGTTCAGGCCTCATGGCTATATTTTCTCCAATATCAAAAAGCCCTGTGTTATCATGTTCTTGCCTCAAGGAGCTTACAATCTAAATATAAGACAAGAGACAACAGATGGATACACACGAGCAACAATATTGATCAGCATGATAGCCGTGGTCTTATCACACCTGCAGCCAAACCATTGTTGAGTTTTTTGTAGGCATTATGGCAAAAGAGGATTTTAAGAAGGGATTTGAAGATGGCTAATGAGTTAGTTTTGCAGATGTTTATGGGGAGTTTCCCCAGCTGTGAGGATCAGCATGGGCAAAAGCACAAAGGTGGGCAACAGAAGCTGACATCATTGGCCAATAGACAGGAATCAATCATTCGATACTGAATGAGAGATGATAGGTAGACTGGGGATAGGTTATTCATAGATTCTAGGGCTGGAAGGGACTTCAAGAGGTCATCGAGTCCAGTCCCCTGCCCTCATGGCAGGACCAAATACTGTCTAGACCATCCCTGATAGACATTTATCTAACCTACTCTTAAATATCTCCAGAGATGGAGATTCCACGACCTGCCTAGGCAGTTTATTCCAGTGTTTAACCACCCTGACGGTTAGGAACTTTTTCCTAATGTCCAACCTAAACCTCCCTTGCTGCAGTTTAAGCCCATTGCTTCTTGTTCTATCCTTAGAGGCTAAGGTGAACAAGTTTTCTCCTTCTTTCTTATGACACCCTTTTAGATACCTGAAAACTGTTATCATGTCCCCTCTCAGTCTTCTCTTTTCCAAACTAAACAAACACATTTCTTTCAGCCTTCCTTCATAGGTCATGTTCTCTAGACTGTTAATCATTCTTGTTGCTCTTCTCTGGACCCTCTCCAATTTCTCCACAACTTTCTTGAAATGTGGTGCCCAGAACTGGACATAATACTCCAGCTGAGGCCTGACCAGTGCAGAGTAGAGTGGAAGAATGACTTCTTGCATCTTGTTCACAACACACCTGTTAATGCATCCCAGAATCACGTTTGCTTTTTTCGCAACAGCATCATACTGTTTAGCTTTAGTTCAGGAAGACCTTGAAAGTGAAAGGCCTTGAAAGCAGCTTATGTTTGATAAGCCGGGGAAGATAATATCCAGCTCATATCCAGATATTCCTAAAAGGCTCAGGATAAGGAAGAGTTTTAAGAATCTTCAGCTTCCCAGTCAAGAGTCTATTTAATAGTGTCCCTCCCACTTTTCTTAGTGGCAGTAGAAGTCTTGGATAAGAAGCCTGTGACTGAGGGGTTACAAAGGTTACGGTAGATGGGTGCATCTGAGAGACCAGTCTGTGACAATTCGCTTCCTCCGTTGCAAATAACCTTTAACTAAAATGAAAACAGTAGATCTAATTGATAGTGACCCAAGAGACCAATTCCTGTTCCCAGATGGTAGAAGCTGCCAAAGAAGTGACTGCTGCACTGGATGGGAGGTTTTAAAATGGGGTCTAACTGGGGCTACCTGTCTCCCCTGGACCTCTTTGAGCCCAGAACTGTGCAGGGGACACCTCACCCCACACCCAGCCTAGGGAAACTAAAACCCAGGCGGTCCCTCCCTTCCCCCCACCATGCGGCCTTGGGGAAAAACTGCAGAGGAGCCAGCCAGAGACTCCAGCCGGTAGGAGCAGAAGTGCCAAAGCAGGGACCTTCAAACCTTTAGAGAACTTGCCACAGTTTTGACTGAACTTTCTCTGCCCAGCACTGGTGGGCTGGCTACTCCAACACCTTTCTTCCCACTCCTTCAAAGGCTCGTCCCTTCAGCTTTACTCCATGCCTGCCCTTCAGACCCTCTTTTCCCTTGACCTGTTCCCCCCACTTCCCAGCCCTTCCTAAGGCCACCAAACCCTCCCACCCCACCAGAAATGTGGAACTAATATGATGTTTACATTGTTCATTCTGCCTGCGATCAACCCTTTGCCCCACCTGTATCCATCTGGTCTATTGAGATTGTAAACTCCTCAGGGTAGGGACCGCCCACTGTCCTGTGCCTAGCACAATGGGACCCCTAGGCATTCTAGTAATAAACATGATCGTTAATATTAATAATAATCATATATGACACACTATCTCTGATTATAATGAGGCAAAGAACTCTCTCTCTCTGTCTCTCACACACACACACACACACACACACACACACACACACACACACACACACACACACACACTTCTTTCCCGCTTGCATGAAATGGAAATAGAACACTGCAGACAGATTCCCCCAAAGGCCCCAAGGCATTTCAGCTGGTTCTTCTCTTCCTTGTAATCTAATACTCGCCAAGCCCGTTCCTCAGACCTGCACCTTGAGAATTTCAGACTTTAAGGAGCTCTTGTTAATAAAAGCGTGCAATGCAGCTGCTTTAAAGCCAGCAGGGCTTCAGGTCTGGGCTCTTAAAGTAGCCCGTTGCTAAAAGAAAGTCACTCGATTTGTCTGTAAAAGCTGTTTGTTCTGGTGGTGTTCTTTTTAACCAGATGTGCCAGGAAAACTCACAACTTTATTTTTTTTCATTATTTCCCTTTTGTCACGTGCAGCCCTTCCCACCCAAATTTCTCCGGGGCCCGCCCCCACTCCGCTCCAGTCACCACATAATGAAAATGTTTCTCTTCTATTAATGTTGTTACTCCGGCAAAATAAACGATTGCTTCTCAGCATGTCATATCAAAGCCAGAAGTGGAGTGACTCAGTCATGCGGGGTTTTATTTAAACCACTTGTCCTGTGGTTAGAGTAGATTAAAGGCAGATCAGGTTACCCTCGGAGCAGTGCTGCGACAGCGAGAGTGAGAGATGTTGGCCCTTGTTTGATAAACCACATGCAGCTCGCGTGACTCTGGCTTCCACAAGGCCTTTTCTGCCTTCTGTAAAGACCTCTCTGTGCTGGGGACACCTGCACACAGCCAGTCTCAGGTTTACTGACCCAGTGACCTGCCAAGAGGCCTTTCGGAGTGTTCTGACATTTTCATATGGTGACCCAAAATTAGATCCCTCCCAAAGGGCAGGGGTTGGCTCCACTGGAGCCCATGGGAACTGAGAGAGGTCGGGGGGAGGGAGGTTGATGGAAAAACATTATGTATCATTTCATGTCTCCTTTCTATGCCAGAGAGATACAGGCTGCAGTTTTTAAATGTTTGCAGACTGCAGAGCTCATAGTTAATCCATTCAGACCTCACAGGTGGGGGGTGGGATGGGGGAGAGTCATAAATTGTAGCAAGTTAAAGGGATGTGAGAAGTGTGTGTGGAGATATGGAACCTTATAAAAGAAGGTATGAAGTAGATGTAATGAGCTGAATATTCTCCACTGAGCCACTCACCTGGATAATGTGACAATACAGCTTTCAGGCATGTTATTATTAATGAACATGATCCTTGCAGTAGAATCAGTAATGGATCAGGACCTGATTATGCCAGGCACTGTACATTCAAATTAAAAAAGGACATTCCTTGTCCCAAAGGGCCTTTAGAGAGCGGTGCCATCACATGCGAATTGCTGTAAGTGAGGAAGCCCAGAACTGAAAATATGCTGCATAGAACGGGACAGGACCTTCTGTGGTAGTGTCTACATTTTGCAGACAATTCAAAAACAATGTCTTTGTAGCTTTAGGAGTTCTGCCTTCGGGGAGGGAGGACGAAGGGGGAAATCTGGACTAAATTAATCCAACATCCTCTAAATCAGTGTTTCTCACCATTTTTGATACCAGGGACAGGCTTTCTGCCTTCCTGAACTACGTCAGGGAGATCTCAGGGACTGGCACTGGCCCACGGACCCGTCGTTAAGAAACACTGCTCTAAATCACCCTATTTGGTCACATTTTGAATTCAGGTTTCATATATATAAATGATTCACAAAGGGTCAATGAATGATTAATAGCTGCTATATGCCTGTTACAACGTGGTTGAGAGGGTGATAAGCCAATCAGCATGAAGGTGTTAAAAGCAATCTATTGACTCACGGGACTGTGTAACAATTGATTAACAGCTATCACTCATTTATTCTCCATTGAAGTGAAATTGCACATCTTGTGCCGAACCTCTGTAACCCCATTGCAGTCCCTATGCACCCCCATTTCCAGTCTTCTCCCTTTGCCTCTCACTCCCTCTTTCCACTGTGGAGCTCCTTTTCTGATAACACCTGTGCTGGGAGCTGCCTCCCACTTCCCACATGCAAAGCACTCATTCCCTCCTTCAAACCCACCTCTCTGCCGAAGCTGCCTGGTACTACCTCTTCCCCAGCAATGCCTGCACACCTTCTCTTGCTTGAGCTGATCTCTTGCATCATGTGTGTCTGCTTTCCAGGGCAGAACCCTTCCTTTTTATCGTCAGCAAAGCGCTGTATGAACGTACAGGACCATAAAAATAATAATCAGTTGAAAAGGTAACCTCTGCAGTCCAATGTGTTCTCGGCCCCAGCTTTCCTGATCTCAACACACTAGAAGTGAAACATATCTCACAGGTAAAAGCGCTTATCAGGAGTAACTCTTGCAGGCAGTGAAGGTAAAAACGGATGTGAAAGGAGAATCCAGCCCTTAAATTCTTCCTCGCACACGCAGTAATTCTGAACGCCTCTTTTTCTTAAAGTAAATGACCATTGTAGCATGTCAGCTTTTGTAGTGCATTAACTGAAGAATGAACTTAAATTCTGACTTCTACACCCAGAACAAACTGGAGCCTAATGTAACCCCATTAGTCACCAGACACAGAATGGAGTAAGCCTTTTGGAGTACCTAGCATGGACAGACACGCTGAAGTCTGGGGAGACAGCCACAAAGGCTCAGATCAGATTCTGGTAGAGTCCATTTAACTTTCACTTGGCAGGATCTCTACTGTCTAGCTTGCTTTCACCATTAGGTGAGGGATTTTATTATTGTTTGTGTTGTGCAGTCCCTAGGAGACCTAGTCACAGACAAGTACTCCGTCACGCTAGGTGGTGTTAAAACAGAGACCGAAAGCACTGTCTCTGATTGGAAGACCTTACAGTCTAAGAAAGGCTTAGGAATACTCAAGGCACTGGCAAAATATTAGCAGTTCTTGAATAATAATGTAACTAGACTTTTTTAAAAAATCTGTAACATATGGGTATCTGAATGACCAAGATGTTAGGGGGATGACCAAGAAGACAGGGGGTTGGTAATGGAATATAGGGTAACAGGATACCGGAAATAAGGTATCAGAGGTTGGTAAAGAAGATGGGGATTACAAACGGTTGATAATAGGCTCTGAAACCTTTTTTATCACCTCTTCAAACCAAGCCATGGTCAGTGCTTGTAATGATTAGTCAGTGCCCATTTCTGATGGCTACTTAGTGGCCTGTGTGAAATGAGTTTGGTGCTCTGAGCCCCATTCTCTGCGGGCAAACATCCACATGAACATTCCCCTACCCAGCTGGCACTAAATTAACACACCTCTTGATAAACCACAGCATGATAGCCCAAATCTGCATGAGGCTTGAAAACAGAACTGAAGGATGCCTCTAGATCAGAATGTATTGGCTGGGAAGACTATACTGTACTTGTCCTGTGAATAGATATAACACTTCAGTTTCCAAAGATGTCAGTCCAGCAATTTGCACAAACACTAAATTTCAAAAAAAAAATCTGTTGAGTTCTTTGTTTAATTGCCTGGTCTTTGCAAATCAACCCCTTAAATTCAGGACTAATAGATAATGTGGTTGCAGTCTGGTATGAATTCTACTAATGTCAAATCAACTCATTACTCTAATCCTCTGAGAAACAAAGTTTGGCAGTCCTCTTCAGATTTTTATTATGGATTACAACTCCTGTGATCAGTTAATCCAAGAAATTACTCAATTCTTCCAGTTTACTGAGACTAAATATGATTGCTCTTGAAAAAATGCAAACTTGTACGTATTAATCTCTTCATCCTAGAGGTATAATGGTTTTTACTAATTTTCTACAAAAATATTGCCATGTGTGGGCCCTATAAATCTGTCTCACTCTGTTACCAGTTACTAATCCCAGCTGCTCTGAACTTTACAAAAGTTGCCTAACCAAAACCCCAGCTGCCATATGTTGTAATTTCCTCTTTGGGGGCATCTGCTATTACTGTCTCTGCAAACATTTTGCCAGCTTTCCTGAGGATTTTTTTCTCTCTTTTCCCCCCCCCCTCCTTTTAATTCTATCCCTGAAAACACTTTTGTTAGTTACTGTGTTTTGCACCTGACCTGCTAGCCTAATAATGTAGTCATACATAACCATGATCAGAACTCGGGGAAAGTGCTGGGACAAGGGAATTACATTTTGCCGGCTCTGTGGATTTTATCAAGCAAGTTTCCGGTTGTTTCTTGGGTGTCTGCCTTTTTATTTGTCTATATTGGTGTTGAATTATGGGGGGGGGGAGAGATGCAGATCAAGACAGAATATAGATCATAGCTTAAAACTTACCTTTCTGTTCCACCCACTAGTCTTAATGGCCTTATGCTCACATGTGTGGCTCTATTTACTTCAGAGAGATTACTTGCAGGGAAGGTGTTTAGGATTTGGCCTGTAAACTGATGACAAACACTGACATTCCTTTGGATGACCTCTAAGGCCAACATTTCAAAGGTTTTGCTTAAGTTGCACCCGCCAAATAGGCACGTAGAGGCACAAAGAGCTCCTCTCTTGTAAGACTGGTAGACCCATGCCAAAATATATAAAACAACAAGTGGAAGGCCATAAAATCTCTGCTCTCAAGAACAAGGTCTTTGAGATGGAAATGAAGTGAAACTTATACCATGAGTAATGTGTTCCAAGAAACAATGTGAAGTGGTTTCATGTGTCCTCCCCACCCCCCGCACAATTGTATTGATGTTATGGAGCTCTCTATTGCACCACATCGATGCATTAGGAATCAAGGAGAAGAGCTTTACATATGCTTGAAAAAAATAGACCACGTGGCCTTATTACCGCTCCAGATTTGCACCGCAATGGAAAATTGTTTTCATGGAACCATCTAGTTTCAAACAAGAAGGCAACGATGTCCCTTGGGGTTCTGCCCCCTCAGCCTGAAAACAGCATTGAAGCCCTGTGTTCCATTTTAAGATCGTTTCCCGGTGGCCAGCTTCCATTGCGTTTGACCCTCCAGCGCTTAAGTCAGCAAAGATTCTGTCGACCTTTAGAATGGTGTGCATGGTGTCTAATCATCTGTCATCTGCCTTGTTAGAATTATACACAGCTCAGCAGTTCTGGTTTATGGGACATTTTGCAAACATCTCCGGTGGTGCCCATCAGAGTAAAAAGACACCCCTATTGCTCCAGATTCACATCTGAAAGAACCCCAAAAACTGAGAGGGCTGGATTGGATCCATTTAGCCACACTTCTTATATAGGGCATGGTGCGGAATTGCACCATCTTTGGGGAGCTTGAGATGGACAGTCTCTCCCCAGAATACCTGGCAACAAGGAGAAGGCAGCGCAGCAAAACTTTCGAGAGTGCAGCTGGTTCCTTTCCTTGCACCCAGACAGCTCTGCAAGAAGATGAGTGAGATCATGGGCTTGCTTGCCTCCCCATAATGGTGTTCGACAACTACGTTAATTTGACTGAAAAATTATGAAACTCTAACACAACAGAAACTAGAGCATGCTGTTCATCACAACCTGCAGTGCATGTGATTCAGTCCACAGCCCCACCTTCCAAGAAGGAGAGTACCCGTTGGCCATTGCAGCCACATCCCTCACTCCCGTATAATAATCTCACACTCTCCACTTTCTTTGGGGTGACATGTGCTTCAGGGGCTTATGGAGGGATGAGAAACAATCGCATTGGCTGGTGGACCTGTGGATACAGTTATGGAAGAGTGGGCAAGGTTTGGCATGTAGGCAGGAGCAACAGCCTCCTGATTAACCATCAACAGCTTCTCCGATCCAAATGTGTTTTTATGTTCAGATGCAGTGCTGCTCAGCCTAGAATCCACCACACGCCGGAGATGAGTCATCCCTGATCTCCAAACATCGGAGTGAGACGCGTGCCCCTGGAGATGTGACACAAACAGCGGCACTCCCACAGCGCTGTGACTCTCTCTCCAGGCATCCTCAGACACACGCACCTCACCAAATTGGCTAGGATTGCACATAGTTCATGTTAACTTGCGTGTATACATAGCCCTGTCTATTTTCACAGGGGTGCCATGGGGGCAGCAAGCTACGGTACTCTGAAGAAAATATGACAATAATCTCAACTCATTGTTTTCTCATTTTACTCTGGGTTTTGTTTCATTCTTAGGGGAGAAGTCCAATTTTCAAGTTTCTGACTAATACATAGAGTGGGAGATTGTATTTGGCAAATATTGCTCATGTCTCCCCTGGTGTTTTGAACACAGCTAAAATTATCTGAGTTGGGGGGAGGTTGTTGTTCTGTGTTGTTGTTTGTTTATTTAAACGGCTTAATTTTCAGTGGAGATCCTGTCTCATCGCTTTGCATGTGGTGGGATGGGTGTCTTCTTGGCAGATACACCGAGGACTGAACTGGTGACACCCAGAGTTAAAAGCGTGAGATGGTACATTTTGAGCTACAGCTCTGTAGTTGGAAGTTTTAACAGACTCATGACCTCTGTGGACTGGTACAGAGGGGGACCTGTAACACACACTCACCAATGGGCTATACTGGTACCATCAGTGCTGTCCGCACAGCCCCTTGGCAGAGTGAATTATGAGCATTCCACTGCCAGGGGCTGAGCATCATCCCTTCTCACTGAAGCTGGTGGTAGCATAGAAGCTGATGGCCATATCCTCAACAGAGCCCAGAGCCCATATCCTCAACAGAGCCCAGAGATTCTGAGCTAGCGTCCTAACCCAACATTTGTTGTATTACTGTTTCTGAGTTACTGAAACTCCACCATCAGCCTCCAGGCAAACAATCCTGAACTTGGTCATTCCTAGGATTTCCCATTGTATCATAGATGGAGTTTGTTTGATTCCCCAGCAGTAATTACCTTAAATCTTAATGTAGGGCTTTAGAACTTGAGCCTGGAAGAGCCCTGCATTCCTGTGTAAGGCCTTAGCCTCCCCCATTATTTTACATCCCCATACTGTTAATACTATGAGTGAAAGATGTTCAAGTTTCAGGAAGGACTTAGTTTTGTGTGACACCAGGTGTAGAATGAGGCAGCTACCTCCCAAATTCTAGAGCTCTCACATGGAAGTCTGGCTTCTCACCGTCTTTAATGCCGACCTCTTTCCCCCCCCCAACTCTAACTGCCTATCATGCACCACTCCACAAGGGCAGTGACCAGCATAGCAGTGAATCTACTGGCCTAATTAAATCACCACCCCTCCTTGACTGCTCCCTCGCACCCCGTTTGTTTGATCCCCCACAGCAATAATGCCTACACCCCTTGAGATTCTACTCACTGTCCTGCCTGCAAATGGACACAGAGGAACTGTTCTGTGTCCCCTGTGTATAGAGCTCTCTGCACTTTGGAGAAGGAAGCCGGATTAGGCTTTTATTTAGAGATGTCTGACTTTTTCCCCTCTGCCTTGGTTTTATTTCATTGACTAATACACAGGGGCTATTGTTGTTTCTCCGTCTCCTGAATTAAGGCCTACGGGTCTGATTTCTATTGCTTCTGACATTGTTATTTAGGGCTTAGTCTGTAATTACCAGTGGATGCAATGGGAGCGGTTAGTAATCACCACGTCCCACATGACTGGCCATTCTGAATAAGCCTAGGCTTAGGACCACGGTAGCAGTGCTCATGAAGTAATGCAACATACCGTCAGAGTCACAGCAGGGCTGTTTTTCAAACATATTTTCTGGAAAACGAGCATGACCTTTGAAAAGGAAATCTGCAAAGAGGGACCCTTTCTGAGTCCAGGGGGCTCAGCGCCTCTCAGAATTGGACCCATAGGAAGCAATATTCCTGCAAGGATCCTTGCAATCCTTCTGTTTTAATGAGCTATTTGACTACATTATGCACAAGTAGCCGATGCAATATACTGAATCCCTGCCTATAAATTACCTGCGGTGCTGAAGTGAGGCTGCAACCAATATGTCTTCTGGAAAATGCAATGTCTTATATTAGTCTCTTTGCATGTATCCGAATACCAGCATAGAGCAATAAATAAAAATTGGAAGGGCGTTTTATACCTCTCTGGTTCATGCTGGAATTTATTTCATATTAAAAATAAGTATACAAAATACATGATGGCAGTGACAGATTTACATAATTACACATAGATGCTCTGATTAATGAAAACAGTTAGTCACATGCTTAACTATATAAGCACCTGCAGAAGTACAGTTGAAGTCAAAGCAAAGCATACATTTAAGTGCTGTCCTGCATAGCAATGGACTTAGTACGTGCTTTCCTGAATTGGGGCACACAAGCTGAGCCTTCTGATAGCATGAACAGTCAGATATAAATTCCTGGGGTGAAATCCTAGTCCCATTGAAATCAATGGCAAACTCCCATTGATTTCCATGGCGCCAGGATTTCACCCCTAGATTGTCAGGAATAGAAGATCACACTATCTATCTATGTATCGCTGTCTTTAGAAACATTTTCCCTATAATCCTGAAGGAAGGCCTCAGATTTAACCCATGAATTTGGTGTCACAAAATACTGATGATCTCTACATGGGTAGTATACTAGAAAACAGAAGTACAATTGTTGTATGGAATTACTAGAATTGTATCAATGTACCAAAAAAGAACTCTGAGTTGGATTAATTTCTAAAATATTCTGAATAATAACATCAACAATGGCAATAATAAATTATTTTGCAGTGACAGAATATTTTTCTCTCAATATAAGCTAAGCACATTATGAACTATATATATACATATATTAGATTTAAATAACAAACCCATACAAAAAAGTTCTTGGGTGCCTTAACAATTAGATTCACACTCACAAATGATAACCACCCAGCAGCAAAAAATGTTTATCTTCATATCGTGAATTAACTCAGCAAGCCAATAAATCAAAGCTGTAAAATAGCCCCCTTAATTCCAACCCAGGAAAATACTCTCAAACTTCCCCTAAAACCTTGTTAAATTAGTGATAAGTATACCTGCAGCAGCAGCAATTTTCAGACTATTGGGGAGCTCATTAGAGATGGCTGAATAGATTGTCCACAAAGAAATGATAACATTTGTCCTGTTTATGGTCCATGATGTATCACTATTTAAACTTTTTCTCATCTACCTGGCCATGATGCTAACATGACACATCCTGCCTTTGCTTGGGATTGCTTGTTCTGACTAGGGATTTCGCTGAGCACCATTGGGTTCCTGCGTATACAGAAAAAAGGATTCTCCTCCTGCGGAATGTGGAGGCAACGGGAATGTGCCCAAAACCGAATAAAAAACTAGTCCAATGAAATATCAGAACTCATGATAAATCACTGCTTAACACTGCCACATCTACCAGACCAATCTGGTTGGTTGGTTGGTTTGTTTTCAAAAAAGCATGATCCAAAGATCACTGGGAAAGTCTCACAACAAAAGAGTACCTTTCTTTGCGCGCCTGGAGAGAGGTAAGAAAGAAAAGTGTGCTGTTTAGAGACTTTATCAACAGACCTTTTCGTCTGTCACCGAGCTTACCATTAACTTGATAATATATGATTATTATTTATTATTAGTGTCCTGGTCTGAAATGACTGAGTATGTTGACCTATGGGACACAACTCAATGTATATCTATTTAGGCTGGCTGCTGCAAGACTGGGCTATAGCGGGAAATCAGATTTGTGGGCAAGATTGGTGATCTGCATGTGGTGTAATTATGTTTATTTTTGTAATATATGGCAGGGGCTTCTAGTGTCCTGGATGGGCGCCTTTGTCTTATATTCATATAAATCTCAATCAGCAAATATATTTCTGCTCCGAGGTCTGTACACACACACGTATGCACACACACCCAGCAGCAGGAAGCATCATCTCAGCTCTGCCTCTGATGAGCACCTAAGATGTTGCTCTTAGACTTTTCACACCACTGTTATTCAACAATCACGAGCAACGTTTACTTGTGCTGATGCATCCCTCTCACTTCTCACCGTCCATTTACATAACCACGTGTCGCCACAGGAGAC
Source organism: Mauremys reevesii (assembly GCF_016161935.1). Classification (NCBI taxonomy): domain Eukaryota; kingdom Metazoa; phylum Chordata; order Testudines; family Geoemydidae; genus Mauremys; species Mauremys reevesii. Next base: position 39,508,477 of record NC_052637.1, on the reverse strand, counting down.
TTTGCTGGAGCGTAACTTAAGCCAACATCGAGGGTGGTATTTCAAAGGATACGGCCACTTGGCCAAGTCACTTGATGAACCTGTAGGGACTCACTGAGACAATCTTCACCTTCAGAAGTCTGAGGAGTTCACATCTGTTTGGGAGTAAAATTAATGACACTTAAGGCCTTTATTTTCTTGGGAAGAGGAGTTGCTTGGTTTTTGTAACTCAGCACTCCATGCCGTTTTGCACTATTCTTTTCAGTCTGTGCTGGCAGCATGTTTCTTGGAGATTTCTCTGTTTTATTACAGATTTATTGCTCCGTCTTTCTCGCTGACAGAAAACAGGATGCCTTGTGCTCAGGAAATGCTTACACGGTTATGGGCTAAAGGAGAAAACAAACATAGTAAAGGGGCTTGCTCTGCTTGACCTTCCCCTTGTTGCTTCCTGGAGTGTGCAGTCAGCATGGGTCACCTAAGGCTCGTGAACCTTTGACATCTCCGTCACCCACTGATGCCTAGTGATCCCTGAGCTCCCATCCACTGGGGATGACCTGCAAGAGCAACTGGAAATCAGACATCCCAGCCACATGACAATGACAGACATGAGGATATTGAGATGTTTGGAAGATCACCTAGACCTGGGATGTGTTCTCATAGAGCATCAGGGTTGGAAGGGACCTCAGGAGGTCAGCTAGTCCAACTCGCTGCTCAAAGCAGGACCAATCCCCAGACAGATTTTTGCCCCAGATCTCTAAATGGCCCCCTTGAGGGTTGAACTCACACCTCAGAGTTTAGCAGGCCAATGCTCAAACCACTGAGCTATCCCTCTCCCCTGCTGTCTTCCCTGTAACCCTGGATGCCCCTGTGCTGTGCAACTTTGGTTAGACCCTGACACCACTAGCCTGCCCACAAGCACAGGATCTCACTCCGGTTTCCACCAGCCTAGTTACTCTACGCAGGGTCACACCAACAGCCCTAGTCTCCCCAAATCTGTCCTCCCCAAGTTCTTAACTACTAGAGACTCTCAGACTTTTCCCCTCTGGTTCATCATCCCTGAAGGCATGAAACTAGCCCCCAGACACCAGATTACTTTGGTGCACAGACTCCGCAGTTTGCACAACCAGACCTGCTTGGGAGTCAGAACACCATCAGGAGCAGGGAAGACTGGTAGGTGCTGTGAGACCCCTGCCCAGCCAGGAAATGCAGTGGGCCAGAATGCTGCTGAGAGCAGGCAAACTAGGCACAGCCGTAAGATGACATCTGTCTGATCTCCCCTGGAATGAGAGAGACTCCAGGTAGTAAAAGTGCTGATAAATTCATGCTACCTGGTAAAGGGTAGGAAAAGCCCAGCGCGGTGTGACACAACTGCTGGAGGAAGTGTAGGTGTCAAGGAGGTGTCAAGACTCGAGCTCTGAGTCATTTCAGAGATAATTAAACATACTGAGCCATTGAAGAACAAAGTAGCCAGCGGCACTGCAGAAAAGCGGGGGCAGTCATGGCCAGAACTCTAGCATCAGGGAGAGGGGGCAAACACCCTAATGCAAGAAGGGTTTAATGGTTAAACCCCAGATATAAGCAGTTAAATCAACTGATTGTGCAAATTGTTATTGTGTAATAAGACTATATCGGGTAAAGGTTTTTCATGAAAGCTTGTAATGATCTGAACTTGATGGTCATTATGAGATACGTACACAGACCATGGTTATGAATGTACGTCTGTATATATAGAGAGAGACAACCGTAACTGTGGTGCAATAGGGTGGTGAAGTAATCAGGCAGGGCAGGTGTTTTCACAAAATCAGGTTTTTACAAAAAGCCAGCTTCAAATACTCACCCCTTTGGTGGCGACTAACCAGAGAGGAAAACTGTGAGTACCTGTTAATTTAGAACTCAGGAAGGGTGGATTTGGGGGGACTCAGGACTGGAAGACTGTTGGTGTCACCCTGCATGGAGTAACTAGACTGCTGGAAACCAAGGTGAAACCTTGTGCTTGTGGGCAGGTTCCTGGCATCAGGGGTCTGAAACAGAGCTGCACAGCATAAAGGCACCCACGGTTACAGGGCTTGCAGTGATATAACCCCTTACCAGTCTGGGGGAACCACAAAACATCCCAGTTACCACTGCAGCAACATTGGTTTGGAGTAAAAAGGGGAAGGTTTGTTCCTGACTGTAATGAGAAAGAGAGAAACAAGATGGGTGAGGTAATATCTTTTATTGGACCATCTTCCATAGGTAACATATTTTTAATTTATAATTTACTCACTAAGATGGAGACACGGGGGGGGGGGTGCGTGTGTGTGTGTGTGTGTGTGTGTTCTTTTTACAATGGGTGAGTGAATGTAATGCTCTTTAAAATATGTCTGGAGCCAGGCACAGTGAAGGCATCGAGGATGGGGTAAAACTCCTACTGACTTCAATGCAAGCAGAGTTAGGCCAATACGAAACGCTTTTGAAAATCCCATCTATAACAGAGAGATCCTCAGCTGGTGTAAATTGGCATAGCTTCCTGGAAGCCAACAGAGCTATGCCATCTTATACTAGCTGAGGATCTTGCTTATAAAAGCATAATAATTTGAATCCTGCTAATGATGACATCTAGTGGCCATGAGTTCCACAAGTTAATAATTCCTAGTTTCTTTTAAGAGCAGACAACCAGTTCAAGTTTATGTGCTGGATTTATGTCAGCTCAGCAATGAAAACTGGAAACTAGTTAGATACACAAAGTGAAATCCTGGCCCCATTGAAACCAATGGCAAAGTTTGCCCTGACTTCAATAAGGCTGGAATTTTGCCAATGGAGGGGTGGAGAAGGGGGTGCAAGACACAAATATTTTTCCTGCTTAGGGGGCGAGAGGCTGCAGAGGACCAGAAGGAGCAAAAGAGAATTAAGGAGAAATTAATGCAGGAATTAATACAAGGATGGAGTTAGGCAGAGTTTTAAAGGTGAAAATGAGGATCTTGTACTTATCACAGTGAATTTCAAAAGGCTCAAGTGATACAATAGAAAAATGCCCCAAATAACATGAGCTTGAGTGTAACTGTAATAATATCAGTTCACTTGGAAGGCATACAAAGCTGAATAATAATTCATACAAAACAATAAAAAAATAACGCTGGATGATATTTTGCATCATGAAAACCACATACTGGAATCGCTACAGTATATTTGTTCTTTCATCTGTTTTATCCTCCATAGTCTTGAATTCAGCAAACAAAAATGTGGGCTCCTTGGAAATGTTTCCCAGCTGTAAAGATTTGTGGAGGGCATGTCCTGACATGCATTGGATTATAACCGAACCTGAGTTAGCTGGCGCCACCTAGCTCAGAAATCGCTGATAAAACGAGAGAGCTCTGTAGTCCATATTTTGTTAGCAGACAGTGAGGCCACATTATGTTCTCAGTTACAAGCATGAAAATGTACTTAAGGCAATGGAGTTACACGGGCAGTTAAGTCAGGGGAGAATTTGACAACTAAAGTTTCAGCAATGATGGAAGTTAAGAAAAGTAAATCCTGCTGCAAAACAGGTTTAAATGATTTTTGGGCAAAAAACAGTAATAGATCTTACACGTTTAGGGGGATTCAAAAGAATTTTACCCTCTTTACTCACTGTTTACGCAGATGATAAGGGACAATAGCACATAGGAGCGCACATACCAACCAGGTCTCTTGCCACGGAAGGCCAGCTACTTTGAGGGTGGTGCTCAGCAGCTGTCTAATGCTGCACAGCAAAAGTACATAAACACTTTCAGACAGCGAGTGAAGGCAAATGCTGTATCCAATTGAAATGAGGTTTGTAATTTTTGGTAGGCAGAATGTCATTGCCAAAACTGGAATGCAGCCAGGACACTGGGGCTAAAAGTTTGATTCTTTCTAATAGTCTCGGGGAATGTCAATAGACGGCCCCTTCAGCAGAAGAACCACCCCCTTAACTCTGTTGTGGACCATTGGTTTGGTGTTAACTTGCAGGATGAGCACCACCTACTACCCCTTCTCTAGCGGTGGCTCCAACTACTTCTGAAGAAGAGCTTTGTGTACGCTCGAAAGCTCGTCTCTCTCACCAACAGCAGCTGGTCCAATAAAAGATATTATCTCACCCACCATGTCTCTCTAGCATTTTTTATTATTATTTAATAGGAAGCATCCTTGACGGCTTAATAGCTATGTGTCCCCTGAGGTTATTGTTACAATATTTCTCGGATTCTATGACTCAGCACTTTATTGCCAAAGCAACATTATCTGAAATAGGATTCCAAACAACAACAGCAGTAGCCGCAAACAGGAGCTTGTGGACAGTGAACTTGCGTCATGGCCAATGGCCAAAGCTCCAGCATCAGACTCACACGGTAGCAGAGCTCTGCTCCATTCTCAAAGGAATGGGTTGCATAGTGCAGCAGAATCAAAGCTAACAAATCTCACATTTCACATTGTTCCCTTCCATGATCAAAACTTCCATTTCCGTTGCACTGAATGGAGAAGTTGAACTCGCTGGGAGAAGAGCACATATCGGCAGAAAGATTTCAGACATGCTAGTCAGTTTCCTGAAACGCCTTATGGTGGCCATGCGAGGGGTGGAAACTGGTTTCACACCAGCCTTTGCTGACAGTAAAACATAATGAAAAACATTTATGTGCAACAATGTAGACCACACGCTAATTAGCTTTTTATGTAACCGCACCGTAGTTCATAAGATTTCAATTTAGCCTAGCTAATCACAGCATCAATTGCTCTCATTTAGAGCCATGACTTTCTGCAAATTCACACTCCAAAGGAATACGGCGGCCTATTCTCTGTCATTTCAAACTCTTGGTGGAAAAATAAAAACTGTTCAGGGGAATCTGGACATCTGTGACCCATACAAGAAGGATCACATCAGGCACTTTAGAAAACCAATTACATTGAAGTCTAGCAATATACTCAAGACATCAGGCAACCTGAGCACCTTAAAAGTGGCATCAGCAGCTAGGGAGATTGAAGAAGTCTCCTTAGTCCTCTTTAAGAAGAAAAGGCTTCCTCAAAACTGTGGGATCTTTGGGCTTTACAAACTTAGGTAAGGTGTGTAGTGGAGATGGGCAACCAGCCAGCACAGCAGCAAGAGAAGGGGGAATTTTGGCCCAAGGATACCAAGACAAATCTCTGCTTTAACCAAAAAGGCCATAGGTTCTATAGGGTGGGATTTTCAAAAGTGATCTACTGTGGGCTTGTCTACACAAACAATTAGACAACAGCGAGCGGGGCTGCGAATCTGCCCTACACAAGCCTGCCACGGTCTAACTCTCTGTGTACATCCTGCTGAGGCAGATGAACAGCTCGTTAGAGCGTTTGGAGCTAGTCAATCAAAGCACCCTAACAAACTGTTCAGGTGCATCAGCTGGGTGCACATGGACAGTTAGTCCTCAGCAGGCTAGTGCAGGGTAGATTCCCATCCCAGCTTGCCACTAATTGTTCGTGTAGATAAGCCTTTTGTCTAAAGTTGCTCCCGCTGAAGTCAATAAGAGTTTAACGTTGACTTCAGTGAGAGCACAGCCAGGGCCAACACTGAGTGCTCTCGAAAAATCCCACCCTTACATTTGATAGTGAACGTTGGGTTTGGGGTTTTTTTAAGGTCTCATCTCAAAAAGCCCCATGCAATAAAAACGATTTTGCACAAACACCTTGAATATTCCTTGTATTTATAACACCTCTCTTCAGAGACCCCCAAATTACTGCAGCTCTGACACCGAGTCCCAGGCTCCACTCACTAGACTGGGGCCCCCCCTCTTTCACCAAACAGCTCAAATCATTGCAGAGGTAACATAGAGCCCCACCCCCCTGCTGCTATGTTCAGTTTCCATGGATATAAAAGGAAGAAGCAGCAACGACAATGGCAAAGCTCTGGTTAATTTCCCCTTGTTGACTGGTGGCTTCACAGTAGTCTGCTTTCGGCTGCATCATATCAGTCTACAGCCTCTCCTCTTCCTCCCATCTGCTGCCAAGAAGCAGGTTTTGTTCAGCAACTGAACAACAGCAGCATCTACTGTATCCAGTAAAGAATGGTTTCGAAAGCCTGAAACATCAGGAGCTGAATGCCCCTCACACACACACCCCAAGTCCAATCCAGGATGTTCAGGCATAAAACTATAACCAACCAACTGATTATATATATATATATATATAGGGGCTGGTTTCGATCATGTTACTTACACTGTGGCTGTGCTGAAATCTTGGAAAATTATGAGCATCAGTAAGAAAGTGGGTCCAAAGTAATTAAAGTATAAAAATAAATGTTCACACTATAGACCGCGAAGCTGGGATTTTACCGTGTTTTCGTTTGGTTGTTGTTTTCTAGTTTGTAGGTTAAACAGGAAGTTTGCTGCTGCAGGATATGCCAGTTCTTCTGGTCACGGTAATAACTTTAACACTTCGCTTTCCTTTTCTCACACAATACACTTAATGTTTCCATTCTGGGATCTGGCTTCAGCTGCAGATTTCCGGCACCAAGCAAAAGCATGCCTTGGTTTAACCCTTCGATAGGTATGTTCCACATACCCATCAGTGAAATCTCTTTCGTATCTCATTTGGGAAGGGGTTCCAAGGTCTAGCATAGGAAACTTTGAAAAATACAGCTAGGATCCTATCAATATCCAAACAGCATCAAACTCAGGGGTATAAATCTCCTCCCCTCAAAAGAGGAGAAGATCTGTGTTGACCTCTGTCTCTGAATAAACAAAGAGCTGGTGGGATTCAGCCCAACAAATGTGAAAGTTCAAAAGGTTAAGGAAGCACTTGGCTTTCACCATAAACAAACTGGGAAATGAATCTGGGAACACATCTTTTCATAACAATTGGGCATTAATAACACCCTAGGGGCAGCTGTCTTCAGGTTACATCACCCATGCCCCTGGCAGATTGGGAAACACAACCAATCAGAGTGTAGGGAATTGCATAACTGTCAATAACCACAAATGTACCCACCAATAACTATCTAGCCTCCATTCAGTTGTATTGGCTTTTTGAGGCCTGTGCAGATGGACTCATTTTCCTATGAGAGATGATAGATATGCAGCCATCCTTGCTCTACAGCTGGGAAGATCTGAAAAATAATACTGATAAAAAAAGACATTTTCTGTGGTTGTAAAGAAGAGGGAAATGGAGCCATACCCAAAACTCTGTTACAATCCCATGCCCAGTTAGCGGGTGAGAACTCAGGATCTTCTGTTTCATAAACACACAGAAGTTTCTTCCACCCCAGATAAAAACAAATCTCCATGAGAGTATGGCCACAAAAAAGGTCCTCACCTTGAACAAGTCTGGACGGTGGTATCTCTGGACAGGTTTGCATCAATCTTTCTGTTACGGGCTTTATTTTACCCTGAGGTGTTTTCAGATTCGTGCAACGGAAAGAATTTTCAATAACTAACTGCAGAATACTGCTGTCCCTCAGCGCATGGACAATAAGCTTTTGATACTAAGTTTCAGGAGTCTCAAAGCCTTGAGTCTTCTCCTACTCTAATTTTGTTTCAATTATGTTTCTTGGTGGGGGAGGGGTGGCAAACAGGGGAACTTGCAACAATAGCTCAAAAACAAACTCTGGAAAGAGCGACGCACTCGCTGAGCCAGTGAGGATGTTGTTTATGTATTAGATCCTGTTTTCTTCCTTAAGCAAACAGCTTCTTTTACCAGGTGCTTCTGCCTTGGTTATCACCCCTCCTTTGAGAAAGCAGCTTCCTGCGGCCTCTGTGTGAAAACGGAACTATTAGATAGTAGGCAGGAATGAAGCATGCCTGTCAAAGTTTATCTCCCACCTGGGTCATAATGAGAGTCACTGTTGTCTGCTGAGGTCATTACTGAGTCTATGTGGCTTAGATCACATAGGCAGAGACATGTTCCTACCGTTGAAGCAGCATTCTGAGGAGAATAAACACTGATTTTGAAGGGAACCCTGGACAAATGATTAGGGGTGTCTGAAATCACAGTTAGAATAAACTTTGCCTCACTTTGGTTGGGATGAGTTCACAGTGCAAGACTTGGTTTAGACAACATAAAAACTAAAGTTCCTCCTAGCCAGAATCTTCTGTGCCTCAGAGGTTTCTACAGGTTCAGAACTGGTGGTTTCATTGGACTCCCCATCTGTGCAAACTAGCCGCAGCCTGTACTTCACACTGGAAGTTTCTAATCCAGCACGAGCTGCTTTCCCTAGGAACTACTGCTAGAAAACCCACATACAGATCGTTAACTGCATCCCTGAGCATAATGCAAATTTCAGAGTAGTCAGTAACCACTTGTGAATTCTAGGGTCTCACTCAGATGCAGACAAGATCTCAGCTGACATTGCATTGATTGCCAAACCATTTTTTCATGTGAAATGATGGTGACCCTAGCCTGAATTAATGACAGTGGGTTAAGGTCTAGTAATTGTGTCACTGATTCATGTTGCCTCTCTGTCTGGTATGTCCAGCCGATGGCTTCATCTACTGGGACATTTTGAAAACATCTGTTAATTAGAATGGACGTGTTATGGAGTCTGCTACAGGAACTTATGGTTACTTCAAAACAGTCAATGAAAAGGGACGCTAAGGATTCTTCTGTGAGACTGTACTGCTTTCTATCTTCAGTGCTACCTGCCTACTGAGGTCTGGTTTGGAGGAAAGCAATGCAGCAGAAAGACAAAGCTCTTTAGTGTATGATGTTGCAAATCTACAACCCCCTGAAAATGGGGGTCCCACCCATTTTCCTCCTGGAAATTAAATTTACTTTAATCTCCTGGGCATAAATGTTGGGGGGAAAGCGAAGGACCACTCGGGATGGAGAAGCCTGCTAAATTCCTGCTGTTACCGTAAGGTCCTTCCACTGCTGCTGAGGAGCAGCAAAAGTGGCTCACAGAACCTTTGAAACTGTTCACCTTGCCTTTGATCTACCTGCTGCCTTCTCTTCTCCTGCAGCAGCCCTGGGGCAGCTGATCACAGAGGCAGTTCTGGTGGGAAGGCGGCCACACACTCTAGGAAGTAATAGACATGAGCAGCATCCTCGTTTGCCACCAACCAGTGCAAATGAGGAAAAGACGGGAGAGCGACAGAGACTTGAGCACAGAGGGAAATCGAAGGTCAGAGTCAGCAGGGACTGGAGTGGAGTAAAGAGAGGAGCCACCCAGGAGTAGAGAGGCAGGAGACTCAGGTCAGTGTGGTTTAGGCTGGACATTGTGGATGGCTAGGAATAGGTGACGAGGGGGAGTTGTTAGCTATGGAGAGGACCTGGGATGGGGTGAATTCCCATCACCTGCTGAAGAAGGAAAAAGTACCAGTTAGTGACGTGTTCCACACCTCTGGGGTGACTCATGAATTGCCCCCTGGCCACCAGGGGCGGAGGTAGGTGATGAGTTATCAGTCACCTGGGCCTTATAAGCAGAGTGAGGGAGCTTAGGCAGGCATCTCCTCCAGGAAGGAAGCCACAGGAGCAGGAGAGAGGGAAGAGCCCTGAGGCAGGGCCTAGAGGGAGAAGGGAGATCCCTAAGGGAAGCTTCCAGAGTCCCCAGAGAGAGGAGGCACTGGGAGAAAACCCACTACACAACAGAGGAGGAGTCTTGCAGGAGCAGGTTAGGTCCTGTGGAGAGAGGGAAGCCCTGAGCTAGGGGCAGTAACAGCACTTCAGTGGGGCCTGAGATGGGTAAAAGAGTTACTGGTTTAGAGATTTACTTGACTTTTTGCTATCCTGGACCGGTTTTGAACTTTGTGACTTAGCTGGAGGACCAAGCCTCGGACGACCTGCAGGGGGCGCTGGAGCCAAGGGTACTATTGACATTATGCACTGATGTAAGGGGGTGCTCTAAGGGTGAATGCACCCCATCACAGGGACCAACTCTGACTTTGTGCTTAGAAGCCAATCCACATATTGCCACCTCTCTGCTCAAGTTCCCTCCCCTACCCCAAGGTAAATATTCCCCACTATGCTCCCCAACAGACACAGCGTTTTCCCACACACCTTCTACCTCTCCCATCTTAGAGAAAGAAAAAGGAACTGCCTAGGAAGCATCCCCTGGACAGCAGCCCCCTGCGGCTGAGGCGGATGGGAGCAGGAACATCTGCCAAACCGAACTATCTGCTAACGTGAGAATGTCGAACAACGTTAGGAACCTCATTTAAACAAATAAATAAATAAGCTGACATCCTCTGGGTACAGGTTCATGATCATAAAAACAGAGCACGTGACTCAGAGGCGGAAAATACATCGTGTATTTTAGCATCTCTCATTTCCTCCTAGACCGTCGCAAGAATTTCCTCCAAAGACCTTTGCTTCCTCCTGACATTCTAGAGCTGCCCAGAGATCCATGTTACATTGTCCTCTTGATCCAGTGGGCCCTGATAATGAGTGATGCAGGAAGAACTGGCTGGAGGGTTACACCTCCTTGGGATGATTATTGGTTTCTTTGAAGTGTCGTGTGAAGCATAGAAACAAAGGAATAGAAGGTGTAAGGGGTAAGTGTCTTCCACTGCCTGTAATTTTTCCCTTATGCACTCCCACAACCATCCTGGGGAATTGTTCAGATGAGATATGACCCGTGGATCTTGAGATGTGATCCCTATTCATTTCCAGAGATGAGGGCAAACCACTCTTCCCCCCAAAATGACCTCCCAAAGTGCAAAGGGAGACAGACTGCACCCCAAGCTCGACAGTCAGATTAATCCAGTGCATGTGAGCCGGAATCACTCTAGTTACGTACATAGGACCTGCTCCAGAGCCCATCGAATGCAATCTGACTCTTTTCATTGACTTCAGTGGACTCTACCAGGCCCTATAGGCCTACTCCAAAGGAATTTAGATAAAACCAGAATCAACCTGGGTTTTTACCTAAGCCTCAAGGTGAACTCATTAAAATAAAATATTAAATGACAAACATTGTGTCTCAACCCGGTGGTGTTAGCTTGAAGCATATCCACATTCAGGCTATTGCTGTGCTGTTTTCAATTCATCCAGCACCTTAAAGTCTCAGGAAAGTGCCTATTTTGGCACAATATGCAGCCAAATTCCCAAAGCCGAGAGGTTCAGATGACAATAATGACATGAGCTCCTCAGCTGAAAGGTGTTATGCAAGTGCAAAGCTCTTTGTGAACATTAATTAAGCCTGAGAACCCCTATTTGAGTAATTAACTCATTTTGAAGATGGGTAAATTGAGGCATAGAAGAGGCAACTGACTTCTTCACGGTCACTCCATGAGGCAGGGGCAGAGCTGGGAACAGAACCCAGGAATCCTGATCAAAGTTTTCAGTTATGGGGTGTCCAAAGCAAGTCACCTAAAAGCTCAGCATCTCAAGGGTAGAAATTTTGGGCCTTGCCTCACAGTCTCTCCCTGTAACCATTAGCACCTGAACTCTGGGGATACTTATCTAACTCAAAGTATTTCTGACTTTTGAGAGACTGTTAGCACCAATCTGAACATTTTTTTCTGGACCCTCAGCATTTGCTACGCCACAGTCGTGTTTATTTTATAGTGTTCGGTTGTAAATGAGTTTGAAAAACTGACCTTCAAGTCTAAAATTGCAATAGACAGAATCTGATTGAAACCCCACAGTAATATCACTGGGGGGAGATGGGGAGACATAAAGTCACCTTGGGAAGAGAATGCCTCCAATTTTTTTCTTTTTTCTTGGTCTCTCAGAGGTGTCAAAGGAAGCAATCTGACGTCCAAGGGCCGGAAAATAACAGCTTTTTGGCTGATGTTTATGTAAAGCAAGGTCACTTAGAAAGATATCAGTGACTTAAAAATACATTAAATTTAAAGGCTGCCTTTAAAGAATATCCTGTATCCACTGGGCACAAGCAGGAAGACACTGGAATGGCCTGCACACTCCCCCTCCTTTTGTTCATGCTCCTGGTGGTAGATCACTGAAATCTTTGGCATTCAAATGATTGCCTGAACTTCAGAAAAGTTAGGCTAGGCTGTTGCCATCATGCCAGCTTAGGAGGTGCAATGCCATCCTTCCCCAGCCAAGGTGGCCTGCTACTGTGCCATGTTACGTGATGAGGTTTAACAGAGCTTTGTAAAGTGTCTGCATGAAAGACATTACAGAAATGCACTGTGTATTAATTATTATTATTATTGTTTGAGCCAGTAAGTAGCTTCTCACTCTTCCATGAACCAAATTTGAATGCACATGCATTTGAAAACAATGCCCACCAGGTCATTCCAATGCCAGCTGCTGTAACCAGTCTCCAATAGCTTCCTGTCTAGCAGAAATTCCCCCATCTTCTCTTCAGGACCTGTCATCCTCATTTCTGATCATATCCCTTTCTGTTCGCTAGGCCAGAGGTTCTGAGCTGGGAGTGCAGGGACCTCTGCCAGTCTGTGGAGCACTTGTTGATCTGTGAAAAGCTGGCTGGTCACAAGGTGCAGGTTCTCCTGGTTCCTGCTGCTAAAGTACATTAAAAGGCAGCTAAGAATATAAATACTTTCCTGTGTGAGCAAGTGCTGCAGTTGCCCCAAGGATGTCAGGGAAGAGCACATGAAAGGAGAAGTGGTCAGCAGTGTGGCTTAGTGGGTAGTTCATTGCATTAGCACTCAGGAGACATGGGTTTGATTCCTGGCTCTATCACCAGTTGGGGGTGAGGGATAGCTCAGTGGTTTGGGCATTAGCCTCCTAAACCCAGGATTGTGAGTTCAGTCCTTGAGGGGGCCATTTAGGGATCTGGAGACTAAATCTGTCCGGGGATTGATGCTGCTTTGAGCAGGGGGTTGGACTAGATGATCTCCTGAGGTCCCTTCCAACCTTGGTATTCTGTGATTCTACCTATCATGAAAAGGCATGATCACAAATGGAGCAGGAGATGGCCTACCTGACATCCCAAGAGATGTGAACCATGCTATGAAAATACCTGCGCATCTATGCTGCATTCCAGACCTTATTTCCCTCAATTACTAGACTTTGGGTATGGCTACACTTGCAGCTTTGAAGTGCGAGTGTGGTCGCGGCGCCAGCGCTGGGAGAGAGCTCTCCCAGCGCTGCAGGTACTCCACCTCCCCGTGGGGATTAGCTTACAGCGCTGGGAGCCGCGGTCCCGGCACTGTCTACACTGGCGCTTTGCAGCGCTGTAACTTGCTGTGCTCAGGGGGGTGTTTTTTCACACCCCTGAGCGAGAAAGTTGCAGCGCTGTAAAGCGCCAGTGTAGCCAAGGGCTAAATCTCTCTTCCTACCTCCCTACAGTGGGCGCTGAGTCCTTTATCCCTCATCTTCAGAAACAAACTCCCTTTGAACAGGTTTTGATGCAGGAGTTACTGGGTAAGGTTTCACTGACCTGTGTTATGTAAAGGGTCAGATCAGATGATCAAAATGGTCTTAAAATCTTTGAATCTATGCCTAACACATTCCTTGGCTCGCTACTCAGACTCCATCTCCCTTTGCTGGTAACATCGGGCATAGTTCTCCTTTAACACATACTGGTTTTACACTGATCTAACTCCTGTGGTTTCTGTTCTTTTACAAGAGATTCTACAAGCCCCCACCAAGATTAGGGCCCTGCTGGCCGAGGTGCTGCACACATATACACAGTATGAAAATCTGTGGCCCAAGCTTCCCCTAATTTACCCAACTGCAAGAAGAGAAGGAGAGCCAGAAGCTGCCATTTCTAACACATCATCCAGCCAGACGTTGTGTCAATCTCAGTATTCACTATATGAAGTGGCCCAACACATTGTAATGTTGTTGGGAGTTGTAATGTTTAGGGTGACATGTATTGAGTGCTATGTGCCAGATTCTGCGCTCATGTACATAGTTTTACACCTTAGTAATCCACTGACCAGAGTGGAGGTAGTCAGGGCGAGTGAGATCAGAAGCAGATGGCAAGAATTTTGACATTTCAGACAATCCTGAAATGGAAAAAGTTGATGTTTGCACAAAGAGTTCTCCAGTTGGGCTTGCACTGGTCTTAACGTATTATCTTTCCAGCATATTTGCCTTCTTTGGAAACATCTCAAAGGGTTCAGGCTGTAATTGCTCTGCATTGGCTAACTGGCTAACACTTGAACAGAATGATTGATAGTAGCAGAGAAAGGGAGTAGTAATAAAGCTTGGAAAGGTCAGGATAACACACCATATGTTTCTACATTTTTTTTCTGCTGCTATTGATACATCCAGGGTTTTTTTATCTGTTGAGAAATTGACTTGCAACATAGCTAGAGACTGCAGAAACAGAGGTTGGTTGGTTTTTTCTCCACCAGGAATCAATCACTGTGCATAAGGAGCAGGAAAGCAACATAGGCAAGGCCCCTTCATTCAAAGTATAACACTTAAAATGGTGTGCATGCAATTTAGCCGATAGAAAGTCGAGAGGAAGTGGTTCCTGCCAAAACACAGTAGTAAAACTTTCCATGGGCCAAAGTACCAGACAGCACTAAATTAAAGACAAGGGGAACAAGTCTTGTAAAGTCAACAGGCGTGCAGACGAGTAACTGAAGGCAGAATTTGGGCCGTGCTTGGATATGGAACTGCAAGCCCAGTTTCTATCCAGCCCAGGTCGGTAGTGTATTGGGCCGGTTGCCCCACTCCAGGAAAAGGAAGGGTTAAAGCAGGCCAGAGGGAGCCTGCACAGAACCCTCCAGTTAGAAGAGGGCTCACTAAGTGAGCCAATTGGGAGGTGGCTTGTTGCAGCAGCCAATCGGGGCCAGCAGGGGCCATATATAAAGGACTGTTCAATAGAGCAGAGTGGTCTCTCCCTGGCTTGCTAGGGAGAAGGACTGGCTGCCTCGGAGCACCATGGCTGGACTATAGACTGCCAGTTCCACCAAGAGGCGGGGAGACAGCAGAGCAGGGCGCCACTGCAAGGCTGTACCTGGAAGAGGATGTCACGGTCCGGGGAGCAACACGGGTCTCAGAGTGGTGGAGACAGCAAAGAGGGAGTAACTGCGAGCGAGACACCACCAGAGGAGGGCGCCCTACAGAAGGACTTGAGCTAATTCCAGAACAGCCAGCAGGGGGTGCCAGGGTGGTGAGTCTAGCACCGCTACAGTAGCAAGTGACCAAAAGTCATCACCATGTGAAGTTTGTTTGGTGGTCAATGTGACCCATTCCACTGACTAGTGGGCAGGTGTCCACACCATCAAAACAGCTATTGTAATTTGAACTTATTAACTTCTTTATTGGCCATCTCAGAAGATGCCACCATTTCAGTGAGTTATGTGTCATCGTCCTCCCACCCGTGCTAGAGCTGAGATGCATTGAAAGGATTAGCCTGTATTGCACTTATTTTGTAGCTAGGAGGTAGATGTATCATCCAGTTGTTAGGGATCTAGCCAGGGACTTAGGAACTTCAGGTTCAAGTCTTTGCTCCTGTGTGGCCTTGGGCAGGTCACTTTAGTCTCTCTGGGTATGTCTACACTGCAGCTGGGAGGTGTGGTTCCCAATGCAGGTAGATGGACTTCTGTCAGCTCAGCTCGAGCTAGCGTTTGAAAATAGTCTACATGTTGTGGCACAGACAACACCATGGGCTCGGGACACAAAGTCAGACCCCTGCTAACCTGAGCAGAGCTAGCGCGAGTCTGTCTACCCACACTGGGAATCACCCCTCGCAGGTGCTGTGTAGACAAACCCTCTCTGCCTCAGGTGCCCCTCTGTAAAATATGATGAGAGCTCTTCCCTGCCTCAGAGGGATGATCTGAGAATAAATAACAAATGGTGAGGTGCTTAGAAACCATGGTAACGGGGGCCGAACAGGTAATTGCACCTTGCAGGGCTCTCAGGATGGCCCTCTTTGACCAGAATAATTTTGAAAAGAAGAAACTTTTCCTAAAACTATTATTTTTGTAAAAAAAAATTAATTAATTAATTAATTTTTTAAAAAGGCAAGTCAATATTTGACAAGTGAAAAATTCCACCAGGGCTGAATGCGACATACGCCATCCAGTGCCCGCTCACAACAGGAAGGTCTTGCAACTCCGTGGCTGCGACTACGTGGTAATGATGGCAGGTTGGCACGTGGCTTTACCTGGAGAGCCAGGCTGAAGCGAAGTGCTGAAAGCCCTTCCTGTCCCAGCTCTGACTTTTCCATAGCCCATAAGTGAGCTCTGTTCTTTGGTGAGTTAATGTTACATACAGATTTCTCTCTCTCGTTCCCCTTCAGCGTAGCGAATCTTTTCTTCTCTAAATGTTGGCGGGTGTGTTATAAAAATAAATAAATAATGGCTGAAAAATTGTAGACAGACAATCCGTTTATACATGACATCCTTTCCCGAGAAACTTTACAGCACTGGGAAGAATTGACACCCAAGCAGAAAGAGAGATTGAGAGGAAGAGGACTTGTATCTAATAAGCTTAAAGGATCAAAAGCTAGAGTGATGTAAAATGTCACTTCTTCACATTCAAGCCTTAGCCTTTCATGTCAGCAGGAAGGAAGGAAGATGCTGCGAACTTTCTCAGCTTTATAGAAGTCAGACCTTATTTCCAGCTCCCAGATCAAGAGGTGGTGAGGAGAAAAAACCACAACAACACTGGGAGATAAAAGCTAAAAATATCTTTCTATTTTTTGGGCGTAGCAAGCTAGACATCGATGCCAGAAGATAGCAACAAGGCAAGGATGTGCGTAGAGGCCAATCTGCGTCATCCTGAACAGGTGTCCCCAGCACCGTTTATTGACAATAGGGCGAGTGAGACCTGGAAGCAGGTGCTCAAAGAAACCCGGGCGGAACAGAAAGAGAAGTATAAACAAGACGGGGTCTCGGTCAAACTTTTTTTCACAACATGCTGCATGTGAGCTCACAAGTATGTGAGAGGGTTAAACATTCCCTCTCCAGGTGCCAAATAGCACAGGGGCCTTGACAACTTCTTTTTATGCTTTGGCAGCTTCAAAATAGACACGGGGCATATGTTGAGAGTCAGCTTTGCTTTTAGTTCTAGGGGATTTTGTGGGTAGGGGAGTGATTTCCCAGCGTGGTTCAAATTGAGAGTGTCTTTCAATTGTAGCGGAAGGGGAGGGGCAAATCACTTCAAAAGTGTCTCTTTCTGATCCAGGCAGGCCCGTGCTTAGGGCCATTCTGGGGCTTGTTTTGTACAAAATGTGTCAGAAATCATATAAAAATGGAATAGATCATTAACACGGCATAACCTGTAAGCACTTACGGGCAGAGATTGCAAACTACTAGGTGTTTTGCCGGTGCCTAGCCCAATGGGGCCCCACCCTTAGGCCCTACTGCAATCAACATGATTAATAATAATAAAAATCACATTGCAGCCTTCATCCCTCAGAAGTATTTTCCCCTTGCTCTGCCTGGAGAGGCATTCCCGAGAGGGATTTATTGTGCAACAATGTGAAGCAGTTGCAAAAAAAGAAAGGCTAATATCATTCTGGGGTGTATTAACTGGAATGTCATATGTAAAACATGGGAGGTGATTCTCCCACTCTGACAGGCACTGGTGAAGCCACAGCTGGAGTCCTGTGTCCAGTTGTGGGAGCCACACATTAGACAAGATGGGGACAAATAGGAGAGAGTCCAAACGAAAGCAACAAAAATGGTCAAAGGTTGAGGAAAAACCTGACTCAGGAGGAAAGGTTAATAAAAAAAAAGGCATGTCTAGTCTCGGCAAAAGAAGACTGATACTAGTCTTTAAATGTGTTAAGGGTTGTTTTAAAGAGGACAGTCGTCAATTGTTCTCTATATCCATTGAAGGTGGGACAAGAATTAATGGTTTAATCTGCAGCAGAGAGATTTAGGTTAGATATTAGAGAAAACTTTCTGACATTAAGGGTAAGTAAGCTGTGGAGTATGCTTCCAAGGGAAGTTGTGGAATCCCCATCATTGGAGGTTTTTAAGAACAGGTTGGAACAGGTCGGGGATGGTCTAGAATTACCTGGTCCAGCCTCAGTGCTGATGGCTGGACCTGATGATTTCTCTATGTGCTTTCCAGCCCTATATTTCCATGGTTCTATAAGTCAATGCATCTTCTGACAACTTTCCTGGAAAGAGGAAGTCCTCCAGGGAATGTCTCTTTAGACAAACCATCTTTTTGTTCTGTGTTTGTACAGCCCCTAGCACAGTCCTTGGGCATGACTAGGGCTCCTAAATGCTACAGTAATAAAAATAATAAATAATAATAAGATGCCTCTGGGGAAAATGCTTCTGCAGATTGCCCCCATCCCTGTTTCCTTAGCTCCCAAAGCAAGGCTTGTACAACTGTAAGCAGAGCCAAAGCAGCTTGCAGATGAACTAAAACTATTGCTCCACACTAAATGAATCCAACAGGATCCCATAGAAAACTACAAGCAGCTGCTCTCTCAGTTCCTCTGGCTCATAGGCAGCTCCTGAACCATGAAAAATGTATGGAGCACAGTTTCATTTAAAGGATAAATACTGACTCCTTGGAAAGTGGGAGAGAATTGCAGTTGTGGGTAGAGTATTAGGGGTAGGATTGTGCTCGATGACATGGATACTGCATACTTGGAGCAGAAAGAGACACTGCGAGGGCATAGAAAGGAGAAGCTGTCTTAGTGGGAACTATACAAGCATCCAAGCGGGTGGTGACTAATGAAAGCGTCACTGTCCATTCCAGGAGATGCTAAAAGTTCATCTCGTCTGCAGTGTGGGGTGACAGGGCGAGACATCTGTGTGGGCATGACCCTGACTGAGGCAAAATGGGCAAGTCACTCACTTCATCTGGCACTTCTGTAATTATTCTGTTCACCAAATTCAAGACTCCCTGATAGGCAAGACTGTATGAAAATTGGGGACTGAAGAAGGCTACAAGGACATTCAATTGTCCTTGTAGCAGCCTGAGCCACTTACATGAGCTACTTATGAAATACAGATCCCTGCACACAACCCTTCATCCTGAGGGATCCCAAAGTGCTTTGCAAAGTATTGACAGACAGGGCCATTGTAATTCAGCTGCTTCTCTGGTGAAGGATGCAACCAGTCACTGCATATCCCACTGGACCACAACGTGGGAGCAAATCTAGCTAAGGCACTAGTGCAAACCCCCTATTCTTACCAAAAATGCCATGGGATCTTTAACACCCCCACAGTGCAGGCTAGTTTTTTCAGCTATTTCACAAAAGACACACACTGAGTACTGCATGGTGCTCAGACCTTTTGCATCAGAAAGATTTATGGACTTAAGGCTGCATCAACCTACTAGGATTTATATCTGTAGTTAAAGGGATCGGTTTTTCCACTATAAAGCTACCTCTTTCCAGCTATATGCCAGGCACAACAGAGGTATTGCTTTTTGCACAGTATGTGTGGGGCATTCATCCAGGATTTCTCCTGTTTCTGTCTTATTCTCATCCTTCACTTCAGGGTGATCCAGGCCGTCAGCTGAGAGAGGTCGGATCCAGTAGCCACATTGTTACAGTTGTATGTTTCAATTCTGACAGTGCACTTTTCTAAATTCCCTGTGGTCTCTCACATCAAATTCAGTGGGACACGTTTCCATGTGGGCGTGCGTGCGTGTGTGTGTTTGTACTATCTCACTATGGAATATTTACCTTCATGTATAATTTGCTACCAGTTCCCGTCAAATAATAACATAGGTCGAAGGGGACACTTTTCCAAGGCCGATGAGAGCCCTAAATTAAGACTTACCAGCTGTGATTGGTATGAGAGATATTGTGGGGAAGATATTTTTAGGCTGCAGGTAATTGGCAGACATATTTCATCATGTATAGCTGGAGCTGAGTGAATAATACAAAACATTTTCCGTAGTTATTCATTCAGACCTTTAACCGAACTCGCTACCTCCGTGTTCATGCTCCTTTTGTGTTCGGTTTTGGCAGCACATCTTTCTAGAGAAAAAAAAAAGACTTTTAATTTCATGCCAACAAACATTTATGATGGGTGCTTGCACATTCATCCATTCCGGAAACAGAATTAAAAAATACCATGGAACTTATCTGACCAATCATTCTTAAGATCCCCTGCCTGACCTTTTGAATAGTTGCAATCAGTCGATAGAGTTAAAACTATGTATTTGTCAAACAATCCAGAAAATTCAAAGAAAGTGTGATCTGCTCCTGAATAATCCGCAGATAGAAAAGGAGCTAGCAGGCCAGCTCATTAATGGTGTGAATCTGTATCGCTCCACTGAAGTCAAAGTAGCTGTGACAGCTTACATGAGCTGAGCATTTGACTTTAAGGCCCTTGTGAGTCATTTGGTTAGTTCTGCTTATATGGGTGATATATTCTCTCTGATTCTATGAGGGACAAACACACGTTTGTATGTGTGTGCAAACCACCATGGTTTAAAAAAATCATCTACACACTGGCTCTGAAGCCCGTTGAAATCATCCTGGTGGAGTAAAAGCTTGCGGGATTAGGCCCTAACTTTATAAACTGATTCCTGTTAAGATTTGAAAAGAGCAACTTCCAAGCTTAACGCAGTTTCCACTGTGAGAACAGGATGGAGCCCTCATTAGATCTGCTGCCTGGAACCATGGAGGACCTGCTTGGACTCCCAGCTGCAGACAATGCACAGAATGCAAGTAATGCCCAAGCATTGGACAGGAGACTCTGCTGTCTGAGCAAGCGTAGAGTGTGACTGTCAGGTGGCAGGAACAGCAGCTCCCTGTATTTTAACAGACGGCTTTCTATTGTCAATTGATCTGTGTAACATGCCAGGGTGCAATCCAGACCGGGGAGGGGCTGTGTCACCCCTGCCCTGTAACCTTGGGTGCCGTACAACACCTTGCTGGTAATAACTCCCTCTGGGCTGCTCACAAGCAGCCTTCTGGCATGCAACTCACACCCCGAGTGTCCGTGTGTAACTGCAGCCTGCCAGCCACACTTGTGTTACACTCTGGCTCTCACCAGCCTTGGCTGTACTGCAGGGTGACCCCAAAACACCCCCAGTCTCAGATTTTCTCCCAGAAATGTATGTCCTGCACTACCCAGCCCGCTCCTGGACTTTAACTCTGTTATTCCTTAAAGGAAACAAAACACACTAGCTCACCACTTTAAATGGAGTTACCCAGACACTTTAACTTAAACACACTGGATTGGATACAAAAATAAAACAAGTTTATTAACTACAAAGAGATTGATTTTTAAGTGAGTACTAGCAATGAGGCATACGGGTCAGAAATGGTTACAAGAAAAATAAAGAGAAAACGCTTTCCAATGCCTACTTTAACAAACTATATCAGATTTAAAGCAAAGTTTCTCACCGCATGCTTCCAACAGAATTGCTGACCAAACTCTTCAGATCAGGACCCCTCCCCCAAAGTCCAGCAGCTGCTTCTTTTGTCTTCTCAGGTGCAAAGAGTAAGATGGGTAGGGAGAGACAGGAGGGGTGAGGTGTCTTGCAGGGGTTGCTCTTCCTTGTTATAGTTTCAGTCCCTGTTTGAAAAGTATTTCCAGCTAAGAACCCAGAGACACGGGTTCTGGTGGAGGAAGGAGACCTCATGCTGTTCCTTTGCTAAGATACTGATCTCTTTGTCCCTGCCCCGCTTTCTTGCCAAAGGTGATAGGTGATGGCCCATCAGCTTTGTTGACACCTGGCTGGGGCATCAGCTTACCCTTTTTAATTTGAGTAGCTGATTTAGCCACTCCCCAGACTTATCTGGGAAACACACTTCAGACATGATTTTCGTTTATGTTCGTAACTTTACACATAATGTTGCCCCATGCATTCTACCATGATATTACTGATCAACGAGTTATGAGTTTTCAAATGACACCTCACCTGGCATGCCTTGTACAAAGATTATTGCAACAGTGTGTACGGTGTGAATACAGGGGTGCATTCCATCACAATCTGGCAACTATTATACTGCCTGTCACATCCTTTTTAAACCAGCCGCAAACATTTCCCCAGAGCAAGCAATCTGAGTGAAGGCTTTCATGCTATTATTCCTCCTGGAATTCTCCTTTTCCATGTTTTTAGCTTTAATCCTTCTGCTGAGGATACTGGGTTGCAAAAGCCCAAACTATTTCTTGCTGTGGAGCACCTTACTTTTTTTTCATCCTTCTTGAAGATCATTCCAAGCCGGGGAGATCAGTATTGGTTACAAACCTTTTCAGACAGTGTTTTAAGTTATGTCGTTTTTAATAACTCACAGCTAAGAAGCTGACTAGATCAGTTTTGTTTTGCTGGCATGAACTCTGCCGATTCACCACCTACAAGGGCTTACATGTTTGCTTAGAGCTGATTGCCTGTGTTTTCTGAAAGAATTCCTTCATGCCATCTTGAATTATTCTGGACAATGGAAAATCTACTCAGCATATTCCATTGTATTCCGTTTAAGTTGCCTGGCAGGAGCTAGACAGAAACAGAGATGTTTTAAATCTCCACCTACAGCATATATACATAGACACTACAGACCCCGGAAAATATGCTTTATTTTAAAGATTGTAGCAGCGTCTAGAGTCCCCAGGCAACCTTGGTGCCCCATTGTGCTAGGTGCTGTATGAACACACAGTAAAAGACAGCCCTTACTCCAAAGAGATTATCGTCTAATTAGACACGACAGACCTGGAGAGCATCATGAGCCCATTTTACAGATGGGGTGACTTGCCAAAGTTACAATGGGAGCTCACGGCAAAGCAGGAAAAGGGAGGGATAGCACAGCAAAGGGGGGAAGGATAGCTCAGTGGTTTGAGCATTGGCCTGCTAAACCCAGAGTTGTGAGTTCAATCCTTGAGGGGGCCACTTGGGGATCTGGGGCAAAAATTGGTCCTGCTAGTGAAGGCAGGGAGCTGGACTCAATGACCTTTCAAGGTCCCTTCCAGTTCTAGGAGATTGGTATATCTCCAATTATTACCTTATTAATTACCTTAGGAAATTGAACCCAGCTCTGTTGAGTCACAGGCCAGTGCTTGAGCCACAGGACTACTGTCACCGAGTGTGGGGAAGTCAGGGCCCTGCACTCCCCACTTCCTGCAATTCACCGTGACTCTCAGCCAGCCAGTAAAACAGAGGTTTATTAGACGACAGGAACACAGTCCAAAACAGAGCTTGTAGCTGTAGGTACAGGCAACAGGACCCCCTCAGTCAGGTCCATCTTGCGGGGCAGGCAGCTTAGACCCCAGCCAGCTCCAAACTGAAACTCTCCAGCCTCTCCTCTGGCCTTGGTCTCTTTCCCAGACCAGGAAGTCACCTGATCTCTTTGTTCTCCAACACCTTCAGTTGGCACCTTTGCAGGGGAGGGGCCCAGGCCATCAGTTGCCAGGAGACAGGGTGTCGGCCATTCTCTATGCAGACAGCATCACACTGGCCCTCTCAGGCTCTGCAACAATCACACCCCCTTATCCCACCACCTAGATACTTGAGAAATGCATAGAGGAACCTGAGGCACCCACACAGTATTCAGAGAAAACATTAAGAACATTCCCACTTCGTCACACCATCCTTCCTGTTGTGATGATTTGGCTGCTATTTGGAAGTTTCTATGAAATCTAGAAATCTGGAGAAAATTAAAATGTCTGATTATGGTAAGAACAAAAACGGGGATGTTCTGAGCTACAGATTTAGACCTGTGTAGAGCGGAGAGGCTGTTCCTTTAAAACAACATCAACCCCCAACAGCACATAAGGGCATCTGGTTAAACGGACATCCCCTGGCTATAGGAAGTCTCTCCCCGAAAAGACAATGGCTAGTGAAGCAATGTCTCCAGGAACAAGCAGTCATTGGAGCTGGGACTGTCATGTTGTACGAAGGAGAACGTGCTCCTCTCTTGTGCAGCACATAAAACGTTCCCATCATTGACTCTGGCATTCTCTGAAACCTGGGATGCACTCCTGTGCTACCAGCCCTGACATTCCTTGCTCTAGGCAGAACTGTTAAAAGGGGAGGTAATAATGTGGGGGTAATGACATTTCCTCCCTCTCAGGAGTGTTGCGATGCTTGCAAGGCACCTTTCCAATAAGGCCAAGATTTTCAAAAGTGACTGGTGATTTCGGGTACCTCACTTCCTGCCCTCATGGAAATGGCTATAGAATTTAATTTGCACGAATCCTGTACGCCTCTATACAAATGTCATAGGTTTCTATAGGAATGACTCTAAAATACCTGTGGAATCTATTAAAGGATGAGATCCTCTCTATGTTTTGTTTTGTTTTTTTAATATCCCTCTGGAATGCTATGGCTGGGATATAATTCTCGATTTGGATTGTAAATTCTTTGGGATAGAGACTGTCTTTTATTTTTATTACATGTCTGTGCAGTGCCAAGTAAACTGAGGCCCTGATGCCAGACTGGGGCCTCCGGACACTACTGTGATGGTAAATTATTAATGATTATTAAATTCCATAGGAGCATTAAACAATTCTATAAAACAATTATGATTTTTTCTTTTGTTTCAGACAAGGCACTTTTTGCTGGAGGAAAGAAAGCGCACTGAACTTTCAGTCATCTGCACCGATATTCAGCGAGGTATTAACGCACAGCATTTCCCAAATAGTTTTGCCTCGAGGGCTCTTTAGAGTATATTTGGGAGCATTGTGCCGCATTGCTACCTAAGCCTCCATTATTCAAGCCTTTAATCTGAATGATTCTAAATCTCAGGTTAAAGGGAAAATATTCTAGAGGAGCCAAGAAGCCAGAATGATTTTAATCTTGGGTGCTTATCTCATCCTTGGTTAGAAAATTGAATGCTTCCTGCTGGGACAGGGGGAACGTAGAAATCAGGTGTCATAAAAGCTCTTCCATAAATAGTCTAACAAATCTTTGTAAATACTCCTAGGAAAGCCTGGGTTTCATGAAACTTGGGGCAGGCACGGTATAGACTGGACTAGAATGCTGTAGGGTTAGTTGTCTTAGCATTAGCACCAGCAAGTCTGTTGTTGCGTAAAACTGAACGTGTGCCATTGAATTATGAAACCTACACTTCAGAAAGCCTCTCGTAGGCAGATGCCTTTAAGGTTAGATGTCCCCATAGAGCTTAGTTAGTTGAAGGAGGCCTATTTAGTCACCACAGCTTTGCCTGGGGTTGCTAAAGACAGGTTTGAGTTTGGCGCAAAGGAGTTTCTCACCGAATGAGCTTGTCCCTGATTTTTATCTCCCTTCCACCTTCCAGAATCGGGTAGAAAGGCCCAGTGGGTGCAGCTGGAGGTCAGGTGATTAGAAGGGCATTCACAGAGTTGTAGCTGCAGGGAGATGGATTCACAAGTCCCTGTTGCGTTTCTTCCATACAACCGGGCTAGTTAGCAAAGACAAGCAGACAGCAGATTACTGAGCATTATGTTCCTTAGCCTGTCTTGAGGAGGTGAGGAAGCCATCAGTGCTCCACTGAAGAGAATCCACTGCCCGTCCAAACTGTCTTTGTCCTCTCCCTAGTTTCCTTTTATCTCCTCGTGTTTCCGGAGGAGAGGGGAAGGGTGGTTTTGAATGATGAGGAGGTACTAATTTGGTGTAACTCTAATCAGCCTCTTGATTAGCCTCTTGATCCACTGAGCACCCAACCTACCCTTTTTCCAAGTGTTGGGAGGCTCATGTTGCTTTACGTCCTAAAGGGGCTTTGACGGGACAGGTCTATGCCTATAGAGTGCTCTTTAAAAGAATCCTTTTGTCTAGTTACCTTGCAGCACATGCTGCGGACATATGTCTATGCTGCCCCCATGTGGGCACTTGAAAATCATGACTTTTTGGCACCATTCCTTCTGTTCTATTCCTTTAGCCTGGTTTTCAGTAGCACTTTGCAAAGGTCAGTTGACAACCTTTCTGGAAGCAAAACTCTGAGCTACTGCCACCAGCGCCCATGTGCAGGCCAACAGTCCCCAGGCGGAATGCATTTTGTAACATCAAACTATCGGTAGCTTCACGCGTTAGGTCAGAGCATTCCTGTTTGAGCCGAAATGCAGAGAAGGGGAAAAAATGTAAAATCCTCACCCATGAAAAACAACGGGATTCTCATCCTCTTGCAGACTGGGATCGGTTGCAGTGATGAGGCGTGGACCCGTGGAACTCTGGAGACCCGTGAAGAATTGGGATTTTGGGAGAGCCATGGATTTTGGGGGACCCAACTTGTCCCTCTGTCTAGCCACGTGGCTAGTTGGTGGCTAGGTTGCCATTTGTTTCCATGGATGCACAATAGGTCTTCCTCTGAAGTGGGAGAAAGAGGAGTTGAAACAAGATGCTAGATGTCTTTACACTGTTCTGGGATTTCCATTGGAAACGTTGGGCAAAATCTTGGAAGCCATTGGGAGTTTTGCCATTATTTCATCCTTTGCAGGGGCCAGGATTTCACTCTTTGTGAGCTTCTTAGAGGAACATGCTATCTGCAGCCAGGGAGCCCAAACTTCATCACCCCACAGATCCCCTAATACATATTGTTTATCCATAGGCAGTGCCACAACCCTGGGGACTCCATCTTTCTCCTGAGCTCCCCGTCCACGTCCATGTTCCCCTCCACAGTGTGTAGTGGAGGAAAACAATAGGTTCCTTGGCTGCATGCTTTAAAAAACTCACACTTGGTTGACTGAAGATAAGATCCTTCCCTAGTGGATGTAATGTTAGATTTAGTGTAGTCGTTGGATTGCCCTTTACTGGACTACAAAAAGGGCACTGAAGGTTTGGAAAAGGGACAGAGAAGAGTAGACCCGAGATGAGAAAGGGCTGAAGGTTTATAATTATATGGAAATTTAAACAAAGGGACAAGGGGCTATAGCTACAAGGGTTATATGCAAGGCTGAAGAATTACAACAATATAGGAGGTGTGGCATGAAATGGGCTTTCAAAGGCAGCAATAGACCCTGCTACTCTGAGTATATTTTGAAAAAGAGTTAGCGCACAAGAAAACAACAACCTAAGGCATGGCTATTAGAAAGGTGGATGAGCCTAGATGGACCATATTGCCATCCAGTGCTGGAATTTCACTGTTAGAACTGTTGGGATCTTCCCTTTCTGAGGTGAAATTCTGTCCCTATTGAAGTCAGTGGGAGCTTTACCCTTATGGTGAGCATGTTTGAATGGGTTTTTTGATCCCTATGACCATCCGAGTGTGCAGCTCCCACTGACATCAATGGGAGTTCAGCACATGGCAGAGGATAGAGCCCTGTGTGAATCCCTTGAAAAATAATTCATCGTCTCTGCCACCATAGTGTAAATGCACCAGAGTTTTTATAAAGTGGGGGGGGGAACGCAGAAGAACCCAACCTCATATCCTTTACTTTGTAGCCCCTGTGTTGAGGTAATGAGAATACTCTTAGTATGGAACTCCAGGACTGTATGGGCCTGGGGCAAAAACTCATTCCCTGGAACATGAGTGTGACTGAAAGGCAAGGGGCTTTGTCAACTTATGATTCACAAGCTATAGACAAACATGTTTCTGTATCTACATTACTGCTAACACTCTAGAGGATTCTGAGAAAAATGTTACTAAATTAAGCATTTCAATTGTATACAGTGGATGTAACGCTGTGGGCTTCTTGTTCCCTACAGATGTTCAAGGGGTAGACTACCACGGGCTACTGATTCCATACAGATGTTTCATAAATGCAGTGTGATGAGCTTTTGCTTGCATTGAGATGTCCTGTTTGTGCAATGATGCATGATGGTTCTCGTTCCAAACAACTGATCAGTATGTTTAACAATATGGGCTTTTGCCTCTCAACTGCATATGGCTCCTCCTAGGACATGATCCACTTACCAAAAGATGAAGAGGAAAACCAGTAACAATGTAGCGAAGGGCTTTGCTATGGGTTGCAGGTACACTGCTTCTCAGGACCAAGCCCTTTGTTCTTTGTTTTAACACCAGGTGCTGTAATTTCAGCGAGACTATTCATGTGCTTAAAGTTAGGTGTGTACATATGTATTTTGCTGAATCTGGGCCTGTATGCCCCAGCTGCTGGGACAACATTGGAAAAAAGTAATGTGATCCCCTTGTACTAACCTCATTAAGGGAGAAGACGTCTGTTCCATGGTGTTTTTCAGTAGCAAGAATAGACACAATTCACATAGCCAAAAAATGACTCTATTACACTTCCGGCTATTTATTTGCATTGCAATAATGCAAAATTGGAAAATGGGGGTCCAAAGGTTATCTGGAGCTGTCCATTCAGCACCGGAACATCACCTCTGACAGAGCCATAAAAGGATGTATGGGAAAATGTGACCTGACTGAGTAAACGTAGGCTAACAGCCGGGCCATCAGGAAGTTCAGAATTTCCATGATACACGTAGCTTCCATGATCCAATAACTAAAAGCCATTGCCTTTCATCAACTGGTGACAGTAGCCATCACCAATAGTGGCTATGTTTGAACTGGGCCATATTTGACCTGGTGTCATGCAATACAAAGGCTTCTTATGCTGTTGCCAATCTATGGAGACAATGAGTGACTCATGGCCTACTTTTTCCCATTAGCTAATCAGGTAGTGGAGGGACAAGATGTCCCATTCACTCAAATCTTCTTCCTGCAGCTTGGGTGTGCTTTAAGGGGAAGCAATACCCGGTTTTCCCAGGGCAGCATTCTGGCAGGGAAAGGAATTCTGAACTGTAATTGCTTTTCGCACTGGACTCACTCACTGGTGCTATAATAAAAGATGCCTTTTTTTCTCCCCAGCCCGGATAGCTGTTGCCACCAGGAGGCCCAGGAATGTCCATTATACTTAAAGGCTTTGACTGGGCCACTGAGGGTGCGTCTACACTGCAACTATCAGAGGGGTAGCCGTGTTAGTCTGGTTCTGTAGAAGCAGCAAAGAATCCTGTGGCACCTTATAGACTAACAGATGTTTTGCAGCATGAGCTTTCGTGGGTGAATACCCACTTCTTTGGATGCAAGCTTGCATCCGAAGAAGTGGGTATTCACCCACGAAAGCTCATGCTGCAAAACATCTGTTAGTCTATAAGGTGCCACAGGATTCTTTGCTGCTTCTACACTGCAACTGGCGGCGTCTCTCTCAACGTGGGCAGACATACGTGATAGCTCTGCTTGAGCTAGCAGGCTACAAATAGCTAATGGCAGGTCAGCGGCTCAGGCTAGCCACCCGAGTCCAAACCTGCCCAATACCCTGGGGCCCAGCTCAAGTGGCGAGTTCAAGCCACTGCCCATTCCGCAACGTTACAGAGCCAGAGTCAAGGAAATGTCCTACAATTCTTGCTGTTCCCCTGATCTAGCCACCACAGCACACACCTTCCTTGCCTTGGATGGAGCTTTCTGTTGAAGTCTATGGAGAGTCCAGACAGACAGACCACATGAGGGCAGTATCCACTGAAAACGCCTGTGTATATATTTTGTCCATTTTCTCTCTTGCTTTTCCTAGAATCTAAAAGAAAGGGGGAAACAAAATGAAAGGCATCACAAAACCACAGCCTCCCCTCCCACTGAGAAAATAAATATGGATGTTACAGGCTCATGTGTCCTATATGTCTCCAAATTTTTCCATCTGCTTCTGAAATTTCCATTAGGAGCTGCCAAAAAGTCTTACAGAATTGTTAACACAATGGTAAATTTAGATTCTTTGGATGGAGAGACTTTTCCCCACCAGCTTAAATGTTTGGTATCAATTTAGTCTGTCCTTGATAAGACAAAGGTATTGACACTCTGTGTGTCATCACAAGTAACAGCACACAAAATTGGGATTAAATGTGGACCATACCCAGTCATATTGCTCTCTCCAGCTGCCCCTGCGCAGGCGTCACTTTTCCTTGTGATGGTAAATATTTTTCTTCCTAGCCACCCATCCTGCAACCTTCAGTCTTTGCTCTGCTTCTCTTCTCATTAGCTCTCTCACACCTTGGCAATCACAGTGGAGACTGGGTATGGACATGGAGCTGATGCAGTGCATTATAATTCTGCAGATGTTCTCTTTTTATCCATCCAAGAGGTGCAGTACAGTCAAGTGAGAACTCCTCCACTCTCAAATCAATGTCCTCCATCTATGAGCCAGTAGGACTATGTCTAGTGGCGAGAGGGTAATTAATTCTCCATGCCACTTCTTCCTGGGCCTTTCTGCTGCGACTGCCCAAAATATGGTTTGAATTTCTGCTAGCTGCAGTGGTGATTTTTTTGTAGGCTAAGCGTACCAACTACCTATCTGATAACAGCTTTAAGCCACTTTCAATCCAGGTTTTATTTGAACCTGCAATCTAAAGATGAATGGCTTCAAATCTAGATGTCTTTTCCTCTGCATAGTTTACCTTTAAAGCATCTATGTAAACTAGGGGTGGGAAAACTATGGCCCGTGGGCCATATCCGGCCCACAGGATCATCCTGCCCGGCCCTCTAGCTCTTGGTCTGGGAGGCTCACCCCCGGCCCCTCCCCTGCTGTCCCCTCTCCCCCTGCAGCCTCAGCTCGCTGGCTCCACTGCCGGTGCAATGCTCTGGGCGGCGGGGCTGTGAGCTCCTGGGGCAGCGCAGCTGCAGAGCCTGGCCTGACCCGGTGCTTCATGCTGCGTGGTGGCGGCGGCGGCAGCTGTAGCACCGCCAGCCACCGGTGCTCCAGGCAGCGCAGTAAGGGGTCAGGGAGCAGGGGGGGTTGGATAGAGGTCAGGGGAGTTGGGGGTGGTGGTCAGGGGGCAGGGGTGTGGATGGTGGTTGGGGGGGAAATGGAGTTGAATGGGGGCAGGGGTCTCAGGGAGAAGTCAGGAGGGAGGGGCGGTTGGATGGGGCAGCAGGGGGCAGTCAGGGGCAGACATTCCAGGGGAAGTCAGGGAACAGGGAGAAGGGGTGGTTGGATGGGGCAAGGATCCCAGGGGGGCCGTCAGGAATGAGAGGAGGGGTTGGATAGGGGATCGGGGGTCTGAGGGCAGTCAGGGGACAGGGAGCAGGCGGGGGTGGATGGGGCAGGAGTCCCAGAGGGGCCATCAGGGAACAAGGGGGGTTGGATGAGGCAGGAGTCCGGGGGAGGGTTAGATAGGAGGTGGGGGCTGGGCCACAACCCTCTCCTCTAACCGGCCCTCCTTACAATTTATGAAACCCGATGCAGCCCTCAGGCCAAAAAGTTTGCCCGCCCCTGATGTACCTTTGAGCCAGGGACTTCCATTATATGTGTACAGCTCCTAGTACAATAGTTTCCCAATATCTGATTGGGGCCTTTTTAGGCACTCCTGCAATACACATAATAAAGATACTAAGAGCTGCTTTGCACCTTGCCTCTTAACACAGAAACCTCAATTCTCAGTTATAACCCAGGCTCCTTTCATTGCTGAACAATGCTAAAATGTGACTCTTATGCCATTATTAAGGGAAACAGAAGGGTCTTCTGTTTGTAAAGGAAAGAAAGAATAGACCAGTGACAGGGTCTCCCAGGTCACCTCTGCATTGACACCCCTGAAAATCTGTTTGTGTCAGGCTACCAACGAGATTTAGTCCTCCAGAGGCCTAGAAGGGCCAGGAAGTGACACTGACCAATAGAGAGCCAGCAGGCCATTTAAGAAGGCTTGCCTGTGGCCTCTGGAGACAGTGCTGGGTGAGGCTCAGGCTGGAGAGGTACTCCTTGTTACTAGTCCAGAACTATAGGGCCAGATGAGGACTTTTGCTTAAACAGTGCCATTAAGCAGTTACTGTTTGGGGTTTTTAGTTAGTTTAAAGGCACAGACAGAGAGTTTTTGAGTTTAGGCATTGTCAGCCATTTAGAAACTGACACCAAGCACATGGCATGGGCTATTTAGCCCCAGGTGCGGTGTTGCAGGAAATAATTTGACTTCTTTCAGTGGAGAAAGAACCCATGATAGTTGCTGAAAGAACTTTTAACTCTATTGAGATGCTTCTTTATCTTACCTCCAAAAGTATGCATCTTGACAATATACACACCTGCTAGGGAATGCAGAGACAGTTTAGTTTTTTTAAATGAATGTATAAATGAAAATAAATATTATATACTCATATATTACACATTCACTGCTTGATGGCATTATGCATGGCTATGAATGAGGAATGTGGGGCTATAAAGGGCATTCCTCTCATAGGGGCTCCATGAAAAATGTACAGAGAGGGGAAAGAGCTAAGGAAATCTGTGGTGTTGTGGAATATAGATAGAGGCATGCAGCACAGTAGGAGAGAGATCTGCAGTAGAAGTGTAGCGTGCTAAGTGCGCAGGAGCTCCAGTTTGCAGAAGGAAGTGGACAGGTGTCAGTCAGGAATAATTTAGGCAGGTTTTTTTTGTTCGTTTAACACACAAGCGCTAACAAGACATATGAGTTAGAGAATTGTGTTATTCATGTAACACCTATTCAGCAAAATTCTGACTCATACAAGATTGCTACGGATTACATAAATCAAATTCAGTGGAAATTAGGAACATGACTATATTTATATTTGAAATGACGCACTCAGTAAGAAATAGAGGGCCAGCAGCAGCCCTGGTGCAACTCCTTTGATTCAGATGTAGTCACATTGGGAATCTATTTAGTGGAGGATGCTTAAACCAAAATATAGGCATACTTGTAGTCTGGGGGTACATTGCTAGTTGAAGTTTACATAGAGTTGTTGAGTTGGTGTCACAGTTCAGGGCAACTGCATCTGTATTTCCCCTCTATGGTCCAGCAAGGGCACCCACTCTCAGGCTTGCAGTACCCCAGCTGTCACCTCTCTGGGGTGGTATTTTCAGGCGGCACAGCTCCCTGCCTACACTGTGAATTTGGTCCGGGCAATTACAGGAAATTGCCATCTCTGTCAGTATTGCTTTTTACACACTAACAGTGACGTCATTTGCATTGTCAGGGATCAACTTCTATTAGAATAATTGAGCTGCAGCATGGTGAGGGCTCTGTAGAACTATTTTAAAGCAATCACTCCATGTGCTCACACAACAATTGTCTTCACTGGTTTTATTTTAAGTGGAGGCTCTTTCCAATCGATGCACTTAATAGAGATTAAAAATACTGAGCTATTGAAAACACTGGAGAACAATATTCGTTTTCTTAGCCCGTAGTTAAGGAACTGCTGAGTCAAGGGTGGCTCAACGTTTAAAACAATCCATTATTTGCATTTAGCTAAATGCAGTATGTGGCTTAAATAAGACAGCCCAATGTTATGTGGTCTAGTTAATGCTTAGCTGTAATGTCAGTGGCATAAGCCCACTGCCGAAGCTGAGGGCACTCCCCTGGAAATGCTGCCTACCCATCAATCTATGCTACCTCTCTTTTTGCCCCTTCATTTTTAGGGAGAAGACTGGCTCTGTCTGTCAATCTGCCTCTTCTAGCTATCATTTGACTCCAACATTAAACATCTTCTACTAATGCCAATTAGCAAAACCTAGGAATCAGCACCTCATACAGCTCCTCTTGCTCCTAGTCTTTGTGAGGTTTGATGTAATCCTTAGCAATTATAAAGTTTTCCCTCTTTCAAGCACTTCAAACATATTAACTAAATTGACCCTCAGACTTAACTCTGGTTAATGCTGTAGTTTCGTTTTTAAGTCCTGGGGAGGGCTACTGTGGTGGCTGTGTTCTTGATGGGAACAGACTGTCACTCCAGGATCAGCATGACACACATGTGGCACAGGAATATTGTAGATAAGCATTAAAGATGCATCATTTCATCATATTTGTTCCAAGCTGGTCCCCAATGTGCCCCTTAGCAACATACAGTTATGTGCAATGTTTTCTCCCCAAAGAGATGACAGCTTTGGGTTTCATGAAGGCCAGCCATTGCGAAATGACTGAGAGGATGTAGAAGCCTCCCAGCAGGTGCCTTTAGAACTGGAAGCTTGGAACTTATGAGAGCTGCTCAAATGAGAACACCCCCCCTTTGGTCACCTTTTGAAATATTCCTTGCACTGATGCTCAAAATGCTTCCAAGTCTGATGTGTTATTCTTCAAGGGCAACATTCTCCTGTCTGATCCCCACAGAGAAGGTTGAGTAGATGACTTGATGTTCTCAGCCGAGAACACAAATTACCATTAGCTGTAGCCCTCCTCAGAAAAGTCACACAGATCATAAGAGACTATACTGTTAAGGAGACACTATCTTGCAGGCTGTGGACCTTACCCTGCAAATGTTTACTCCAACAATCAATGGATTTCTCATGTGAGTGAGATCTACTCATGCAAATGTTGGCAGTTTCAGGCCCAAAAGCTATAATCTCCATAACTGGGTGTAGCCAGCTGTGATTTTAGATGCTTTTTAGGAAGAAAGGGTTCCACATAGGAAGATTGACTAATGAATGCTCTTTGCTATTCCATAAATTGAATACTCTGCTATTATGAAGAATTTTAGAAATTGTCCTTTGTCCAGCAGACAGCTGAAGAGAGTTAGGTGCCATCGTGAGGCACAAAAGTGCTTCACCTGGTCAAAATTAATCAGTTATTAAATAATAGAGTTGGTTGAAATTTTTCAAATTTCAAAATTCGGAGGAAAAACAGGGAAAAGTTTTGATGAATTTTTTTCCGCGTTTTTTGACCAATACTATATTTTGAATTTTTTTTAAAAAGGGGAGAATTATTTTATATGGAAAATCTCCCCCTTTGTTTCAACCAGCTCTAGTCAATATATTTACAAATGCTTTATATAATACCTCTATTTCAGAAACATGTTCACACACGAACATGGGACAAGTATGCATAGTTAAATAGGATAAGCACAGACGTCACACATATTTTAAGCAGTGTTGTATGAAATTGCTAATTTTTCATAAAATTTCATTTAAAATATTAGTAAATTTCATACTGGCCCATGCTATAACCAATTTTGGTGTGTGTGTGTTTTACAATTATTTTGTGAAATGTCAGATTTCTCATCAAAAGATGCAAAAATTATTCTTCCTATATTGATCTTTGACTGAAGAAAATTTTAAATTTGTGAAGGTGGAGGTTTTCACAAAAAATTATGACTGTTTCACTCAGAAGTGTTCCCATTTTCAAACAACCAGGAAATTTCATAGGTAGTGGGTAGGTTTTTTTGTTTTTTTTTGGGGGGGGGGGGGGAGGTGTGACAAAATCTGACCATGTTCCCAAATTCAAAATAAAATGCAAAACTTTCCAATTTCATGGTTACAAATGTTAATTTGGAATATTTCGTGGTACCTTCAATGTGAGATTTGGCCAAAGTTATATATTATTTTAGAAGTATATCTTTGCGTTTTGTTTTGAACTCACAAGGATTTTGTGGGAGGTTAGTTTAACAAAAATAGCAATTCGTTTTTAAAAATAAAACCTACTTAGGTATTTTTCACAGATTTTAATATACTTTAGATTATTTATATAGCACCAAACCACAGCTCTGCATTGCACTGTACAAACACGCAGGAGAACCAAGTCCGTGATCTGAGGAATTTTCAGTCTAGCACCATTTTTCACATCACTGTTGTTTATATTAATCTTGCAGATTCCAAAAATTAAATCTGCATTAGCTTATTTCTTCCATAGCAACAAGACGCTGTTACTGTAGTTTTTCATGCAGCACCATTAATGTTGTTTGTTATTAAAGAGCATTATTGAAACAATTTGTTAAAGTTATAAACAAAATGCTACATTAATAGAACCATCCTAAAATATTATCGGTGGGGAAGTAGTAAGTGCAATGTTAAGCCAACAACTCTGGGAAGATTTTGAAAGTGAAAATCATGTATTACCTGGAGTAGCATTGTGGGTGTTCAAAAAAGCTTGCAAAAGTAAAACAAGGCAATCGTTAATGACACGTCACTGTTGCACAAAACTTGGGCCTTATGAGAATAATCCTGTCTGCAGAACATATTCTGCTTGTGTGTTCAAATTGACAGTGTTGTCTTTATATACTCACTAATGCAGTCTAGCCTCCAGCTATCTTCCCTTCTACTTGGTAGCACCAGGCAACATGCACTAGGAAACCTTCAGTGCACACCAGCCCGGTCTACACAGGCCAGTTAGCGTGCAGCACATTGATGGGCATTAGAAATCCCACCCTTCTAATGTGTCTTGCTGCACCGTGTAGACAAGGCCACAGTGTCCAAATACACTGGTTGCGGATATCCCGTTGTGCACTCTGGGGACTGGATGGCCCATGAGGAGATAGTACGATACAGAGCTTCTAGGCCACTAATTCTGAGTCACCTTTGCTCTGTGTTGAGCTTGATGATATTATAACCACGTGAAAGAGGTTTTGGCAGACTATGTTAGAAGTGTGGCACTTCCTTAGAGGTGACTCCTCCAGGTCGGTCAGGCTGGGATACATTGGCAAAGGAGGGTGGTGGAAGCCTGCCTTTCAGCTTTCTATGCTGTATGTTACCCAAGAATAATAACACTAACGCCTAGCTCTGATACGGCACACTTCATCAGCAGAGCTCAAAGCACTTTACAAAGGAGGTTGATGTCATTATCCCCACCTTACAGATGGAGAAAGTGATCAGCAGTATCCCTTGGGTTGTCAGTACACCCCCTTTGCGTGGCACTAATTTCATTGTCCAATAGTTATATATTTTTATTAGGCTTATTTCTTCTAGGCAGACCCTCACTGTTCTCTGCAATACGTGGAAACCTTAGAAATCCATGTATGATGATACATACATAATTTACACATCACATGTTTCTCCTAAGCACTCGTTTGGCTCTCCCCTGGGAAAAGGCCAGTGTTTGACGGGTGAAATAGCAAGGGATAGGAAATCATTTTCATCGCCGATCCCCTGGTGATCTCAGGTGGCTATTTTATTGTTTGTCTTTGGAGATTTATTTCCATCCAAGCTGACTGGATGATTTGTGCTTTCTGAGACCACGCAGTTCACATGGCAGTGGATCCACTTACCGGAAGATGAAAGCCAAAATAATCAAATGCACAATTTCAAAATACACTGCGTGTTCTTGTTGGCTGTGCCTAAGTTTTTCCCTGCAGAGAAGTTGTCGACAATGACTTGATAGCAGTCCAGTAACATTCCCTGGTCTCTAATAATAAGTTGCACTCTAGTAGAGCTTTTCATCTGAGACTCAGAGAGCATTTTGCAAATGTTCATTACCGAAATTTCACAAAGGAAGAGAGAAGGATTTTTATCCCCGTTTTACAGATGGGCACACTGAGGCAGAGAGAGCTAAAATGACCTGACTAGGTTTCCAGAGTGAGTCAGTGGCAGCAGAGCTGTGACTAGAACCCGAGCATCCTGCTCAGATTATGAGATCATACTTATCATTACTACACATACACATACCACATCTTATCTCTTGCAGGGTAACATGGGTGGAAGAGAGGAGTTTGGAAAGGGAAGTGAGGACATCTTAAAAGGCAAGAGTCAAGTAATGTTCATATAAAGAAGGAATCTGGGCAGGCTGAACAAATGTATATATGACAAAAAGAATACAATCTGAGAGGTAGAATAAGTAAGGAAAAATGAGGGAGAAAGAACTAAAATGAGGATGGAAGGGGAAAAATAAGATGATAATAGCTGTGTCAAAAAAACCTAAAAAACCAGACAGGCTAAACCTGTGACTTTTATTTTCATGCCTGATTTCAACTGAAGTTATAAAATTAAAGGTCAGGGCAATAAAGGATCAACCCTTTAGCTGTGCCTGTGAGCGTGTTTAAAGGGTGTGGCTTTAAATATAAAATGCCAGTCACACAATCCTTACCCTTGTGTTTCTAAATTGCTCATCTCTCTGGAACTAAAGTGTAAAGAGAGAGCAAATACCAGAATAAACATTAGGGTCCACACCTCCCCCCCGAAGCCAAGAAAGGAACACAATACAGTTGAGTTTGGTATGTGAAAAGTCCAGATTGGATGGCGCTGGGTCAAAGCACTCATGATCTTGAGCCGATGAAAAGCCCTGACTCGCTCTGAATTTGCAGACTTTCTTGGACAGCCATCACTCGAAAATGGGCTGAGCTTTTGGAAGGGCAGACTGTACTTGAGCTTCCATAGGCAGAGATACAGCATGTCTGCCTGATGGCAACGTTTTCAGTCAGTTTAAAAAAAGCCAAACGCTGCAGAGACATAGATGTACTAGTAAACACTCCCCCTGGCTTAACCACACTCAACAGAGGCCAAGCAGTCGGTTGTCCCTAAGCAGGTAGGTCCATTAAGAGGAGCTTAGGGACCTAATTTTAGCCTATAGTAATACTGTGGCTATTCTTCTCACCCAGGGCCTCTGGCTTGTTAATACTGATCACCAGTCTGATATTGCAAACCCAAGACTCTAACATCACACACTCATGACCAGGGGAAACACAACCCAGCTAGATGGCCTAGTAGTTCAATTTATAAAACAGCCAAATGGAAGCCAAAAGACTTGGGTTTAATCCTTCCAGTTAAGTCATCTAGATTCCTTCTCACCACAAGCCATCTGATCTTAATCAAGGAATCTTGGCTTTCATCTCATAACCTTAGCTGAGAATCAGAATGATGAAGTCTGAAGTAATCTGTATACGAAATGCTTTAGTAATGATTCCTTCAAGAGGGATTTTTTTTCTGAGTTCACGATAACACTTTGATGTGTATAGCTGTATTTAAACAATCAGCAAGCTCTCTTGAAACTGCTTCCTGTTACTAATTTGTTAACACGTGGTAATTTTATAAGGCTTATTTTGTTTTGATTTTTGAAAAAAAGTTGCAAGTATCAGAAGCATATTAAAAGTAATAATTTGTGTTTAAAACAACCTGAAGCCATGCATGATCTTTTATGAAAGAAATTAGAGTCCGTCTAGTCTCCTAACACTCGTGGGAATTTTGTATGCTTATCAAACCAAAAACAGATCTCTGTAGTTTGTGAAATGAACAAATACAATCTATAGAGACTGCAACGTGTTCCTATGAAACATAGCACTTAGAGCGGCATAACTTAGAATGAGAGCAACCAATATCAAAAACTAGCAAGCATGAATTTAACCCAAAAGTGTGGTGAATTTGTTTTAAAAAAATAACAGTTTCAGCTTTATTACTGAAAATGTTAGAGGTAATTGTAGGGAACAGAAACAACTGGAGCCAAATTTGAGAGGATCTTTTTTTGGCAATGTAGGGAGTAACATGCAAATGAATCAATATAAATTAGTTCACAAATTCAAGTTGTCATTGCTAAATTTTCCAAAGGACACTGAAGGATTGTTGGAAGAAGCAAAGTTAGCCTGCAGCACATCCTGTGGCATGGTGCAGTGAAACAGGAATTGTTGGATGTTTGATTTGGAATGTTTGCATTTTGAAGGAAAATATTACTCTCATCCCATGATTAGTAAACCTAAATGGGAAAAGAAAAGAAAAACTGCTAAAAGGGATTAGAAGCTCCTGGAGCTGGGGCTAACTGTGGTATGATTTTGCTTGAGAAGTCGTTGGAGGGAAGAATACATGAGGACTCCAAGAAAGAAGTGTGGTCCTGTTACCCCATATTATAAATCCATAGAACCAGATCCTCATCTTATGTAAACAGCCAGGGCTCCATTCATGGAGGAAATATAGTTAAAATTATATAGAGAGTTAAAAAGATGAATGCAATCCCCATTTAAATATGGAAAATACATAGTGCCATGCAGTGGTAAGATGGAACTGGAGAGGCGTCGGTCCTCCCCCACCCCTTATGCCCTCGGTTCGGAGCATGAGGAGACCTGAGCATGTGTGGACCAATGGACATTATTTGCCAGATATCTCTGAACTCAGGTGCATGGTGTGGGTGCATAGCCAGTTGTGGAATACACATAAGGGCCAGCATTCAAAGATGAATGGAAGTTACATCCTGCTATGAATTCTGCAACAGCGGGGGACCTCTTTGTGATATGGGCAATGGAAAATACCATTCGTCAAAGAGTGGTGTCCGTTGGAATATTGGAATTTGAAGAAGTTTTCTAATTTTGTGAGACAGTACTTGGTAATCTAGTGAAAAAAACATTCCCAGTAAATCTCTCCATTCATTTTAATAACTTCTACTCGTTGCCAATGTGTTTGTTTCTTGACTCCTTTGCAACGGAGAGGCCTTTTATTACATCACCTCATTCAGGCCTCATCAGTCTCCAACCAGCCTGTGACAGCTTGACCCACCTCACAATAGGAAGGACATTTTGGATCCTGAAAGTTCTCGGCAACAGATCACGAGGGTGTGGAGCAAAGTAATGTAAATGACTCTTGGTGACCCTGTGTAATACACACATGCCAGCTAGAAGTCCCACTCTCCAGCCTTTTCTAGAGGGAGTGCATTGCAGACACTGGGGGCTTGGTTACACCTGCGAGTTACAGCACAATAAAGGAGACCCAGGCACCCTAGCTCACTCCCCATCCACACTGGCAAGGCACGTAGAGCGCTCTGTCTCCGCAGCTACAGCGCTGCTGGTACTCCACCTCGGTGAGCGGAATAATGTTTGCTGCACCTTGGCTACAATGCATGGGTGTCAGTGTGGACGAGGTGTTGCATTACTGCGCTCTGATCTGCCTCTGGCAATGTCCCATAATCCCCTTAAGTCAAGTGACCACTCTTGTCAATGTTTTGAACTCCTGTAGGAATGCGGAAATGCCCTTTCAAAGCTCCGTTTCTGACAGCTGGCATGCAAGCCATTACTGTGGAATGCTGTGTGTGAAAGAGAGAAGCGGCGGGGGGGCGGGGGGAAGGTCTGCTGCTGTCTGAACTTACAAGACAGAATGCTGATGTGCTCTCAGCCTCCCAAAAACCCACTCTCTCTCCCACCCACATACACACAACACACTCCCTGTCACACTCCACCCCCCCACCCCATTTGAAAAGCATGTTGCAGTCACTTGCATGCTGGGCTAGCTGCCCATAATGCACCGCTCCCAGTGCTGCAGCAAGTGCCACAAATGTGGCCACGCTAGTGCGCAAGCAGCTGTCAGTGTGGACAGACTGCAGCGCTTTCCCTACTGCGCTCGCCGAAGGCTGGTTTAACTCACAACACTCTACATCTGCAAGTGTAGCCATGCCCTGTGATAACTACAACTACTAATAGTAAATATAAGTGTAGTAGCACCTACAAGCTCCAGTCATGAACCAATGCCCCATAGTGCTAGGTGCAGTATAGACACTTAACAAAAAGAGTCCCTGTCCCAAATAACTTACAAAATCCCATGCCTCTAGGAAGCAGCTGATCCTTCTTTCTTTTTCTAAACCCTAGGAAATTCAATGGTGCTATGCAGCTGCGTTGGGCGTGGGATTTACAAAGCACTAAGTATTGGCCTAATTCCGTTCCCGCTTAACTTTGTGGCCATTGATGTTCACGGGAGTAGAGTTAATGCAGCACCTAGCACTTTAAACCCCCCCGTCCCTAGCAATCTAACCAGTGTTTGGCCATTCTACTTATGTGCAGTGGGAGGGAGTTGATTTCAGCCCATACTCAGGGAAGCAGGCCTATTGCCTGGGCACATAATTTAAGTTGGGCACATGTTTAAATGCTGTTCTCTTGAGCAAGGATGGATTTCAGCACATGCTTCAGTGATTTCCTGAGTCCCAGCTTTTGCTAGTAGGTATTTTAGCTTTTGCCATTCTTTATTTTATTTAAAACTGCAGTCTTAGCTGTTATAGTGTAGGGGGATGTTGTGCGTACAATTCCCCCCTCCCGATGAAATACTCTATATTATATAGATGATGAGACAGAGAGAACGACTGCCACTTTGCCAACTAAAATAATTATCTTAAAAAAACCCAGTGTGACTTGTATTATTATCCCTTGTCTATATTCCAATGCTATCCTGAAGGTGGATATGTATCTAGAGTCTTTCAAAGAGTTAGCAGCTAGTCTGTACTCTTACTCTTTGCTATTTATTTATTTTCCATCTTGGAGCTTTTAAAATTGATAGGAAGCACACAGCAAGAACTGATGTATTGTAACTGATGACAAAGAGGCTCTGTAAACTTGCTTTTGGCACCTCGGGTGTGTTCTAGCTACATCTTATAAAGTATTGGGGCACTTCAGTGATAAAAATAGGTTTATGTTAGAAACTGATTACATGAGATAAAGCTCAAATAAAAAGAAATGCACTGTGTAAATGATCTTATTATACTTAGTATAGCTAGAGTTGATCAAATCTTAGAATAAATGTCTCCCTTTAAATAGATATATATATACACACACCGAGCACAACAGATATAGAAACAGCAGCTGTTGTGCTTAGGAGTCCCACAAACAACTGTATATATCTTACATCTCCTTTCCCAGACATCTATAGTGGGATCTGGATATCATAACATTCTTGTTGCAATCTGAAAATGTTCATTCCTTGCCCATTGC
Source organism: Mauremys reevesii (assembly GCF_016161935.1). Lineage (NCBI taxonomy): Eukaryota > Metazoa > Chordata > Testudines > Geoemydidae > Mauremys > Mauremys reevesii. The sequence goes on along the minus strand of NC_052637.1, from coordinate 39,466,545 downwards.
ATCTTTTTCCATGCTATGAATGTTGATTCCTTCCTGTCTATGGGTTGGTAAATGAACCTGGCTATTTTTGTTGAGTTCTTTCTTTTAAGCATCAGCAGCAGAGCTCTGGAGTCAGTGCTTGTTAGTTAACGGTGACTGCAGAGTCAGCTGCTGGCGTTTGTATATCATTTTCTGTGAGTGTAACATGAATAGAAAGGGTTCTTTTATTTTCACACGGACGGGTGCTATTGCATGTTTCTTTAGGATCCAACCCTGCACTCCTTATTCAAGCAAAATGCTGCTTGACATATTCTAAGAAAATAGAAATGAAAATTGGCTTTGACAAAAATTTGGGATTTACAGTTTAAAATCAGAAACACAAAAAATAATAATGAACACTTAACAAAATCTGCCTAGTTTGAGCCAGCGCTATCACAAGAGCTCAGTAATACTAGATTGGTAATATGCCCATTGCATTTCCATTACTGCAAATGCCACTGTTAAATAGAAGACACTTTAGGATGCCTATTTTTGTTTTCATTTTGAAGCCTTGCGGCCCAGATCCTCAAAAGAATGTAGGGAATGTCTATAGTGCACTGTAAACCCAGGTCTGTGGCACCTGGATTTGTGGACTCGCTGTTTCCAAGCCTGTGCCTGAGCATCCACACTGAATTGGAAACCTGGGTTTACAAGTGCTGGACCTGGATGTCTCAGCCATAAAAACAGCCACACTGGGTCAGAGCAAAGGTCCATCTAGCCCAGTATCCTGTCTTCCAACAGTGGCCAATGCCAGGTGCCCCAGAGGGAATGAACAAGTTATCATCAAATGATCCATCCTGTCGCCCATTCCCAGCTTCTGGCAAAGAGAAGCTAGGGACACCGTCCCTGCCCATCCTGGCTAATAGCCATTGATGGACCTGTTCTCCCTGAATTTATCTAGTTCTTTTTTGAACCCTGTTATAGTCTTGGCCGTCACAACATCATCTGTGTTAACGCATCCATACAGCACTACACAGACCATCTGACTCATGTATGAGGCTTGACCTGTGTCCACACTGCAAAATGACAGGGGTTGGACCCAACTCACAGTGGGATTTGGGCCTTGACCTATCCTCTGCAGCGGAATCCTAGGACCCGGGTCCTGAGTGCTTGTTGAGTTGAGTCAGACTGATTTGTTTGTGGACAGAAGCATGGCTTGGGTTCCAACCTGAATCAGAGCAGTCTGGGCTTGATGCATAATATAGACATACCCCAAGGCCCTTAACTCCCAGTGAAATCAAGCTCACTCAGGGGACAATGTCATGTAGTTTAGGCACCAAATTTAGGGGGGTTTCGTTTGTTAGGCAAACAGAAGCTCAGAGAAGTGAAGTGACTTGCTCAAGGTCACCCTGAGAATCACTGGTGGAGCCATGAATGGAACCCAAGTGTGAAATTCTGACCCCCAGTGAAGGCAATGACAACACTCCCATTAATGTCAAAGAGGCCGGTTTTTTTACTACAGGTCTCCTGACTGCTAATCCAGTGCCCCCGTCTGCTAACCCCAAAGCCTCTCAATTAAACATTGCAACGGTGGGGTAGCGTGCGAGAGTCGGAAAGTGGGGCTGACTGCAAACAACCTTGAATTGGAAGGGAATCTGAATTGTCCCTTTCCTTTCTGAACTTCACTCAGCTTGAACAGTGAAAACAAACAGCAGAATCAGTGAAAACATATATTAGAGCTTTAACGTTCTTCTGGGGGTTTTAATAATCGATAATACATTATTAGGAGTAAATTGTAATATGATTTTTTACCCAAGTGGATCCTTTCACAATCTGACAAAAGCAATACTGAAAATGTCCAGAGTAGCTACTGTAAGTATCCCCTACAGGTATTTCCCCCGATTAATACATAGAGACAGCACCTTTTAAAAATTTCCTTTATTCTTTTGTACATTTTCTGAACTCGACTGACATACCATTGTTAGAAAGAAGCCCAGCTCTTTGAATATTTAATCCCATACCACCAGTTCACATGTGGTTATGAAAAGTCTCAGCAAAGAGGTTCTTGTTGTTTTTGTTTTTTCCTTCCAAGCAGTTGTCTGAATCATTTGATGGTTGAACACGACATTGAGCTGTACACACACACACCGTGCCAAGTTTAACAAACACATGTCTGGAAAATGGTTACAGTGGTTGAAGTTTCAAAAAGGTATTATTCCCCTCTTCTCTCAGCAGCAGTGTTAAACCTATGAATATCCTGAGAAATAAGACCAGAGTGTAGTAGAGTTCCTCTCCTGTTAGCAGTTTTTTTCAAGTAAAAATATATTCTCCCATTTTAATTTGTTGAAGTGTTGGGGATAGGGATGGCGGGGGTGGAGGGGAGGGAGGACAGACAGTAGTGATTTAGAGAACAACTGTTCCAATGTTTCACCCATGTCCTCAATCCAACAGAACGCTGATCCATAAATTGTTTAATAAAAAACCCCAACAATATTAAATTAAAGCACACATACAGTCACACAGCTGGTTCTAATGTCAGCTTCTGACTGTTGATCATCTTCCTAATTCTAGAAACCCCACAGTTTGGGATGAAACAAACATGCACGCGCTAGGAGGACTTTTACTTTAAAATACTCTTAATGCAGAAGTTTGGAGGAATCTTTATAACGGTGAATTCGCATTAACAGGCATATGGCCCAAATCTGGCAGCATTTTTTTTTTTTTTTTGTAAACCATATCCCTAACACTTGTTCACAGTAACTGGCTGTGGCAGATCACACACCGAAAAGAAATACAATACGGCATGAAGATGTACAGATTGCCTGGAAAACACTTGACCGCTTGCAATATCTCAGCCTAATCCAACTCCCACAAAAGACAACAGGAATTGGAGCGGGGCCTACATTATGGTTTGGGTTGTTTTGTTTTTCAGTAGGGAAAAGCTACCTAACCAATGCAAGGAAGTGAAAATTAAGCTTTCTAGCCAAATTGCCCGGCCTCTCAATATATTACTATGTCCTTTTCAACCATTTTCATCTATCTTGACATAAGAGCTTTGGATCAGCCACGGATTTTATATATTCATCATATAGCCTATGTTACCAGCTCATGTATTCTTATAAGGGCATCTAAGGTTAGGAGCTGGTAAGCAGCAGTGGGAAAACACACCGCAGGGGAAACAGGCAGGCAAAGACTCAGTAAATAAAACAAACATAAAGCAATGAAAAGATGGATGAAAATGCAGTTTGATGTACTTTCAAAGATAAATAAATATTTTACATTTTTTAAAATCTCTCGTGCTGTTTTAAAATCTCCTAAATGGCAGATATAATGTCCCCCGCACCCCCCCTCCCCACACACACTCTCTTCTGGCTTAGTACAGCTATTGTATTCACTTTAAGACAGGTTACTTGTGCATTTTGAAGCAGAAAGACACAAAGTTTATTACCTGGCTTGATAACTCCATTTTCTCCCAAACGGTATTGGAAAAGCAGAAATTAAACCGGGGCCAGACGTTTGCTTAAAGTTCACTTCAGATGCATGAAAACATTTATACCCACGTCCTTCTGAGATCCTTACTTCTAAGGAGTTCCATATTCTGCAACCCACTTCCCAGCATTTGTTCACAGAAAAATCAACGCAAGAAATTAAAAGAGAGACGCAGAAACTTCTCTTGGCAGAAGGGCCAGTGAGGTTTTCATACCAGCAAAGGAGAAAGGCACCTTTACAAATGGCAGGAGGGAAATATAAAGAACAAGATTTGCACCGACTTCACAGGGAATTTTGTTGAAGAGCAGGAATGAGCACTCAATTAGTTACTCTACCGTTCCATCATCCAAAGACCGCACACCAGTTCTGTCCTCTATATAACACATGAGGAATGCAAGCGGGTGCATGTTTCACCCTACCAGGCCACAGGGCTTACTGATTTAATAGCTGCTGATTGCAGTGGGTCTACTCTTGGCATGGCTTGCAGAATCAAGCCCTAAGAAGTCACCCACTATCTCTCAATTCAGAATAGGATTAACTACCAGAGCCTAATTCTGGCAGCCGATCCTTGCCATGGAATATCCCAAGGACACGGTGCAAGGTGTTTGGTGGCTATATCCTGCCTTTGGAATGTGTGTGCTAGGTCTGCTGACATCAATGGAAGATGTATCACGCAGGCAGAATTTGGCCCTCCGAGTCCCTGGGTGGCCTATGACCTCATAACACAATAATTATAACGTTTGATTGACATCGAGTGACTGTCTCATTGGCCAAGAGTTAAAAAGAAAGATTGAAATGCTCCGTGCAAATTTGACATGTAAAGGCATGGAGCAACTAAGTCAAGCAAAGACTTAGACAACCAAACATCTTTAATCCATGGCAAATCAGTGATTTTATTTTTCAGGTGGAGAATTACAGGCATTTAAAAAAAAAATTAAAAAGGTCTTTCCTTGCAATTGCCAGTGGTGAATCACACTGTGATGATACTCACAGAATTTACTGATTCCATGAGCCTTAAACTCAGACAATCTGTTTCTGAAGTCACTGTTACACCCAAATTGGAACTCTCTCACATCTAGTGTTACTATTGTTTTTATTTTGGCTGCAAGATCTATTTAGAAACTTCCAGGACCTTCCATTAAAAGGTGTAAACAAAAAGATTCTTATTCCCACATCTAATTACAGGGCAGAACAAGTTAAATTTCAAATTGTAACAAATATAATTTATAATACTAATTAGCCAGCAATAGACATTTGCCATTTCAACAGTCAGAGGCTAACAAAGAAAGACATAGGTAAGCATTTTGGGGCAGGGACGATGGCTTTCTTTAGTACATTTTGGGTGCTACCACAAACGAATAAATAATAACAAGACAGAGTAGTTTCCACCTGACTTCTATCTGATTCTAGAAATTTCATCACAAAACTTCCCACAACCCCAGGAAAGAGCAGATTGTAATGCCAGAAAATTTGAAATTTCATTTGTTTCGATGCAAAAAAAAAAATCAATCTTGGCCAATTTTTTTAAACCACTTGATTTCAAAGTTTCAGTCACTTCTAGATTTTTTTTCCCCCTTGGCAAGGGTTCATGTTTATTCCTAACGTGCAAGAAACAAAATTTAGCAGCTTTTTTTCAGTTAATTTAATTTCACCAAAGGGAAGCGAAATGCAAAGTTTCAAGATTTTCAAGATGTTGCTGTGAATATTTCAGCCAACCTTGATCAGTAAAATGGCAGTTGTCACTGAAAACACCATTCACATGATTCACAGCTTCAGAGATAATGAAAGGGTGACATAGCTTTGAAAATTCATTTGCTATGTAAGATATATCTACAACAATTAGAGCCAAATTCTACTGCCATTGACATTAATGTCCTCTGATAGAATTAGGGTCTAAATCTGGAGTGAGTGCTCTGTGTTGGATGGAAAGTTCTGAATTTACACCAGAATACATGAAAGCAGAATTAGAAACTGATTGAATAGCTGAGATTCTGACTGCTGTTTATTTCAAAGTTTACCCCATGAGCAGCAGGTAACCTTTTAACTCTCCTGCTGCCCTCTGCCAGCTCATAGTAGATCCTTAATATACCTTTCACATCTAGTACTTCCTATCTTTTCACAGTATTCTTCTGAAACAAAATACATGACTGGACTGAGAAGGACTAAAAACTTTAAGAGACTGTTTCTGCAAATTCAGGGATGGCTGAATGTTCTTCTAGTTGAAAAAAAAATACCACTCTTAACTGAGGAAAGAAACGTAATGTTCCCATCCTTTGGTATTTACAGTACTTCAAAATCCACCTTACAGTGTAACAGAAAAATGTGTAAGTGAAAGGCTGGACTGGCTAAGTCAGGGAAAATGCATTCTACCAGCACAAAAACCAAACAACAGTCCAATGCCCAGATCTTCAGCTGATCTCAGTCATTGTAGCTTCACTGAAATCAACAGAGCAATGGTGATGTATATCAGCCGAGGTTCTGAGCCTTAGAATTTCAGAACAGCGGGCAGATGGGTTGTCGTCTGTTTCAAACCCTCTTCCCTTCAGTTAGGACTAATTCCTCCCCCTCTTTCCTCACAAATAAATCTGTATGTACAACAATCTGAATCTGTAGCAGCTTATCCTTCATTAATTTACTCTGTGCAATACAAGGGACGGGCCAAGTGTTAGTTATATGGCACATCTGTACTTCAAAAGTGCCATCGATGCTCCTGTTCCTCTCTCGGTCATCAGAAGGAGCGAAGCACCCGACAGAAACTTGGGCTTTTCCTCATGGTTTCTGTATGAAGAGATCATCTCTATTTCCAGTGGGATGGCACAAGCCATTTCACCCTGAGGCTGCAGGGCCCAGTTGCTCATAGATCACTAGGCCAGAAGGGACCACTGTGATCATTTAGTCTGACCACCTGCATAGGACAAGTCAAAGAACTTCCCAACCTAATTCTAAGATGGCTGCTCTCACCACCACATTGTGGCCACAAGATGTACTCTGGTCCTTATCTCATGTTATCTTCTGGCACAAATTGGTGTGTGTCATTTCCGCGAGCAGAGAATACACCTGGACAGTCATATCACAGAATCTAGCACTGAGATTGAACTATATCAGGGGCCACCCAGTTTCAAAAGGATTGAATGCCCAAATCACACTTATATTAAAGCTCCTTTACACTGTTCTGGCACAGTGAAGGCACCTTAGTGTAAATGAGAGTCAAGGCCACTATCACCTTCTAAAAGTGAAGAATTAGGGAGGAGATATAATCAGAACTGGCCTGAATCCTTCCTATGGTGCTCACCAAGAAGACATTTTTCAAAAAAACTTGGTTCACTTTTTCCCCCCTTCTATTTAAAAATTGCACAATTCTGTCCTTACTGGGTTTGGCTGGGGCCAGAAGTGGAAGTAACATATCAAAATATAGTCAGAGAAGCTATAAGAAGGTTTTTCTGCTCCAGCCAAACCCACGATGTATTGGAAATCTTCAAATGACGTCTGATCTTGTGAGATTTCCATCACTACTTCCAGAGGACTTAAGAAGCTTCTGAGCTTCTGCCTGCTTATCCTCATGGAACCACTCAACCCCTGGAGTTTTGCCACATTGCTTTAGGGAACCCGTAAATCCTTCTGGGACGTAAACACAGTCCACATTGCAGTGTGGCTGTGGATGAGACAGATTCAGATCTCCGTTCTGTTGGTGTAAATCCAGACTCGCTCCATTTCTAGAAAGGATTTTATTGAGCAACATTCTGATAGCAATAAGCCAAGCCGGGGCATGCATTAGCGGGCCACAGGCATACCTCTCGGCTGTTAGTAGACTCCCATCGGGGGTGTGCACCCATGGATGATTTAATGTGGCTCGCTGCTGTAACATGAGTCACTGGACAAAAAAATAAACCGATCAATAAAAAGGATCCTAAAAACAACTGCAGGCAACGCCCCTGCCTCCCAAAAAGCTGCGGAAATCCCAGGAACACAGAGCAAGCCTTAAAGGATGGCCACAAAATGAGATGAGGACACTGGTAGCCAATAGTTTCCCTGCAGCCTTGGGATGAGAACTTTAAAGGTGTAACAGCCAGGTGTAAAACAACACACAGTCAGATTCATCCCTGGTGGAATGCCACTGACTTCAATGAGGAATTCACTTTCCCTAAGAGACCATAAGTCATCTATTCCTTGTAATAGGATATTCAAAGCCAGCCCTAAAAGGTGGCTCCTCTCACTTCTTGGCTTTGCAGAACTTCCCTTTACTCTCGTCTTTGTACTGCTGCCAAAGTCATGACCCAGAAACACGCTGACAAACGTGGCTAGGGAGTAGATATGCACAGGAACGTGTACTAGCTGGTACGGATAAATTAGTTGGCAGTTTTCCCTCTGGATTTTATTTGGGGTTCTGCTGCTCTCTGCTCTAAGGCCTGCACCGGGACTGCCTTGGGGCGATGAGAGGGGGGGTACAGTAGGAATCGGTATTTGCAACATCAAAATGTTTTTTATCAAAGGGAGGACTTGTGTTGTTGGGCCATGTGCACCGGACACAGGAAAGGAGTTATCTTCCCTCCCGGGCTGCTTAGTGGCTGAAGCAGCCTATGGTACATGGGATGAACCCCATGGGCATACTCGGGGAGCTCTTATGCTCTGTTTTCCACCAGGAGCAGAAGGGAAATAGGAGGTTCAGCACTGTGGCCAGTTCCTTGGTACTTCCTCTGCCTGGTGGCATGCAGGGACTGTGCTCCTCCCCACACATCTTCCATTGTCGATTACATTCCATTTATGCAGCACAGAAGGCAGAGGTCCAAGGGAAATCTACTGAAGAACAATCCTTTGCTAAACATCTTCGCTACTGCTCACGTCGCAACACCACTCTGTCTCTCCTCGACGATGTTCAAGGAAAGCATCAACATCAGCATTTGAGATGGGCAAAGGGAAGGCATCAGGACCACAACTGAGCTCTCGCTCCTCAGACTGCCAGTGCTGAAGGTCATTCTGCCGCTTGGCTTTCCGGGAAGGTTTCTTTCTTTGGTACCACTACTGGAAACATTTTTTACTAGAGAGGGTTTGTGCGACCAGGCATTGCACAGCAGCCGTCTGCCCATAGTTCCAATACAACGGTGTCCTGGCCATGTCCACAATAAAAACTCAGTCAACAACTGGCAAAGGCAACAGTTTTGGGAATCAAAAGAACCTCACCGGGAAAGGGGCAGACATTCTCCTAAGTGAAATCAACTGGCTTTATTGCGTGGCATTGCAGGGGTTGGTAAGTGCTCTTTCAACTAGAGAAACATCTGTCTACTGGGGCGACCTCAACGGCAGCCGTTTCTTCCCCTCGAGGTGTGGGGGAGCCAGTCCGACTGCATCAGTTCTTCTGCAGAGCGCTGGCCTGCCAGAACTCCTCAAATTCCCTATTATCCACCTGCTCCACTAAAAGCTGAGCTGAAATATTAACTGGGAGATCTAATCTTTTTTTCACAAGAAACAATCTGGATTTCTTAGCAGAGCAAAAGGCCAACTGTACAGACAAAGCTCTGTAACATCTCCTTTGCGGCTAGTTAACAGCTTTCAAGGAAACAATCAAGTAGGGGAGGAAGGTACAGACTATAAAACATGTGGACATCAGGTCAGTTATGTCTCTTTTATATGCACTTCTCACCCCAGCCCTCCCACTATATAAATATATATGCACAACAGGGAGACAAGATTCCTTAGACATAAACAGCCATAACACGGCAATAAAGATTAATGAGTGGAACTTGCTACTTTACGTGAATCCAGGGGAGATTTCCACCCATTAATCTTTATTATTGTAGAATAGCTGTTTATACAAAGGGGGCCAGAGTCTCAACTGGAGTAAATCAGCGTCACTCCAGCTAAATCAATGGAGTGACGCCAATTTATGCCAGCTGAGAATCTATAGCCCAGTCTCCTTCCCATTTTTAGGGACAGGAGATTTTACTCCATTAATAGCAGTAAATATTCTGCAATATTCCCCCCATGAGACCAGTGTTTGTCTTGAGCCCGCTCCCAGTAACAAAACTGAATATAACTCACTGCCTGGTAACTGGAAGATGTCAATAAATTGGAGGAAATTCAATGAAAAGCAAAAATATGTAAGAGGCTGGAAGGGGGTGATTTTTTGGCAGGTTTGGGGGCAAGCTAACCTAGGAGGGATGTGATGATCTCCATCTGCAAGCACCAAGGATGGTCCACGGGGGATGGACATCAATGAGATGGAAGAGGGGCCAAGGAGCATTTTGACGTGTTTTTTGCAGCAGGGACAAGAAGTGGTTCTGCTTGAGACTTTTACAACTACACTGGACCAAACACTAGTGAATGGGCTGCAAGGATCCATGCTGCATTGGTAGGGGAATGGATAAGATGGCCTAGCAGGTCTTTCCCATTGATAATTTCTATGAAAGGTTTGAGGCAGACTGAAGTAAACAGCAAGAAATACTGGCCATGTTTCATAGAATATCAGAGTTGGAGGGTCATCTAGTCCAACCCCCTACTCAAAGCAGGACCAATCCCCAGACAGATTTTTACCCCAGTTCCCTAAATGGCCCCCTCAAGGATTGAACTCACAACCCTGGGTTTAGCAGGCCAATCTTCAAACCACTGAGCTATCCCTCCCCTTTTGTGTGTGCAAATGCCTTTGTGCTCCCTCTGCACTATATCCCTCCCGCTCCACCCACTGCCTCTTTCTGCTGGAATCTATAGTGTAGACCCAATCCTCATTTCACACCACATATCATCTGGTGCTGAAGGGAACAAGGGTGGTGTTGGCATGACGCCTTTGTATTCGCACAAGGGCCTCCTTGGCTTGCTCCTGGGCCATATTCTGGCTGCCCCTCGGTGGCTGTGCGAGGTGGGCAGGGAAAGGGGTGCAGGGAGCTCCTTCGTTATCAGTGCCCACATGCAGAAGGCTGCCAGCTAGCTGAGCCAGGGCTTCTTGAGCAAAAGGTGTAGGGCAGCAGCACTGTACACCCCACAGAGAGCACGACTCGGAGGACTGGCATTGCTACACCCCACTCTCTCACCTGCCGACGTGCCACGGGGCGTGTGGGGGAGCGCATGCTTCCCTAGTTAAAGTGCCACTTCTGAGCAATACCCTCTCTAGCGCCCCCTGCCTCCACACCATGTGGGCAGGCTGCATCCAGACAAACCCAGCCCCGGTGGGCATGAGTTAGGAACGACTCCAACAGCCAGCAAACGCGGTAAAAGGAAGGACAAACACCATGCGGATCCCTGTGTAAAGTCTCGTGTGCTGCCTGGGAAAATCTTCTCCAGAACCAACGGCGATTTGTCCTCAGCTCCAACAAAATCCTACCATACAAACAACAGCAATCAACGCACCCCAGCCCCAGCCGAGTGTGTGTGATGGAGTGAGGGACCTCTTGTGATATCCAGAAATAGAGTCTTGGGAAGCTGCTAACAGAAACCTAGGGGAGGGGATAGCTCAGTGGTTTGAGCATTAGCCTGCTAAACCCAGGGTTTGTGAGCTCAATCCTTAAGAGGGCCACTTAGGGATCTGGGGCAAAATCAGTACTTGGTCCTACTAGTGAAGGCAGGGGGCTGGACTTGATAACCTTTCAAGGTCCCTTCCAGTTCTAGGAGATTGGTATATCTCCAGTTATTACCTTCACTGCATGAGCCACACAATTAACCCTCAACACACTCATCTTGGCAGGTGGAGTTATCTCTATTTTTACAGATGGGGAAACCACAGCAGAGATTACACACCTGCCCACTACCACAGTGTTAGTAAAAGAGCCATCACAATGGTAATCTAAGCGCTTAAGGAATCCTGGCTCCCAGACTTGTGCTCACACCACTAGGTCATGCTTCCTCCAAGGCTACCTGTGGTACAGTACTTATAGCAGGTGTCAAATGATCCCCAGATATTACAAGCTTTGTTTTGATAGTTGCCCAAGATGGATGCGGAGATACAGAGCAAATCAGATTTCTCCACTCACCCACACCTAGCACGGTCATTTATACTGGGCAAAATGGGTGCATAATGCTGCTCAACCAGAATTTCCCAGTCACACCACCCGTATGGTGTCATCTGCAATGATTCAAGTGAATCACCTACCCAAGGTGAAAGGCAGCAGAGACTCAGGCTTTTGAACATCAGACAGAGGAATGGGGTGACTGTTTCTTTTCAATATTCCTTCTTTTTTGTTTTAATGTCATTAAACTAAGAAGAGTTTGGATGAACCAAACATCACAAGAGTAAAAAGCATAAAAGAAAACACTCGACCTGTAGTGTTGAGCCATGCACGATTCAGTTTATAGGGTTGCTAACTGCATACAACACTGACATTAGTTTTCTGTTGGAAAACGCTGAGGATATTAGTATCTGCTGTTAATACTGATCTTTGACGGTATCACATAAATTCAACCCGTCAGTTACCATGGCACTGGAATAAAGGTGCTTGAGGTCAAGGGAATGTGGTATCCAAATGAGACTTATATCCAAGAGAAACGAGGCAAAACCGATCTTTAACGAAAGCATCAGATCCATATGCAGGAAAACCAAAGGCTGGTTTTAAATGTCATGTTTTTCAAGTGAGAACTGACGCTGGAACCAGCTCTATAAGCTGGCTGGCTGGACTTTTGCTGCAGCTGAAGACAATCAATCAAAACAGCTTGGAGTCTATGCGAAAGTGAGAGAGAGAAAAGACACGCACACAAAGCTGAAAACCAGGGTGCAGATTATGAGCTCGCTGTGGCCTTTAAAACGACACTGAAATGTAAACGAACCCTGTGTTTCATCTGCAACAAAACATCTCCTTGGAAGTTCCCCCTGGAATCATGCGAGAGGGAGATTGTACTTACAAAAGGGTGCTTAGGCTGGAAAGCAAGGAACCTCTTCACACAAAGGGTATTGAGATACTGTACTCACGGGGCACGCCTGCAGCTCGAGCAGACAGACCCAAGCTAGCTCTAATTTAGCTAGCATAGCTCCTAGAACAGGGAAACCGAGGCAGCATGACTTTCAGAGCAGGCTGTGCAAGCCTGCCTGGAACCCTGGGAAATTATTCATTGAGCTAGCCCAATCTGCAGCTCACACTGCTGCAGCTTCACATCTCCGGGACCCAGGCGCAAATGGCAGCCCCGCCCTGCGATTATAGCACAGACATACCCAAAGTCTTTGCAACCAATTTAATTCTTCAGGACACTGCGCCCCCCGGGGAACTATCCCGCAATCCAGCTTCTGAACCCTCCAGAGCCTCCTCAAACGACGGACGTAGCAAGTACGTGGCGCAGAATGACGGGATCCTGATGAACGAGACGGTAGAACTCCCATAAACAGAGCAGTGCTGTCTCCAATGACTAATGACCCCCCCGGACAGATGCAATGCAAGTTACCATCCTCCCCCTCTGACCTTGCAAAGGAACACGGCAGCCTTGGGGAGTGGGATCACTTCACAAAGGGACGCTTTGGGCTCGTCCACCGAGTTACGCCCATTTACACATCTGGTGGTGAAACGAGGCAGAACTTGGCCCTGAGTCTTGTGCCGCAGCGAGATTACTCTTCGTGCAGTTCCTTTCTGGGCCTGAATGGATTTCGAGGGATTTCAGCTAAGGCTGCTGTGGGTTTTCATATGACTTTCCCTCTCCCAACCCTAGCTCTGCCTGAATGGATCTTCCTTCCCCTAATACGGGCGAGAAAGGGAAACGAATGCAGGGGAGGCCTATGACTGGGTCACAGCGGGAGCTTTCTGTTTCCCATGATGCAATAGAAAAGGCTGCCTTCGGCACATAAGCTGGGGGAGAGGAGCTCTCCTGACTGGCATAGCACCAATTTTCCCGGCTGTTCCGGAGCAACATGGGATTCAGCTTCCAAATCGGAAAATCTGGAGCTTCTGTCTGTGACCCTCCCAGCAGAGAGGCATAGCGCTGCGATGGAGGCTTTTAAAAGACAGAACGGGGAGACATCTCACACACACACGCATTCTGCCTAGCTGGGAGGGTGAGAGGGAAGAGATCAAGGGAGACAAGGCACAGAGACCGGACTGCAGCGAAAGAGCCAGGTCAGGAAAGCTGCTCAGGCCACGTTCTGCTCGGTGACATCAGTGTGAATCCGGAGTCAGTGGAGTCACGGAGAGCAGAACTAGGATCCATCTGCTCACCCTACAGAGCACCTGTTACCGGGTTAACACGAGAGTAGCGTTTGTGTGCTGTCTTCCCCTCCCATCCTGACATCTCCGATGCTCTTCCCCCTTGGCTAGCAGTTTTCTTTGCGGACCACGTCCGACGGCAACAAGCCTCTGGTATCGGTGTAGCTGTGGTTTCCTTGCGGGTTTTCCCAGACTGAAACCCTGCTAGGGGCACCTGCAGCGTGTGCTATCGCCCAACATGCACAGCTGCATCCATCATCCTGACCAGCCCTGGATGAGGATCAAACCGCACTCCAGCAGGAGTTCCTGCGGAGCTCGCTAGCGTTTCAAATGACTGTGGGTAAGTTCAGGGGATTTCTGTCTATGTAGTGCTAGGAACTTTGGAAACCCACCCTGGGACGTAATCCTCTGTCTTTGCTTCCCCCACTTTGCAGATATCCAGCCATCCATAATGTTCCTTTCTGTTCAGGGAGGACAGGAAAACTCCCTTCTGAGGCCAAAACCACCACAAAACCTGAACTCTAAAGTCAGCACAAGGTTCTCTATGGAACACTCCCAAATTCATAGCCAAGCGAGGGATCAGCAAATGCCTCTTCACATTGCCACGCACTTTAAAACAAATCTTTCCTCCCTGCATTAGTTCCAGTCACTACGCTTCTGCCTCAGGACATCGCTGTCTTTCAGACACTTGTATAAATAGCTGGAACCCGAGGATTTAGCAACGCAGTGTGCTGGGAATGCACCACAATCTCCATGAGAACCATGTGAGCTCCTATCAATCCCCTCAGCATGTTTTCTGAGGTAGCCCCGGCATTTGACCCAAGATCCTTGTTAAAAATTCTTTAACAATGCACATTAAATAGTTTTCCACAACATACAGGCTTCTTTTTTTTTTCTTTCCTTTTCTCCTTTTAACCCTTTTCACAGCAAAGCCCTATAAATATTGCTTGCCGTGGCCTCATTTTCATCATTATCATCACACGTTCATTCTCATATAAAACAGAAATCTATTCAATCAAGCACTTAACATAAATATTAAAATAATGGAAGGGACAAAATATAAATCTACATACAACTTCATGACTACCATAGCACCTATTACCATGACAAAAGCAATTTGACAGAAACAAGGGAAGGAGGTTGAGGAGAAAGTTGGGGCGGGAGGAATCTTGACTGTCATTAAATATTTCAATCACCCTTGTTAAAAATTATTTCATTTGTTTGAAGGGTGCCAACCTTATTAAAATTCATTTCACTAACCAGTTCTCTCTATGTCACTATGGATACCAAAGAACCCTTTAAAACATTGGAGAGGCGGGGATTTTAAATTTTTTTTAAAAAGGTGACTTTCTATTGGTGCTTTCGTGACCAAGCCCCGCCGCACACCTCTTCCCCTAAACCCACCAGTCCACAGAAGGGCAAATCATGTACAAGTCCATTTCTCAGTCTCCCAGGATGTGTTTTACAAAAGAAGCCACGTCTGTCTCTTTGGATTCGTGCTGGGTGAAGAAAGGGTGTTGCTGGGAAAGAAAAGAAAAGAGAACGTATTAAAATGTACTATTCAAATCAAAACACCGAGCTGATACCCTCAATGTCAGCCTGGCAAAATTCTACTCAGTTGGGGAAAAGTCTTCCTAGTTAAACAACATTGTTTCCCCTACTAGCACCACAATGGTGTCATTCAGGTGGGTAAGTAGATATCGTGCCTGGGCTGGAAAATGCAGTTTTCTCTGGCTCTCTAGCTCCTGTCTACTGTCCCTCAGTCCTGGCAGAGATTAGCAGTATTGGAATGGAGAGAGAGCGAGAGCGAGTGTGTGTGTGTAAAATAGAACGGATCCCCCTCTTGCACCAGATGAAAAAACTAATAATTATAACACTTTGTCCGCACCTTTCATCTAAGAATTACAAAGTGACCATCAGGGCACGTGAACCCCATGTGGGTAGGAATAGATGGAAACGTCCTGACAAGCCGACAACAAAGGGAACAAAATGGTGCAATGTGTTTACAACATGGCACAATAGAAGATCACAGGAGATACAGGTTTAGAAGGATGCTTTGGGCCCAAGGAAAAACAAGGAAGGTCAGAAAAATGCTGGGCCCATTAGCCTTGAATTTGTCTCTTTCAAATAACTGACTATATTATAAATCAAAGGCACTGGATCACTGAACGGTTTGAAAAAGAAAGAAAGAAAGAAAGATGTTATCCCTTATTTTAGTAGACCCAGACATCGCTCAGTTGAATTCACACTCCCATTGTCAGGGAAGATATTCATGCGTTCCCTAGGGGTATGCATTCGAAGAGCATGCTCCCGCTGAATTCACAGAAACGGGACTAACCGCATGAGTACAGTTCCACAAATGTTCGCAGGGAAAAGCCTATCAGGCAGACTGCGTCTGCAGTGAATATTTACCAAGCTTCCAATTTTATTTATTTATTCTTTTCCCTCTGCTCAGTTCTGGGTCTTATTCCTTCCCATCGGCAACTGTTAAGTCTCCCAGCAGGAGAAGGCTACTTCATTCTTAACCACTCAGCAAAGAGGAAAGCCACGCTGGCTGGAAAATGATAAACAGCTATCTGTTTAAACACTTAATTGTAACTAACATATTAAGGCATCCTGCCAGAGGCTCTGTCTACAATTCTGTCAATGGAAAAATATGTGCAAAAAGCAAAACCCTACTTTGACCAGAAACTAATGTTTGCTACTGAGGGCTGCATCTCAGTGGGTGAGATCAATTCACTGAAGCCAGAAATCACCAAGGCTTTGGGCAACGCAGCAGCACCATCACTGCAATTTGCCAGAAGCTGGATGAGGCTTATCTAACGAGCAGTTATTTATTTGCACGGAATGGAGAGCCTATGCGCCCAGTCAGGGCCCAGGACCACACTGTGCATAGAATCCAAAAGACAATCCTTGCACCCAAGAGCTTATAGTCCAAACACAAAAGTGCATAAAATCAAGCAGACTGCCATTGCATGGGGGTGCTGGATTCAATCCTCGACTCTGACAAAGTCTGGCTTGGGCCAAGCTCTCTGTGTCTCAACTCCTTGGGTGTAACGTGGAGATCATATAACTCCCCAACCTCACAGGGGTGTTGGGAAGATAAACTGGGGTGCTCAGACACTACTCTGATGGAAACCAAGTAAGTACCCCTCACAGACAGGTCAATATGGGTGCATGACCCCGGTTCCAGTTGGCAATCTCCACCTTAAGATAGAAGGTGTGACCCATGGAGACCAAAAATCCCGGCATGCAATACTCCACCATGACTTGTGTTGGTTCACCCTGCACAGACCTAAAAACACAGATGTCCATTGCCTACTCTTGCCTGTACGCCACAGCAATATTGAGAATGAGAGGGACTGCACACCAGGGTCCCATAGACTACACTGCAGGTGTCTCTAACGTACATCCAGGTTGGTTTACTATTGGTTCATCAGAACATAAGAATGGCCACACTGGGTCAGACCAAAGGTCCATCTAGCCCAGTATCCTGTCTGCCGACAGCGGCCAATGCCAGGTGCCCCAGAGGGAACAAACAGAACATGACAATCAAGTGATCCACCCCCTGTTGTCCAGTCCCAGCATTTGGCAGTCCAGTGGGAAACAGCCAGATATTTAAAGACTATGGACAGAGGTCCACGTGCATAATGGCCACACACTTGTGTCACTCTTTGTGCCAGTAATCTGCACATGAAATTGCTGCGGTGAAGCCAGGTGAGTTCACATACATGTGGCTAGTTAGGCACCTAGTTGTGCGCCCATACAAATGCAGGGGCACAGCAGGGACTACAGCTAATAAATCTGGCTCAAGGTGCAATGTATTAGACTTGCTATTGCAAGGAGCAATAAAATCTCTGACACCTCAGCAGATCTGAGAGGCCAGGGCTGCAATGAGGCTTCATATTTCTAAGTTTTCATCCATTCTAGAATGTTTTCCTGGACATTTTGCTGTGTTATAATACCCACCTTCCACTCTTCCCTCTATCTCCTGTTCCCCTCCTCCCCTCCCCTCTCCCGCCTTCATAATGAACGAGCAAAGGCTATTTTGGGAGGCAGTGACTTTTTCACAAGCCCTGTTTGCTCGTTTAATCACTGCAGGCTACATGCTGTCCTGCATTACACCCATTCCAGTGGGTGTCAGTTTCGGAGCAAGTATCCACGATTCCCTGTGCTCAGTGACCTGCACTGAACTTTCCAGTCCCCGGCATGTGTTACCAAGTTTTTGCTGAATATTCCTTGCTCTTGCATGCAGGTAGTGACACCCCCACATCTGTGTGTAGTGGGAGTTTTATGGAACCGCAATAGGCAAAGCCAGCACGGGAGAGATATGCCACTGCACAGATCCCTCGGTCCCCCTACACAAAACAGCAGGGCATGGCAATCACTGCTTGAGTTCGGGGGGAGGAGATCTGGCCCTTACCCATCTCCCCAGTGCTTATCTGAGCTACTGGCTCTGGATGCTAGGCTGAGGATTTGGAAGAATCTACTTTTCAGATCATTTCCTTCACCCTTACTCTGCAAAAATAAAAGCTTCCTACAGCACCCTGACAGAAATGCCAGGATCATACCCACTCACTTTGTGTAAACAATCCTCCAAAACTCCTGCTGGGCAATCTTAGCTGCTAATTGCATTCCAATAACCCCGCACCCCACCCCCCAATCTGAATTTGTCTGGCATTTAAAGACTTTGTCAAAATCCTTCAAAACGTCTCGCTGATGATATGGGAACAATTTAACTGGAGTTGGCTACATTGACGCTTCCTGGCACAGGGGTCCCTGCTGTTCCCTTCAGCTTCTGATGCACGCGACAGTGAGCTGTTGGGTGGGGAAGTCCCTCCCCACACTCGCTTGAGACTCAGCATGGGTGCGGTTTTGCTTTTTGTTTCTCTGCGCTTGCTGCAGAAATGCCCTGCCAAGCCATGGGGGAAACAGCAGATGTGTCAAAATGTGCAGCTCACCTCTTGCAGAGAAAAAGGCTCTTTGCTTGGCTTGCTTTAAAACACTAACGTTCGGCTCATAAAAGGGAGGGACAAAGAGCATGGAGCGCAGCCTGACTACATGACAATGTCTAAAGCGTACCCAGCTCCGCCAAAGAACCTTAATCCTGACCTGCAACATCTGCTGTAACCCCAGGCCCCTGCCCGACTCTGCCAGTCCAACCCTGCAACACCCATACTCCAGTTCAGGGCTTCGTTGCAGCTCTCCGGATGCCCCTCCACCCAGCCCTGCAACACCCTCTACTCCAGTTCAGGTTCCAAGTACCATCCTGTCATTGCGTCTCAATCCAGATCCGAAAGCACTGCTGCTAATCTAGTTTGTATTTGTTTTATTTGACTTTACTGACAGATGCAAGACAACAAAGTCCCTTTGTCAATACACTTACAATCTAAATCAGACAATGGATGGACAATGCACGTGAGGATGCCGTGGGAGCTGTGATTGTTTAGGCTTGGCACCTGCATTGTAAGATTTGTTTGCTAATGCAGATCAAAATTATTTTTAGTCTATTGCATTGACCGAGTGGAGACAGGAGAGGGTGGTTGGAAGAGGGAAGAAGTGAGCTGTCTTAGGGTGGATTTGAAAGAGGAGAGTGATGTAGCTTGATGCACTAGAGGCTATTCCAAGCACAGGGAGCAGCATGTAAACCGGTTCAGAGACATAACTGTAAGGAGGAGGAGGAACATTTGAGAGAGGCACAGATTTTAAGCAGAGAACAGGGCTCAAGCAGGCATGAGACAGGAGATAAGAGCCCAGAGATCGTTTCTGCTGATCAGCGATAGTCACTTGACTCAAACTGTGCCATTATATGAGCAGGGGCTAGGGAGAGATGCACCAAGCGACCTAGTCACTTTTCACAAGTGCCCCGTGAACAATTCTTGCAACAGTTCCCATGATTGTTTTGGTCACATGCTGATCCCTGCAGGATCTCAGCCTCAGCCACTGGCTGGAAGAGAACGGTGCCCAAAGCTAATGGCCCGAAGCCACCTCCACGTGACCTAGGATGTATTTGAGAGCCTGCAAGCCGCGGGAGGGGGATTCCTTTCATTGTTTCATGCTCCATTTCACCTGGGGAAGCAGGTTTGAAAATAGAATTAAGCACAGACCATCAGTATCTGTTTTCCCGCTGCTCAAGTCAGAAAACACAGAGTCACATTTTCCATGAGAAACCTCAATTCCACAGGAAAGCAAAGAGCAGTCTTGTTCTAAAAAGACAAATCCATTCCAGTACCGCAACTCGTAATGCCATAAGAGAACAGGAGAGAAAAAAAACACCCCCAAACCACAGGACCTCACAACATTAACGTCTGCCGTAAAATACCACAGTGTTGAGATATGTTGGAAAGGTGATCCAAGAGCCTAATTCAATAGACATGAGCGCAGCTGCCAATGGGTTTTATGCTGCAACAGAAAAATCTACTCCGGTGAACCTTTTTGATAAAAGGCCATTTGGCAAAGGTCTGAGATTTGCTCTCTCTATATATCTATTTATTCAATCATAAAAAATAAAAACATTTGGTCCTCCCTTTGTCTGAAAGTCGGTGTGCAAGCAAAGCTGCATGTAAAGTCGATCTATATATAAAGAGCCCAGCAAAAATGCCCCAGAAATTATCACTGCTTACAATTAATTTTTAAAAGGCGCCTGACCTTCCAGCACAGCTAACACCTATCGAGAGTTAGGAACCTCAGAGCTCTCTTACAGCTGGTATCGCAAAGACCTGTAAAGTGAGCTGGAGGAAGTGATGGGTGAGGATACTTTCATTTCTGAATAACTTCCTTCCCGCGTCCCAGCAAATGGAAGAGGTGCTGGAAATGGCAGGGAGGGAGTGGGGATGGACAAAGCACTCGGCTAAAATAGAAACCGAGCAGAATGTCTAGGGGAGAGAGAGATGTTAACTTCACAAGCAGCTATTCAGCTCTGTTATTTCTTGTGTTTTCATTGGGTCTCAGAAATTGCAGATTCTAACCAGAAATAGGAGCAGAAGTAGCTCCAGAAGATCAGGAGAGAGGTTCTGATCAAACTCCAGTCTGGAGGTCCAGGACACCTCACTGCAAAGCCTGTTTTTGCCAAATCAGTTCCTACAGCTCTGGCTGAGTTTAGAGCAGTGTCCTAACCGCTGGGAGTTCATCTGCAGCTAAGCACACTTGACCTCTGAGCCCCTTTCAGCACTGCACACCAATTACCTTGCATTGCCCTCCCGTCATTAATCTTTTTCCGCAGTTGCTTCCCCCAGCCCTGCCCAAAGCAAATATATTCTAAGCAGCAGAAGAAATTCAGTTTAAGTGAATTATTGTTTTGGTCACATGCTGATCCCGGCCAATAACATCTGGAAATCATTCAGTTCAAAGGCCTCCTCTCCAAGTTGCCATGGCAATGAATCTCTGTTGCACGTTCTGCTCCTGCTGCCCAAGTGGAACAGCAATGAAAACTCTGCTCAGGATGGGCGTAGAAAGACATCATGCAGATCCTAGCGGAGAGTTTTGCCTTTTGCCGACCCATCCTCAGCCATCCTAGTAGTACTCCCCATAAACTCTTGGTCCATTACGCCTTTAGGGAAACATACTGCTCTTAGTTATACATGTACATTTTCCTTTGATCTGAGTGGGAAATGCACCTAAGTAATAAAGAACCGAATTTGGTACTAAGGCCAAGATTTCCTAGAACAAGTAGTGATTTGGGGGTGCCTCACATTTTGGGTGCTCAACTCCAGACACACGAAAGGGGCCTGGATCCTTGGAAAATGCTGAGCATCTGCTCTCTGACGATCAGGCCCCTTCAAGGTTTTTTCAAAAGTTGGGCATCCAAAATCACTACTCACTTTTGAAAACCTAAGCTTTAAGTTATCATGCACCTTTAGCCTTGCCACACTCACCATAAGCTCTGGGTATGTTGGCCGTTCTTTGGAATTCTTCTTCAAGCTTTAAGAAAGAAAAGGAAAGAAAAAGAATTATATCCTGTATGTAATTTAAGCAAAGCCATAAAAATACACCACTCAAATACCCAAAGATTTAAGTCCTGCATCCATATTCTAGATCAACAGCCCTCAGATGTCAGGACCTTCCAGTGACTGGAATATGAACACTCTAGATTTCCTAGCAGTTAGCGTGTTTTGTGTCACTGTGACCCTGGCCTTTACCGGACTCTGAACAGCTGACGCCATTTCCTGAAGACCATGTTCCACTGCACATCTCTGAAGCATTGAGATCCTTCCTCTGATTCATTCAGTCTCATCAGGAACCAAATAATGAGCTGGCCTACAGCTCTTTGAAGTCAGAGTCTTTCTATTGATTGCAAATGGGCTTTGGATCAGACCTCCCAGGCAGTCTTGTTTTCCCCATTTATGTTCTCACTTCACAACTCCAGGTTTATTCAAAACTCCGTCTAGAAAAAGACATGCTACAAATTTAGGGCCGTGCTCTGTTCGCAGTCCCACAGACATCCTGGGAGAAATCTGGCAGCCTGTGCCTTCTAGCGATCACATCTCACCCATCAGATCCCTCGCATTTAAAAACTTTCATGATAACATCTGTCTGCAGCCATGGGCCTCTCTGAATTATCCCCCTCTGCTACTTCCTTTTCGATGATCTATTCGTTATTTGTGGCTCTGTCTGCCAAGCTTCATTCCCCAAGTGGCCAGCCCCAGAGCCCCGAGAACTTGCAGGCTCAGTACGCTCAGTTCATGACCCAACGACAGCCCCGTGGCCTGTACCCTCACTGTGCCACTATGCTTTTGAGTCTTGGTTTCTCAGTCCCTCGGCCAGCAGCAGCTCAGCTCCAGGGTAAGAACTGCATGGCGGTAGGGGAAATTACTGCACTTTGTGTTTCAATAAAATCCCCTTGAGCTAGATATGGACTCTGATGGTCAACATACATACAGATAACGGTGACAAGCTGCACCACTCACTTGTGGTCCATGGAGCCACTGACTAATGCCAGGGCCATCAACTGCAAAAACAAACAGTTGCCCCAGCTCTAGTGGTGGCAACAGGACGATTATCTCCTGGAAGGCCAATCATGAAGCGAGAGTGATACACACACCGTCATGACAATAATTAGTATATCTACAGCATTGTTCATATGAGCTCATTGCAGCAGGCATTCTCCAATTAACCTTCCCATAACCCCTGAAAGGTACGTTAAGTACCAGGCGCAGAGCAGTGAAGAGATTTACCCAAAGTCAAACTGCAAGTCAGTGGCAGAAAAGGAACCCAGGAGCTCTGACTCCTACAGGTACATCCCTAGAAAGTATACACGCTAGCCAACACATTGCTCATCTGGTGAGCTCTGAAGGGACCCTCTGCATATATTCAGGGCTAAAATCAGGGCTTGCAGAAGTTCACAACTCCTCAGTGCTCCAGCAAGGGAGTGGAGAACTGAATGGCTTGGAAACCCAGGCCTGGCTATTATTTATCTCAGTTATGGCACGGGGACAGTTACACGGAACATCCTTTAGTCTCCTCCACTACAACAGATGGCTCGGGAGGCTGGTGGCCGAGAGGTTATTTTTGTTTCCCTCCAGCAGAAAATAGCTTCTAATCACAGGACGTAATCGCTACTCACTTCCTGATGGTGTATTTATGGGAAGAAGCTTGGAGTGATTTTAAAAGATCTTGACACGTCCATAGGGAAAGGTGTCACACTGAGCAAAACAAAAGTGTGCTCCTCAGCTATGAAAAGCCACTCCACTGTGGGATTTGCCGGGCCCAAGGGAAGTGATGGATGCCCGCTGAGTTGATATTTCCTGTCTCTTGCTGCACATGGTTAGCTCATGTTTACTGTAACCGTGGTGCACTGTATGATGCATGTCAAAACTGCTAATTGTGTCCAGTGGCTGGGAAGAGATGCATCATATCCTTCAAGCCTAGAGATGAGGTACCTTCAAGCTGAGATACAAAGGTGAACTTCAAAGCTTGGGTGTGTTTTCATCCAGGATTTGGTCTGTGCTCTTGTTAACTTAGACTTCATGGAAAAGACTCGTTTTTGGATTACCAATCTCACGGCATACAGTGGCAGGTTATCTCTGAAGGAATTTAATGTTAATCTTTAATAAGCCTTTCAGAACCTACTACTGATCATCACTGACCATAGAGTTCACAGCAATATTGAACCTCTGGTTCTGCCAAATTCTCTTTTCTGTTCCCTGAGCTGCTTTAACACCTCCTATATTTCTTGTTTAAGAACAGTGTCCTAACACCCCCAGATTTGATCCTGGCCAGAAATTCAGGGTCCAAATCTTCTTCCATTGAGTTCAGTGATGTTGAAACAGGCCAAAGACACTAAGAGGCTGGTTTTCAGAGGTGCTGAGCATCAGCAGCTCCCACAGAAGTCAAGTGAGATTGTGGATGCTAAATCAGGCCCTCTGAGATGCACACGTAGTCGCTTGCAAGTCCTAAACGATAAGATATTATCATTATAACCAAACAATCTGGATTTCCTGTTCTTAAACCTGCTGGTGAAGTCCATGTGACCTGCAACAAGAAACGGGGCTTGCAAAACCAAATAGCTCAGCATTCTTTGGAAAACAACAAGCTGTCCAGCTCGCAATAACAAAGCAGCAAGCAGGCGAGATGGAGGAAAGGAAGTTTGTCTAGAAAGGAGAATGTCAGTGTTTAGCTTCCAAAAGGGGTGGGTGTCACTGCCCCCTACTGGGTGTGGGGGGGGGGGCAGAGGTGAGGAAAACGGGATTGATTCTGCATAGTAAGAGGAGGAAATAAATTCCAGGAAACTTGAACATGTGGCCGGTGTAAACAGGGCCCCAAAGCAGAATCCAAAGTGCTGTTTCTCAAGGTCTGCTGGGCTGGTTTGATAAACCCCTTCCTGGGGCACCAGCAGAGGAGATCAGGAACAGTCTCACATTTCTGCATTTGTCAGCCTGTAGCACTTCCCTGGCTACCATGCAAACAGCCATCCACCTGCCAACTTGGCAAAGAGCATGTGGCATTGCAGTGTCTGGAAAAAAGAAAGGGGGGGCTCCAGAGTAGTTTCCAGGGAGGCTGAAGGGAGGAGCATTCAAATGCTATGGGGCTGTTGCCAGAAGCTACTAAACAGTGCACCACAGGACAAGGACAAATGCCAGTCTATTTTAGGGGGCAGGAAGGATCCGGTCTTTTATGCAGCCTTCTGAACCTGCTGACAGTGCTAGTCTTCCTGAGTCTGTAACACAGATCCTGGACCTCTCTCCGTGCTCACCTCCTGGCCCACCCTGCCCCACTGAAATCAACGCAGATGCCCTGCTGTAAGCCAGAGCAGAGCCTGCCCCCTGCACTGATCGAAAGGAAGATGTGACCGATCTCTGAGTAAACTCTGAACTTCCACTGTCCTCAGCTAGACTCTCTGTGGCACAGCTTCCCAGGGGCTCCGGGGGGGGTCATTCAGGGTCAGCGCTACATTTCCTGAAAGCCACAGGAAACAGCCATTCTCAGGCCCAAACACGTTCCGCCCTGGATGCCTTACGGAAGGTTCACTCAGGCTCACGTGTCCGTGCACAGGAAAACAGTGCGAGCTGCTGATGTGCAGGGCCTGGGGTACGTGCATTTCTGAATCTCCTCTTGCAGGGAGCCACCTGTTGTGGAAAGAGCGGAGCCAATTCCAGGGCCCGGGTCACGGCTCCCCGTCGACAGCGGCACCAGGAGTGACTTGGCTTGTTTAATCATTCAGTGGCTTGAAAAATTCTCTTCCTCCATCTCCTCTCTGGGGAAAACATCCCCCAGGTCAGCACAACTGCTTCAGAGGGGTTCCAGTTTGGGACCCAGACTTAGCTAGTGTCCCCTTTAAAGATGAAATGATTTGCCATTGTTTTCTCTCGCATTTCTCCCTTATGTCTATGGACTGTGCGTGTTATATGAATACCGGAGTCTTAGGCTAAAAAGCCTGGCTCACTGGCTGGGCTGTGACTTGTAAAGAGACATTCTGGAGGTGCCCAGTTCGATCCCTCGTGTCGGCCAAGATGGGAGCCATCACACACACTCAGTGGGGAGTTTATACCAGCACACTCGGCTTAAGATTGGCTCTGACAGCACAATATCCTTCCACACCCGACCAGTGACAGACAATTCTGGTTCCAGGCCCGGGGCATGCTGGGACAGGAGGCTTCCGTTTTACTTTGTTCTAGGTGACAGAGCCAGCATTAGAGCCTCTTGCTCTTTACCGAATGCAAGGAAAATATGTCAGAGCTACAGACTCCATGCAGACAGGGCTCGGCCTTGGACTGAGCTTCCTGCAAGTGTGGGGGGTGCCTGGCCAGAGCTCAGGAGGGACCCGCTTACCACTGTGAGGTAAAATCAACAAACTCTGCTGAGAACTTGTCCGCCGGAAGCTGCGGCGACGGCTCCTCCACCACCTGTTTGAGCTGCTGGAACGGCGTCCCCCAGGAGTCATACGGAAACCGCAGGATCGCCAGCTCGATCTGGGGGGGAGAGAGAGGGGCAGGCGTCAGCACATCAGCAGGGAAGGCTTCCCCCCTGCAGCTTCTTGGCTTTAAAGCCCCATGAAGAGCTCGAGTGACACCTGCAGTAATGAAGGGTGGGACTGGGGTGGGGTTCGATCACTGGCTCTGTCGATTTCCAAAGTGTGCAGACAGTGCGCATTCTTTCCCTCAGCACTGCTCTCTGCGGGGGCTGGGGACGGAAGAGATCAGGATGTACCCCATTACTTAGGCTTAATTCCTCCCCTGCCAGAACAGAACATAGGAGCGGGTTCTTGCTTTGCAAGGGACACTAGTGGGACCGGTATTAAAATACAGTCAAGGGGGAACACTGATTTTCCTTTTCCCATAACAGATACATCAGTGAATGACTTTTTTCCCCCTCTCTTCATCTCATGCTTCCAGGACTCAATCCCCACTGCCCTACCCCTATGCCAGGGATCGGCAACCTTTGGCACACGGCTTGCCAGGGAAAGCCCCTGGCGGGCCAGGCCAGTTTGTTTACCTGCCCCGTCCGCAGGTTCGGCCGATCGTGGCTCTCACTGGCCGCGGTTCGCCACTCCAGGCCAATGGGGGCTGCGGGAAGGGCGCGGGCCGAGGGAGGTGCTGGCCACCGCTTCCCACCGCCCCCATTGGCCTGGAGCGGCGAACTGTGGCCAGTGGGATCTGCAATCGGATGAACCTGCAGACATGGCAGGTAAACAAACCAGCCTGGCCCGCCAGGGTGCTTACTCTGGTGAGCTGCGTGCCAAAGGTTGCCGATCCCTGCCCTATGCTGTCATTCACACCCATGCAAAGCGAGTGTGTATCACCACCACCAGGAAGAAGGGAGTGGTGGATTCTGACTCACGGTGTCTGTACTGCATCCACGCTGTCAGCTCATAGCTTTACTATTCTTTGTCTTCTTTGTACCACGGTGCTAGGTACTGTACATACTGATCAGAAAGTTCAGTTCTGTGCTACAAAGATCTTACAATCTAAGTACAATGATAATTTCCTAATTTTCTCTTCATATGTAATATTCAGTGTGAAAGACCCACTCAAACTACAGGGGAAACTGACGATGTAGCAAATAAGTTAAATGCAAATAGTGAACAAATCTCAGATAAAACCTTTTCCCTCTCCTATCTCTCTCCATTACCCTACTCTCAGGTGTTAACTTGTCACAGCAGCAGGTCAAAGACTGATTTTTAAGTTGGCAATGTCCCTTTAACTCCAGTTTTCCTGGCTCTCAGGGCAGAACTTCCAATTCTGAGTTTAAAAAGAGATTTTGCTAGTTAATCAGCACCGAGTTTATTTTTATCTTTGAAATCAAAGACGATCTGAAACGACAGAATCTCTGAGTAGGGATGGACGCTGCGTGATCAGCATTTCAGGCCCTTTGCTAGCGTTGGCTTGTACTGCCATCAGCTGGCCAGCTGAAGTTACAGTAGAGTTGCTTTTCAGTTTTAAGCAGTACAGTCGAACCCTAAAGCAATTTTCTTTAGGAACGCTGGGCTCAGTTGTGTCTTTAAGGCACCAACCAGGAGAGTCCCAGGACTCTCTGTGCCTCAGGGGAAGTGCAGGGTGCAGCAGAAGGGGCCAGTTCTGCTGGTTTGTGCTGAGCTAGGCAGGGCGATGGCCCCCCCAGGGGAGTGCAGTGCCAACACAAGAACTAGACTGTGCACGCCCTGAGCACACAAGTTATCCAAGGACAGGGCTGCAGCAACCTAGGGTCACATCCTACACTCACTGCCCCACCGGCAGCGCATGGGTGGAATTATCCTGCTAGGTCAGTGAGTTCCCCCCCAGTTCACATCGCTCCAGCCAGCTATTCTTGGGGAAAGCCAACACACAGGGCACATCTATGCCACAGCTGGAGGTGGACATACTAGCTCTGATCAAGCCTGTGTGCTAAAAATAGCTGCAACGGCGCATGCGGTGGCATGGCCTAGTCGAGTACATTCCTAGGACTTTGGAGGGGATTGTATTGGACAGCCAGCCCAAGCCGCTGTCTATGCCACTCCCTAGCTAAGGTGCTCGTTACCTTCCTGGCTGAGCGCCTCACAGTCATTACTGTATTATTCCTTACAGCACCCCTGGGAGGTACAGCAGTGCTATTAACTTCATGGTACAGATGGGAAACTGAGGCACGGGGACTAAGGGTAAATTTTTCAAAAATCTCTACATGACTTCAGCTCCTAAGTCCCATTTTTGGAAGTGACTTAGGAGCTTCACTCTCACGGCCTAAAACATTTCAGCACTTCTGAAAATGTCCCCTCGTGACTTACCTCAGGTCACACAGAGCAGGAGGATTGAACTTGTGTCTCTCAAGCTCACACCCTAATCACCAGGCCCTCCTGCCTCTCTAGAGAGGATGATGAAGGCACACAGTGCGACTGCAGGGATCCAAAAGACAGGAATTGGCTGAGGGAGGTTCCACAGACAGTTCTTGCCCTTTAAAACTCCTCCCACCCTGCCCGGAAGGAGTGTCAGTGGTTTTTCACTGGATTCAATGGAATTCACCTTGCAGTTCAGGAGATAATTAGAGACGGGCTGCCCTTGCTCTAGAGCAGGGTTTCTAAACCCGTGGGTCAGGACCCAAAATTGGGTCACTAGCACGTTTCAAAGGGTCGCAAGGCAGCTCCTGCCCCATGTCGCTGGCTGGGCTCGCCTCCCCGCTCCAGACACTGCAGCCTCCGGGGTCCCTGCACCAGTCGGGTTGGGCCCTTCCATCATGATGATGGGAGTCTGGGTAGGCCAGAGTTGAGTGAGTGGAACTGCAACCGCACAAGCCAGGGCACAATTCCACTCATGCAGATTTGATAAGTGAGGAGGGCCGAGGCCAAACCTGAGTAGTGCAGCAACCCCCGGAGCAGAGAGCCAGGCCCAGCCATCCCCGCAGCACAGGAGCCACCACGATGGGATAAGTGCCGGGCAGGACCCAACCCCTATGGAGGGCAAGATCCGACCTAAACCACCCCAGGGCCTCCACCCCCAGACTATTTACTGGGTCGTGACAGGCCACAAACATTTACAAATGGGTCCTGAGCCCAAAAAGGGTGAGAACCACTGGTCTAGAGAAGGGTCACTTTTGAAAACCATTTGGCACCGGAAAAGAAAGTGAAATTACATGGAGGTAATTTCTCTTACCTGATCCTTCCCCTCACCACATCTACCCAAAAATTAAGGAAGAAAATACTGGGGGGGCAGCCTTAGATGGAGATCTTTGGGCTGAGAACTACCACATTCATGGCAGGAGTGAAAGCCACTGGGTTTTTATTTGAGGGTCCCAGTGGGTCTTTTCCTCCATGTGGATGACTTGCATGGCCCAAGGATGCACCAGGCATGAACAAGTCGATGTTCTTTTCTTTATTGGTGGCCAACCCCCTTCCTCCTATTTTTTTTCCTGCACAGTGAAAGACAACCCTCCTGTTAACCTGGACGGGAGAATCTCAGGCGCTCAGTGTGAGAATACAACACTGTGCCTTTAAAGGATAAAAGCATTCTGGGTTGACTGCTGTAGCTATAAGGCCTGAGGTCTCTAAGTACATCACTTGGATGTGGGCAGCTGAGTTGCAGGGGTGTTCAGAGGGGACACTGAAGGAGATCTTTGGATGTTAGAGAAATCAGGGTCCTTTCCTGCTTACTGGTTCGCTTGGTACACATTGTCTTGGGCGTTCCGAGGAGTCCACTCTTGGTTTCTGTTCAATGACGTGCGAGTTGGACTCAGGAGTCTGCCTGCGTGCTGGGTCTGCTATGACTGACTGTTTTGCAGCAGTGTTTGTTGCTGTAGTTTCTAGGTGCTGACTGCCCAGTATGATTAGTGACAATCACTAGGATCTCAGATCACCTGGCTTAGTGAATTAGCACTAGGCTCCTTCTCCTTTAAACTGCAACATGTTATGGGCTCCTGGTGCAGGGAGAGCTGAATATCCCCCGGCTCTGGAACTGTGTCAGGGATCTGAGGGAGAGGTCCAAAAGGAAACAGAACCAGAGAGCACTTCCAGCCCTGCTGAGTGTTCCCTTAAACCCCAATCACTTTCACAGATGCCCTTTCAGGGCTCCATACTCTACCATGGTGATTCCCAGACTCCAGATATCCGATTTGACGCTGTATCCCTTCTGGTTTAGCTCGGGGTTGATTCTTTCAGGCTGGAAAGAGAGACGGGGACAGTTTGAAATAGACATACAGGCTCAATCCCTACATCGCTCCGCCCCTCTCCATCCCCTTGGAGTGCCTGCTAACACTGATGTGAGCTCCCCAAACTGAGCAACTATCCCCTATGTTTCAGCAAATGTCCCCAGAGCAAGTCTGCACCATCACCAGAGTGGAACACCTTCCAGCCGGCAGTCCCCGCTGCAGCACTAACCATGCTGAATGCACAGGACCAACCCCCAAGCCCCAGGGGAGTCTTTGGGAGGAAACCCATTTCTTTATTCCACTCCCCTATTACCTCTTGGCTGGATCCAGCCTAGGGTCTCTGTTAGTCTCCCCACAGGGACAGGCAACAAGAATGGGGACCGGAAGTGGATGGCATTTGCATTCTGAGGTCTAGATAGTAGAAGCTGAATTCCTGTTTCCCCAGTTCCCAATTCGAAACACGGTCTGGCCCGGATTTATCCAGGAGACTGGAGGCCACAATTCACTAGTGCCTTAAGCCTCATGTAGGTATTTGCCCCTCGGCAAAGTAAAATGCTCCACCAGGGGTTGTGGGCAAAGGGTTCCCCCGGCCCCCGCCCGGGTAGGGTTTTACACCCACTCTCACACAGGCATAGAAAAGTGCAAGGCAGTGGAGATCCATCCTGACTTAGAAGCTATAAACAAAGCTGCTGCTACACAGACAGATCAAACCTGGGGGGGAACCATGGGCCAAGAGGCGGCATTGGCAGCACCCGCGAATAGTGTAGCATCGTGAACCCTCTCCCACCTGGGCAATGGCACTGAAAGGGTTAATGCAAACCATCTCTTTAAAGAGCCAAAAGAGGCTGCGTGAATTGGCTGCTAAGTGAATCCGAAACAGCAGCTGTCCCGGGGCCCCCAGGATACCAAACCTCATGGGCCCTAAGGTACCTGACTTTTCTAAATTGACCCCTCCGTGCTGACTTTTCAAGGAGGAGCCTGGATGTTGCTAAGAGTGTTAATGTCCCCACTTTGCAAACTGGGAAATTAAAGCAAAGTGAGGTTACCGGGGATTCCTTACAATCACACAGTGAGTCAGTATCAGCTGGGAACAGACCCCAGGAGTCCTGATTCCCAGCCTTGAGCTTTAGCCGTGAGAGCCTCGTCTTTACGTTTACAAATAGAACCACGGAATACAAGGGTTGGAAGGGACCTCAGGAGGTATCTAGTCCAACCCCCTGCGCAAAGCAGGACCAATCCCCAACTAAATACCATCCCTGACCGATTTTTGCCCCAGATCCCTGGGTGGCCCCCTCAAGGATTAAACTTACAATCCTGGGTTTAGCAGGCCAATGCACAAACCACTGAGCTATCCCTAGACACTGAATAACTACAGAGGCATGTTTCACTAAGCGAGCCATTGAGACACATGCTGGAAGTTGCTCTGTTTTAAGATCATCTATTGCCACATTCCTCTCCACAGTAAGGCAGTCAATCTCCCACACATCTTCTCAACTTACAGCCATGTAGGGCTTGCATCCTGCATCCATGGTTTTAGCAACAGAGTCAACGAGGTAACCGCTAATTCCAAAATCGCACATTTTCACCTGCCCCAGTGTATTGATCAACACATTAGAGGGCTTTACATCTGCAAGAAGGAACACACACCATCGTCACTCTCACAACTGGGCCTTGCCCCATCGTTTTAAAGCATCCCTGGGAGCGAACAGGGCGGGTTAGCTTCCTACCACCAGCGGGCACCAAAACAATATTGACTGCGTCCATCCACGGGGCACGTCATCCGCGGGGCTTTTTAGTCACTGCAGGAAGATTGGGAGCCGTTGCAAATGCAGAGCCCCTCCCATGTCCTACAAGCATTGCTCCCAGGGAAACTAACAGATTTCCCTGTTATTGTTACTTTGGGTAGGGCGCAGCATCATGATGTCACAGACAAGAGCGACATCACTGAGCAGCACCCCAAAGCCACCCCTGGAGCACAACATCGGCAGCACAGATACCAAAAATCTCCCCAGTAAAAATCCACCGCGGGATGGGGGTGGTGAGGATGCGTTAACGGAAGATGCTTTAACAGCAGCAGGAAGGAAAACCCCAGAGAGAAGATAAGAAGGGGACAGGAGCCGGGGAAGAAGGGTGGGACTCTGGAAAGACTGGAGGCGAGAGAAGAGGTGGGAGAAGGAGGGAAGGGAGCTGGGGAAAGGAGATACAAAGGCCAAAGTTTTCAAGAGCAGCCTCTAGTTTTGGTGTCCAACTTGAGTCACCTTGGGCCAGAATCAGAGATGCACCCAGGGGTGCTGGAACAATTTGTGTAGCAGAGGCGCTGAGAGGAATTGAACCAAACTGTAAAATCTATCTATGATGGAAACCACTTCAAGCCAGCACCCATGGGTGCACCTGCAGCTCCTATGGACTTCAGCTGGAGTTGGGAGCACCCAGCCTTCCTGGAAATGAGGCCCAAGGTGTCAGAAATTCTATTGTTCTATCATACTTATCTAGCCTCCAGCACCATAGTATGTGAGCACTCCACACTCATGAATGTATGAGGCCGGCCAGTGCTATTAACCCCATTATTCAGATAGTGTCTCTGTGCCTCAGTTTCCTAGGAGATTTGCCCAAGGTCACACAAAGGAGCCTTTGGCAGAGCAGGGATTTGAACCCAGGTTGTTTATATCCTTGGGTAGTGCCCTCCCCTAACCATGGGCTCATCCCTCATGCTGGGGGCACCCACCCTTACTTCTGAACCATTTGCTCTAAATACACATATTATAGAATAATACAAAGCTGTAAGGGCATCTGAGGGTTGCTAATGGTGCCACCATCCCCTTGAGCCTGCTAATCAGAACCTGGAGGTTCATGGTATTTAGCATCTTGTCTCTAATCAGGGCTTTGCAATGAAAGCCTCTAGCATCTGAGCTCTTCCCACCTCATTTATTATGTCGGAACAAGGACATTTCAATTGAAATCAATCACACAAACAAAAATCCAGAAGCGAAATGGCATTTCCCACCCACCATAAAATATCCAGAAGGCAGGAGCTCTACCTCAAGCACACACATTACGTACAAGACACAATCCCCTGTTATGTCTGAACGCCTGTCATTTCAAACAGCTCTATCCCCAGCAGCCACGCTGCAGATATGGGCTTTTTTTTTTTTCATGACAACAAATGGAAAACAATCCTTTACATAAACGCGCCAACTGGTAAAACAGCAAGTTAGCCAGTTTCCTGTCATGTAGGTTCTTGGCATCCGCCTGAATGCAGGTTGTTGCTTTAAAGAGGACATTGTCAGTTTAAACCCCAAATTTAGGTTCTGCTAAAAACAAAACAAACAAACAAACCCTCCCAAATCACACCCCTTCAGCTTTTGCAACTCAAATCCTGCTGTGCTGCATGAGCGCATTAGAGTCTGATCCTGAAACTGATCTGACACTAAAATGGAGTGCAAAAAACCAAAAACAAATGGGGAAATGAATTATTGCTATTGTAAGCGGCTGTAGCACCTGAGAGCCCCAGTTAGGAACCAAACCCCACTGTGCAAGGTGCTGTACAAACACACAACAAACATTTTTTCAGCTTTAATAATTTTGGATTCCAAACACTGGTCAGGAAATTTGGGGGGCTTGAAACACACCCTGTAAGATATTTACCCTGCCAGTGTCTCTCATATTGCCAAACACTGCAGGTTTGATCACAGATCTGGAGGTCAAATGTGGATGCCAGAAAGGAAAATATGGTAGGCCCCAATTTTTATTTTTTAGTACCTATGTCAGGCTTATGAAAGCTTAGGTCATCTATAAACGAATGTTCATGCCTCTCCCACAGGCCAAGCTGTTGATCTGGCCTGCATGAGAGGGTGAACAATCTGAGACTTCCTACCTGCCTTCGTGTAAATGCCACCAAACGGCGGTTCTGCCCCATTCTGCACCAGGAGAGGAGTTTGCATATGCAGAACCTGATCCCAAGCCCATCCCAGCCAATGGGAGTCTTTCCGTGGACTTCAAAGAGCTCTGAGTCAGGTCCATAATTAGCTATGTGTGCCCTTCCCAGCATGCAATGGGGAAGCAGAAGCAGAGGAGGAATCCAGTGAAGCAAGCAGCCAAATGATCCATTTCTTCTGCTAGCCAAGTGAAGGTGGAGGCTGTTTTCTGTGTCCAGCTTCCGGGGAGATGCGTTGGCAAGTCATATGCAGTTTTAAGAGCAGCTCAACAACCCATCACTCATCCTGAGCAGGCTTTGGGTTATCCTGGGTTGCTGGACCACAGGATTTCCCCTGCCGCCCCAACCTCAATTATTTGGGTTATCTTTAGTGCACCAGGCCAGGCTCTGAGTATAAGCCTTGCTGGACTAAGAGCACAGCACAGGGGTCAGTGAGAAACAAGCAGTGCCAGAGGCTGCGCGGGTCACACTTACCTCTGTGAATTACGGAGAGCTTACTATGTAGATGTTCTAGTGCTTTTACAATCTGAAACATAACAAATCTACAGTGAACCACAGCTGGCAGCCGCATGACGTGGCTGATCAAACCTTGCTAGCTCGCCTCTCCTGCCTCGACAGCGACTGCCCCACGCTCGCCCCCATCGGCCCCGCTTGGGGGAACAATTTGGCAGCACATAGCTGTATGTGCTAGGGAGGCAGCGTGCTCCGCGGCAGGTGTGGGCTAGGGCGCCTGTTAGCGACTCCTAGTGGACAGCTGAGAATGCAGCTCACTCAGGCGAGCCACCTTCAGCTTTTCTTGCTACACAGATCTTTAAAGAAGGAATTCCTGGGGGCTGCTGCCCTCCTCCAGCCCTGGATCTACTCTTCATGGCAATGGTTGTGAGGTATGTGACATGCAAAATGTGTTCACCTCCCTGATTTCCACTTGACTCTCTCGCTAGCTTTCCTCCCTCCCTGGCAGGCTGGTCCCCTCCCTGCAACCACCAGCTAACCTTCCTCTGATCCATGCCGCTCTAAGGGAAAGTGCATGCTCAGAGATCTCCTGGGAATGACATTGATGCAAAGGAAAAGCAGCTGCTGTGCCCTCTCCACATCAATCGTTTTTTCTGCTTCATAACTGAAAAGCAGATCAGCAGATTTGAGAGTATTTATGGCTCAGAGATGCAGACACGTAATCGTGGACCAAATACTGGAAGCCAAATAAGAATTCGCTTGTGGGCCAAGTCCATCCCAGGGCTCAGATGGCAGAGACGCTAGATCCTCACAGAAACATCACCCCCGCCTGTACTCACAGAGACGGCTATTTTCCCTAAGATGTCTTCAGGAATCGTCAAGCCTTTGTCAATGACGTGTTTGTAGAATTTGTCCAATGAGGTATCCATCAGCTCCATGCAAATCCACACATCTCCCTGCGGGGAAAGAGAAAGCAAACGTCTGCCCAGTCTCTCCTACAGCACTCGCCCTTGGCTTGCTTTTGCTGGCTTTTTTAACGTCCCGTAGAAGATTGCACTGGGCTTTCCATTCTCCTCCAAGCACACAATGTGTCTGATTTATATATGGTGCTGCAAGGGTTTAAAAATCAAATACTGAGGACAATTTTCCAAAGCACCTAAAAGACTTAGGAGCCTAAGCCACACTGAAGGTCAATGGGATTTAAGCTTCTAAGTGCCTAAGGCCCCAAGATTTTCACAAGTGACTAGAGATTCTGGATGGGATTTCTCAAAGGGGGCAGATTACCAGAGGATGGGTGCTCAGCACTTTCTAACAATCAGGCCCCTCTAAGGTGTCCCACGTTCAGCACCCAGAAGCTGAGATACCCAAAATCACTAGTCACTATGGCCTAAATCACTTCTGAAAATAGGGCTGAGGTGCTTTTGAAAAATTCCCCGGTGGTGATTTTCTTCTCTAGTTCCCTGGCTCAATTCAAGTCTAGATCAGTATTTACCATGGGAGAGATGTTTCGGAGAACTGTCTGTTAGGGGTGCCTGGGTAAGATTTACTGGCTGTGATAAATGGGAAGTCAGATGAGAGAACCAAATGGTCTTTCTGGCTTTAAACTCTATGCACCTCAATGTGCCGTGAGCTGATGTTCTCAGCACACAACTGTCCGGGTCTAAACAAACGCCATCAAAAATAGTAGCGCCATAGAGACGGCTTTAGCCACCTCACCCAGGATCCATGGGGGTTTTGTCTCCTCTGATCAAGGACGCCTTTGTGAATCAGACTGTAAGTTCCTCAAGGGAGGGATCAGGTCTTTATACCTATCTGCATAGCAGAGTGCACACCGATGGTGGTGTATTAAAACAGACACCCCAGGCAGGGACACAGCCTAAGTGTCTAGATGGCTGGGAGAAAAGCCTCACAATATAGTCTAATCTTCTATCTTCTGTTATATTTTTTTAACAGATGGCCCATCACATCACAAGCCAAGTAAGTGTAAGTGCCAAGTAGGGGAAAGACGTAGGCAGGAATCCAGAATGCTGTACCTCTCGAAAGAGTGCACCATAGAAAGTGACTGTGAAGTGGCAGTCTACCGTCCTCATGGAGATGTCCAAGTCCATCAGTAACCTCTTCTGCTCCTGGCTATTCACTGTGGCTCGGATCCGCTGGAAGAGAGAGCATTTTAGCACTGGCTGAGAGTCTCCCAGCTGCATGCCGTGTTTCACTCACATACGTGTGCTCACAGCAGCTACATGAAGGAAAACTCCACACAACGCAACACACTAAAGTCCCGGCATTTACTCCAGATTCGAAATCATTTCCCCATTTCCTGGCTCTTTTTACAGCTGAGAGGCACTGTGGTCATATGGAGAGCAGGGAACTGGGGGGCCAAATTCTAGGCTGGCCAAATTCTAGGCTGCCACCACTCCAGAGCTGCAGGAATTTACGCCGGCAGAGAATTTGGTCCAGGGCTCAGATCAGAATGTATTGTAATTACTGACTCAGTCAGAGGGACTACAACAAAGATTACCCTATTTGCCCCCCAAAAATGTCATGTTAAATTGGAGATGGGCTATATAAGCGGTGCTCACAGACACTCCTTGCATCTTTTTGTTCTGTTCGCAGTAAGAGACATTCATCTCTTTCTAAAGCTCTAATGCAGGAGGCCAAAGGAACAGTCCTTACACTTAATAGGGAGGCACAGCCTGTGGAGAATCCATCTCTTCGTATGCTGCGGTGCTTCTTCATCCAACCACAAGTCTTCTGGGATCTCCATGGTCTGCACATGCCTATTAAAAGTGGGTGCTCTTAACTATATGTGACCCTTAGGCTCCTGTTAAGTGGCCTGCAGTGCAAAACATGGATCCTCCTGACTTAATGGGACAAATTCACACCTGCTGTAGTTGGTTTTCCAACTAAGCCGGAGTGTATATCTCCACTAAGAAAAGAAGTGTACTTTCAAAACACGAGAGCTAAGGCATTTTAAAGTCCTAGGTGTGCAGATGAATAACTTGCCCTGTCTACACTAGGATTTTTAAACACGTCAGCTGTCACATTTGAAAAACACACCTTTTTTCCCAGTGTAGATCTGGGCTTGAATTAGGCTTAATGTCCTGTCCATCTCAGCACCTGAGTTGTTCCATATGGAAAGAGTAAGTCCCTTGTCAGACTGAGCCTACTTGAGTGAAGATAAGAGTGGAAGCTTATGTTGAGGACAGCCTGAAGGGCCAGCACATATAGAAAACACCTTAGGAGTCTCACTCTACCTTCACCGCCATGATCTGTGCGCTAGGCATGTGCCGCATCTTCTCCACCACCCCGTATGCACCTCGGCCCAGTTCAGAGATTGGCTCCAGGTCATCAGCCTTCACTTCAAAGTTCTGCAGGAGGAAAAGAGCCACAGTGAAAAAGGCCAAAGACAACAGAACAAGTGCAACAGTTTTCCTCACTGAGGCAGCATGGTCAGTGTGATAACGGAAGTCAGGAACTCCTAAGATCTAGGCCTTGCTTGAACACCAGTTCCCACTGATGGTGCAGCCCCGGAAGAGGAATATCACTACAGTGGTGCAGCACTTACCTGTGTGACTAACAGCACCTCACATGGAGCTGAAAGAGCTTTAAGAACGGACTTTCCAACCTTTTCGGTTATATTTCCTAAATCTTAGGCAAGGAAAATCAAGCCAGTTCCCATTTCATTTAGTCAGTTTCACTTTCAGGTTCTCGGTGCTGCAACAGTCATTGAAAACGCTGCCGAAAAATGCTGAAACAACTCTTCCCATGGGAATGTCTTTAAAAAAATAACCCAAGGAAGTATTTCCAAATGGTCTTAGGGTTTGAAAAGCTTGTGTCTACAAACCTGTATTGGGGCCAGATCGGAGCTGAGAGTGCCACTTTAAACCTTGGTAGATTTATTTCGTCTAGCGTTACAGATTGCTTTCTCTTGGCTTTGCCTAAAGGACAACTTTGTTTCGAGCTCTGCGTTCTACCCTGCCCCTTCTTCTTTTCGACGCAATATTGTGCACGGGCTGTATTTTTGCTTCTTATTATTTTTGGATTTTGCTACTCCATCCGGCTGAATGCCCCACCACAGAAGTCAATCATCCTGCTGAAAGCGACTGGTTATAATGAACTGATTCACAGCACATAATCCCACACCACTTTCTGCCTGAGCAGCAGAAAAACTGCCGCCTGAAAAGTGCTGTCTGGAGAGGATTCCGAGAGCTTGGGCGCACACACTGCGTTACTGTACAGCTTGGACGCGGGCTGTTTGGTCACAATTACATTTACTGCAAAAATAGCCCTCACTAGCTTTTTTTTGTGTTAACATGGATCCAGGCATCTTTTTCTGTCCAACACTGTGCCCGCTGTTTAATGCAAACTCTTCTGAAACAAGCACTTCACCTCTTTTTCAGGTAGCGTTCTTAAATTTAGCAGCAAAGTTAAAGGGAAAGGAACAAGCAGCCTACTCTAGGGAACACAACACAGCCTGTGGAAGCGGGGCATGATGAAATCATGTCCTAAAGGAACCTTGCAAGACAAATGCATTTTGGGAGAGAGACAGCTAACTTCTACCAGGGTGCTGAACGCTAGCCAATCCATGGGAAGCTATATTAAAAAAAAAAGCTTGAGCTCTGTATTGTATGAGGGCATGCCTCTTTGCACCTTCCAGCACAGCCTTGCTGCCTCCATGCAGAGATCCTTTTGGAATTCTCTCCCTCTTTCTTGGGATTGTGGGTGTGAACTGCTTTTCTTGGAACAAGGGATCACTTTAGCAGCAGGTATTTCTTTGACTTGATGCTGGGCCACTGAGCTGCAGATCCCTCACCCCCGTTCCATCTCCCAGCCCCAGCGCTATGCCAGGGAAAATAAACATTCCCACTTAAAAAGAAAAGAAAGACAAACGCCCAATGACAGATATCGTAAAATGCTAATGAACTAATGCATCACCTAATAAATTCACTGGCTGATGTTCAGTGGCAAGAGATAGTCCTAACTGATTTACTGCCTGGATTTATTAATGCTCCTGGGACATTTACGCTAATAAAAATAGCTGTTGCGTGTTCTTGTTTTCCTGGAAAAATTTACAATGTCAAATGAAACTGGACTCTATGCCTGCTTTCCTCAGAATCTGATTTTGGGACAGGCTGACCTGTGCTGGTCAGAATCTTGGACATATAAATTCCTGGTAGCAGCACAGATGAAGAAAAGTCTCCAATGTAAGAAAGGAGTCAAAGACTTTAGGAGGCAGGTTAAGTCAGCAGTAGGTCAGACTGATTCTGATCTCCTGCTGGTAGAGGTACACCCACCCAGCGTACTTTTAATGCAATATTTCAGCCATCCCATGTTCTGACAGCAAAAAAAAGATTTTGGATCCTCCTCACGGCCAGGGTGGACAATCCATGCTATAGCCCTGCAAGCTGTCGGGGATGACTGAGTTGGCTTTGATTATATTTCAGGAGGGGAGAGTGGGCTCTCTCCCCACTCATCCATTAGGTCTCCCAGTCAAGTGTCTTCAGAGTGAAAGCCAGAAGAGGTGTTCCTCACTGAAATGCCAAGGCTGAGCACTTGGGGAAGCTGTTTAATAGCGTCTGGGGAGAGGGAAGGAACTAGGCTTTGAAGTTAACAGTCCAGCAACAAACAGTGGAAGTTCACACCTCAGCTGGAGCTAGGGACATTGTTCCTGGGGAATGAGTCAGTATCCAAGGGAAGGCTGGAAAAACGGGAAAGAAAACAAGCCCTATTTTCTGCTCCAGCTGGGGCTAGGAGAAAACGGCCATTTGCAAGGTGATCAGGTCAAGTTGTGACCCAGCTCAGTTTTGAGGTCTTCATGGTGCGTGCACACATACATACTTGATCACTGCTCCCCTATGTCCCACCTTGTGGGTCAATGGTATCTAGGGCTGTTTTGAGGCGATTACACTTTACAGAGGAGCAATCAGCTTCTGGCCACTGAAGAAGCAAGAGCCCATTTGGTTCTCACTGGTTTGATGCAGGGAGGGCTGCCTTGATGATGAGAGTAGGTAAGAGAAATGGGAGCATCCTCGGAATCCAATGCCAATATGGAGGAACCCCTCCCGCCCCCAAACAAAAGGCTAATGAACAGGCCAGTCACACTTAATAGGCACATGGAGATTCCTAGCAGCGAATCTAGTTCTTTGCCAGCATTCTAAGCAGAGTCCCTCCAGGAGGTCTGCATAATGCCCTCACTCAGTATCCCACATCAGGACCAGCAGGCGATCCTAGCTAATTAGTGTCATTGACTCCAGTCACAAGGAGATTGTCAGGGAATTCTCTGGAGTCTTTGGGATCACCAGAGTTAAGATCATGCATTACTGCTAGCGGCTGGAGCTCCAGAAAACTCATCCAGCGCCCTTCTGGGAAACTCTCAGCCTGCATTCAATTCAAGAGAATTTTAAAACCCTGCCTCAACTCCACGTCCGTCTCTGGATGAGCTGGGCAGCACCCTGTGTGCTAAGTCCAGCAGCTGAGGATACAAGTGTTAACTCTGCAACTGAAGGAGGGCTTTGCTTTCGTAGCAGGGACGCCAAACAATGGTGCAAGGCCAGGCAGGTGGGTGTGATTAAACCAGGGCAGATACTCCAGTTATTAGAAGTGGTCACCACGGCTCACACAGACCATTTAAAAAGTAAACTTCTAAGGCTGCATCCTCTTTGCTTGTATTGATCCTGGTGGTGGGAGAATGAAGTAGAAGTAAACTACTAACATTACCCAGGGTTTAGCAATCAGCACCTTGCCCCTGACTACGTTACTATTAATCCCGTTAAGCGTGTGGTGTTGGGGGCAAGAGTTAAAGGGTGTTGCAAAGGGAAATGAGGCCACGCTCATTAAGCTGGGTAATTCGCTGGAAGACCAAATGGAAGTCACCTCTGAGGCCTTCTCCACAGAGGGATTTGCTCCTATGGATGGCCTCTTGCTCGGCCAGTCCCCTGGGCTGGCTTTGCAGAGCTGCTTTGCTCACAGGAGGAGCCAGACAGCCTCATATGTGAGCTCTGAGCCTGGCTGCTTTTTAACAGATGTGCTGACACAAAAGACCCCTCACACACTCCTTGATCTCACTTTTGGATTAGGCGAATAAAGACCGAGGCAGGTTCGATGAGCTGCGGCTAATGCCTCTCTAAATGATACGTAAACGTTTCAGCTGAGAGGCTGACACTGGCCACGGGGCGTAGGCTGGGTTCTGATTGGTGGCAATCTGGTAGAACAGCACTGGGTCAAGAAGACTCACTAGCTAGTTTAGCTCTATCTGCACTGGGACTAAGCGCCTGCTGGCTACAACCTGGCTAAAGCAGCCAAGCTATGAGCATGATATCACACTTCTCATCCCTGTGCATCCATGGGGCAGGGCTGCTTCATCAAAACCTACCAGGCGGGGCGGGGAGGGGAATAATCTTAGATAAGAACTAAAACTGGCTGAGAGGCTGCAGTGCTAAAGGGGACACCAATCGTACAGGTGCCTGGGGGTGCTTGGCTTATGGCCTCCTGCTTCAGAAACTCTAGACGCATGCGGATACCCACTGTAACTGCACAGCCTGGTTTGTATAATAATAATAACTATAATGATTTGCGTTGTGAATTTGTGATAATGCCTAGGAGCCCAAGTCATGAATCAGGACCCCATTGTGCAAGGCGCTGTACAAAACACAGAACAAAGAGACTGTCCCTGACCCAAAGACTTTACAATTTTACTCTTACTCTTGTTTTGCCAAACACGTACCTGTAAGGAAACCATTATGAACCTACCTCCATCTTCTAAACTAGAGAGATATATAATGAAAGTTTAGATTCTTTAGAAAATTTTACAGCCCCCAGAAAACATGTATCCCCCTTCACACACACGCATATAATCCCTGGTGCTACACTTTCAATACACTGAATGGTCTGAGCTATTTTCTGTCCCACACGTAGAAACAAGTATATAACATACATTTTTACCTATTTCTCCAATTAACAATTTTACTGGAGATATGGCACTAGAGAGTATGTAATCCATGAACGTTCAGTCTGAATGGATAAACAATACTTTCTGGATATTGCTTTTAAAATGTGTAATGATCCCATTCCTATGCACTGAACATAAACTTTTAATATAGTGGCACAGTGACGATAAGATAATAAAGGTCTTATGCGCCAGAACAGTCTCTCTTTTTTGGAGGGGGAGGGGAATTAGCTGCTAAAGCACAAAAGATTCTAGGAAATGGAGAAACACGCGGCTTAGGGAGCACTGACAGAAAACGTCAGTGGTTTTATGCTTTAAAATGGCCAGGAGGCCCTGCCCTAAACCTGATTTCAATTCTTCTTCACGTTCGGATCGCAGCATCCCTCCCACACAAGAGCCAGGAATTCTTTTTCTAAACATGCTCCCATAACTTAGCTCCTGACCCTGTGTACGCAAACACATATGAACTCTTTGGTTGCCATAGCTTGTAACTGTACCTTCTCGCCAATAGAGATGCAGGCTTTGGAGTCTAAATCTCTAGGGGGCCTGTGGAAGAGAAAGAAAAAAATAGTAGGCAGAAAGCATCAGTCACAGAGATGTTACACAGATAATATTCCAAAGAGACAAAGCCTTTCCGAGCCCCTAGTGCAGGGGCTATTGCCCTGTGGATATGGGACTCTCAGTAATGGCAGGTCTGGGTATAAGTTCCCCTCAAACTGACGGGACAGCAGCCCCGTGCAGCGAATGCAGCAGTGTCACCCCGAGTAGCCGAGCTGGTTTCCTAGCCTTTCAGTGCTATTAGATGTTGCCAAGGTTCCCAAAGTCACCCCAAAAGGCGCCAGGAAGGAAGCTGCTGGAGTTGGAATTTCAAAGAGAGACTCCCTTTGAGAGGCTGGGACTGGAACCAATTCCTGGGAAACACAAGAGAGGCAGAGAGCAGCAAATCCGCCTTCGTCAGTTTACAGGACAGATTGAACAGGCAGAGAGTCAAAACGCAAGCCCAGTTTCACTTCTGTCTCGGAAGTGGCATTTGGCCCCGAATGCACCTGGGGCTAAAAGGGGTTGGGGACCCTATGCTTTGCTTCAGGCCTGTCTCCATTTAGAAAGGGAAAATAGTTTTCAATAGGACATGGCTGATTTTTATTGGCACGTTGTTTTCTTCCTCCCCTTCCCCTGAGGAAGGAACATCCCCAGCAGAGCTTTTAAACAAAAACCAGAAGAAAGCGTCAAGCCCTACTGCACCGAACTGTGAAATACCCCTGGCCTCGGAGTTGGTGATCACTGTGGGTACGTCTAACCTGCAAAAAACACCCACCGGCAGTGAGTGTCAGAAGCTGGGTCAACTGACTCAGGGTCACGGGGCTAAAAACAGCAGTGTAGACGCTGCTGCTCGGGCTGGAGCCTGGGATCTGAGACCAACCCCCTGTCTGGCTTCAGAGACCAGGATCCAGCCCACGTGGGAACCGTCTACACCGTGAATTTTAGCCCCGTGCAGCAAGTCCCATGAGCCTGAGTCAGCTGCCCCGGGCTCTGAGACTTGCTGCAACAAGGGGGGTTTTTTTGGAGTGTAGACGTACTCTGTGTCCTAAAGCTTAAGGATTGATAGCCCATCTAACTGCTTATTACCTGACTCCAGGAAAAAAGGTTACCATCTTGTTACCCCCTTGACATCTTTATTTAGCGTTCACATCCAACGCTGTACAAAGCAGGAGTCCACTAATGCCAAGACCCCTTGCACGTCAATTAGCACGGTCCCACTCCCCCTAAAATGATCTCTACGCAAAGAGACATCTCCCAGCAGTCCTGCTAAGGGAAACCTGCTCCATCTCTGATTCTACAAGGCAGCGAGAATACAAATAAAGGCATCTAGAACGGGAATCCCAGCTCTGATTCCTCCACAGTCTCTGCAGTCACAGCTACCCCATCCAATTTACAGAGACCCTGAAGCTGCCTTCATTTATCTTACACTAACCCTTTCCAGGAATAGTTACGACAAGGTAGGGGGCGGTTCTCCTGCTCAGAAAATGCTCCTCCTCCAAAGGAATCAGGTATAGCTGACCAGAGAGAGATTTCTCAGATTTCTCCTTTCTGATGCTGCCTAACGGATTTAATGTATTAAAACCACTGCTAGCACACTAGGCTTCCTGCTTGTACACAAGCTTGGGGAACCCAAGTAGAATTGTCCTGGAAAATCAAGGCCTTCATGCCATCTCTTTACACTGTGGCCTCCATGACCTGCTAATTGGCTGCATAGGCTAATTGGCTGCATTGTGGCCTCCTGGGGATACCGGGCTGCTCCTTTGATCAGGCAGTTGAATTAAGCTCTTAATAAAAAGCCAGATGGGTTTTTGTTTTTTTTTTAACTAATTTGTTTCTGGAATCTCATCAATGTCAAATTCCCATACGAGGGCACATAGTCACAGTATCTGATGTCTAATGAGTTGACTGGGGATTTGGCTACACGAGAAAAGCTTTGCCACTATAGCTATACCAGTCTAGATGTACACTAGCCAACCTCTTCTAGTGCACACACAGCTTATACACCTCA
Source organism: Mauremys reevesii (assembly GCF_016161935.1). NCBI lineage: Eukaryota > Metazoa > Chordata > Testudines > Geoemydidae > Mauremys > Mauremys reevesii. The sequence continues at coordinate 39,421,561 of NC_052637.1, read as the reverse complement.
ACCTCGATGTAACGCCACCAGATATAACACGAATTCGGATATAACGCGGTAAAGCAGTGCTCCGGGGGGGCGGGGCTGCGCACTCCGGTGGATCAAAGCAAGTTCGCTATAACGCGGTTTCACCTATAACGCTGTAAGATTTTTTGGCTCCTGAGGACAGCGTTGTATCGAGGTAGAGGTGTACCAGTAAAAGAGTACTTTTGCTGGGCTATCTTTTACCAGTTCCCCAAACAAAATAAACTATCCCACACACATATTTCTAAGCAACATTACTATACCAGCAAATGTATCAAATATAAACCATCCAGGGAAGAGCTCCAGGGATATTATAGTAGCAACTGTTCCAAGCAAGTAGAAAATACAGGGTCTCTTAAGAGAAACTTAAACCTAAATCAGGCCTGCACAACACGCGGCCCGCAGGCCGCATGCGGCCCGCAGAGCCTCACTGTGCGGCCCGCGAGGGGATTCTAAATCCCCCACACACGGCGCTCTGCGGGCAGCTCAGAGCCCTTTGAATCCCGGCCGCGGCCAGGAAGCAAAGAGCTCTGGGCTGCCGGCAACCGCGGGGAGTCCAGAGCCCTTTGGATCTCAGCCGCGGCCGGGAGTCAGAGGGCTCCGGGCTGTCCGCAGAGGCGGGGAGCCCAGAGCCCTTTGAATCTCAGCCGCGGGCCGGGAGTCAGAGGGCTCTGGGCGGTCCGCAGCGGCGTGGAGCCCAGAGCCCTTTAAATCTTAGCTGCGGCTGGGAGTCAGAGGGCTCCGGGCTGTCCGCAGCGGCGGGGAGCCCAGAGCCCTTTGAATCTCAGCCGCGGCGGGGAATCAAAGGGCTCTGGGCTGCCCGCAGAGATTCTCAGCCGCGGCTGGGATTTTAAGGGCTCAGGGCTCCCCGCGGCTGCGGGCAGCCTAGAGCCGTTTGAATCCCGGCATGCGGCCGCTGTTTGCCCCCTCCCCAGACCTCTGCCCCAGCTGCCCTCCAGGATCCCCACCCCCCTATCTAATACCGCTGGTCCTTGTCCCCTGATACCGCTCTCCTGGGACTCTCGCCCCTAACTGCCACCCAGAACCTCACCCCCATCTAAATGCTGCTGCTCCTTGTCCCCTGATTGCTCCCTCCCAAGACCCCTGCTCCAACTACCCCTTGGGACCCCACCCCCTATCTAAGCCTCCCTTCTCCGTGTCCCCAACTGCCCCCTCCTGAGACCCCCCCAACTTTCCCCCAGGTCCCCACCCCCTACCTGTCCCATGATAAACCCCTGGGACTCCCATGCCTATCCTTCTGCTGCCTGTCCCGACTGCCCCCCGGAACCCCCTACCCCTTCTCCAACCCCCAGCCCCCTTACCGTGCCACTCAGGCCAGCGTGTCTGGCTCCATGCAGCTCCAGATACATTGCTGCCATGCTCCCCCGTGGCGCCCACAGGCCCCCAGCACCTGCCTTCCAGATTTGAACACCTCAAAATTCAGGAGTGCTCAAGCTCAGTTTGGGCAGCTGTTACTTCATTTCTCCCAAACCAAATATACTGATCCACTCTAACTTGCTTTAGAAAAAGCAGGATAAAATTGAGCAAGAAATGCTTATTAGCACTGGAATTGCTATTTTCAACAGCCATTGCCTTTTTGTTTGTTTCAGGAAGACAGTGATATTGCATTGGCAAATTCCCCATAGAAAGAAAGAGTGGAACAAAAGAATAATAAAGGCACCTCAACTTTTCCTCATTTATGGAGGACAGTCTTATAATATGCATCCAGATATCTTCCAATCACACAAGCTGAAAATTGTTCCACTTTACTGCACCTCTGTAACCATATGGGAACCAATCCTGTCTGTGTTTTGTGCACATCCAAAATTCCTGCTGAATGACCCGCCCTGGGAGCGTTACCAGTGACCCAGGGTTGGGGAGGCAGGAGGTGTGTGTGGGGGGGAGGCACTGGTGGAGGGGAGCCCAGGGCTGGGGCAGCAGCAGGGTGGGGGAGGGCACTGGTGGGGAGGAAAGGGGGAAGCCCAGCGCTGGGGCAGCAGGGGGTGTGGGTCAGTGGGGGGAGAGCCCAGGACTGGGGCAGCAGGGGGGTACAGGGGGGAGCCCAGGGCTGGGACAGGGGGCAGACAAGTGTTTTTTTGCTTGGGGCAGCAAAACACCTAGAACCGGCCCTGCCAGGTTCCCCCAGCCGCCGGAGCCCTGAGCCCTTTAATTTGACCCTGAGGGCTCCCAGACACCTCTTCAGCTGGGAGCCCCCAGTTCATTTAAAATAAAGTATCACCTCCCCACCCCCAACCTTCCTTTTTGGCCCACAGCTGTTTTGGTGGGGCGGCACTGGGGAAGGAGGGTTTATTTCTGCAGGGCTGGACGGCCCTGGGGCGGGGTGTTTCTGCGGGGCCGGGAGGTTTCGGCCCTCGGCTGTTTTCTTTGGAGGAATGTGGCCCTCGCCGCTTTACGAGTTGTGCGGGCCTGCCTAAATTACTCTCCCAATGACCACAAGAGCATCAGCCTCAATTTTCATATTCCTGGGGGAGACGTGACATCCCTTCAGCTCAGGGCGACCAGAAAGCAGGGGGTGGGGGTGGTTATAGGAGCCTGTATAAGAAAAAGACCCCAAAATCGGGACTGTCCCAATAAAATCGAGACATCTGGTCACCCTACTTCGGCTGTTGGCCACTTTATAGCCCAGAGCTCTCTCCCCCATGCAGCCAGCAGTTTCCCAAACAAGGGGCTCCCCCTTCAGGGGATCAGCAGAATGGGCATGAGGAAGGGGCTGATGGATGGGATCAGATCACTTAGTGTGTTTCTGTTTATTCCTATCAGCTGAGCAGACCTGCCAATGCAAACAGATACCCAAGTCATACAGGATGGCAGGTGCTGCTGCTGCTTTAATAATCAATGTTAACCTTCAAAGAGGCTGATAAAGCCACGCAACCCTGCGCTGCAGAGCTTGCCCTGTGCAGCAAATGGCACCCTATTAATACCGGGCTCTTTCTTCTGAGTGTGTTATTTGGGGGGTTATTTTCAAATATTGTTCTTAACTATCTCAGGGAAGTTCTCTGACTCATGTTACGCAGCAGGACACAATGGTCCCTTCTGAATCTATTTACTCATTCACGCAAAAGAAGTGACACCATCAGCTAATATAAGACCCCCTTTTGTGCTTTTGACTGAGACACGCGACAAAGCAGTACATGAAAGAGCAAATTAAATGGGGGGGAGCTATAATCCCTACGTTTTTTGAGACTTACGTAGAGCTTGTCTGTGGTTGTTCAAACGCTTCTTTAGGAATTTTCAGCCCAGGGTTTCTCTTCTTGCCTGTGAAACAAGAAAGAGGCAGAAGTAAAGACAGTTTGCTATGGGCGGGGGGGGGAAGGTGTTAACCTCTGTGGTTATAATTGTAAAACAGGGCTTGTCTACCATGGTTGACCTTATTTAACAGAAACACCAGCTCAGTCTGGTGGTGCAGATTCAGGGCACAGAGTTGAAAATAGAAAGTTCCTTTGTTCGGCAAGCTGTGATCAGGCCTGCAGTTCGAGCTCCCACACTGGCACAGAATGCAGGCGACAGCTCAGGCAACGGGAAAGGCATCTCACCTTTTTAAGCCTTATCTACACTGGCTCCCATGTCTCCTGAACTGATTCAATTCAGACTGAAACCAATTCCAATATACTGGGTATAAATACCTATTTACCCTGTGCAAGCAGGGATAGAATCTTTTTAAACAGAGTTTTACAACATAGGGCCAGATTCTGATCTTATAGGCCCAGATCCTTGAAATCAATGGGACTTAGGCACCTAACTACCTTTGAGGGTCTGGGCCATTTACACTAGTGTCAACCAGGATTAAGCACTGAAGTCAATGTAGCTATGTAAAATCAGCACAAATGAGAGTAGAATTAGGCTCCAAATATACAACAGTATTTGTTCACATTGGCCAGCTAAACCTTCCTTAAAGTGAGTTAACATGAACAGGATTAAAACCAAGTCCTAAAGCAATTTAAACAATCCTAGGGCCCAAGAGTAATTGGGTTCCAAACCAGAGGGTGACAGAGTCGGATGGACTAGGGAAATATAAGAACCTTTTTATTGCTAAACCTATAGTCACATTTCAGAGCGAGGTTCTGAATCCAGCGACAAAATAACCTGAGAACGTAAGTCATGTCACCAAACCCCCAGGATAAACATACAGCTGCAGTTTGGGTGTGTTATAAAATACTTGGTCCCAAAAAAGCACAGCCACCTAATTTAGACTTTTTTAACCTAACAATTTACATCAATTACTGTCTTTCTTCAAACCTCTGTTTCTCTCCCTGTTCGCGACACTCTCCTTCAACCTTTTACATACAAGTGTTTCGGTTTATTTTCCTATGATGCATTCTGCCATCATGCTCCGACACGCAGGCCTATAAATACCTGTGAATTCCAGGGCTGCAGGGGCCACTGGGTTAAGATGCATGCTCACAGAACGGAAAATGACCCTTTTAAAGCAACTACTCAACTTTTTAACTGTAGATCTTTTTCGTCTCAGCTCTAAAACACAAGATCAAGCCTGCTCAGTTTGCCACAGGCCATTCCAGCATGTAGCAGATGGTTGCAATGCAGCTTCACGGATAAAACATTTACTTGGAAACTACTGCACATATCTTTCTTTATATTATTAATTCTGATTATTTATTATAAACAATACTACAAACTTGCATTTGAAAAAGACATGTTCTCTGCTCCACAGAGCTTCCAGTCTAAATATGAAAAGGCAAACAGAAGATAAGACCCAGCAGAACAGCTTAAGAGAGAGAGATTATTGAGAATAATGATTAATAGTTTTCAAACGTTTCCCAAGAGACATCAATTGGTCTATAAGGAAGATGGAAAATGGTAAAAACAAATGCAGAAGCTTCTGTAATTAGATTAGCAGAGTACCCCTAGCCATTACATCTCTGGTCTTCTTACTATTCTTAGTATTATAATAGCAGCTAGAGGGTCCATCTAAGATTGGGGCCGTGCTAGGTACATATTGTTGCCACGACAGCCTGTGTGGTTTGCCAAAATCCAGGCTCTTGCAGGGTTGTTTCCATTAGGCTGATGAATCAATAATAGGAGTCAGGTATACTCTTGGCGTAATCTTGTTTATTTACAAAAAATATATATACAGTCCTGTTTCCTTGAACACAGTAGATACAAACAGCAATCAGCAGTTTCCTTCCTCAGAAATCTCCAAACCTGCCACTCCAGCAAGCTCAGTGCCCAAAAAGCCCTGTCTCTCTGCTTCCTCTTAGGTCATCCTCACAATTCCTCTCTCTGGCTTTTTGACACAGCCTGCAACCTCTATCCTAGCTCCTGAGCATGCAATCAGGGAAACCCCATGAGTCCTGCCATGTGACTTCATGCCTGGGGCTTGGAACACCCATTGACTTTGATGGGTCTGTGAATGCCTATGGTCTCCATTTAGATTGGAAGCTCTTTGAGGCAGGGATTCCCTCTTAAAATTGTTGTTATGAAAGGTGCTAATGGTGGGGGAAGGGGAAGCTTGGTTCCAAAGACAGAGTGTAAGAATCCCAGCTTCCCAGCCCCGTATTACAGATAGGGAACTGAAACGAGAAGATTTGCCCCAGGTGATAGGAGTCTATGGGACAGTAAGGAATTGGACCCAGCATTCCACAGTCACATCTCAGCCTCTTAACCACAAGCAGGGCCCTACCAAATTCATGGCCATGAAAAACGCATCACGGACCATGAAATCTGATCTCTCCCTATGAAATCTGGTCTTGTGTGTGCTTTACCCAATACTATACAGATTTCACAGGGAAGACCAGCATTTCTCAAATTGGGAGTCCTGCCCAAAAGGGAGTTGCAGGAGGGTCATAAGGTTATTTTAGGGGGGTTGCGGTATTGCCACTCTCACTTCTGCACTCGGCGGCCGGAGGGTGGTGACTGCTGGCCGGGCGCCCGGCTCTGAAGGCAGCACCTTGCCAGCAGCAGCGCAGAAGTAAGGGTGGCAATACCATACCATGGCACCCTTACTTCTGTGCTGCTACTGCCGCTCTCCAGCTCCCCAGCTCTGTCAGGACCTCTATAATTACACCACCATGAAATTTCAGATTTAAATAGCTGAAATAATGAAATTTACTAGTTTTTAAATCTGATGACCATGAAATTGACCGTGAATTTGGTAGGATCCTAACCATAAAACCATCTGCCCTCTTCTGGTTTGCGTCTTCGTCTTCATCTTGATCGTCTACCCCAGTGTTTCTCAACCGTTTTGATACCAGGGACCGGCTTGCTGCCTTCCTGAACTGCATCAGGGAGATCTCAGGGACTGGCACCAGTTCACAGACAGGTCATCGAGAAACACTCTATCCTATCCTCTGCTGCTGCAAAAACACTCACAAATGGTCTACTTACAAGTGAAAACAAGCACAGAGTCTTACCCATTTTTGGTTTGTTTCCTGCATTAATTTACTTGCAGAATCACACAAGTTGAACCAATATCTCAGCACAGTAGATGTCAAGCAGTTCTGAGAGGATGGAAATTAACCCAGTGGAAATTAGCCTAATTTGAGCATGAACCATAACAGACTGTACAGAATTTAACCTTATCTTGGTTCACAAGTGGTGTCAAAGGAAGAACAAAGTAGCAAAATACCAAACCCAAATAAATATGAAAAGCCTTTCCGCCTTCTGCTGAAATATATTCTGCATGTTTTGAGTTTATTTTCTTTGTCTTTCTTAAGAGAATACAACATTTTGAAACTCTGCCATTTTTTGAAGCACAATCTGTTCCCTTAACAAAGCTGCCAAGATGTGGACCTAGTTTAACGTTAAAGCGTCAACAATGATCAAAAGAAAATATGGATCTCACGGTGGCATTGGGAGAGGTGGAACTGCAGGGTGGAATTAAACCAGCAGCAATTCACCCTCATAGCACCAAATTCCCCGCAGTATTAGTATGTGAAACAAAACAACAACAAATACATCACACACCACATTTCACCCCATGGGTATTTAATGAAAGTCCCTGGCTGTAATCCGGCAATTTTATGCCTCTCAGCTGAATCAGACAGTTTCTTCGCTCCTTTTGTTACTACATGCAAAGTGCTTGATCTCTGGAGCATTCTGGAGTGCTGTGCCCGCAACAGGGTGTCTAGAGTGCAGCATGAGCAATCTGCCTTCCAGCCTTTGGAAACACTCACTTGAATCAGATGACGTTTCATCCTGACGCACCCAGGAGTCATTATTTTTATATGGACACGAAGTGTCATGTTTGATCTATCGCAGTAGCTACCACCAAACAAGACGGTACGGAAATGCAGGGAGAGACTGGGTAGCACAGAGATTGCTAACAAGGAGCCTGATCCGATGCCCAGGGAAGTCAGTGGAAAACCATCCACTGATTTTTATTATTAACTGTATTATAGAGGCATCTAAGGCCCTCAGCCAAGATTGACTTGAGCACTGTACAGACACATAGCAAGAGACAGTCCCTGCCCAACGAGCTTGTAATCTAAATATACCAAGGGTGGGAAGGAAAACTGAAGGATGAAGAGATTTGCCCGAAATCCAACAGCAGATGAGTGGTACTGGGAATATAAACTAGGTTTCCTGGGGCCCAGTCTACAAGACCATGCTGTTTTCGTTATGTTGAAGGGGTTTTAGATCAGACCCAGGATAAAAGGCCTTTAGGTCACGGATTTGAATCTAGCCCAGGTTATCAATCAGCCGCCAATAGTTGTTTCCACCAACTGTGTGGGAGGAGTTGGGTGGCTCTCAGCCCAGTCCCTCCTGGACAGAACCCACCTTACATTAGCTGGCATCTTTTTATCAGTCTCAAGAGAGCGGTTACGAAGTGCGTGAGTCAGGGAAACGGACTGACTAACCCCCTGAGGCGCTTTCTTCAGCAAGCAGGAAGAGGTACCTTGCCCAGATACACACACAGTGATAAAAACCACACTGTCCTTTTCCCAGCACTAAATGCACTTTAGATGAAAAGAAGTAAAAGACGCAAAGCTACAGAGTTAGTGGCCGGTGTCTGTTCCACTTGAGTGCAATTCACTAACGCTGTGCTTGCGATCACCTCTCTCTGTTAGCTGATCACAGCAAGGATGAGACTCCTGCTTACAGACAGCTAAAAGAGCAACTCGACAAGAAGGATGTATTCTACTGTACTTACAGTCTGAAGGGAAGAGTAATATGTACAGGAGATAAAGATCTGGGGCTATCTGGCTTTCAGGCAATTTTAAAAACATGAAGTTTGATGCAGCCTGGTACATACCAAAAGAAAAAGAATTGTTCTGCAGCATACTCTTATGAACCAGTATTATTTACATACAGTAGTAACTAGAATCAGGGACTGGAGTGCATTGTGGGAGCACTGTACAAAGATGGAGTGCAGACGTGGTCCCTGCCCCAAACTGCTTGCCACCTTGGTTAAGGGCAAGAGTATTGTCAACTCCATGCAGCCAAAAGGCATAAAATTGGCTTTAAAATAATCAGATTTCAAACAAATAAATCAACAAATAAGAAAGGGTGTGTGTCCTTTTCTTTCCCTTCTGGTTTCTGAGCATTCAGGGTGCACTTAGGTCACATTTTTCTCTGCAATCATGAGAGCTAGAATCTTATTTCATTTTTACAAATGACCACTGAGATTCTGACATGATCACCTAACCCCAGGAGCCTGGGCTTTAAGAACAGCATTGGTGATAAGAGAATGAAACAGGTTGGTTCTGAAGTATCAAGAAAGGAACCAGGATGGCCTGCTTTTCTTAAGGGCTGCAGGGAGGGGGAGACACGACACTGGCACCAGCCAATTTTGTTGGATTATCAGAGCCAGCTGAGGAAGGGTGGGGGTCAGGTGACTGCTATAAAGGGTTGAGAGAGTTCAACTGGAAGAGAGCTGTAAGCATGAAGTTGGCTGCTGTTGGTCATCCTGGAGTGGTAAGGACTGAGAGGCTTCTGGGTCTCGGCAATTGCTTTGCTCAGAATAAGAGGGTTGTTTGGGTGTTGTGTTTTGTACTGCAGACTGGCTTGTGTCTTGAAGGAAGGGCCTGAACAGAATATTTTTCAGGGTTTTGTGTTAGCCCTGCCAAGGCTGGGAAGCCAAGGGGATAAAGAAAACTGAGGCTTTTACTTAACAATGTACTTCAGGACATGCTTAACTTATCTTCATCCTATAATGCATTTAAGCTAGTGCTTAAGTACTTTGAAGTGGGTGGAGCCTAGAGGCAGAGAAATCACTGCCTTAAAAATGTGGTGTTTTACCAGAGAAATCCAGGTATGTGGACAGTAATAGGCCAAGATGCCGCAAAGTTGTTTAGTTGTTGAGGCTATGGGTGTATAACCCCCTAGTGCTTCTTCTTTGGGCTTTTGCCTTTCTTTTAAATCAGGGGCATTGAGTAAATCAAACTGGGGGTGGGAATGAAGTAAGGGTTAAAACCAAAATTATCAGTATTTTTCCTCTAGGATTTAAAAAACTAAATAGATTGAATGCTTCCCTTTGAAAATCTTAAGCATCTTTCCCGGGGGAAAGAAAAATACAACCTCGTTCATTCAATAGTCTTGGTGGTCTGGTTCCAGAATCCAGCAATTTGCTGTAGGCTCGCTGGTGGAGATGACTGCTGCTTGCCCTTTCAAGTGGTGGGGTTTGTTTTTTAATATTCACCTAACTTTACTGTTTCACAGAAAAATAAAGGAAACCTAACAGAGAATAATATAATTGTGTAGCATGGAAAGACAGAGGAGTTTGTTACCCACAGACACTGGGACAGAAAATAAACAGTTGCTCCAAAAGAGAAATCCTGTACGCCAGCCTCCAGGCATTTCATTGTGACCAAAAGCTCTTTTTGATCTAATCAAAAGTAAATGGTTTCTTGCTCCAAAATGCTCCTGTTTCCTTCAGAGGATATTAGCCAGTTCTGTCTCTGCCACAATTTATTATTAAAGCCAAATTCAATAGACATGTGACAATGTTCTGCTATTTAGCATAAGGGTCACTGGTAAAACGTCACAGGAAGAGGAAGGTCTGTTTTCACTCCTCCCTCTCTATTAGGATTGGAGGGAGGGTTATCTAATAACTAGGAGCAAAGAGACCTGCTGGTCTCTATATGTGGCTCTGCTTCTGATTATATTCAAAGTACTCAGGGACAAATTCTTTTCCTGTGATCAATAGTACCTTCCTGTGCAAAGAGTTCTGCTGACATCAGGCCAATGGCAAACTTCAGATAGAAGAATAAATACTTGGCACTGGTCTGGGGTCTTCAACCCAAGGCTCTGAAAGCACTTCACCAGCATTGCTTATGTAGGGCTCCCAGGAGGCAGGGATGCATTATTGTCCTTGTTTCACAGAAGGCAAACCAGTATGGAAGAGGGAGTATCCCATCTCCGTGTGAGCTGGGGGAGTGGCAGAGCTAAGAACAGACCCAAGAAGACCTTCATTATTTATTGTATTACAATAGAGTAGAGGCTCCTGAACTTCTTACTGTGCCCTCCCTTCTCCAAGGGAGTAACATAACAGCCTCCCCCCAAACTCCCACCCATCAGGGCTGAAAGTGACTCACTAGATCAGGGGAGGGATAGCTCAGTGGTTTGAGCATTGGCCTGCTAAACCCAGGGTTGTGAGTTCAATCCTTGAGGGGGCCACTTAGGGATCTGGGGCAAAAATCAGTCCTTGGTTCTGCTAGTGAAGGCAGGTGCTAGACTCAATGACCTTTCAAGGTCCCTTCCAGTTCTAGGAGATACCCACTCTCTTAAAAAAAAAAAAATTGTAAGATGCCCAGGGGCAGCTGCAAGCTCTGGAGGGTTTAACATATGCAGGGCTGTGGCTGACCAGGCATCTGGGCCAGTGCAGGGCAGCACCCAGGAGCACGCATCAGAAATCCCCAGTGGCCAGGCTGTTGCTGGGATGGGGCTGGGCAGCGGGGGACTCCCTGCATGCTTTCCCTGTTGCTACCCAGCTTTGACCTGGCCAGCCACAACCCTACACCCTACCGGGTGCCCCGATAAGCTCATCACACCCCACTGTTTGAAAACCAATGCAGCAGAGCCAGGAGGCCCCAGCTGAGATCTGGGCCCCTTTGCGTTGAGTGCTGTATAAACACCCAGTGAGAGGCTGTCCCTACCCCAAAGAGCTTACAGCCTGGACAGACAGAGAGCAAGAAGGGAAACAGAGGTGCAGCGACTTGCCCATGGTCTCAGAGCAAGACAGTGGCAAAGCCAGGAACAGAACCAGGTCTCCTTCCTCCCAACCCTGTGCCCTGCAGGATTGATCCTGCACCAATCAAGTCCATGGGAGTGTTTCCACTGACTTAAAAGGGAGCAGGATCTAGCTGTGGCAGGGAAGAGAGCTGCATAGACACAGATTAATTTAATGACAACAGACCCAACTGGGTGTCTGAACAGCTTGGAGGCGGAAGCAGGAGGTGGATTGCTAATTTTGAGTTAAGCAACTGAATGGAGCATGTCTTCACGTAATGAAAATCATTCATTCCCTTGGGTATTTGAATTGAGTGTGCTGTACGTGGCCTGTTTCACTGGACCCATTTCAGTAAACCGCATAGTAAAGGCTTCCTAGGGAGGAGGCGAGTGAGTTTGCTGGGTCAGCTCCCACCATAGACATACCCCCCAAAAACCCAGCAAGCTGGCAGCTAATCTAGACACCTGGTGCCTGAGTGCACACCCACAGAGGCTTTTAATAACCAGCTCACATGTCTCCAGTACCCCTTCAACCCTGAATACTTTGCAAACAAGCCTGACCCAGCATCACCTATGGGAGCTGAGCAGATCGCAGTGCAATGCCCTGTTTAATTCTATCTGACAGCGTCAGAGCAACCGTGTCCAGCCAAGGCTGCAAACCATGCACTTCCAGAGGCCTGTTCCCGCAGTCCTTACACAGGCAAAGCTCCCATTAACAAAAGCAGCTTTATCGAGGCCAAAACTAGACTCCCACCTCTCTTTAGATCGTGGCTGTATACGTGGCCCGCGCTGAACTGGTGAGCAGGCAGAAATCCTGCTCTCCCGGCACTTCCCAGATTAGGAGACTTGCATATTTTGGTAGCACTGCCCATTATGCTGAGCAGGAGAGCAGTGGCACAGCGGCAAAGAACCATCGCTCCCTAGCTGTGCTCTCGGGTCACCTAACACAGAAGCATATGTTGCAATATTAATATCCTGGTTGTCCTTTTAGAATGGTCCAGGAAGCAATGAGTATCACTTTTAATTAAGGAAAATGATGATTACAGATCATCTGGCAGGTTTACCACTGATGCAAACAAATGATTGCAGGCTAACACACACAAGGTAACAGACAACAGCTTCTTTACGCACATACAATAATTCAGCTGTTATTTGGCAGGTGCTGTATTTGTCTGTTCTGTACATCCACATACATTTAACTCAAGCAGCTGCGCATCAGCCACTTGTCAACTATCAGGGTGAAAAGCATTTAATTAATCCCATGTCTCTCCCCCAGGAATTCCCCCCAACTGAGGACAGTCCATCCACGTCTAAGAGGAGTAGGAACGCATGTTATGTTGCCTGAATTCAAACTTTTACCACTCTTAGACTAAACAGTCACTGAGTAAAGACCCTTTCCGCTTCCCAGCCAAGTCTTTGGATTTAAAGATTTAAACTAAGCAAAGTACATATTAAATGCACCTTCTCAGAGGAATGTCATTGCCTGGGCTCCTGATGGCTTGGCTCCTCCATGTGAATTTTCACAAGCTGGCTGCATTTCAGCTGAAATGCAAGCTATGCCTCCAATCAAAAAGAACAGAGATGGAGGCAAACTACTGACTTCTGGTCACTTCACTAGCACAGATCTAGTTTCCAGGCTGTGATTTCCCCTTGCCGTTTGTTCAGGTCTTTCTGGCGTGGCTACAGGGCAGCATCATACTGCCAGTGCCTTTTCTCCCGCCTCTGCCCTGCCTTCTCATGCATCAGCATTTCCTTCTTCTCCAGCTCTCCTTCACTCAGACTTTGGCTGGGTGATCATCTCTGGCCTGTCTTACACAGAAGGCCAGACTAGGTAGTTCCTTCTGGCTTTAAAATTTCAGCTGGTGTAAATTTGTAGCTCCAATTACTTCAAGTGAACAACCACCATTTAGACAAGTTGATAATCAGGGCCTTGTAGATCTAGGAGAACCATTTTTCAAGCACCACTGACCTCTAAGCCCTTGAGGGCTAGAACTATTGGGATTTTGTGTTTCAATAGCACCCGACAAACAGCAGCTACACGGTGTGCGTTTCAGTGGTATGGCTGTAGCGGCACAGCTGTGTCACTAAAACGTACATAGTGTAGCCACAGCCTCAGTAAGATACAGGCGAAGCAGTCAGAATGCAAGAACTTTCTAAGCACAATTAAAGCTTCAGCCAAAAGCCAAGGGAAGAGCCAAAGAGAGCTAGATTTTTATTTGCATCACTGAAATATAGCTAAGAAGCTCTCTCCTTAGTCCTGTCAATAAATACAAGCTGCCAAGTGTTAGTACCTGGCTGTCTCTGTATTAGACTTGGAATGAAAAACACTCCAGTTGGCTAATGGTGAGCCAGAAAGCTCATTACTGAAACCCAGACTGGGATAAAGACAGGAGGGCTCCATAACCGCATTAGAAGTCTTTTGCAACCTTGAAGTGAACAAACTGACATGGGCTCAGTCACCTAAGAGCTTAAGTGCATACTGGCACCTCTGCCAGAACGGGTAACTTTTCCTAACTTCACCTAGGAGTGAGCGGACCCTGTTTGACTCATGCAGATGAACTATAGTGCAGCTAGGAAAGGTCTGTCCCCTAAACCTGGTCTACAGAGTCTCTTACGTTGCTATGGCTGGAGGAGGAGGAGGGGCAAGGTTAACTGACAGTTATACCAGTACTACCCCTAGTGTGGATGCAGCTATGCTGTTATAAAGCTATTTTACACTGGTATAGCTTATTCCCTTTCCCGTGCAGGAATAAACTACCAGTAGAAGCGTTTTATACCAGTATAGCTGCACCCATGGGAGGGAAGCTGTACTGCAGCGATCGGCAACCTTTGGCACACGGCCTGCCGTCCCTGGTTTGTTTACCTGCCACGTCCGCAGGTTCGGCCGATTGCGGCTCCCACTGGCAGCGGTTCGCCGCTCCAGGCCAATGGGGGCTGCGGGAAGCGGCGGCCAGCACGTCCCTCAGCCAGCGCTGCTTCCCGCAGCCCCCATTGGCCTGGAGCGGCGAACCGCTGCCAGTGGGAGCCGCAATCGGCCGAACCTGCGGACGTGGCAGGTAAACAAACCGGGAACGGCAGGCCGTGTGCCAAAGGTTGCCGATCCCTGCTGTACTGCATCAATTATACCCATGTAGTTAGAGACAACTTTTGTGGGTAGACACGTCCCCAGGGCCTGCAGAGTATCTTCATGATTGTACAGACACTCCTTGACTTACACAATCGTTCCATTCCAGAAAGCTTTGCATAACCTGACTTTTATGTAAGTTGGAAACGTATATTGTGCAAGCATTAAAAATCTGACATTTTCTGCTCTAAATCAATTTTCTTTCACTTACGAACTGGTCCTGCACTCTTGCTATCGCTTGGTTGCTTTCAAGGCATGATTTGAATGAAATAATAGGGTGAAATAACAGAAATACAGTATCACTGAAATAAGACCAGACTGAGAGGCTGTGAGCGCACAAAGCCTTCCCTTGTAGGAGATGCTACTGCTGTATTCCTCCGCACACTGCACTATAGTACTGTACTTTGCATTTGCATATGCTATGCAATGTTTTTCCACAACTCAAAAATTTTATGTATATATGCCTTATGGAACTTTTTGTGTAAGATCGAATTTGCATAAATCAGGTCTTGCGTAACCCAGGGAGCATCTTTATAGTGCAAAAGACAACCCACCTCCTTGGGGGTAACAGTAAGTGACACAGCCCTTCACTGCCTGGAGGATTTTACAAGGGAAAAAGCCCAAGATGGATCAGAGGGAGGTGCTCAGATAATAGTGATGAACCTACACAGAATAGACTGTGGGATTCACAGGATTTCCTGCTGCTGCTTTTTATTAATGTCTCTCCTCACTGTCTGCAATAACACCTTGGAAGCTGCAAACTGAAATCGGTTTCCCTAACAACTCACTCATCGTTGCAGGGCTGCTCAGAGGAGTAGGGAACATTGCACTTAGTGTTATTGCAGGGCTACTCGCAAATGCTGGGCTTCCTCATACTAGTTTCCTTTGTTATCACAGGGTTGCTGGCCTGTGCACATTGGCTTATCGGAGGGCAGCTGGCATGTGCTTGCCTGCACAAGCTGGTTCTATTGTAGGGTTGCTCTTGCATGCTGGACTGCATGCACTGGATTAGAATTGTAGCTTTGCTCTTGAGTGCTGGGTTACATACACCAGCTTATCGTCTCTTATTTTCCTTACAGGAAACAGCATTAAAACACTTGAGTGGCGGGAAGCAGGGGAGGGGAGAGTGCTTTAAGAAAGTCATAGACTTTGCCAATATATAAGAAATCAAAGGGGTGGTGACATGCCAGGCCTTGGTGCTCAGAAATGTCTAGGGAACAGCTGCATTTGCTCTATTTCTAGTCCTCATCTGGTGTGTGTTCGTTTAGCTCAAGTGACTACAATGGAGCTCCACAGACTTTACCAGAGATGCTTTACACCAGCTCAGGATCTGTCCCTTATGCATCCCTCTCTAACATCAGGCTGTGAAATCCTGGCCATGCTGAATTCAATGAGGCCAGGGTCTCACTCTCAAATACTTAGTGAGAAGAAAGTGGCATCAGATCCAGAGTTCAGAAGATTTTTATTTTCCACTTGGCCTTAAGTCCAGACAGAGGGCTCTCTACATGGGGACCTTCACACCAGGGAAAACAGCAAAGCAGTGGTACATCATGTGGATGAACTAAGGACATGTCCACGTTACAAATTAAGTCGACCTAATTTACGTCAGCATACATCCACTATAGTAATTACTTCACTTATGCATGTCTACACCTTGCTTCTTCAGCCAGCGGTGCACATCCTTGCTAGGAGCGCTTGTGTCGATTGTACTGTCAGTGTGGGGCATTGTGGGCCGACTCCTGAAAGCCAATAACTGTTGAGATAAGCAACGTAGTGTCTACACTGACACTGAGTTGACCTGACTACATTGACCTTGACTCAACTCCACTTCCACAAGCAGCGTAGAGTCAGCATAGCAAGGCAGTTACGCCGGCAGGAGTGAAATTTAAGTGTAGACGCTTATGTAGTTAGTTGACGCAAGGCCGCTTACGTTGACCTAACTTTAGTATAGACCCAGGCCTACGTTTCGTTCTGCTGTTACTTGAATTCAGCAAGCTCCTCACCTCGGTAGTCAAGGTAAGGCAGAGTCAATTGGTCTGGGGAATGATTCTTTCAGGGACTGTATGTGAATAGTTTCCAAACTGTTTGGTGACACAGTTAGTAACTACCCTGTAACGCCAAAGGTTGAGCAAACTTGCTGCTGCTTACTCCAGTACCTGTCAATCTCACTGTGCTGCAAGCCGCCTCTTAGGGGTTTAATTGTCACAATGTTCTACCCCTTCCATGACTCAATCCTGCAACCTGTAATAAACTCGGCACAGGAGAGCCCCCAAACTAAAATAACAGGGGTGTTGCAAAAGAAGGATTGAAGTGCACTGGATGAACGGTGGGGAAGCTCATGCGGTCTCTGCTCTGATCAAGCCAGTTCCACGTGGACTGCATTCCTCAGAGGGCCTGACTGCTGAGCCTCCTGGCAAGTTAGCTGGCCCACAGTCAAATATACAAAAGAGAGAAAATGATCAGATCCCCTTAACGTCGAGTTATGTCAAATGAAGTCATTCAATCCAAAACATAAGCCAACTCTAATAAACCAACCAGCAACCCAGTAAATAAAGACAGGATGTAATAAAACAAGCAGACAGGCCAGCTCTATGGGCTACATCGTGGGGATACTCGTGTATATGCAGCAGGTCAGCTACTCTGAGACTGCCAGGCTGTGTAAGCCCCCAAATGTCAGGCTACGTCATCCTCCATGGCAGTGTTTCCCAAACCTGGGACACAGCTTGCGTAGGGAAAGCCCCTGATGGGCCAGGCCGGTTTGTTTATCTGCCATGTCCGCAGGTCCGGCCGATCGCGGCTCCCACTGGCCGCAGTTCGCTGCTCCAGGCCAATGGGAGCTGCTGAAAGCGGTGGCCAGTTCGTCCCTCAGCCAACAAGTTACATTAACTAATTACCTCTCGTTTCTAATTATTTCCTGTTCCTTCCAATTTAACATGAGCAGGGTGAGCCTAGAAATCTTGTTCTCATTGCTGTTGTCAGGTCACTGATCCTTACAGGAGTATAAAAAGCTGCAGGAAAGCACAGGCAACCTGAGCCTAATGACCTTTGTCAGTGTAGACAAACTTCATGTGCATGTGTTGTAAACATTTACATTACTCCCAACATCATTGGCCCTACTCTCCTTTAGAGCCATGTAAATCCAGAGTCACACCATTTACTTTGAACGAATGACTCTGGATTTACACTGGTGTAGCTGGGAGAAGAAAAGGGGCCTGAATATGCTATTACAACATTAGTAATGCAGTTACACATTTCTTAATGAAATTCCATCGTTAAGACAAAGAGATAATGGATGAATTATCTTTAGAGCAGTGCACTGTATAGGTTTATTGGCAGTGAACTCAGGAAATGCTCTGGTATCGAATACAAAATTCCCCCTTCCCTGTGCAATGCTGCACAAATAGGGGAATTTTCTGCCTTCTTCAGAAGCATCAAGCACAAAAAACACCTGTAAGCTAATGGCTCTCTTAGCATGCTTAGCAGTGAGTGAAGCACACTGAAATGTCCCTACACCGTGCAAAGACCAGCATGCATTTACCAGTCCTTTCAATAGCCTCGAGATACTGGTAATTCAATTTTTAAGTCAATTTCCTGATTCAGTCAGGTCTCACATTGGTTGTCAAATCTGTCCTTAAACCTATATTCCAGCAGATCCAGGCTCCAGTATCCAAGGTTCCACTCACCTACTCTGAAACAGGACTCTGGATGTCCTTTTTGTCTTCACCCTATACTTCTTATTGTGGGTTCAGCTTTAAAAAACATAACATAAATGCAAAGCTTTCTGAGAGTCTGTCACTCTGCTATGACTGCTCCTTGGAATGTACAGGTAGCTAATAAAAGCTGGAAACATCTGGGTGTTAAACTGAATAGAGATTTAAAGGGGACAGAGGATAGAGGTGAGATTCTGTGCAGCTGTGCCCCAAAGAGGTGCAGCATAGAACTGGCAGCTCAGGACGGGGGGGGGGGGGGCACTAAAGTGGGTTAAGATGCCTTTCTGTGGCCCACAGCATATTTCAGATGCTCTGGGGCCTACATTACGGCAGCCTCCTGGGGCGGGCCCTATGAGGTACAGTGCAGATCTGAATCTTAGTGGCCTAGAATCTTCCCTCCTACTCCAGCCACGCACCTGATCCACTCCTTACACCAGAGCTTATGGCTGTTCCCCTGGTGCCTGCACCAGGGGAATCCTACCCCAGCCAGCGTATGCTGTTCGGCCCTACTTATTCAACATAAAGGGGCCAGAGCACAGCTGGGGATCTCACCCCAGGTCCCTGCTTGAGCCCTCTCCCTTTCTTTCCAAACTGCGACCACCCCTGTGCATTTGCCATCTGCAAGGCTTGCCAGCACCGCTGATTTTTATTGGCTGTTTGTTTGTTTGTCTGACTTCAGTAGGGCCAAGATTTCCACCTTTCTCTTTAGTGGCGCCAGCTGCATTTTATACAGAACCCTTCATATAATGAGGTTTTCATGCCATGACTAACAGTTAGCTGGGTAAAAACTGAGTAAGTAGCTCTGGCTCTAGGAGGTCTGTGTATATTTTTCCCTCCTGTTTCAGTCTGCACAGCTATGTGCCTACTCATTGGATTGTCCTAAGAGCATGCAGGAGAGGATACAGGACAATGACCAGGAAAAGAAACTCTGCCTTCCACATATTGCCCTCTAATTTACCGCAGTCCTGAGGAAATCGGTGCCTTGTTCAGCTCTCCCCCTTTCCTGGCCCAGAAGACGCTGCCTATCTGAACAGTACCCAGAGGAGCAAGAAGTGCAACAAGAAAATGCCAAAGCAATAGAATTCTAAGCAGATAGCTCAGATCTGGAAAAGTGCTGCGGGGGGGTGGGAGAGAGAGATACGCCTGCTGTTCAGTTGTGCTGGTGCCAGGAATGGGCTGATATTTGCAGCCGAGATGCAGCAGCGCTGTCAGTTTCTGTGGCCAGGGGAAAATCCTGCGACCTTTACTCAGCCTCTCATCAGCAAAAGTCCTTATTTAGCCAGTGACTTGCACAAAGGGGCCCTGACCTTGCTGTGCACCGGTAGATGATACAACATAAAAGTGAAATAATGATGAGTTGTGCCTGCATAAAGACTGCAGGATTGGAATCATAGAAGATTAGGGTTGGAAGAGACCTCAGGAGGTCATCTAGTCCAACCCCCTGCTCAAAGCAGGACCAACCCCAACTAAATCATCCCAGCCAGGGCTTTGTCAAGCCGGGCCTTCAAAACCTCTAAGGATGGAGATTGGACCTTAACTTTCATTATGTGCTAGTGTCTTAACTTGTTTTCATAACACTTATCACCTTTTTGCCACCATTTTAATTGTGCAGCTACTCAAGCACCTCAACAGGCTGGGGACATGAATGGCTTTTTCACTATCCCGCATCATGTTTGCCTTCCAAAGGAAGCGGTGTGGCCTATCAGAGTACAGGACTGGACTCCAGAGACCTGGGTTCTAGTCCCAGCTCTGCCAGTGGCCTAATGAGTGACCCAGGGCTAGTCACTTCATCTCTCTACCTTGGTTTCTCTCTCTGTAAAATGGGACTGATGCTTATCTAGCATATCAATGGAGATATTTATTACTTTCATTGGATAGGTAGTAATGCAAGTGCTCCAACTGTTCTGTATCGGTTTCTATATCCCAGTCAGCACTGTAATATCTGAGCACCTTCCAGTAATACATTAAGGAATATGACTAACATCTGTCCTGTGTTTCTGCTCTCCTTGTTGCCCCGGGGGAGAAATGTGTGCAGTGGAATGGTTTCTTCTGGATATTTATACATACACAATGTACATCTGCATAAAGACACATACACACTGCTAGGGGCTTGCTAGGGAAGGCAAGAACTGGGCCTCGCACTTAGAGCGGAAGGTGGTGAGATCGGCTCCTGTGGGTGAACTGACGGTACAAATATTGGCTTGGATCCTGCATGTTTATCCCCACAGGCAGACCCTGGCACCTGAATGGAGCCCCATTGATTTCAAAGACTTGCGCTTGGCGCCAGCTGGGGATTTGTGCTACAAACTACCACTGACTTCAATGGCACTCTGACAACTTCTACCAGTTGAGGATCTGTCAAAGGGATGATGCTCTTTAAACTGAAGTCCCTGCTTTGAAATACATCAAATAAGGAAGATGAGATGTTCCAGTCCCAGCTCTACCACTGACTCCCTACATGACCTTGGGCAAGTTACTTAACCTCTCGGTGTCCCTCATTTATCTATGTGCCTAGCTAAAAGGTGTGCCGTGACCCTGGCATAAGACAAATACACCTGCTTTTTCAAACCAGACAGGGACAGCAGTCTGTGCTGAAGGATATGTTGTGCTAAGACGTGCTGGACCGCATGCCAAGGTTTGTGGAAGCTTGTGAAGCTCCTAGTTAGCAGCATTAAAAAAACATGAAATTCAAATTTCTATGACTTAAATAAACGTGCCACACGTTCTGCCAGCTGATAGAAATACTGTCTGGGCAAAAGCAGGAAGATCAGCTCGAGGACTGCGACACTCATGCGTCTTGTTCCTCTTTCCAAACATTTTCCTTTCCTTACATGGTTATTTTTACTCATTAGTTTAACAGGCGCTTTTTTTCCAGTGCTCAGCCTTTCATCCCAGCCTCGCTGTACAGGTGCAATAAGTTGCTTGCACAGACACCTTGGGCTTTTCTCTTTATGCAGAAACAAAACTGGCTTCAAGTCCCCCTCACATCTAGCTAATGTTCAGTATAATAGATCTAGCTGATGATCTATTATAGAGTAAGAGCCAAGTTCATCCCTGGAGCTACTTTGTTGCCTAGACTGAAATTATGCCAGAGATCAATTAGGGCCTAACAGGGTCATTTTCACTTGTAAGCTTTTCCCCAAAAGCAAAATAACCTGCTTTTCACAACTAGCTCTTAACCCACTTGGCTCTTCACAGCTTGTTCAGAGCCAGACTGGTGCCGCTGGCTGGCAGAACCTTGTCCCTGTGTCACTGTTGGACACATCCAGATGAGCGAGGGGACGCTAACGTGGCATGGAATTTGGAAGTGCAATAGCAAACACCCTTTAGCTGCCGCCTCAGGTCTCTGCAGCAAGGACTGAGGTGCTCCAAGAGCTAAAATGATGTCATTGACTGCCCCGAATGGCATTCCCTAAGACAAAGTCGCTCAAGACATGCATCTGCTGCCCCCACGCTGACATTAGTACACTCAGACCAGGGTGAGGAGAGAGGTGACAAAGGGTGAGAAGAGAGAGATTTCTTCCTTCAAAATCTCTCTGCCTGCAATGGCACTAATGATTTCCGGAAGACTCTCAGGTGTGCAAATGGAGGCTACAGATTACTCCTTTCTTTTTTCCTTAGCTATTAGCTCTTCCAATGATCTGATGGCTGTGACTCTGTGCAAGTCACTTCAACTATCCCTGCCTCAGTTTCCCCTCTGTCACTTTGCCTGGTCTGAACAGTGAGCTCTTCACAGCAGGGACTCCCTCACTACGTTTGTATAGCACTCAGCCCTGATCTCAACTGGGCCCTCCAGGTGCTGCTGTAAAACAAATAAAGACTAGTGATAAGCAAGATGGGGTGATGGCTTATTCCGTTAGCTTTTCGGTGTCTGGACATAATCAGTCAAGTCCAACCAAGACAAGTTTTGTTGTCTCCATCTGCCTTCATTCTGGGGGTGAGTTTGATGTGCATGACCACCCGCCTCTCCTCATGAGGGGTCCAGCACTGAAGAAGATTGAGAAACTGGCAGAGCATGGGCAGCAGGGGATACAGTTGGCAGAGACCCTGCCCCTTCAAATAAGTGATCTGGATCACTCACAGGCATGGCACCTACTTCACCATATGTATCACCAAAAACAAAAAATCTATATTTCAAGAAGTTTGAGGCATCTGGTCAAGTAACAGTTTTGCAAGCCCCCACAGCCTCTCATCATCCCATTTATCTCTGGAAGTAACAGCACTAATAAAAATCCAGTGACCTGAGTGGCGGGAGGGAGTGGCACTGCTGAGTCCCCAGTGAAACATCAATCACATTTGTATTTTCATTCTGCCAAGGTCCACTGGCTGCTTTGCCTTCCATTCTGCTCAAGCAAAGGCAATCCAGATTGTTAGAATACTGCCTTTTACGTTCCTGACACGTCTGCAGGTTATAAGAGGCTTTTTAGCACTGGGGGGGAAGGAGGGAGGAAGAGAAGGGAGGAATCTAGGCCATCGATGTTCATCAGGTTTAGCTGATGGCATGAATATTTCAATCCTAGCACCTTCTATTTCTCTGTTCAAAACTACAGTATTTCCATAAAACTATTTTCAAATCACCACCTCTGTCCCGCTTTTCTCTGCTTACAACCTCAGTCCTTCAGGAGTTATTCAAAGCCTTTGTTTTCAAAATGAAGTCTGCCTTTAGGCCCTGATTCAGAAAAGCATTCCCCTATTCAGCAAGGCACTTAATCACACACTGCACTCTATGGATATATTCAAGGGCTGCAGTGAACAGGGGTGGACCTCTGCAAAGCACTCTAGCAAGTGCTTAATTGCAGCCTTCCTGCCTGGAATGTCTGTGGAGCAGGGGTCGGCAACCTTTCAGAAATGATGTGCCGAGTCTCCATTTATTCACTCTAATTTTAAGGTTTCATGTGCCGGTAATACATTTTTAGAAGGTCTCTTTATATAAGTCTATAATATATAACTAAACTGTTGTATGTAAAGTAAATAAGGTTTCTTAAATGTTTAAGAAGTTTCATTTAAAATTAAATTAAAATGCAGAGCCCCCCGGACCAGTGGCCAAGACCCAGGCAGTGTGAGTGCCACTGAAAATCAGCTTGTGTGCCACTTTTGGCACACATGCCATAGGTTGCCTACCCCTGCTGTGGAGAGAGCGTACAGTCTGCAGCTCTTGCTCAGGCTTCAATCCCGAAACGAGTTATTTTACACCCAGGAGAAGCCCCACCAAATTTAATGGGACTCATTGAGCATGTGCAGAAATCTTTGCAGAATCATGGCTTAAAAACCACAATAAACTCAAAACTGCTTTTTTCTATCTTCCCTATAATTTTCAATCCACCCAAGTGATGTTAAATTGGTACATCGCACCCCAGTAAAGAAACCGTATCACTGAATAAAATTTCACCAAGTAATTATTACTTGTGGCATCACCACTCTTTCAGTGGGATAAAACATGAGTGGTATTGCACAGCTAATCAGAGCTACAGTTTCATTTGTTACCATGGGCCTTACCTACCCAGCCACAGGCATCTCCTTTTACCAAGAATAGATTTTAACTGGTTCCGCATGTTACAGATGTTGTAGTATCAGCAGTTTATACCATGTTTACAACCATCTTTTGCTAATGAAATATTACATATAAACCCCAAACATTTACACTTCCTTAGCACTCTTATAACCCATATTTAAAGATCTATGAGAAAAATTTAAGTCCTAAATGCCATCAAGAGACCATTATTATTATTTTTGTTAGAGGCTATAATTAGAATGTTAACTTATTTTGGAATAAGAATATTTTTTGTAGTGCAACTTTTTCTTTTCTTTTCCAAGTAACTTCACTTGCAGAGGTTTCACTGTAAGCAGAATCGCAATGTGCAGACTGTCGTACATTTTAGCATGGGACTTTAATTTTCTTTCCCTACAGGTTAATATCACCACAGCCTGCCAAAGCCTTTCTTTAGGGACCCCTCCTACTGTCATTTAGCTGAATTTGGCAGTTAGTCCCTCTTTTCTTTTAGGGACAGTCAGAGTAATTGTTTGAACTTTCTTTTCCTGTGTTTCAAACAGCACTTGTGAGTTATAAGGACCTAATTTACTTTGTGACATTTATACTATTTACATTGTTCACTTCACTCCCCGGGGACACCCCTAATCAATTTCACTTTCAGGATCTTCATATATTAGCATAACACTGCAGGGGAATATTTGTTTTAACAACATTCTGGTTTAGTTTCAAGCAAACATTTCTATTAGTCTTAGGGTTTGTAAAAGCGTGGTTTTTTTTTTTTTTTTTTTAGTATTAGCATCATTGATCTCAAACTGCTCAGGGTGCACACATTGAGAGCTAACTCTTACGCCCTCTGCTGGCAATGTAGCAGAACAAAATACATGTATAGGTCCTACCTACACAGGTAGGTATCTTAATGTCTCCCTGGCAGGCTGATGAATTTAAATTCAAAACACCTGAAAGCCAGAAGACAATCCTCCTCCTCAGATTTCCAAAACTTGGGTATCAACTACTGAACCCTCTAGCTGATATATTAGAACTTAGAGAAGGAAAAGGAAGATGCTAAAAGAATAATGGCTCTTCCATTTTTGCAATCTTAACATTTTTAGCAAAACCAATAGCTGTTAAAAACAAGGAACAGAGATTAGCAGCAAGTAAAAGCTCATAGGTATTAGAGGGAAGCCCTTTTAGGGCAATGAATTTCTCATGCAACAACTGTAGGCCTGATTCTGCAAACACTTAAATATATGCATAACTTTATACATGCAGGTAGTCCCAGAAAGCATAAGTTTATATGTTTGCAGGACTGGATTCACAGAATAAGATTTCCTGAGCCTTCCAATTGATCCCATATCCACTGATAATTACAGTGAATCTTGGCCAAAAGAGAAACCCTCTTCAACCAAATTGGAGCAACAAGCGTAAATTTCTAGCAATCATTTTAGACATCTGCTAAGTGGGTTTGTATCTCATGACAAAGTACACAGTGTACAAAACAGAAACATCTGTTTACCCAGAGTGCAGCTTTATCTTCAATTTGGGAAGCAGGCTGGATGAGCGTCCTACAGCATAGCAATAACACACGAGACTATAGTGCTTTTTTTGTTTTCAATACTGTGCCCACACTCATATCTGCTTGAGTACCTCAGTTCTATTCTCCTTATGACCCTTCCAGGCCAAGTGAGACCAGGTGCAACAAATGCCCCCTAGGAAAGTTCCAGCCCTTGAATTAGGAATAGGCTTTCTCATTCAGGAGCTTCAAGTGTACCCCCATCACAGTATTCCTGCCACACACACTCTGGAGCTCCCTGTGCAAGATTGGTATTTTGAGACCATGGGGGGTATTAAGTGATTTTTTTTTTTTGTATTTATAAGTTGCTAGAACCAACAGCATATGCAGACAATAGTTGACAGAAAAACAAGTACAGCCAGGCATGCACATAGCATTTACACACTGCAGCCCATCCTATGATTGCTAAGTGGAGTAGTTAAGAAAATATTTATCCCTAACACTGCAAATGCTTAACATGTGCTTAACTTGAAGATCCACTCACATGCTTATTGTTAAACACATAAGAATTTGTAAAATCAGAACCTCAAAGATCAATACCCACCATTAGGCCTCGTATAAAGAAAATGATTCCCAGAACCCACAAAATGTGGATGGTTCCTCCCTCCCCCCCCATGACTGAGTTATGAGGTTAGAGTTAAATTTCCCAGGATGCCCTGTGGTTAGAGCTCTGCCAATCAGCTATCAAGTGGTCTCTTTAAAACAAGCTGCTCTGAAAGGAAACCTGCCTTGGAGGAAGAAAAAATGCTGATAGTGAAGCAAGTGTCTTAACAATGGGCCCAAACTGGTGAGTATCTTCACAAATATGCACACAGCATAAATACTTCTCTAAAGTTGAGAAGAAATAGCCTTGTTTTAAAATGCACATGGGAGTAGCAGGGTTCTCCTAATGCAGAAAGCTCTTCCAGCTCTTGCCTTCTTGGGAAGGGCAGTCTGAACGGGTGTTAGAGATCCCATTCTAGCTTTCAAAGGATGCAGCCTAATAACAGGACTAAAACTCCATTCACACTATAAGGAAGAAAGGTATGCTGGTATCACAAGGGGTATGTGCCCTGCCTCCGTTCAAAGGGCTGCAGGTTCAGAACAGTTTTTTCTATCTGACCTGGCTAAAAGATACCAGCTATGTTTTTAGTCTCTGTCTTGTCACAAAAAACAAGACAGTGGGATCTGATCTAGCTGTATGTACCCATAACCCCAGGCTTAATCCTACAGACCTCGGTAGTGTCTCTTTCTGTGTCTTCATTCAGCTGAAATGTTATTTGTAAATTGTAAAAGTGTGAGGTCACTTTGTTCCATGTCTTGTGCCTGATATTCTGTTCTCTAATGCATTTATCAACCTGGACTCAGCAATAACTCAAGTCGTCAGTAGAAATTGTGTGTGTATGTTTTGGGCATGTTACTAACGTCTGATATATGGTCCTTCAGAACAGCAAGGAGGTCAGTCTGCTCTGATTCTCCTTACTCCTTCCAGGAAGAAATATCTTAAAGGCCAACTCTGTAACACCTGGGTTAGCTCTATTTCCACAGTTCCAGTGTGTATAACTGCTCATATTAGCTTTCTTTATAGCTGTCTGAGTAAATCAGAGACTCGTGTGCTGAGATTTATCAGGTAGTAATTGATCCCAAATCTTAGCTTCCAAACCCCTGGTGCAGACAGTAACAGGTTAGGTATTAGGGGATTACAAACACTTGGACAATCTCATGCTGATAAATGGGAGAGGATTCCCAGTGAGGAAAATGTTCTGAACCACTGGTTTGCATTTAATTTCTTTACAATTAATGTGCTACCCTGTCAACCTTTATGCGTTTTAGATAACAGAGGGAAATATGTGGTGGTGTGGGGGCGGGGAGGTGGAGTTGTCAGTACAAAGAAAATTCTATATTATCCTGCAAAGGCGGGGAGGAGGGATGAAAGGGAGCGCATAGACCTGTGAAGAATCTGGGGGGCAAACCAAGGTTTGCAGGGGGCAGCTAGCCCCCTTGCCACATAACAAATGACACCCCTGTTGCAGGTATGCTGTGAGGGTCAGTCTTCTGGGCTTTGAAAACATGAATTGGTATGGCTAAGCATTAAGGTCTGTTTGGAATTCTAATTCCAGTGCATGGATCAGTGTGGTGCTAGTCTGAAAAGTGACTCTGCCCTGTGGGGTGTCTAAACTTCTCTCTGTCTTCAACATCAAGTGTGCTCAATTTTACTATCGAACTGGGGGGGCGTGTCCCTCTTCCCAGCTGCCAGCCCTAAAAACTCAGCCTGGGTTGTGTAAGTCTGACTAGGTTTTTTTCTACATGCGCAGTCCACCAGTAGCAGAGGTTCATGCAGACCAGATCTCGTCCTCACTCGAGACCTGTGGAATCCATCACTTTCAAATTATGCCTCTGGAGGCGGTGGGATTGCTCAGGTGCCACTGACTGAATTTTAGGAAGTGATCTTGATGCTGCAGAAGAAGAACCGGCATCCGAGCTCACGCTAGCTCTTTCCTGCTGCAGGGCTAACAGGACCAAAGAGCAATAAAAACGTGTCGCCATAGTCGGTGATTTATGACTTTACATATAAACACAGGGAGGATTTGTGGAACAGGAGACTTTATTTAAAAAAAAAACCCACCAAACACTCCTTGGAGGAGAACTGTATTTTAAATCTATATTCTAAGATATAGCTGTTGCCAGTGGCTATCTTTACTAATGAAGGTGCGATTGTGGCTGCTCCCCTCAGAATATAAATTCTTTTATGATACACTCGCAGGAGATTTCCAGATCTGCGAACTTTAATGGCTTCATTCCAGCTTCCTGCATAACCCTACAATTTAAAACATTGTTTGCTTTCTTACATGGTGTATTTGGGGGTTTTAATCTTTACTCAGCAGGGTTTGTAAAGTCCCTTCTCTCCCCCCACCCCCCTCTGCGCCAGTTTCAAAGGAGATGGATTACACTAAACCCCTCCCCCTTTAGAGAGGAAGAAGCCTGTAACGTCACCTGGTCATAAAATCAATCTCAGCCCTTCCAAAGCTCAAACTCTGCTTATTTCTCATTGATATTCTTTCTCAGGATGGGAGATCCCACAGCTGTCAGCCAATAAAAAGAACCACCAAGAACAGAGGCTGCATTCAAATGGAAGAACCTTGCCTCACTCAAAAGAGAAAACCGGTCCTTTACTCCTCTCCAGTTAGCAGCAGCAATTAATTAATTAATTAATAATAGCTAAGATCCCCCAATCATGGTCCAGGACCCTACTATGCTAGGTGTACAAACACAAAACAGAGTCCCTGCCTCACCGCTTACAGTCTAAAAAAGTCACAGAAAACTGATCTGAAAGGGGACACTACACCCTCCATAGATTTTGTTGATGTTTTTTTTCTCAGATATTCTCGTTGCCTGGTGCCAAGATCTCACTAACCCCTGGATCTGGGATGGCTCTTACACTGGTTTTAACCTTCTAAGGCTTGATTTCTCTGCTTAACATGCCTCCTTCCAAGGTAGCTCGGGCTGCGTTGAAGGCATACAAGGAACTGAGCCCACACCCTGACTGTCAGGTGCCTGGAAGCTCATTCTGTTGCTGTTCTAACATTATCTAAAGGCTGATCCTCTTTGGCTGTGAATTCCAGACTGTTCCTTTTGTACAGGATGTGTTGCATGTATCAATATTGGTCCTATCAGCAACTAGCCTGCTAAACATTAGAGCAGTCAACTGCCACCCTATGGTGGCCATTTGGAATGCAGCTGACCAACTCTGTGGACTACAGAGGAGCCAATTTCTGTCAGGGTGGTTTTTAGGCCTCTATTAATCCTACAGCAGCTTCCACAAACAATGTATTCGTGGGGCACAGCATTGCTACCCTCATCTGCTAGTGGACTAAAGAGAGGCTTGAGACAATGGACTGATGACTATAGGTGTTGGCAGATGATGCAGACAATGCCCCAGCCCTATGTTGGACAATGGGAACTGGCTGCCCAATGACAATAGCCAGCAGGGCACCAGGCATCAAGGAGGATCGCATATTAACTCACAATAAGGATTAAATGAAGATGTGAAAGGTGTGTGTTTGCAGGAAAAGATGCCTAGTAAAATGTCGAAGCATTCTTATTTGGGCATGCAGGGCTGTATTATAAGGCATGGGGAACATAGATGCAGGCCACCAGAGATGGCTATCCAGTCCCTTAGGGAAAAGGTAATTTGCACACACCCTTTTGCTAAAAGCTTCGCTAAGGATCTCGGCCTGAACAGATGTTGAGCAACAGCCTCAGTCGCTTGTCTTCCTGAGGATACAATTAAAACAGCGAGGAGTCGGGTGGCACCTTAAAGATTAACAGATTTATTTGGGAAGACGCTTTCACTCCTCGTTGTTGTGGCTACAGACTAACACAGCTACTCCTCTGATACCTGAGGATACCACTGACTTTCTCTCTTAACCCACTTCCCTCCCTGTCTGTCCCCCCGCTGTTAAGATTTTCTTAATAATTTGAGTCCAGTTCCTGAACTCTGGGTGAGGTTTAGATTTATTATTCCCTCGGGGGGACAAAAGAGAACTTGCTCTCTTGTTTGGAGGGCTGGAAAGCATCCATAGGATGGTATGGCCAGCTCTCTTTCGGTGCTTGTGCCACAGAGACTTGTTGGTTCTGATTTTCTTGGAATTTGTGGAACATTTAGTAACTCTATTATGCTGTCATCTGCCTTGTGCATTGGGAATTATGAGATGCTTGCTAGTGTTAAGTCACATGTGATCAAATAATCAAGAGCCTCTAGAGAGAAAATAAATGAGTGGACCGTTTAGGGAAATATGACTTAATAATCACTTCTGGACTATTTTGACCTGCTAAAAAATAAAGTCTCTTCCTTTTGTAAGGATGTGACAATTCATATATAAAACCTCCCCCTTTCACAAATCCCTTATGGGCTGGGGAACTGCTCTTTTCTGCAGGGTAACTTTTTTTTTAATTCATTTATTTTAATCAAACTTTAGATTTGTCAATAAAGGATCAAAGTCCCCTCCTACAATAACTGGTCTTGATCTTCTAAATCTATTGTTCTCTAGAGAAGCATTTAAGAGGGGCGATTCAGATTGAGGTAACTAATCACAGATTTAATTTATAGTCTGATAAAGAAGTCATTGCTTTAGCATCTGATCAGGCAAATAGTAACTCCTGCATGTACTCCCACTGAGACTATTTGAGAGAGTGAGCGTGTGCATGGAAAGAACTACTTTCAGGGTTGGGTCTTTACTCTCCAAGACACAATTAATTTGATTCTGCACCTTTGACTTTTAAGTGCATCTTCAACCTGTAAATATTGTT
Source organism: Mauremys reevesii (assembly GCF_016161935.1). Lineage (NCBI taxonomy): Eukaryota > Metazoa > Chordata > Testudines > Geoemydidae > Mauremys > Mauremys reevesii. Next base: position 39,391,217 of record NC_052637.1, on the reverse strand, counting down.
TGTAATTAACACAGAGGAGCTAAGCCAATTGTGATGCTCATGATACTCTGAGGTCACACATAACTAATGAATGTTCTGCTTGTGTTTCTTTTGCTGTAGTTACATTTTTATACTGAGATGCCACCTGCAAATTGAGTTATAAAATCTAAATGTATGCTGCCTTCATAAACTGCACCTACTTTCAGTAACTGTACAAAGTATGGATTCCTGTAGCCAGTATTTGCTATAGTTTGTTTTATTTTTGGCTCCTTCTCTGCATCTCTTGATTTATTTTTTTTTCCTTTGTTTGCCCCATACAAGCAAGTTAAGAGCTGACAGCACCCTGGGGTTTTAATGGAAGAAACAAATTCCTACATTTCTCATTATGTTCTGATAAATGCCCGCTTTGAGTGTAAATATGTAAACTAAACAGACCAACAAAACAGTGACTGCATGGAAGGGACGTGTGGCTAAGCAATAAATTGTGTCTATTAGCTCTGGTCAGATGAGCTTCTCCCCCCGCCCCCCCCAAGTGAAGAAAATGTTTTTCCCTTCGTGACATCTTGCCTACAACTACACAACGTAATCTGATTTTAAAAGCTTGCAATTCCCTCTAGCTGTCCACATGCTACTTCTCAAGCTCTATTTTCACACATTCCGCTTCTGAGGCCAGAAGGGACCATTGTGATCAACTAGTCTGACCTCCTGTGGCGCACAGGCCAGAGAACATCCTCAAAAATAATTCCTAGAGCAGGTGTTAAATCAAGATGGGATTTTTGTTTTTAAAAATCCATGATGGAGAACCCACCATAACCCGTGCTGCGTTGTCCCAATGGTTAATTACTCTTGCTGTTTAAATTTACACCTTATTTCCAGGCTGAACGTGTCTAGCTTCAACTTCCAGCCATTGGATTGTGTTCTACCTGAAGAGCCCACTATAAATCTTTGTTCCACAGGCAGATACTTTTAGACGGTGATCAAGTCACCCCTTAACCGTCTCTTTGTTCAACTAAATAGATTCTAGGAGCTCTATCACTGTAAGGCAGGTTTTCTAATCCTTTAACTGTTCTTGTGGCGCTTCACTGACCCCTCCCCAATTTATCAGCATCCCTCTTGAACTGTGGACACCAGGACTGCAGTAGCTGGCACACTAGTGCCAAAGACCGAGGTCAAATACCTCGACGACTACTACTACGACATGAGACTCTGATGTTTATGCATCCAAGGATTGCATCAGCCCCTGTGGCCACAGGGTCACACTGGGAGCTCATATTCAGCTTGATCCCCAAATCTTTTTCACTGCTTCCCAGGATAGCGTCCCCCCTCCTGTAAGTGTGGCCTTCAGGATTTGCTCCTAGATGTTTGTTTATATTTTGCCATACCAAAACACACGTTGTTTGCTTGTATCTGGATGGCTCTGTATCAGTGACCTATCCTCTTAATTATTTCCCACTCTCCCAACTTCTCACCTGTAAGCACTATCTGGCTTTTTTGTTGGTGGTGGTTTGGTTTTTTGTCCTCCACTTCCTACATACCTAGTATAGGGTAAGAACGGATCCCTGTGGAAACCCACAAGAAACAAATCCAGTCAATAACGACTGCCTGTTTTACAATTACATTTTGAGACCTATCAGTAAGCCAGTTTTTAATCCATTTAATGTGTGCCTGCTTAGCTTTATCTAATTTTTAAATCAAAATCTCATGTGGTACCAAGTCAAATGCCTTACAGAAGTCTAACAGTATTACCTTTATCAACCAAACTCTTCCCTCCCCCACCCCCTCAAAAATTAATCAAGTTAGTTTGACAGGATGTGTTTTTTCATAAACCCATGTTAATTGGCATTAGTTATGTTCCCTCCTGTAGCGGAGCAGTCATGCCACTCCAGCTAAGAAGGGGTTAAAAGCCAGCCCTGGGGGAGGGCCAGGGCTGAGAGAAAAGGCTAGGTTGATTGGGGCATGGCCCCAGCTGTGGCTGTTTCCCCAATCAGACCACAGCTGGCCCTATAAAAGGGCCGTGAGCCAGGTGCTCACACACTCTGTAGCTTATGAGAGAGAAGCTCCTGGCTGCCTAAGGCCTGGTCTACACTAAAAAGGGGGGTCGAATTAGGGTACGCAAGTTCAGCTACGTGAATAGCGTAGCTGAATTCGAAGTACCCTAGTTCGAACTACTCACCCGTCCAGACGTGGCAGGGTCGAACTCCGCGGCTCCCCCGTCGACTCCGCCACCGCCGTTTGCCGTGGCGGAGTACCGGAGTCGACCGCAGCGCTTCCGGAGTTCGAACTATCGCATCTAGATCAGACGCGATAGTTCGAACTCCGAGAAGTCGAACTCGCCGCGTCGACCCAGCCAGTAAGTGTAAACCTACCCTAAGAGCTGGGTAGGGTACCTGAGGTGGGGCAGGGCTGGGGAACACCAGCCTAGAAAAACCCCAGGCTGCAGGCCTTGTTAAGAGCTTACAAAAGGTACTGGGGCTGCAGAGGCAGCTGCCGATGATGAGTGGTTTACAGACTGCAATCTGTCCCAGGGAGCGGGGGGCTAGATAATGACTGGCAGTAGCCACTGAGGCAAGGGGAGGATAGGGGGTTCGGAGTTCCCCTGGGAGGGGAAACCCAGATTGTGGGTTACTGCAGGGGGCAGAACCCTGATGTAAAAGGGCACCAGGGTCTGGGAGGGACACGGGGGCCAGCGGCAGGTGAGACACCAGCCTACAGAGGGCACTCTGGGGCAGGTGAAGAGCTAATTCCCAGGACCACCAGCAGAATGTGCCACGCTGGTGAGTCGTCGCCCCACCACACCTCCTTTAATTCTTTACTATTTGAGTCCCCATTAAGCACACCATTATCTTGCCCAGGATCAACGACCGACTGTGAGGCCTATAATTAACTGGGTTGTCCTATCTACCTTTTTTAAATATTGGCACAACATTAGTTTTCTTTCAGTCTTTTGGAATTTCCCTCATGTTCCAAGGCTTATTGAAAATCAACATTAATAGTCCAACACCTCTACTAGTGTTTTTTGTTTTTTTGGTAAACTCTTGGATGCAAGTTATCTGGCCTCACTAACTTAAAAATCTCTAACTTAGCAGCTGCTGTTTAATATCCTCCTGAGATACTGGTGGAATGGAAAGCTTTATATGAGATGACTACATCATCTATATTTCTCAAACAAAACAAACATTTCTGTATTATCAATAATTCTACCACTTCCATCTAGTAATGGACCACAAGCTTTGTTAGGATTCTTTGTTCCTAATGTACTTAAACACCTTTTTATTGTCCTTAACTTTTCTGGCCATAGTTCTCCTTGTGTCCCTTTTCTTCCCTTATCAATTTTCTACAATTCCTAGCATCTGATTTATATTCATTACTATCAACTTCTCCTTTATTCTACTTGTTACTACTTTTTTATTTTATAGCTACCTTCACTTCCCCTCTAAGCCAGGTAGCAAACCTAATGAGTGGTGCCCTTTCTTTCCACTTAAGCCTCTTGAAATAAGGAACTCTAACATTAACTTTATGTACGTTTACACATGAAACCTGACTAGACCCCCAAAATGCTGCTTTTCCCCCTGCCTTTGGCTGCATGGCTTTTTGCCTTACATTTATGCAAGCTCAATCCCCTGTTGTATGTGGATTCCAAACTGATGAAATTGGCACGGTAAGGAGCCTCCATTTCCAGTAAGTAGGTCACTAACTGAACAAGAATGATATGCAAAAACATGAGTGTAACTTGCTGGAATTTTGATCAAGGATGTCCAGCATCTGCTCTGGATGACTCTACGCTAACTGAAGTAGCTGGGCAAAGAGGAGAAGAGTTTTTAGCAGGTTGGACATATTAAAATAAACACATGCGAATAGGACAGGTGTGATGAAATGTATGAAATTCCAGCCAAGTGCTCTGGATTTTCAGTTTAAAAATAATTATGCTTTTTAATTTGGCTTAAAAAAAAAAAGCACTGGTACACTACAAAAGAAGTGACTGTCTTCTTCCCCCCACCCCCGGTCACTATTTAAATCTCCTTCTCATTGATGGAGGATGACTAATCACAAATTTCCCCCTCTCCCCACTTTTTTTTATGTCCAAACTAAGGTAGATTTGGAAGGGATGAAAGGCCAGAAGAAAACATCTTTGAAATGCAATAGCTAAGAAAATATGAAAATTAGACTTAATCACCTTCATAAGCTCTGTTATTGTACAGCACAGTACTTAAAGCTGCATAAGTCATGGGTCCTAAACTTGCTTCTAGCATCACTGCGGCCAATAACTCTAATCTCAAAACATTTCCAGACAGGCCTCTAAGCACTTTTACAGGTAATGAAACTTTTTTTTTTTTTAAATTATAGCTCTGGCCATGCTTAGGAATTAAAGGAATAGACCCTCTATTTCCCAGCCACTAGACTGATTCAACATATTACATAACTTTTTTGCTCCTGTAAGCCTACTAGGTATTATAAGGGTAGATGGCTAGTCTTTAAAATGCAGATGTTTTACAGATAAATTGACACACAGAAGAATGTGTGATATTAACCCCAGCATCCAGTGACGAGGCCTGTGGAAAACAAGGCTGCAATAGCCATTATTAGGCATACTTTCCCTTCCAGGTGGTCTGAATTATTTTTCTCCCTGCTGACAACAGAAATGCTAGTCTCACTTTGACTAGCTGCCTGTAAGAACTGTTCCATGTTTCAGACTCTGCATGCATGCTTATGTGTATATCTCTGCAAAATGGTAGCACAGAATTAGTACAATTCATTCCACGTGAGAGTTAAAATAAACACGTTCTGACATCTCTCTTCTTGTATTTCCGCAATCCAGTGAAGTAAAGGGCTGGAAATGCTAAATCTACAGTAGAGAGACTAGGTGGGTGACTGTCTCTCTCTCATAACCTGGGACCGACATGGCTACAACAACAAATCTACAGTACACAGTCAGGTAAGGCATTTGGAAGGAGGGACAGGAGAGCGATGAGAAAACAGGGGTAACAAAAGTTAAATATGGTAATTGCACATCACTGTGTCTGTGCCTTCAATGACATGTGATCAGGACCTCAGCTGTGTCTCCCTTGTGATCATTCAAGGTCCCATGTTACTTTCTAAAAGTGTTCCTCTAGAACTTGACTTTTAAAAGACTACTTTAAAACCACTCTCGGATAGTATGGTTTTGAAGTTGTTTTTGAAATCCTTTTTTAAAATGGTTCTTATAAGAAATACTTATAAGAACTTTTTTTAAATTTTTATTAAGGACCTTTTCAGCAAGGAAGAAACTGAATGATTAAAGAAAATATTGGGGGGAAATGTTCCCCCCTGCCCCCCAATCGTCACAGATGTTACTTGTAACTATAGTACATACCAAATGTTGATAGAAGTATAATTTTCATGTTGACTGGTGTGGGATTAGAATGTGAGATACTGAGCTGATTATGCTGGGAGTTGTGTGTGAAGGACTGGCCTTGGGCTTGTTCTCATTGGCCAGTTAATTGTAAATAGGATACAGGTGTGTAGGATAATTACCCTATGGGTTATAGCTGCAGCTGTGTTGATTTGATTAATCAATTAGCAATTGATTGTCTACCATATTGTATATAAGAGCATGCTGGGAAATGAATAAATGGATATGCATACACACACACGCTGTCTCTCTCTGCTTGGGCTCTGTTCCTGCTCGAGTGCGATGCAACAGACTGGATCCCTTTAATTCCAATGTCTTTGGGCAGAATTAATATTTACTTCTCTAAATCCCTCCAGCAGGTTTAATTGAATATGATGATCTTCACTCCCTTCTCCTAAATAGCTGAAGATATTTCAAGAGGCTGCTAAATAGTTGTCTTGTTTCACCCCAGTGGTGCGTGATATGCTTCTTAAAATATACCTCCCCTATATCACAGGGTTGCTGTGAGGTTTAAAGTCACTTGAGACCCAAAAACAGCACTAGTCTCTACTCTACTCTATCCCTCTTTCCTACTTTATCACTCTTATTGCTCAAATTATTTTAACGTTTCCATTTTGTCACATACTCATAACCAGCAAGTGGTCTGCAAGGCACTATGCAAAGCTGGTGTCCTGGAAAGTACATCAGCCATTCCACCCATGCTATTACAGTGTAGTGGGTGACAAGTGGCTCACAGATCGAAGGACAGGATACCTTATATGCTTTAGCATCCAACTGGCATTTTGCAAACCCTGCTCACTCTCGCACTCCTAAAACCAGAGCCAGCTGGCAACAAAACTTCCCATCAAACAGATACAAGAAGTGCAAGGGCACCCTCAGGAGACCTTCTGCCAGAGCCACTCCTTATCACCGGTACAGGATGTGCTCACAGAACCACTTTCATCTCCAAAACATGTGGGACAAACACTCCTGGCACCTCTTCCAGTGGCAACATCTGCAGAAATGACCTGGTAATAAAGGGTGAGCACAGAGTGTGCACCTCTTTCCTGATAGAACTACAGAATGTTCTGCCAAGCCTATTTATGTAAATATGTATAAAATATGAATATTTATTTTTAAGTAGGGCTGTCCATTAATTGCAGTTAATTCATGTGATTAACTTAAAAATTAATCGCAGTTTTAATTGCGCTGTTAAACAATAGGATACCAATGGAAATGTATTAAATATTTTTGGATGGTTTTTCTACATTTTCAAATATACTGATTTCTATTACAAGACAGAATACAAAGTGTACACTGCTCACTTTATATTTTTTATTACAAATTTTTCCACTGTAAAAATGAGATTGTATGAGGTGAATTGAAAAATACTAGTACTGTAGTGCAATTACAAATGTGGATTTTTGTACTAAACTCAAACAACTGCACTCAAAAACAAAACAATGCAAAACTTTAGAGCCTACAAGTCCACTCAGTCCTACTTCTTATTCAGCCGATTGCTAAGACAAACAAGTATTGGGGGTAGCCATGTTAGTCTGTATCCACAAAAACAACAAGGAGTCCGGTGACACCTTAAAGATTAACAGATTTATTTGGGCATAAGCTTTCATGGGTAAACCACTTCAGATGCAAAGACAAACAAGTTTGTTTACATTTATGGGCGATAATGCTGCCCACTTCTTATTTACATTGTTACCAGAAAGTGAGAATAGGTGTCTGCATGGGACTTTTGTAGCTTGCCTTGCAAGGTATTTACGTGCAAGATATGCTAAACATTCATATGCCCCTTCATGCTTCGGCCACCATTCCGGAGGACATGGTTTCCATGCTGATGATGCTCATTTAAAAAAATAAAGCGTTCATTAAATTGGTGACTGAACTCCTTGGAGGAGAACTATGTCTCCAGCTCTGTTTTACCCACATTCTGCCATATATTTCATGTTATAGTAATCTGAGATGATGATTCTGCACATGTTGTTCATTTTAAAAACACTTTTTCATGGTAGCTTTGACAAAATGAAAAGATGGTATCAATGTGAGATTTCTAAAAATAGCTACAGCCCTGCACCCAAGGTTTAAGAATCCGAAGCCTCTTCCAAAATTTAAGAGGGACGAGATGCGGAGCATGCTCTTTTAAGACTTCTGAAAGCAACACTCTGATGTGTAAACTACAGAATCTGAACCACCATAAAACAAAATCAACCTTCTGCTGGTGGCATCTGACACAGAGGCTGAAAATGAACATGTATCAGTCCGCACTGCTTTGGATTGTTATGAAGCAGAACCTGTCGTCAGCATGGACACATGTCCTCTGGAATGGTGGTTGAAGTATGAAGAGACGTATGTATCTTTAGTGCATCTGGCATGTAACTATCTTGTGACGCCAGTTACAACAGTGCTATGAGAACGCCTGTTCTCACTTTCGGCTGACATTGTGAACAAGAAGCAGGCAGCATTTTCTCCTGCAAATAGGGTGACTAGATGTCCTGATTTTATAGGGACAGTCCCGATTTTTGGGTCTTTTTCTTATATAGGCTACTATTACCCCCACCCCCTGTCCCGATTTTTCACATTGCTGTATGGTCACCCTACCTACAAATATAAACAAGCTTGTTTGTCTGAGCGATTGGCTGAATAAGAAATAGGACTGATTGGACTTGTAGGCTCTAAAGTTTTACATTGTTTTGTTCTGAATGCAGTTATTTTCCACATTTGTAAGTTCAACTTTCATGATAGAGATTGCAGTACAGTACTTAGGTGACCTAAATACTATTTTTTACAGCGCAAATATTTAATCAGAAATAAATGTTAGCACTGTACAACTTGTATCCTGTTGTAACTGAAATCTATAAATGTAGAAAACATTGAAAAAATTAAATAAATGGTATTCTATTGTTTAACTGTGCAATTAATTGCAATTTTTAAAATTTCTTGACAGCCCTATTTTTAAGCATTTTTTTTTATCTATTTATATTTTCCATTTGGGGGTGGCCAAACAATTTTGGGACCTTCTGATTCAAAAAGTTAAAGCAGAAATTGTCACATTACATGTCAAAACATACCAAATAAATATCCTTAAATCTAACTCTAAAAAGTTCTCAAGCAGCTTTTTCTTTCTTTGCCTATATGTACATTTTGATTATCATCAATGAGGAAAAAAATTTCATCGGTTTGTGTGTGCAGTGAAATCAACTTTTACCGACACTTACTTAAAAATCTAATGCTGCCAAGGCTACCAATAGGTAATACAGAGAGTGATGTTGGAAGCTGCTTTATTAAAAAGCGTGGGTATAGTGCCACCAATGGCATCTGCTTAAGTTCGCAAAAGAGAGGGGGAACCCTAAGCTATAACCACTCCCACTTAATCAGCTGTTCAAAATACTGGTCAGTTCTGTGTTTAAGTGATGAATAGCTTAGCAGCAATCTTCACCCTTTAATTTTCAGTTTCACATTCTGTTTTCTCAACCCTAGGAAAGTTCCTCTGATATTTCAGTTCTCACACAAAACTATCTTTTGTTGTGTGAGATTCACTTTTTGCATTTAAGAATCGAGAACACATTTACTTTTACTTTATATTTTTTTTAACACTGCTCTGCTAGAGGGGCCAATCACATAAAATATATCAGGGGTTCTCAAACTGGGGGTTGGGACCCCTCGGGTCACAAGGTTATTAGATGGGGGCATTGCGAGCTGTCAGCCTCCACCCCAAACGCTGCTTTGTCTCCTGCATTATAATGGTGTTAAATATATTTTAAAGTGTTTTTAATTTAGCGGGTGGGGGGTCGCACTCAGAGGCTTGCTATGTGAAAGGGGCCATCAGTACAAAAGTTTGAGAACCACTGAAATATACTATACCAGGGGTAGGCAACCTATGGCCCGGGTGCTGAGCTGATTTTCAGTGGCACTCACACTGCTCAGGTCCGGGGAGCTCTGAATTTTAATGTAATTTTAAATGAAGCTTCTTAAACATTTTAAAAGCCTTATTTACTTTACATACAACAATACATTAGTTATATATTACAGACTTATAGAAAGAGACCTTCTAAAAATGTTGAAATGTATTACTGGCCCGCAAAACCTTAAATTAGAGTGAATAAATGAAGATTCGGCACAGCACTGCTGAAAGGCTGCCGATCCCTGCACTATACTGTTCCATACAACACAGAGAATAAAGGGACCATAATTAACCCTCTTTTGAAAAATGGGGGGGGGGAACCCCCTACACTTGCTCACCTAGACAAACTCGCTAGCTTCAAATCTCCTGGACTACAGCAAGCATTACTTTATGCTGCTTTTGCAAATTCTCTCCTGGCCAAGTGACTATGTAAGGACAATATGTTAATGCAAGAAGTTCTGAAATAGCACTGTGAAGGAAAAGTGGATATTACATAACTAACCTGAATCTTTACAAGGCTTCGAAGAGGTTAATTTTATACCAGCAGCAACCCATAGGGGTGCTATACACAAAAATGATAAACATGAGTTACTATTTTGTTTTATATCTGTTCAGTTATGATTTAGAGCAAGAAAAAATTAAATGAACAATGGAATATAATTAAAATGTAACATTCAACATGTGCACTTCCTTTGGTCAAAGTCCATAAGTACATATGTCAGTGAGTCACATGTGACTAGCTTCTCACAGCATTGCATTTTAACTTGTCTAAGGTTTTGTTTTTTAAATCATAAATCACTGAAATGAGGAACTGGGATGTAAGTATATTTACTATCTCACACTCTGATCTCAGTATAGTATTGTGATCAGAACTTCTCTAACATAAAAAAACCTGTGTCTACAAGATTTTTTTAAATATGGATTTAAAAAGTAAACGGCAACTGATAATGTTACAATAAGTATATCTATGCTATAACACATTAATTCAGACTTGTAGCTTCCGACTTTCGTGTGTTTAGCGAGGAATCTGTAATAAGGGATTTCCTCACTTTCTTTTTCTGTAGTATCCTATTAGTTGTGACAGCCATATATTCCATATCTGGCACTGATTCTAAATCTTCTGTACTGTAATTTCCTGAAACAGATAATCTTCTATACTATTTTGCATACATCAAGGTGGTATTAACTTCTGGGATACAGAAATGATACTACTTTCTGTTCCCTTTTTTTACTGCACTTTCTTTAGGGTGGGAAATAATTCCATACAAAGGAATGTAGTTTTAAGTTCTTGAATAACAAAACTAAGCAAATCATGTCTTCCTAGTGATCTGCTTAATGTTTGAGATGCTAGAATTCTGTATCTTCTTATGAGCTGCCTTCTTAACTTATATTTTACCTTTGGAATTCTAGCACTGGAATTCTGAGCCTTAATGTGTTTATAAGCACATTAATGAAAAGAAACCTGTATAAGACTGTTTTCTCAATTAACAAAGCAACTTTACTGAGGATGGTCTCTACCCTCAAATTTATTGCCTACATATTTTTGATGGAATAGGAATATTTTATTTCCAATTACGTACAAATGTGGGATCTAAAAAAATTGATCTTTCATTTAAACCAAGGATGAGACTTGATCTTATACATACATATATCAACTTAGTGACCACTCTTTTCACTGCATTGTCTCCAGTGTGAAGAAAGGCACCAAAACCAAATTAAATATAATATTTTTGTCAATTTTTCAGAATAAGTTGTTGGAAATGACTTAAGGAGTAGGGATTCCAGAGTTGAATGACAGGAGCTATTCAATTTTTTTTTTATTTTGTCAAGCCTGGAAAGGTAACTTCATAGCCAATATTAAATGATCTAACATATGTTATGCCTTTATTTCATGCTAACAAATATGACTATTTCAATATAGTTTCTTGAGGTAGGGGAAGGTTGTTGATGACTCAATTCAAAAGTAATGTAAACTTAAAGGCACTTGTATGATGGAGCTGAGAGTGGGACGGATGGAAAAGGGATTCAAGAATGAGCCTATTCACTGAAATAATGTTTTGTGGGTTGGCTACTTGTCCACTCCCATTTTACTGGTACTGAAGGGAACTGACAGGGCTATTGCTGGGAAACGCACAAAGTTAGGTTAAAACCAAAAATGGGCTTCTTTCCCTTTACTAGGCAAACCTGCTTAGAAGTTTTTTTTTCTACTAGGCATCTGGTCCTGCTTGATCAGTTTTTCCAACTCTGTGGCTGGGGGAATCTTACAAAAAAAAAAACCCATCCCACCCACCTTCCATCCCTCCACTCCCTACTGCATAGGAGGCAGGATTCCCCCCCTATGAGATACAGGTCAGCAGGTTGGGGTCTCCTTAGTGACCAGTCCTGTGAGCATCATCATCCTGTTCTATTTTATATGATCAAACTTCTTTGGCTCCTTCTGTTGGAAACTTTTTTACATTTCTCCACGTGGCTGGAAAAGATGTTTGCAGCCAATCCAAATTAGGAATAAATTATATAACACCTCTGAATCTCTGTTACAAAAGCAAAACTAGGGGTGGGGGGAAATACGAGAGCAACCCCTTGAGTTAAAGGATAAACTTACCTTCTCACCATGTCCTTTCCCACTGCACTTAGTCAAAGTGTATTGATTGACACTACAGTTGCAGGACAGACTGCCCTAAAGTTCTAGGAACACCTTCCCAAGTGGCCGCTGCTGGCAATGTCTCTAATCCACCCCCAGAATCTATCTGATGGCTGCAAAATGCAAGAATAAGCAGCTCCCATATGAAATCCGAACCAGCCGGCTCAAAGCTGCATCTTGTGTACCCAGGAACCTCGTCGCCGACAAATAGGTGCATCTACGTGCACAGTGACGCCTACTTATTCCATTCAAGACCTGTCTGAGATGTTTATTGCATTCCCCCAGCATTTTTACATTTAAAAAAAAATCGCCTACAACTCCCCCCCGCCCTTGGGATACAAAGCAGTATGAGTCCTGAACAACCAAAGGTTTAACAAGAGAGAGCCCTCTCTCCAAGTCCCCAGTGCTTCTAAAAATCAGTACTGCCCCAGTCCCACACAGCCTATTTTAAAGGCGAAATCAAACAAAATCCTTCCATTGCAGATTCCCAGCGATCTGATATCACACTCACTGCCTTTGACCAAAACTTACAAATATTAAATGGGGGTGGGAGGTGTCGGTGGAAAATGATCTCAATACTAGCACCAGAACAATACTTTCTCATGGAAACATGGGTATATATTTAATTCCTAGTGACTCCTCTCAAGTTTCACCTTCCATCCCTGCAGCGACCTTTTTTTTAAAAAAAAGTTTGGTTTAATGCTGCAGTTGAAATTATCCGCTGTTTGGATGCATTTTGCCTATTTTGCAAATATATACAGTAATGCATGTATCTGCTCTTCAACATTCTTTATCTGTCCTGACTATGCAAAAGGCAAAAAGAGCTCGGTAATCCCAGCACAAGAATGCAAATAACGTCAATGCACAGCTGAACTGCAAGCCCTGCCTTACAGGAACTGTGTGTGAGTGTGCCTGTGTGTGTGTCTGCAAAAAGAAGGCACATACTAAACAGGAAATGCAACTGAAAGCTATGGAAAGCCTCAAACTTCAAAATGCAATTGCATCCCGAAAATTGCATTCATGCACTTGAAAATGCATGCATGCCTTTTTGCATATTTTGCGAGGAACAGAAGTCGGATCCTTACCTCTCGGCTGAGACATTTTCCCCTTTGCTTTGATGGGGGAGGGGAGCACAAAAGACTTTGCCTTGCCTCTCTTCTGTAGCTAGTTTTGCAACAAAGATGCAAACTGCAAGCGCTCAATCTTCATGCAACTGGAGTTTTTCTGACTTGCTGCAGCAGATCTCTTTGCAGAGAGGGGCCGTGCAATTGCACACCTTGCAAAACAGATTGCAAAGTAATTTTTTTCCCAATTGCAATGGAAGGGAAGGCTCTGCTGCACCTACATGATGGGCCAGGGCTGGCAGCTAAAAGCTCCAAACTTGGATCTGAGTATCTTAGTGCGCAGACGTCCTTCCTACGAGCACCGCAGTGATCACTGGGTAATGTAGTTTCCCGGAGAAGTCCACGGAACGCTTCCTTAAGGAGGAGACAGTTGCCGTGGTACGTTGCAAAAATTGCACGACACAGCACAGTCGATCTGGATGCATTGCAAAAATAATCGTCTCGGTCACACTGCAGAAATCGGCTTCGCCACAAACGACTGCACGTCCTCATGCTTTCAGGGAGTGTCACGGCAGCAGCCTTTTAGTCAGTTGTGGCTTTGATCAGCTGGGGGAGATGCAGATTACTATCTCCCTAGTTACAATATTCCTTTGGCGATTGTGTGCATTTTTCTGTTTATGGTAGTTAATAATAGTCCTTCCTTGTTATGCATGTTGCTGCAAAATCCAGCAGCCTGTCTGCTTAGCAACACAGGTTGACTGGAACACAGTTCACCAATGCTTAGGTACTGACTCCCAGTGGAGCAGAGTCCAGTGATATTAAGCCCTATACATGGCTTTGGTCCTAACTACCTGACAATGATAAACCATGTCTCCTTCCTCCAGCAGCCTCCAAGGACAGCCATGTCCCACTGGATCAATGAAACTGTCAGTAGGGGGCAGCTTGCTGAGCTCAAGAGCTGGAGCCTGATTATGGAATTAACTCCCCCAGGAAATAAAAATGTCCATGGAATTTACTGCTTTCAAAACTAAGTGCCGGACTAATTTCTTCGGTTTGGCCTTCCCTCTGTTAGTGTTTGACATGCATACAGCACATTGATTCGCTCCCACCCACAAAAATAAACACATTACAATCTAGTTACGCTGTTTCTCCTGTGTATGGGAAGGAAAAAAGAGGATTACTCCAATTTTTAAATACGTAAGAGGTAGGGAGACACTGGTGCGCATATAGAGAGAGAGAGTATATGCTGCAGGTTTTCAATACTGCCATTTGGAGGCAGTTCAGGGAGACAGTGCTGTAGAAATACTTCATTTTAAAAAAACCCACCTATTTAACTAACACATAATTGGGAAAAATCCGCTCTTTGTTTAAAGATTCAACGATTCCTCTTTCAGTTAGGTTAGGGATAGGCAACCTATGGCACATGTGCTGAATGCGGCACGCGAGCTAACACTGCCCGGGTCCTGGCCAGTGGTCCAGGGGCTCTGCATTTTAATTTAATTTTAAATGAAGCTTCTTAAATATTTTGAAACCTTATTTACTTTACATACAACAATAGTTTAGTTATATATTATAGACTTATAGAAAGAGACCTTCTAAAAAGGTTAAAATGTATTACTGGCACGCGAAACCATAAATTAGAGTCAATAAATGACGACTCAGCACACCACTTCTGAAAGGTTGCCGACCCCTGAGTTAGGTCTATAAAATTTCCCACTCCAGTTTTCCAATCATTCCTCCAGCAAATACAGAGGAGATCAGACTTGCCATTTACTGAAATCTATAAGGCTACTGAAAAAAAATCAACCATGGAGAAAAATAATTCTGAAAGGAGGAATGAAAACGATCCAGATCTTCCCTTTATGCATCATAAAGAAGCAAAAGGCAGGGTACAAAGACGTTTTCCCTTTCTTCAGGCCTGTATTCAGGAGTGCCCGTCACTGTTATTGCATTAGTGATGTATAAAAACTAATCGTGCTTGTTTCCTTACATTTCCTTGACCTCTGTCTTCATACAAAACGTGGTATCCAGGCTGTCAAATTTTATTGTGAAGTCCTCTTCATATCATGGGAATGAATGGCTCTATTTAAAGTCCTATTCCATTCATTTTTTCAGGTGGTGTGTCAAGGTCTGACATACAATTTTTCAGTTACGAAGTTCTTATATTGAGTAACTATTTTATGGAGAGAGACTCTGAACTCAGACAGTCTTTAACCAGCTGGGTGCTTTTCTTAATGTCTTTATCTGACTCTGAAAAAACAAAACAATGTTACGGTATTTTCTTGAAGAGCAGCAAGCCTGCTTTTCTACTGCAGTTTTATTCAGAGTGATCACGTGTGCTTTAGTTTTGTTTCCCCCCCAAAAAAAAATCAGCAGTTTTCAATAACTGATATGCTGAGTAGTATATTTATATAGAATAGTTTGTAATAATGAGACAGTAGCATTAGCTACATTAGAATACTTTTTAAAACTACACCAGTATAAAAGTTAGGGTTTGATAGTAATGAAGAAGAACCTAATACATTCTAGGTTAAAGGGGCCTGTAAGTGAATATGGAAGTTTAACACTGTTTTGAATGTGATCTTGCTTCTACCAGGGCCCTGATCCTGCAAAGAGTCAACGTCATGCTTAATTTGAGGTCAGTGGAACTGTTCATGTGCTTAAATTGTGTGTTTGTGCGCGCGTGTGTCTGCAGGATTGGGCACAAATCAGAAATAAAACCAGTAGAGCTGCATCAGGCCCACGTGTCTCCTCCAAGTCACGTACAACCCAAACATATGTTGGCTTAAGTTAGCCTAGCTTGCGTGAGAACAGTCACGCCGCAAAACACTCAAGTGGCACAGAACGATTTTGTGCAGTGCACAGAACCACTTAACTTGAATTTAAAATCGCACTTAACGCAAGCTAGAGACTTTTGTGCATGGACAGGAGTTGGGCTGGAGTTATACCTCAAATTAACGCTGCAGTGAAGACTTGCCCTTAGTTAAGAGGAACAGAAGGCACAATATAACGAGGAAGGGAATAAGTGTCAACTTTAGCTTTTAGTTTCCTGTCTCTTGGCAGATTATTCACTTTTGGTTTGTTTTGAAAACGTCATTCCAAACTTCCAGATCAATATGTAGGGCTTTTTTTAAATCTTGTACTAAGTAAAAAACTGACAAACCCAAACAGCTGCTTATAGGTCTCTTCCAGGCTATCAGGTAAAGCCTTCATATTGGACAGGTTTTTTTAAACTGCATATTGTATGTTGATATGCTGTATCAATGGCAGCTGGGTTAGCCTGCGTGAAAGCTGTCCTTGTAGTGTGGACAGCATGCTACTACGGGTAGCAAAATGCCTCTCTTTGGAGTGATCGTTCTCCACAATGAGGGTCAGCCGTGCTCCACCTGGGATGAGCAGAAAGGGCCTGAATCACAACTGACCTATGTCTACACTGCAATCAGGAGGAACATATAGACGTACCCAAGGTAGCTTTGATCGAGCCAATTTATTACGCATAGCAGTATAGCCACGTTGGCATGGAGTAGCCACCAGAGTATGTAGCCAGGGGCCTGGGCAAGATTGTGCTCAGCTAGCTAGCCTGAGGCACCCCCAGAGCTGACACTGCTACGTGGCTGTTTTTAGCAAGGGGATGTCTACGCTGCACCTACGCATAGGGGCAATTGCACCGCCTCAGTGTCTAGGCCCACTGCTATCACTCGGGTCCTCAAAAATAAATATTGTTGAGTGACCCTTCTTCAGCCAATCTAGCTGACATTCTTATTCTGGATGCAGATGTCAATCTTAGGGATGCGTATTAATGGGAGATCCTAGGGGATGTAACTTTGATCTATTCCTGTGTAAATCTCGCCTTCTCCATCTAACCGATCCATTCCAGAAATTACTTATAAAGCGCCGTAGATTCTTCTTAGAACTTTGCAAACCACATAGGAGCACGTTCATCCCTGGTGTAACTTACTGGTATTACTCCAGGGATGGATTTGGCCCCTAGGCAATACAGTTCCATGTCTGGGGAGCTTACACACTCAATTGGGACACAGCACAATCAAAGTGCGAAGCACACAGGTGGAAATGCCTGGTGCAAGTAGATCAGAGATGGGATGAGCTCTTATTTTCTCTCTCAGCTGGATAAGATGCTCAAACTTTATTCTGAGTTTGAAATGGAAGAGGCAGTCCAAGGCAGCGTTTGTGCCATGCTGATTGCTGAGGCAACTCTGTCCCAATGATCCCATGGAGAATTCCCACAGAGGCCAATGAAGTGAGGAGCCAGAGGCCATTTCTGCTTGTGCTGCATAGCAAATCTTAACAGTGGTGAACAGTTTGCCCCACCATGCTGGAAAATAGGGATGGTGGACAGCAAATGGTCTCTTCCTAACTGAAAGGTGGGGCCCACTTAAAAAAAGTCTGTTTTAAACAAAAGTAGGGCTTTTTTAAAAGTGGTTCCCACCTCCCAAATCCATTACCTGCGGGTCATTTTAAATAATGAAGCTGCCTTTCATTATAGGAGTGTAAAAATTTACTTCAACCGTCTAAAGTTTTGTTTTGGGGGCTCTTAAAAGACTTACAGCGAAATTCGTGCTGTAACTTTTATATACAAAATATAGCGATACCGGAGGTATGAAGTCCCGCATAAAGGGTTCCGAAGGAACATAGCTATAATTATAAGCCGTGCTACTAGTCATTACTCTAATAGGCTTTTTCCATACATTGGAAAATGTGTATTGTAGCAGATTTCTATACCACAACTTGGTCTCTCTCCACTTTTTCCTTCCAACATGCCTCTAGTGACTTAAACCATATTATGCAGTAGCCCCTTGGCAAATGGTATTTTTGCCATTTTTCGTTATGAGGGCAAAAATAAAAAGGATATGGCAACGTTCAATTAGCTGTATGCTTGCATAACTTTCTAATGTCCAGGGTGATTCTTTGGGAGGCAGGAGGGCAGGGAAATGGCTTAAAATATACCCCTCTTGGAGATCTTACATGCCAAGTTTCATATTAGAGAAAATCTTTACAACCAAGCAATAATTCCCTGAAATTAGGGGTTTATTGTGGAAATGCTGACAGACCTTTAACTAACATATCCTGAATGGCCGTGCTACAAGACAGTAGCTAAATTAACAGTGGCATGTGTGGCCTTCAAGCATTGCTGTAGCAACTTGGCAGCATTCTGAAATCCTAGCCAATTTGAAGATCTGTATTGAGTTGGTTTTTTTTTTTTCTCCTAGTTTGTTTTAAATCCTTGGATTAAAAGTAGGTGGTCGGATTTGGAGGCATACTAAGTGATATTCTTTTTGATTTTTCACTTCTTAGCTTTTGGACTGCCGCTCAAAGAACATCCACCATGAGACCGTGCCAGACTATCTGTTGTAATGCATTTTTCCTGTAGAAGGTGGAGTTATCTTTCATTGCAGTTTTAGCAACACTTTCTACATGCTCCTTCATCACGGGCTTGCACATAAAAGTTGATACATCCCAACAGCATTCTGTTATATACCTTGGATGGGAAGGCACAAACAGAATATAGGAGCAAAACTTACGCTGCTGGAACACAATGAATAATGAACTGTAGAGGGGCTTTTTGCTGGTTAATGTCTTTTATTCCCCCATGATGTGTAACTTTTGAGTGGTAATGATGACTGCATTTATTTTATTATTACCGTGATGAATTCATTGTGCATAAAGTTTACTCACTTGAGTATTTGCAATGCATGAACTTAAGTACATATACGAGTCTTTGCAGGAGCAGAGCCCTCGGGTAGGTCCACACTACAGCCGCACAGCTGTGGCATACAACCTGCCACAATTACCAACTTTCATGTGGTAAATAAGCACCCCGACTTTCACAATAAGCCAAAAATCAAGCTAATCCCATTTCAAAACAAGCCAATCCCTAAGAACCCCAACACCCTATGTGACTAGATTTTCTCCCCCACCTCAGCGTGCAGTCTGGGACAGTGGTGGGCCCTCTGTGCACCCCTGACTCTCTCCTCCCCTTGCCCTGCATGCCCCCATGCTTGCCCCTTCTTGCCAGGAGCTGATAAAAAAAAAAGAAGCTACAAGACCAACAAGCTTCAAGCCAAAAACTAGCCAACAAGCAACTCACAAGCCAATTAAGCCAAAAACAAGCCCAATTTCTGCGTTTTTTTTCACGGGTTTGGCATGTCTGCTTCCTATGTCAATGGAAGTGTTTTTTCCATCTATGTAGTTAATCCACCTCCCAAGAGGTGGTAGCTAAGTCAGCGTAAGAATTCGTCCATCAGTCTAGCTGCACCTACACATGGGATTGAATCAAACTAACTGTCACACAGGGTGCAACATTTTTCACTGCCCTGAGTGACATAGCTAGATGGAGCTGATTTTTAAGTGTAAGCCAGGCTTTAGATTGTAAGAAAAGACCATCTCTTACTACTGTGGAGTAGGTGCAATAGCAGGACCTAATTGTTGATGTGCATATAGGGCCTGATGCATCGACAGTTAATGTCAATAGATTCCCATTCACTTTAACAGGAGTTGGATCAAGCCTGTGCTGCCGTAATGAGTTTAATATGCCAACTTTCCAACTAATTGGTACTGTACAGTAGTAATATTAGACACACCAGCAAACAGAAGACCTAGCAGTCTTTACATTTTAAAATAAAGGGACACCGGCAACAAGATTGCTCTTGCAAAAGTATTGTCCAGCTTTTATGCCGACTCTGTCTGAACATCCTTGCATTCAGTTTCCCAAGGACAAAGCAGCAGAAGACGCTTGAAAATCCTCCCATCTTTAACTTCCACTCTAACTTCTATATAGGCACTGGTCCAGATTTATAATGCTGTTGTATCTTTGTCATTTTCCAGGATTTGGTCCTGTTCCCAGTAAAGTCAAGAGCAAAATTCCCTTTGCAAAAGTTACCCTGTCTTTTTCGTTTGTTTGTCTGGTTTGGTCAACATTTGTTTCCTCTCACCACCACCACCCTAATCTCTTTCAGCGGGCTGTCTAAGGCCAGGTCTGTACTCAAAGGAGCCCCTCCAGTGCAAACACTTACTACAGTTACAGAAGAGTTACAGCAGCTTTGCCCCTCAGCCCCTGCTCAATTGAATTCTAAGTCATCCCTCAGGGTGCTTGAGTAACTTTCAAACACAGTTGAAGAGTGGTTATTTTACTACTTACTCCTTTATACAGAACTAAGAAGTAAATGTGGATGTAAAACATAAATGTCTTATTTATAAGGCCCTACTTAATTTGTAATATTGCTGATCCCTCAATATTGGGCTTCCACTACCATTTTGACAACGGGAGCCCTAGCTCTGAGCCCGGGCGGCCGACAACAGAAAATCGCAGAAAAGTATTAATGGACCTTATTGCTTCAAATAACTAGGTCCATTTTTACTTTTCCACGATATCCCGTGGCTTGTCCACAACTCAGTCACAATTTTTTGACAATCATCCTGCCATTCAAGTAGGGCCTTACTTATTTGAGTATTTGCCAGAGTCTTAAAGGGGAATCACTGCCAGAGCTCAGGACTTCCTGATTCTCAGCCTTGTTCCTAAATCACTGGAGAACATCTTTCATTGTATATTCCCCATGGTGGTAGCTCCTTTGATGTATTCTTAGCTATATACCCTACTTAACCAGGTTTCAGTATTGATTCTGATCAAGATTTGCTACTTGCAAAGTTCACTCAGTACATGAAACAGTTATCTCAGTCTCTAATCTTTGAGCTGAACAGCAGAAAGTGCAAATAAACGAACTGAGCGAGTGAGTGAGATACTGCAGGAAGGGGTCATGGAAGGAGAAAAGGCCCTAGGAAATGAGAGAGGAGGACTGGTCTTGTGGTTAATGCAGAGGACCGAGTCATGAGACCTGGATTCTATTTCTGTTTTTTCTTCTGAGATTTTTTGAGAGCAGAGCTGGGCAAATAGTTCAGAAATATTCTGCGAAGAGTCATTCCAGTTTTTTACACTTTTTGACTGTTTGTACCTGTTCTGAGTTCGCTTTCCACAGATATTCTAAAAAATGAATTTGTTGGCAGGAGTGTTTGCTGAAATGGCAATATTTTAAGGCAAACACTGCAGAAAGCAAATCTCCAACTTTATAAGCTAGAATAATCACACTGGAAACTTGGTTTCTTTTGGGAGGCGGGGAAGCTTGTAGAGCCACAGAAATAAACAATGTGATGTATTGGTCCAATCAAATACAGCTGGAATCTTCAGTATTGAAAATTTGCTAATAACTGCTTGTGAACAAGTGTAGGCCAATAATTATTTGCAAAAATCTATGATCAGTTGAAAAAACAGAGAAAAATACAATTCGTTGAATATTCTCCTTGCTTTATTCTTCTGTGACTTGGACAAGTCTCTTCATGTGTGTGTGGCTCAGTTTCTGCATCTAGATAGGAAGGATAATATTTCCCTCTATCTACCTCACACAGGCGTTGCAACTTAATTCGGGAACGTTTGTAAAACACTTTTGAGATCCTTTGTTTGGAAGGTGGAATACACATGTAAAGTGCAACAGTGAAGGCAAACACAGAATGGAAGCAGAATTGATATCTGAAACGCAGCCTGAGCTTCTGTATAAGAGGTCAGATATTTGATGACAAAGCAAAACAGTTTAGTGAATGTGCCTCCCTGTCACATAGTGTGAAGAATTGCCTTTACAGTTAGTACGATAAAGCGACTGTCCAAAGGCAGTGTGGATTTTGGATGACTGATACATGCAGGGAGGACAAAGGTCATGATGCCTGGGAAGCGAGATAGTCAAAAAACAATGCAGATTGTAAATGAAGTCAAGCAAGTGGAGGAGCACTGTCAGCTAGCTTTGGTGGAGCAGAGAGATGGGACGTGCTCCAACAATATCTCAAAGAAGAAGTCAATGATTATTTGTATTTCCTTCATTTCCTTGCATTTTTATTGGAATATGCCACTTCCAGCCATCATCACCTTTCATGGGAATGAGAACCAGGTGAAAGGGAAAAAATAGTTTGGGACAAGCATAAAAAGGTAGGTTTTTTAGGAGAGCGACTTTAGCCCATCACTGTGTATGAGTGTAAATTTGGACTTTTAAATGCGGAGTTTTCTAAATGAGATTTTCACCAAAGAAATATTTCCCAGAATGGGGGTGGAGGAGCCACCAAGCTAGGTGAGGTATGAAGCACCAGTTGCAGGCAAACATGAGCAGGCTGCTTAATTGTTAAGTCTCAAGCTTTTTTTCTTTAAAAAAGAAAGTCTGTAGCTGTTCTAGTTGTAAAGAAAACCTTAAAACCCGGCTCGACCTGAGTGTAACTGATGCAATGATGTCTGAATTTGCAGAGAGCCTGAAACAATAGCTCTGACATGTGAACTGCCCCATTCATCACAGTGGTTGTGAACTCAGCCAGGATTATTTAAATGTCAGAATTGTTAACTATTCACAGCCAGAAGGAATGAGTGGAAATG
The DNA here is from genome assembly GCF_016161935.1 of Mauremys reevesii. Classification (NCBI taxonomy): domain Eukaryota; kingdom Metazoa; phylum Chordata; order Testudines; family Geoemydidae; genus Mauremys; species Mauremys reevesii. The sequence goes on along the minus strand of NC_052637.1, from coordinate 39,368,825 downwards.
TCATATTCTCATGATCTACATAGTCTACTCTGAGTGACCGTTCAGATTACAACAGTCTTTTACAACAAGCATGTGTGAAAAGGGTAATGGGGGGTGCTTAGCTTTCAAACGTTGAACAAATGTTGCACCAAAAGATGACTGTTATGGACTCTTAAAGACCAGTAAATGAACTTAAGAATAACTGTAGTGAGGCGGGGTGGACAAAGAAATCTTCATTGCTTTAGAAGATCAAGAAGCTATTGAATGTTTGTCGAGAAGAAACTGGCCATTTGGAGGAAAGGATGCCACAAGAGAGCCTGCTAAGGAAAGCCAAAGTGATAGATGGGTGAAGTAGCAAACAAGAACACACTTGCCACACAGTAGAGAAGGTGACAAACAATGAACAATCATGAGTACTGGTGGCTTTTATGGGAGGAAAAGCCATCTGCTCTTTACTGGTGCGAATGGTGCAAAATGATATCATGGATTCCTTTGTTCTCCATTTTGAAGGCAAATGTAGGCTGTGGGTGCTTTTGCCCTTTGCAAGCCAAATAAATGGAGCTCCTGAGAGATAAGCTGCTATATCTTTCGTTTGATTTTAGCTTCCTTTATTTGTCTTTCGTACTCTTACACATTTTCTCTTGCACCCGTTAGCGGTTAATGCACGTTTTCCCTGGTGTCTTCGTTAGTTTAATACCTGCCACCCCCACCCAGACAAACTAAAGCTAACACTGTGAAGTTAAGCCTGGAGATTTGGTTTTTAACCAGATGGCTGAGGAATTCTTGTAGAGGATAAAACCACCTATAAAGTCTTAAAGTAGATCAGGTCATAAAAGTGACAGGCGCCCAATAAATGAACCCCATTCACAATTTAAGTAGTCTAAGCAATAATACAATTTTAGAACTGGAAAAAATTGGCAGGTCAGAATAAAGAACTGAGTGCTTGGTAATGAGAGAGGACGATATTTGTTTCCTTCAACATAACTCAGACATGTAGGCTAAAGAGTGTGCTGCAAGCAAGAATATACCACTGTATGTATCTTGATTTGCCAAACAACACAGAGCTATGCCAACTCAGGGTATAAGAGCCATGAAGGATTTATTAGAATGAATGGCCAATTTCACTCAGACAGACAAACCACGGGGGGTTTATGAAATTAGAAATCTTGTATTTATTTTTTACATATTCTATATTGCACAGTATCTTTTCTGTGACTATTAATCTGCCAAGATAGACAGAATGAACATGACTGACATTTTGTTTGTTAAACAAAACAAAACTTGAAATTCTCTAGGCTGCGAAAAAATGGATTGACAAAATGTAAATGCACGAGAAGCCCCAAGTCTGTATTCGGATGAATGCATGTTAAGCACACGGCTTTCATCACAACCACGCTTCCTTCTTGTGTGCTGTCGAGGGGGCATGTTTCTGATCGTGTGATGTTGTAATGTGGGAGATTCCCAAGTTCAAAGGTAGCATTGCATCTTTGATTTTTCTACTCTGAATGTTTACATGGATTTTGGTGTGCTTATAGTTCAGCCACTAATCCCTCACTGGTCATTTTCAGTGATGGTTTCCCTCTTAGTCTATCATATGTATAAATAAATAGGCTTCTCTCCTTTTCTTGGTTAAATAATACAAAAACATCTATATATATAATCTCGGGAACTCAGCTCAGCCTTCATTCACAGTCTTCACAGCCTTTTGCTCTGCACAGTCTGCATTGTTTTCATGGTTATCACAGATTTCACAAAACCATTCAAGCTCTTTGGAAGGTTCAATGACTTTTTGTTTGCTGTGACAATTTAACTAAACAGATTTGGCCAAATAATAGTCTAATTTAATAGTCTGTCTGGTCAAATCTATGATCATGAAAGTAGAGGTGTTTTGTAATCCTGCAGCTGCATCCATGAGCGAGGACCTTCACACCCTCATGGGATATCATTGATGTTGATGTGGTGGTGATGGGGTAAACCTGCTTAGGTCTAATTGCAAGGTTGGGGCCTAACCACTGTGAAACGTACAAGGGCTGTAAGATATCCTGATTCTCCTCTCACTTCTGTTGGTGTAAATCAGGAGTAACTCCACTGATTTCAACCAAGTTGCCCTAATATAAAACTAGTGTGAAAGGAGGATGAACTGGAAAAGGAGTGACATAATTTGTAGATAAAACAAAATTTGTTTAGGTTAGTCAAAACTAGAAGACTGTGAGAGACTACAGATGGACCTAACAGAGTTTGCCAAATGGACAGCATAATGGTAGGTGAAATTCAGTGTGGACAAATGCAAGGTAATGCATGTTTGAAGGAACTTTGAGCTGCTAATACCTATTGCTGGGTTCTAAATTCATTGTGGCCACTCAGATTAAAAACCTAGGTATTGATCTAGATGCTAAGTAAACTTTTCAGTGTGAAGCAACGGTCACCAACAGCAAACAAATCTAAAAAAATGGGATAGAAAACAATAAAATCTTACGTCATTGTATAAATCAATTGTACTTTTTCATCTGACATACTTTATTCAGTTCTCATCACCTTCTCTCAAAAAGGAGATACAAATTTTTTGTCACCCGTCTCATAACACCTCTTATTTCTTCTTATATCCATGAAAAAATTCCTGTACGAGAAGAGTTTTTGAAAAGACTGGGCCTATGTGTAGAGAAGATAGAGGGACATGGTGGAGGCATGCAAAATAGTGAATAGAATAGAAAAAGTAAAATGGATGCTATTTTACCCCGGAAGGGGAGGGGTGGAACAGGGAGTACAAAGGGCGAGGCCCTTAGCGTAGTCAAGGCAGCACCAGGGAGGGAGGCGGACGCAGACCGCCGGCTGTTCCCTCCAGACCCTGCTGCCACGCCAGGGGAGACCCTGGGCCAGGAGGGACCTGACCTGGAGGAAGGACTGGGGCTACCAGGACTGCCCGCCACTGAGTACCCGGAGGAACTGGAGGAGCCTGACGCGGAGAGGGAGCTGGAGCTGCCAGCAGCTGAGTACCCGGACGAGCTGGAGGGACTCACTCAAGCAACCGGGTAGGAAGTAGCCAAGGGACAGAATTGCACAGTGCGGTGAGTCTGTTTGGTCTGCGTGTTGCGGAAGGACCCCCGCTGACCCAGTGGCAGGACCCTCACCCCGCCACTGTCAGGGCCCTGGGCTGGAGCGCAGTGGAGTTGGGTCGGCCTGCGTTCCCCTACCCCAGCCAACCCGCCTCAGGGAGCAGAATCCCGACAACATTGCCGACCCTTGCCGGCGCCCCCCTGCCCGAGGGGCACGCTGCCGACCCTTGCCGGCGCTCCTCCCTCCGCTAATTCCCCAGTGACAGAGGCGTGACCCAGGCCGGCCAGTGAGGCAGTAGCTCCCCACCTCCCCTTAGTGGCTCGGTGGGCCAGCAGACACACATCACAACCCCTTACTCTCAAAATGAGTCCCAATTTACAAAAAAAATGTAAAAAACAAAAATCCTTTTCCATTGTATGTGGTCTTCTGTGCCTGTCTTCCAGAACCTTTCAAACACTTTACTCATGAGTGGTCCTAACGAAGTCAAAAGGACTACTTGCAGTAAGTGCTGTACTTGGTAGTAAAAGTCAGCAGGGTTGGATCCTTAAACTCCCAATCCTGCAATGAGCCCCTTATGAGCACCATGTAGATGCTCCCATTTCACAGCTCTTTGCGGCATCGGCATATCAGCCTGTAAGTTCTTCAGGATAGGGATGATCCCCATTGCTGTGTGTGTACCACACCAAACACATCTTGGGTGCTTTTGCTGTGGTGGTGTATGAAACCCTTGTTTATGTTGCTGGCACTGTAATGGGATCTGGAAGTAATTACTGGAGCCTCCTTTCTTTATGAATGTATTTTAAGAGTTTGTCAAGAGCTTGGAATAATATACGTTCTTACATAATAAAATACTAATGTTCATGAATAAATAAAAGATTGACTTGAATGGGACTTAAGCATGTACTTAAAGTTAAGCATGTGATTAAATGCCTGGGTGAACAGGGGTAGACTTAACAACGTGCTTAATGTATGCTTAAGCACTCTGCTGTCTCAGGTCTTCACCTCCAGTTTTCCCATCTTTAAAATAGTTACACACTTTTCCATTCTCACATGAGTGTCCTAGGCCTGATTCGCCACAGCCTTGTCTCTTGTGGAACCATTTATATTTGTACATAATGCATGTAACTCACTACCACTGCTGAGTGTGGAATTCTGATGTGGTATTTTACATCTGCTTTGCACAGGTGTAATCTGCCATATAAGGTGCAAGGCATTGAAGAATCAGGCCTAACATTTGAAAACACTCTAAAATTCCCAGACGAATAGTGCTAAATAAAGTAGAGATTGATGTCTGTCTATTTTCTGCAAGAACATTTATTTGTTTGGCAGCAGGAGGTAGCATTTTTTTTAATATGGGTGTATATAGTAATGTGGTGTAATACAAAAGCAGCAAATTCACACTCGCTTTTCTAAAAAAATCGTCTGTACAGCAAGACACATTGGGAAAGAAAAATAATCTAGCTGCTCTCATCTGAAAAATACAAGTGTTTGTAAAGTGGCTAAGGGGTTCTCAAACTGGGGCTCAGAACCCCTCGGGGTTGCAAGGTTATTACATGGGGGGTCACAAGCTGTCAGCCTCCACCCCAAACCCTGCTTTGCCTCCAGCGTTTATAATGGTGTTAAATATACCAAAAAATGTTTTTAATTTATAAGGGGTGTCACACTCAGAGGCTTGCTGTGTGAAAGGGGTCACTAGTACAAAAGTTTGAAAACCACTGGGCTAACAATGACTGAATTTAGATTTTTAACAAATCTAGAAGAAACCACATGCAGCACTTTAAAAATCAAACAAACAAACACAAAAAGCCCTTTGTTTTCTGTAAATGTGCCAAGCCCCTTTAAATGTACGGGACTCCTTCTCTGCTTCACTTTTTTACTTCTACAGGGGGTCCCCGTTATAGTCTCCCACTTATCTGTTTTGCATATCCGCCGCTCATCAGTAGGGGAACGTGTTCCAATTCACGTCGGTTCTGATCCGCATATCCATTGTTTGCAGTACTGTACTGTAAGTTGCAAACAACGGATGTGCAGACTGACGTGAATCGGAACATGGCTGGAGCACTGGGTGGGTGGAGTGGGGAAGCCCCCGACTCCAATCCCCGACAGGAGTGCTTGGCAGAGCGGGGCAAACCTTGCACCCTGACCCCGTTCCCCGGCAGGAGCACCAGGCGGGCAGAGCGGGCAAGCCCCGAGCACCAGGCAGGGGAATGGAGCGAATGGAGGCCACCCATTTTCCAGGAGCCCCTGGCCATAACATCTATTTCTGCCCCCCCCAAGGCTGGATGGAGGTAGGGAGAGGCGGCCAGATCGCTTCTACCATTCTGCCCCCCCAGCAATGCCCCCCACATGGGGCCCACCCAAGTGTCCTCTCCTGCCTACACCACTGCTGTACCAGCAGGTCCCTGGTATACGTAGTTTCAGTATCCGTCGCCCTTTTCAAGAACACAAACCCGATGTATACTGGGGACCCGCTTGTATAAGCTTTTTAAAAATTCTACCTCTCAACAAGGTTTTATCTGAAAACAAATGTGTGTGAATTAATTCTGTGTGAAGGGGATAATCCCCTTCTCTCCTTCAAGACCCCACGGGCTGTAGATGCAACAGATCTGGTAGAGTCCTGCTACACGGCACAAGGGGCAGCTTCCTAGCAAAGAGGGAAGAGGTCACATAGGAAAGAGGCAGGGCTGTGTTTCTGCAACTACATAGATCCGCCAGTCATTCTCCACCTCCGTGTAACGAGAGATCAACTTTCTGCTTGCTTTGCTCACCTCACAGAAAGGCAATTTGGACTATAGAGTTCTCTTGTTGAGAATACAATAGAGTTCTGCTTATGCTGCAATGCAGGTTTTAAAAAAATGCATAGAGTCTGTCCCCTCCCCTCCCTCTGTGAATGTAAGGTATTGGGCATGGTAGGAATGAATGTTTGTCTGTAGATGAGGATATAATTACAGTATACTATGGGCATTGCATGCAATGTATATATTATAGTGGTAGCCTCTGGTGCCCCTGTTGTTAGGGGTCCATTGATGTTCCATATCTAAAACTTGTTTTTCAGAGATTTTTAACTTTCCCATAAAAGTTTTTTATTTTGGGTTGAAACTTGCTATATAAGGGGTCACACTAGGATTGAACTTTCTGTTTATAACATGGGAGTTGGTGTGAGCATTTTAAGTTATAGGAAGTATTATATCTATTCGGCATTGGTGAGGCCTCATCTGGAATACTGTGTCCAGTTTTGGGCCCCACACTATAAGAAGGATATGGAAAAATTGGAAAGAGTCCAGCAGAGGGCAACAAAAATGATTAGGGGACTGGAGCACATGACTTTTGAGGAGAGGCTGAGGGAACTGGGATTATTTAGTCTGCAGAAGAAAAGAATGAGGGGATTATACCTGTATAATAGTAGAACTGACTGCATAATGGAGAATTTTCCACAGAAAAGTAACTTTTCAGCAAAAATAAATAAATAAAAAACAAAATATTTCAGTCAAAAACTGAAATGTCACAGTGTTGCCTCCTGGGACGTGTAGTTCACATGCCTCACGCTCTCATTCTTCTTTACAGTGTGGCTCCCTAACTGGCCTGTATCTCCCTTGATACACTCTTGGTGAGTGGGAGGCTGTACTTCAGAGTAGAAGATAAGGCCCAGTCCATAGAGGAGAATGGGAGACATGAGGCAACTGTTGCCTCATGGGAGTTGTAATTCACAATGGCATTTCTGGATTGAAATTTTTGGTTTGGGGGCTGAACATTTTTCAGTTTCCAGGTGTTTTGGTTCTTTGGTATTTTACTCCCCTCCCCACCCCACCCCCAAATATAATTTACTAGAAAAAAACGTTTTGAATGAAAAACTTATTGACCAGCCTCAATAACTACACACATTTTAAATTACACTGGTATATACTAAGGTGTAAACTTTCCCGTGTAGACAAGCTCTAAGCTATTCTCCCACCTCAACAAACAATAGAGAGCAGAGCCTATTCTGAATTATAGCTGAAGTCCATGTTGATAGGAAATTCCTTGTTGAGTAGCTGTAGTCATAATTGTACTTTGGATGAAGTGTATGTATTTTATTATTTGAATGAAGTTTGAAATTGGGTTTGCTCCAAGGGTTGACAGCTTTGGGTTTGCTCCAAGGTTTGACAGCTTTGCAGTATTTGCGGTATTATACAATTAAAATAATAACGAATGCTTTAGAAGTGTTGGTGCCCATGCTATGTACAGTGTGGTTTCAGTTTGCGTTCAAGCTATAGATGTTCAGTGCCTCAGTTAAAGCTGTCTTTTTCTTCAAAGGCACCAGCAGTTTTACGATCTTGTTCTTAAGTTTAATTGTTTGCAGAGATGAATCAAATGTGCTTGAAAAATGCAATATGTTTACTTGGTATTCTTTTTTCCATGTGAGGAGAGGGAGAAGAGGAGACCCAAGGGGAAACTGTTCTCTAGCTTCATCTTCATTGTCGGATGCATCCAGTTCACCACTGGATACCTTAGTAGCAACGTGAAACATTCCCAATTATCTACTTTTAAGTGCTCGTGTTTTGTTTCCATTGGGAGGAATTTAGTTGGGAAGCAGCAGCAGTTTTTTGATGTGTTTTTTCCATTGGACCCTAACAGCCCTGTTTTTATTAATTTGTACTGTACCCCATACTGATTTTCAACAGACCAAAATCTAAGAACACCACCACACGTGCAAAAGCATATGACTGTAGTTTCATTCAGCCAAGTCTGTGGTCTGTTAAATGATGGGCCGCACAGTGATTGTTGTCTCCAAATGGAATTGGGACACAATGGGAAAGTCAGTTTTCATAAAGAATGTTGTTCCTGGCTGGCACAGTCTCTCATAACGATCCTTCATAGAAAGAAACCAAAAAGTGGCACTTCACGGTAATGCTTCAGTGACACAGCACAACGTGAAAAATCTGGTCTATTAGCACAGTGCAGGAAAACCTGGCACCTGCTCTCTCCCAGCAAAGTTAAAAATACACGGAGGTACGTTAATTAGATAATGATTTCTTAATCATGGCATCAGTTGGTATAACTTTGGAACACTTATACCCATCAGTGATACTACCAATGAAGCCTTTTGTTTAGTAAGAATGTCAGACAGGAGCCTTCATAGACTGTAACTCAAAGACTGATTGAGGATTAAATAACAGAATGGCCTAGTGGGGCAAAGGATCATAGTAGCCAAAGATGGGGAGATGCCCATTATGTCACAGTTGCACACCTTGTTTGGAAGGAGTGTGGGGGGAGGAACTGTAGCCTTCCTTGCATAGAGATAGAATCAGTTATTAAATTTGATGACAAGCGTGATCCTAGCCACTTCTGAGAAATCCTGTTGGCCACAACTCCAGATGCTGAATGGAGGACATGGTGACGAAATAGGACTTTGCATTATCCACCCATAATTGGAGCTTCCAGTGGTTGCCTTTGCTTTGGTTTGGGGAGTTAATTTGTTTTTTGAGTTTTCCTTTTAGCAAATTATGACTTAGCTTACTTTTTTAGTCCTATAATAATTAGTAGGTCCCCCCGCTTTAAATAATGGTTTCCCTCCATTTATATCACAGGTTGGCCCTCTTTCCAGTTCTGTGTACAAAGGGATGGCTCACAGCCAATCTGGGATAACGTACTGGATCCACTATTCTGCAAACCACTATCAGCACTGCAGAAATGGTAACGTTTGGGAATTGTTTGTTGAATGCATTATAAAATATCTATTCCCAATTTTTTCACTTGATGGATTTATTTTTAATGTCCCTCCGTTTTCCTGGTCATTAATCAGATTTGCTTGATGATCCTATGGTATATTCATAGTCCCTTTTTGCCTTTAAAAAACTATCAGATAAACTTGTCTGACTTCTGTACTGAGCCTAATAGTGTGTGCCTATATTCATTAATTTATTATCTTAAGTTTCAGAGTGTATCTATCCAAAGTGATTGTACTGCCCTATCGCTGTAGTATCTTAGTGCTGCACAGCCCCCCTGTGAGGCAGGGCAATGCTATTATCCCCATTTTATAGATGGGAAAATGAGACACAGAGAGGCTAAGTGATTTGTGTAAGGTCACTGAAAACCAGTAGCAGACTGGGGACTTGAAGTGAGGACTCTGAAGTCCTCGGGTAGTGACACAACCACTGGGCCATACTTCCTTTCTGTATGAGTAAACACAGATCCATAATTTGCTCTTGATTATCCTCTGTTGTGCTATGCTGCCATATGTCGAGATGCCTTTCTTTGGCCTTGGAAAGCAATGTCTATTCTGATATGTTCATTTTTGTCTTGTTAGCATTTTCTGTTTTTCTGCTTAGTAATATCAACTGATATTCTAAGTGCAGGACTTATTTTCTGTGTGTATTGCCTAATCCTGTTGGGCCAGATTGTGAACCCTGTATTCCCAATGCAATCAGTTACTTGCACAAGTAGTCCTATTTACTTTAAATCATGGGACTAAATGTGTGTGGGTGTGTGTATGTAACAGCTCACCAATGGGAGTAAAGAGTTCACAGTATGGTTCACTGCCATTTTAATATGCTAATAAAAAATGTTATGGCTGAGCCAAAGAAGGGGAATTCAATTACTTTACATTTCCTTTTAAAAACACCTCATATTAGTTTTAACTGGAAAACAACTATTTCCATACATCCATCATTGAGTTAACCAGGGAATAATTTAAGGATTGCATGCAACTTTCAGCAATTCCCAGTATTCCATGAAGAGTTATACACAAGAGCTGATACAATGGGAAAATGAAAGAAATGTCCATGAACAGCTTGTCTGGGAAAGGAATATTCCATATGTGCCACTGTATTTCAAAATTCCCAGGACAGCACAGAAATACTTAGGCTTTGTCTACGCTACCGGGATAAGTCAGCCTAAGTTATGCTACTCCACCTACGTGAATAACAAAGCTGGAGTCGACGTAGCTTAGGTCAACTTATTGTGGTGTCTACGCTGTGCTGGGTCGATGGGAGATGCTTACCTTAATCTTCTCATTCCGGTGGAGTCGACCAGAGAGCAGTGTGTGGTCAATTTAGGGATAGCTCAGTGGTTTGAGCATTGGCCTACTAAACCCAGGGCTGTGAGTTCAATCCTTGAGGGGGCCATTTAGGGAACTGGGGTAAAAATCTGTCTGGGGATTGGTCTTGCTTTGAGCAGGGGGTTGAACTAGATGACCTCCTGAGGTTCCTTCCAACCCAGATATTCTATGTTAGCAGGTCTTAACTACACCCGCTAAATCGATTGCAGCAGCATCGATTCCCCGGTAATGTAGACATGGCCTTAGCCTGCAAATGTAGTGTGGTCTGTGGTATGTACTTCGCTCCTAATAGCAAATCAACATATATTGAATAGAGCAGAGCTCACGTGTGCATTTTGAATCATATATTTGAAATCTGAGCTATGGCTAGTTAATTTACAGAAGTTTATGCCAAATGGCAGCAGCAGTTCACCAACAGGAGGGGTTGCAGCTCTGGTGAATCACTATGAATGTACGCTAGTCCTGACCATTAGCACGCTGACTCTCAGACAGTCCCTTCTTCCCTCTCACCCACATAAATCTCTTTGGTTTTCTGACACCCTGCATCAGATGAAGACAGAAGGTCAAAAACATGAGGGATGATGGTGGAAAACAAAGCCTGAAACTGACAGAATGAAAGAGTTTCTTCAACCCTCTTCTGAGGCTGTATTACAAACCAAGGGAACGTACCTATCAGCTACCATTGAAGCTGTCAAATCCTGTCCTAAGGAGCTATCCAGGGTGTTAAACTGTTTCATCAGTCCTGAGTGCCTACAGAAGCCAGAATGAAGTGCTGCAGATTATCATCATACCTCTCTGAATACATCACACAAGTTCAGGAAAGCTTCTCAAACAGCCTGGATCTGCTCCCCCTATACTGGTCAACAAATAGCCCACCTGCATTCCCAGAGTTCAGTACCGTCACTCCTTGGTGTACTGAATGCCCTAAAGGAGTCTTGACCCAAAATCTGTTAATCTCACCTGTGCCCTTCCTGAGAGAATCAGTAAGAACTGGTGCCGCTCTTGATTGAAATAGCCAACGTCTCATTCAGGGAAGGAATTTTCCTGTTCCTCCTCCAAACATACAGTAATGCAACTTAATTTACGTAAAAGCCTTTGGTGAGGGACCTTGTCAAAGGCTTTCTGGAAATCTAAGTATACTATGTCCACTGGATCCCCCTTGTCCACATTTGTTGACCCCTTCAAAGAACTCTAATAGATTAGTAAGACATGATTTCCCTTTATGGAAACCATGTTGACTTTTGCCCAACAATTTATGTTTTTCTATGTGTCTGACAATTTCATTTTTTACTATAGTTTCAACTAATTTGCCCTGTACTGACGTTAGACTTACCGGTCTGTAATTGTCGGGAGCACCTCTAGAGCCCTTTTTAAATATTGGCATTATATTAGCTATCTTCCAGTCATTGGGTACGAAGCCGATTTAAAAGACAGGTCACAAACCATAGTTAATAATTCCGCAATTTCACATTTGAGTTCTTTCAGAACTCTTGGGTGAATGCCATGTGGTCCTGGTGACTTGTTACTATTAAGTTTACCAGTTAATTCCAAAACCTCATCTAGTGACACTTCAATCTGTGACAATTCCTCAGATTTGTCACTTACAAAGGATGGCTCAGGTTTGGGAATCTCCCTAACATCACCAAAGGCTTTTATGTAAATTAAGTTGTCATGGGATAAGAGGGAAGAGCCTTTCATGAATTGAGAACTGGTTAAAAGACAGGGAACAAAGGGTAGGAATAAATGGTAAATTTTCAGAATGGAGAGGGGTAACTAGTGGTGTTCCCCAAGAATCAGCCCTAGGATCAATGCTATTCAACTTATTCATAAATGATCTGGAGAAAGGGTTAAACAGTGAGGTAGCAAAGTTTGCAGATGATACTAAACTGCTCAAGATAGTTAAAACCAAAGCAGACTGTGAAGAACTTCAACAAGATCTCACAAAACTAAGTGATTGCGCAACAAAATGGCAAATGAAATTTAATGTGGATAAATGTAAAGTAATGCACATTGGGGGAAAAAAACCCCAACTATACATGCAATATGATGGGGGCTAATTTAGCTACAACTAATCTGGAAAGAGATCTTGCAGTCGTTGTGGACAGTTCTCTGAAGACATCCATGCAGTGTGCAGCGGCAGTCAAAAAAGCAAACAGGATGTTAGGAATAATTAAAAAAGGGATAGAAAATAAGATGGAGAATATCTTATTGCACTTATATAAATCCATGGTACGCCCACATCTTGAATACTGCGTACAGATGTGGTCTCCTCATTTCAAAAAAGATATGCTGGCATTAGAAAAGGTTCAGAGAAGGGCAACTAAAATGATTAGAGGTTTGGAACGGGTCCCATATGAGGAGAGATTAAAGAGGCTAGGACTTTTCAGCTTGGAAAAGAGGAGACTAAGGGGGAGATATGATAGAGGTATATAAAATCCTGGGTGGTGGAGAAAGTGAATAAGGAAAAGTTATTTACTTGTTCCCATAATATAAGAACTAGGGTCCACCAAGTGAAAATAATGGGCAGCAGGTTTAAAACAAATAGAAGGAAGTTCTTCTTCACACAGCACACAGTCAACTTGTGGAACTCCTTGCCTGAGGAGGTTGTGAAGGCTAGGACTGTAACAGGGTTTAAAAGAGAACTAGATAAATTCATGGAGGTTAAGTCCATTAATGGCTATTAGCCAGGATGGGTAAGGAATGGTGTCCCTAGCCTCTGTTCGTCAGAGGGTGGAGATGGATGGCAGAAGAGAGATCACTTGATCATTACCTGTTAGGTTCACTCCCTCTGGGACCCCTGGCATTGGTCACTGTTGGTAGACAGGATACTGGCCTGGATGAACATTTGGTCTGCCCAGTATGGCCATTCTTATGTACTTTTAATTTTTTGCGCAGAAAAAAGCTTCTGCTGAAAAGGTGTTGCAGTTCTGCCTTATGCCCACCAGAGGGCGCTGTGGCGATGGAACAAAGCCGCAGCTGCCAGCCAGCTGGGGAAGAGAGAGAACCTGCAGCGCCTTCTTCACAGCGCCTGTAGGGCCAGGTCAGGAGACAGACAGTATGGGGCTGCTGGGCGGGAGGGGAATCACAGACAGGGGCTCATAAGGGCTAGTGGGGGAGAACAGACTGGGGCAGGAGCTGAATGGGAGTGGAGGCACAGGGCCATGGGTGGAGGGAGGGCGAGGGGTTGCAGGGCCACATAGGGACGGGGGAGTGGGTGTCTGAGCGGGGGTGGAGGGACACATGTGACTGACAATGGAAAAGGCTAGGGGTCAGCCAGGGTCTGCATGGGCTGTGTCTCTCCTCTCCCCCCACCCCCCCAAAAAACCCTGTTCCATACTTTTCCCACCCATATTCAACAACCCTCCAAGTTCACACCCAGGCTCCTTCCAAACAATTCTTTCCCTCTCCCTCAGCTCCTCCATTACCCCTGACCGCCCCAAGCCTTTGCCCTACTTCCGGGGGTGTGTGGGAAATATGGTTCTGTATTGGAGTTTAATTGAATTATTACTCAGAGTTCTGTATTAATATGCCCAGTAAGGAATCTATTTGTTAAAAAAACATTTTCTGAATCTGTTTTTGTTGTCTGTATTGGTACAGTCATACTTGCTGACAGGTATTTTGAAATAAATGACCAAAAATAATTGAAGCTGGTGCGATTATATTGTCACTTTAACGAACAAAATATGCAGAATTTTGCAGAATTTGAAAATATTGTGAGCAGAATTTTTAATTTTCTATTGCAGAATTTTTAATCTTTTGGCACAGAATTCCCCCAGGAGTAAAGATCAAGGAACAAGTGTGTAAATGTTAGATTTGACTTCCATTTTCCTAAACTTACCAAAGTCCAGGCTAAAATTTATAGATTTGGGTCTTGGTCCTGGAAACATGTATGCTTCATAGGACTGATGCACATACTTAAAATTAAGCACGTGGATAATGTTTGCAGAATTGGGACCTTGGATGCCTAAAGTTAGGCACCTACATTTATATTTGGATACCTAAATAAGTTGCATGAATTTCAGGGGTGCTTGAGCATTTCTCTCTCTCCCTGACTTCAGTATGATTTTTAAAAGCAACCCTGACCCAGGTAAAATTATGCAAACTAGTAAAAACCCATGGTCTTTTGGTATCTTTCTTTCTTTGGTGAATTTCTGGTCAAGCTGTTAGTATTTTGTCACCATTTTTACAATATGTTGATGGTAATAATGACATTTCTTGTTCCTGAGGGCTTGTCTACGTTTACCAAGCGGAGAGTTTAGGTAATCCACCACCCTGAAAGGTGGTAGGTATGTTGACAGAAGAAACCCTCCCATCAACACAGCACTGTCTACACTGGGGCTTAGGTCGGTATAACCGCGCAGCAACAGAGTTATACTGATGTAAGTTTGCAGTGTAGTGTGGAGTCTTGTATCAGACTCTCAGTGGGCTTAGAAAGAGGTAACAAAGTCCAGAGTGGTTTATTAGCTCAGTGTCATGGGAAAGATTCTGCAGTTAATGAGCTCTGGGTAGAGACGCAGGTTTCTTTGCACTCACTTGAACAGAAGCAGCATACAAACAGCACACAGAGGTTTGTTGAGCTATCTAAAATGATACAAGTTGGGCAGGGGGGATGTTGTGATGGTGTTTAAGGCAGCCAGGCCCTGCTTTAGGGGCATTGGTGGGCAGGACACCCCACCTCCCCCATGGGTCTGGCCATGACTTGGGGGGTGGGGGAGAGGTGTTGGGGCAAAATGCCCCCCCCGCATTAGCCCGAGGGGGCGAGTTGGGGCGGGGGGTTACCCAGGCAGGGTGTCCCCCAGTGGGGGTGGGGGGCATGAGGCAGGGAAGCTACAGGGGTGGGTGTAGGGGGGTTGCCTGGAGGAGGGGGCTGAAGGGGCAGGACCCGCCCCCAAGCAGCCAGGGCGGGGGAGACACGGTAGCCTGACGGGGGCTGTCAGCCCCGGGTGCCCCAGCCCCTGGGAGGGGGGAGGGTTGTGTGGGCAGAGCCGCAGCCGCCCGGCCCCGCCCCGGGGGCGGTGAGCGGCGAGCGGGGCCCGGCCCCTCCGCTGGCGCCGGGCGGTGGCTACGCGCTGCGGCCGGGCACTGGCGAGCAGGCGGGGCGGTGAGTGCCGCCGCGGGGGGCGAAGGAGGGACCCGCGCCGGGGTCACACGGGGACCCCCCCCCCTTTCCCGGCTGGGTGCAAAGCCCGCGGCGCCGGGGGGCCGGAGCCAGCGATCTCCCCGGGCGGGCCCGGGGGACCCACGGCAGGTGGCCTCGGGCGGAGCCTCCGTGCGTTTAAACGCCACGGGGGCCTGGGGGTGTGTGTGTGTAGGGGGGGGGGGGTATGTGTGGTGGAAGGGCCCTAAGCAGTGTGTGTGTGTGTGTGTGTAGGGGGGGATGTGTGGTGGAAGGGCCCTAAGCAGTCTGTGTGTGTGTGTGTGTGTGTGTGTAGGGGGGGGGATGTGTGGTGGAAGGGCACTAGGCAGACATGTGTGTGTGTGTGTGTAGGGGGGGTATGTGTGGTGGAAGGGCCCTAAGCAGTGTGTGTGTGTGTAGGGGGGGATGTGTGGTGGAAGGGCCCTAAGCAGTCTGTGTGTGTGTGTGTGTGTAGGGGGGGGGATGTGTGGTGGAAGGGCACTAGGCAGACGGGGGGGTGTGTGTGTGTGTGTGTAGGGGTATGTGTGGTGGAAGGGCCTAAGCAGTGTGTGTGTGTAGGGGATGTGTGGTGGAAGGGCCTAAGCAGTCTGTGTGTGTGTGTGTGTGTGTGTAGGGGATGTGGTGGCAGGGCACTAGGCAGACATGTGTGTGTGTGTGTGTGTGTGTGTGTAGGGGGGGTATGTGTGGTGGAAGGGCACTAGGCAGTCGTGTGTGTGCGTGCGTGTTATGCAGATTACATATCATTGACAATACATTGATCACTTTGGCTCACGTCTCTCCTGTAATACATGGGTCTATACTGTCTGATGTAGGCATGGCCGGTGTATGGCTATGTGTATTCGTAATGGCTGGAAGTAGAGAGGTAATAATAACCCCATCCTCTCCGCTGTCTATCCTGACGGTCCACAAGGCTCCATTTGTTTGTGTTAGTTGTGTGTAATACTTCGATGCTTTTTTGTAGAACCTGTTGTCTGAGGACCTCCCTGTGCTCTGCAAACGCGCCCCATGAGGTAGGTGAATATCATTACCCCCATTTTACAGATGGGGAAATGGAGGCACAGAGGCTGGGGATGGGCTGTCAGATTCAAATTATGGGCCTTTAGTCACTTATAAAACAGAGCTGGCAGGTAGGATGCCACATACCCATTGGGGAGGAGACTGATTGCCTTTTCTGTATACATGTTGGTTTAACATTTTATTGTCCAAAGAGTGAATCCCAGATCTGCAAAGTAAGTGGCAGGCTAATATGCTGGACATTGGAACATTAGGGATGTTTTTGTTTTATATTTATTCACTCTTGAAATTCCCCCCACCCCAGTCCACTATCGTAATGCATTCATGCTATACTGTATTGACTGATGCTATAGGAAAAGAAGGGCAAGAAGCCTAACTGTATGCAAGCAAGTGAAACTTTTCATTTCATCAGAGCATTAGCTACTATATATGTTGTTACAGTCTCCCATAATTGTACAGTAAGCACTATGAAATGTAGTTTATGCATGCATTTTAGTTCTGATAGGCTTGCGTAGAAGAGAGAATGTGGAGAAAAAGGGAATCAAGGGAGGGAAATGAAAAATGGAGAGGACCAAGATAGGGCATTTTCCACAAGTTCACAGGCAAAGAAACAAAGACTCTGTCAGAGAGAGAACTTGCGGTTAGGAATATGCTAGAAGTCTCTGGGCCATGAGAGCATTTGGCCAGATCAGAGAGGAATAGGAAAGTCTCAGAACCCTGAGAAAAAAAAAGCCATTGTGTAAACCATTCTCTTAATGCAACTTGGTGGATTATATTTTGAACTGATGTTATCCTGCAATTAAATTGTCATTTCTATCTTGGAGATAAATGTATTGTGTTCTACCAACGCTGAGGTCCAGCTGACATTCATGAGAGAGAGAAATGCAGTTCTGAGGAAGAATTTAGTTCCTTTTGTAAAATTCTTAAATCGAGCACTTAGCTTAAAATGTTTAGAAGCTGGCAGACAGGATGAGGGCATTTCCCTTTTTTATGGTCATCGTGTCTGGTGCCTTCCTACAACTGGATGACCAGCAGGGACAATGAACTGTTTATCTCTTCATCCCTACGTATAGTGTCATCTTTTTGTGCCAGGATTTTATTTTTCATTTGGTGCTGGCTTGGTTGTTGCTTTTCAACCACATTTCCAAGTGAGGCTAGATTGGCACATTACTTTCAGCCTAAACAAACAAACAAAAGCTAAATTGTAAATAACTATTCTACAGTCTAGCATTTATTTGTTTTTTTCAAGTAAAGTCAGTGCAATTGATGGTGAAAGGCCATTTGGTGAAGAAAAATAACTCTCTCAGTCCCCTCATCTTCTGTTTTTTGTACTCTCCTTGTGCTGCACTGATATAAGCATCCGCCTCCCACATGTGAAAATAACGTAGGAAGACAGTAATTTTCTGGGCACTGCTTTGACTGAAACACTCCAGGGCCGGGTAGAGTAACTTCAAACCACTTTCTTTATCAGTGTTTGCAGGGAAGTCTAATATATTCTCAGCTATCTGAAATGCAATTTTATTTAATGCACTTTTGTAGTTCTCCATGAGGACACTTTATAAGAGGTAGTGTTAAGGATTAATTTAATGCTTTTGAAGTTATTTTTGTCCCTTAACTAGAACTGGGTAATTTGGTTAATTACCCACTGAATGCATGGAAGTATTTTTACTATAATTGGTCTTAAATGACTATCTGGTTAAATGAGAACTGCCCAATTTATAGGCTACATTTTTATTGATCTTAAAAGAGAGTAAAGTCTCTGATGAAAGAGGGCATGCAGATTTAGTCCCCAGGTCTGCAGATCCACAGGAGTAAGTCAGCAGAGTTGCTTGGCAGCAAAAGTGTTTGCAGAATCTGATGACTTCTGTAATGTTTGAAATTCAAGAGCAGAATGTAAACAACAGTGAAAATAAATACAGCTAGCAATGCCTGTTGTCACAACAGTTTTTCATTCAGTTTAAAGTACCGTAGTTGACTTGAAAATCTCTAGAGAAATTATATCTGCACGTTTCCCCATCAGATCTAATTATTAACATAGGTTGGCCTTTAGAGAACTTTTGTTTTGTTTTTCTGTTAACAAAGGGAAAAAATAGTGGAGTTTAAAATATAAGGTGGATTTTTTTTTAAATGTGATGCAACATATTCTAAATGGAATCCATTCAGGAGATTAGCTTTTCTGTGAACCTGCAAAAATGACCCAAATGCTTCAACTGAATCTGATTGGATGGACCGTTACAGCCTCATGTTGAAGTCAGTGGGGTACTGCACAAATGCAAGAGTCGGCCTAGATGGATTTGAATTCAGCATCAGGGCCTATATAAGCCGGAAGTAGTCTTGTTCCCCCACTCTAACCTCCATACAAACTTGATATATGCATCTGGCTACAAACAGGTTGTTTTACTTTTTGTTTTTGGTGCCACAAGCTAAAATAAATCATGTCAGCTTCAGCTTAATTGAGCCTGTTCTCTTGGTCAGATGATTTTTGTACTCTCAAAAGCAAGTTTCCATAGTTTAGCAGCATAGTTTAGTGAGTACTGTAACCTTAAACTACCTGGTGTCTAAAAGGACAGAGTCTATGGACATCATTACTTGCACTCTGAATGTACGGCAAATATATATACATACACACCAGTCATAACTATAGAGCATGGACTATAAACCTAAATAATTATTTAGTTTTATTATAACTCTATCAACATTCGCGTTCTGGTGCCGAATTTGAGCGATGTCTATAACTGTTTACACCCTTTTGGAGGCAGAGCATCCCAGTGCTGTGGGCTCTATTACTTTTAAATAAGGTACTTGCCCAGTGTTCCCTTTCCTTTGGAAACAGAGTGCAGAGTTTATTGGAAACTGTACATTTTTCATCCACCTATCGTTTTGAGTTGCCACGTTCTTACGTTGTCGTATCCCTCTCCCCTTTTCATCCTAGAGGATAGACATATTTTTACAAGTTTGTAGCTAGGAGGATGTTAAACCATGATACATGCTTCACCCTCCTCTTAAGGATGCTGTGTCATCTCTTTATGCTGTCAGCCACCATTGGTTCAAGGAGATAGGGAGTGAAGATGGTAATGCTAATCATCTAGAGTGGTTTATGTCTTTAAAGTGATATGCAAACATAAACCAATTCTCATAACATCTCTGTTATAGAGGTAACTACTGTTGTTCCTGTTTTACAACTGAGGAAATGGAGACACATAGAGCTTAAGTGAATTGCTCAAAGCCTGACAGCAAGTCAGTGGCAGAACTGGGAGTAAAAATCCAAGAGTGATCTCCAATCTCGTGTGTAGTCTACTAGATCAGATACTTCTCTGAAGCTGTTTGTTTGAAGAATGTGTTCAGATCTGTTTCTCCAAAGGACAGTGATACCCCATAGAGCCAGCCTAACCAGGGGTCAAATTAAGGAAATAAGAATTGGTAGTCTTCCAGAAATTCACATATGAGATTGTACAGTTTTTATAATTTGATGCTTTTCTCTTCTTCCTTGCATGCCGTGATCATAGTGAAGTAGTTAACAAAGCTGCTTTTTATATTATTATTAGGTTTCAGAGTTACTGCACTATTGGCATGAATGGGAGTAGTTAACACCACCCAGAAGTATTGCTTCAGACTGTCTGCAAACACAGACACACACCTCATTGCATTATTTTATCCTTGGGTTTGAAGGTTTTTTGCATTAAGGCTAGAAGTTTATTTATTACTTTAATATGAAAACTTACTTGCTGGAATAGAAGATTGTATTCTCAGAAAGACATATCAGAATGCCAAGCTTCCATAAGGCAGCCCAGTGCGACATCTGTCTTGTAATTGAAAAAATGTGTCTAGGGTGTGTATCTGTGCAAACTTCTTAACGTAATGTGGGATCGGGCTTAAACTGTTTTCCATTGTGTATCAGTGGTATAGAACAATATAATTAGCTGGCACATAGTTTCTCTTTTTTACATTAAAAAAAACCTGAATAGGTACGACTAATAGTTGTCACTTCAAATGCCTTTTTTTGTTTGTTTGTTTTTTAAAAAGGCTACTCTTGAAAAATGGCTGCAGAAACTGCAAGGGAGGCAGGGGTGTGGAGACAAACCAAAGCTCTTTTATTCAAGAACTACCTTGTTAAATGCAGGACTAAGAAGAGTAGTGTGCAGGTAGGTTACACGATCATTTACTGGCCTCTGTGTCTGATTATGATTGAAAAATTAGCTGACTTAGAAACAAAACTAAGCTTTGTTAAATTGTCTCTGAATATTGAAGGAATAACTGATTAGTTTGAGCTCAGGTCTGAAATATATTGGCTCCTTCAATCATCCTTGTGATCCTTTGGCAAGAAATGGTTTATAGAAATAGTCTTGCTGTGTGTCTCTGTGTATGAATGTGGTAATGTCAGTTTCTCTATTCACTTTCTAGAGAGTATAACTGACCAATTGGGGTAAAATAACATTACTTATTTTAGGGCAGAATTACATGTAGTAAAATAGTACTGATAAAGTACAAGATTAAGTTTAGAATGGCTTGTTACTGATAAGAGCAATTAGGTAATAGAACTGCCTGTTGGGGTTCCTGGTAAGAACTGTCCAAACAAATGTTTACAAATTGTTTAACTGATAATTAAGAATATAGTGTTGTTGAGAATAACATCATAATAATAACTTCAGAGCGCTATCTCATCATTCATCCCTGAATGTCAAAGCATGTTATAAAACATTAATGAAGCCTTGTAATACCCATTTTGCTGATGGGGAAATAATTGCAGGCAGACTGTGGTTCACCCAGTGTCAGGCTGCAGGAGCGTGGCAGAACTAGAAAGAGCATTCACAGCTATAACCCTCCATTTCAGCATATGAACTATATAAATACACATAACTCTGGAAGTCGGGACTGAAAGGTACCATTGTGTAATCATAACACGAGCCCCAAACTTCACCACAGAACAATAATACAATGATTAAAATATTGCACTGGAAGTATTTGTGATGATGTCATTTCTAAAATTTACCTGTTATAAAATTTTGCTTAACACCTCTATTGTGTGACGTACTTGGGTATTTAGGGGAATCCACAAGGGTCAAATTGAGAACATTTAACTTATTTTTTTGCAAGACAATGCTTGGCTTGACTTGCTTAACTGTTCCATGACTGGAAATATATACAAGTTCTTTTTCATTTTCAGATAATGCAAATGTTAAGTTTATACCAAAAGCCAAATCATGTTCTATATAAGAGACCAGACACCAAAACATCTGAAGCCAAATTCTGCCATCAGCTTCATCCATGTAACTTCGCCAATTTCAATGTAGCAGACCACAGAGATTGCTCTTTGGTTTATAACTTTTTAGGAGTTGGAATGGTGCACTTGCATCCTAAAATGACTTCCCAAATTATCACTGCAGATTAGCAAAATCCTGTGGCTGCGTCACAGCAACAGCCAAGATTTGAAATTATTTATGTAGTTCGATAAATGTGCAGGAAGCTTTACAATCAAATAATTTGAAAAGGACATAGTCACTTCTTGAAGCATTTATAATTTAAGTAAAGGAGAGATTTTAATTGCTGTCTTGGTTTTTGTTGTTTTTTCAACAGGAAATCCTTTTTCCACTATTGTTTTTATTTTGGCTTATATTAATGAGCATGATGCATCCAAATAGGAAGTTTGACGAGGTGCCCAACACTGATCTTGGTACTTTACATCGCTCCATGCTCTTGGACTTCATTCTTGGATACACACCAGTGACAAACATGACAAGAAAAATCATGCAGAAAGTGTCTTTTGAATACTTTGAAGATGGTATTATATTGATTTTATTCTTCTACATCTCATGTTCTTTTTTTATGTTTAGATGGAAAATACGATATTATTGTTTTGAATAGCTGATCAAACTTGTCCTCTTCAGGTAGATTAGACAGTATTTCTCCCCTCTACTGCTGAGATCTTGAAGGGGCTGTGATGTCATCATTGTCTGCTTCAGCTGATGAGCATTGTGTGATGCCAGTCATGTGCTCAATCTTGCAGCCTTACCCACAGTAGTACCCTTTCCTCACACCAGTGATCCCACTGAAGTCCAGGATGACTCATCTGCATGAGGGTTTCAGGATTGGGCTTAGTATCATCAGACTAAAAAGATTCTACCTCACACCAATAGATTTACTGAGAGCGGTTGTATGGTAAATTAAGGAAGATATCAGTTTATTTTACTAGGGCTTTCAGGTTTAGAGCCTGTGAGTACTACAAAACAAGTTGTTTTTAATGAATGTTTCATTTAGCACCATGCCAATATCTGGTTTTGAAACTGATTTAAAAAACACAGTTAAGTTGTGCCTCCTCTATAGAACTGGCACAGCTATGTAGCTGAAACTGATTCTACCCCTAAAACCTCATGTGAACTTGTAGCTTAGATGGTACATGACTGCCAAGAGGAAAAGAATCACAAGTACCACGACCTGAAACTTTCATTTCTTTTTTTGGGTATCCTGATCTGCTGGTTTCAAGTTCTTTCTGATGAATTTCACATTTGGGAGTGATGCGTGGCTTCTGATCGCAACAATAAATGTTTTTGAGTCCCTGCAAAATTTCACTTTTCATTTTTAAAATGTATTTTCCTTTAAAAACTCATACACCTCTACCTCGATATAACGCAACCCGATATAACACAAATTTGGATGCAATGCGGTAAAGCAGTGCTCCCCGGGCAGGGCTGCGATCAAAGCAAGTTCAATATAATGCAGTTTCACCTATAAAGCGGTAAGATTTTTTTGGCTCCCGAGGACAGCATTATATCGAGGTAGAGGTGTGCCAAACTTGTCAAGTGCTGAGACTTAAATCCGTGCTCCATTGAAGGAAATGGGAAAAATTCTCATGAATTTCAATGGGACCAAAATTTGGCACTCAATACTGAAAACAAGTAGCCCTATTTAGAAATGACACAATCTTTGCTTAAAATACATAGTCCACATTTGATTGTTCTTCTCACACAAGCATTCTGATATAATTCTAATTTTTAATATTTTGCAGCTGTAATTACAGAAGAATTTTTCAGTGAAAAAGAATTGCAAGAGGCTAGTACTGTTAACCCCTCAAACTTTGTTGGTGTAGTTTTCAAAGATTCGATGTCCTACCAGCTTAGATTCTTTCCTGTTGCTGTCTCGCTGTCTTCTATCAATGTAGAATCAAGAGGTAAATATACATGCTTCATTTAAGGCATTGAACTTGAAAATTTGACTTACTTTTATTATGTCATCACATGCGATGCTAAGTGCAGACTTTGCTACCTCATGTGTTATCATGGGAAAGCCAAAGAGCATGACAAGTGGTGGCATTATCATCAGTACAATTTGAAAGGGGGTGGGGTGGGGAACTGGTTTTTCACTCTTTGGGGTATTTTGATGCACAGGAGGTGGGGTGGACTGCATTATTGATCGGGAAACTCCCACAAAAAACTAGTAGTCATCTTCCTGTACTGGGAATGGTTGCAGGAATAGTTAAGGCACAAATGAATATCTGCGTTAGGTGAGCATCTTTATGTATCAGTAATAATTTGGTGGTATTTATAGAGTGACTTAATGTTACATGGTTCTTCACAAGCATGTAAAAAAACCAAGCGGTGAAAACGTAAGGCGATGGGAGTTTTTTAGCACCAGGATTTCAGCCTAAGTCCCTGCTTTGGGAAGCTCTGAAAAGTACAAAACAGCTTACAACATGAGACACTCTAGTGATAGCCCCAACATCTTCACCAACTCCTCCACTACAAGAGGGTGTGTTCTTGCAGATAAGCTTGTTTTCCTCTTAACTTTCTAAAAGAACACTGAAAAAATGTTCTTCAAAGGGTAAAGTGTAGACCGTCCAAACTTAAAAAAAAAAGTCTGATTTCACACACAGCTTTTCACTATTAGAAGATTGTCTTAAAGTTGCATTTTAATTCTAGGAATGATTACCTGTGAAGTTAATAATTTTCCATGAAAGTGTTACGGTAGAATTCACAGTTCGGTTTCATTCTCACCAATTTGTTTCCTTGGCTTTTTCAGTTGATGTGCGAATCTCTTTTGGAATCCTTTTTGGACTCTCATAACTGCAAAACAGTTTGGTTTTCATTAAAGTAACTTTGCAAGTTTCTGTCCATAATATAGAGTAGTGGTTCTCAATCTTCACCCCCCAAAGTGGCTGAAAAATTATCCTATGATTGGTCATATCCTATTATCCTTGTAATAGTAGCCATCGGTTTGTGAAGTTGCCGTTGGCTTTATGGTATATCTATCAAGTTTTATGTCTGCCTTAGAGAAAATGTCTTTTTATTATAGTTAGGGTGACCAGATAGCAACTGTGAAAAAACAGGACAGAGGGTGGGGGCAATAGGCGCCAATGTAAGAAAAAGTCCCAAAAAATGGGACTGTCCCTATAAAAACGGGACATGTGGTCCCCCTAATTATAATGCTTTAAATGAGATTTTGTTGGTTACATTTTTAACTCCAAAGAAGTTGTTTTCCCCCAATTTCCACCATTAATAAAGGGTTCCCTTTAGATACAGTATTTTACATCATGAACAAGAAACGAGTAACTGCAGGTTTTTGCTTTAAAATGTCTGTATTTTTCCATAGCCAGTTGTTCCAGTTTATCAAAGGGATGTGAATCTGTTACCTACTGGCGCTCAGGATTTGCAGCGCTACAAACTTGTATTGATGCAGCAATAATACAGGTAAATATAGATAAGTAAAATGAATAGGCAAAATTGCTTAAATAGCCTTTGCTTTGGTATTCTTGTAATGAGATTTTTTTGTCTTGTTAGGCTGTGTCTATGCTACAGCCTATGTTGGCAAAGTGTATGTCGCTCAGTGGTGTGAATATTCCATCCCCCCCAAAGCAATATAAGGGCTTGTCTACACCACGCAGCTTTTAGCGCTCCTGCAGACAAAGCTGCGTTCACACTGCCAGTTGCGTCAGCAAAACTTTTGTCTTTTGCAGGGCGGCTTTTTTAAGTACCCGTGAAAGACAAAAGTTTGTTGACAACTTTTCAGTGTAAATAAGACCTAAGTTAAACCAGTATAAGCGCTTATGTGCACAGCGCTATGTCAGCATAGAGTATCTTCACCAGATGCACTGCAGAGGCAGGGTGTATCTGTACAGCTGTGCTCCTGCAGCATTGTACGTAGAGACATGGCGTTAGTGTCTTAATACGAAGTAGGGTACTAAAATTGGTATACAGCTGATTAACAAAATGTTTCTGAGAGATAAGGTGGATGGGGTAATATCTTTTATTGGACCAGCTTCCAATAGATGAAAGAGACAAGCTTTCGATCTCTTCTTCAGGTCTGAGAAGGTAATTAAAGTATCACAGCTAAATAAAAGGTTGAACAGATCGTTAAACATAAGAAGTAACACCTGTTGTAAGAAACGTTCAAAATGAAGTGAGCAATTAACACCTCTGCAGTCAGAGAACAGTGTAGAGGTAATGGGTTACAGATTGTTGTAATGAGACACAAAATCAGTGTCTGTTGAATCCATGATTTTTGGTGTCTAACAGAGTTATGAATGTAAGCTCTGTGGCTCATCTTTTGTAGGTGTTGCTCAGGTGTCCTATAAGGACAAGGACTAAGAGGGCAGATATGGCGTAATTGTTTTGTGAGAAGCGTTCGCACACAGATGATGGGTCTTCTATTATTTTTCTGCAAGAGTTCATTCAAGAGTGCAGTGATTGTCTGGTTTAACCTGCGTAATTGTTGTTGTTGGGGAATTTGATGAAGTACATCACATTTGATAGCCATGTGTAGGACCCATGGATCTTGAAAGGGGTGTTGTGGAGGTATTGATCACTGTAGCACTGGAAATATGTCTGCAGGGTTTGCAGCTGTTGCTGTGATAGGGTCTGGTGCTGCTTCAAGTTGGTGTTTTCCTCGTCTGTGAGGAGCTTGCTTCTGATGATGAGATTGGCAAGGTTGGGGTGTTGTTTGAAGGCTAGAAGAGGGGGTTCAGGAAAGATTTCTTTCAAGATGTGTTCCCCTTTGATTTTCTTGCATTTTTGTAATATTTTTGCACCAACGAGTATTCACATCTAAACGAACGGCACTGCTGTTTGTACTTTGTTAATGCTGCAACTCTGGTCTGTAACCAGATGGATTGTTTTAATGGATGCATACTTAATACCAGTCTGAGTGGTGATTGGTGGGAAGGCATGTGTCCCCCCCCACTGATGGATTTGTAAAGGGTTTGGGACAGAAGGCAAAAATGAAACATATTTTTGGTAGCCAAGAAATTGGGGATAATATTTCTCATTCCACAAAACACATTTTTACTCCAGATATTGTAACTGCATGAACTGTATCCAGTGTCTGACTTAAGATCTAGCTATTAATGGGGGTTGTAGTTATTTATACAGAATGGAACTGCTCTTAGAGCTGTGCGTTGGTGATACAGTAAGCTTACACCTCATAAATAAAAAGATGCCTAGAAAAATCTTAAATTAGTGAGTAGCTCAGACCCTAAGGACGTGAAAGTGTTGGACTATGTATCTAACTTGCATACAGCTTTTACAGAACAAAAGTGACAGATATGGACATTTTGAAAAACAGAGTTACTCATCCCATTGCTTTACTTTTGGATTCTTTACACTATGTACCGTAAATACTCACATTGCATTGGTAATATCCGTGGGCAAATGTTAATAGCATTGAATGCAGTTAGTGGTTTGTCATAGCCCTGTTAACTTCACTTTTGGTGATTGCAATGGTTAATAGCTTGAACATAATGCCATTTTCTAAAATTCTTATTGGGGAGTGTGTAACAGTTGTCGCAAGTTGAGGTTTTGAGCCGTTCTGTAATAATCAGACATGCCAATCTGGACAGTGGGTACCGTGGTGTCCTACTAGCAAATGCCAACTTTCTCTAAAGGGGGTTAATCCAGTTGTGTATGCCAGTCTTGCAGTGGGATGAAGCGTCTACCTTGCTGAGCTGAAGTTCTTCATTGTTTTACTACCTAACATCTGTCCAACTGATAATAGGGTGGTAAGGATTGGTTTGATTTGTTCCCGGTCAGTGTTTGTTTTGAATTCTTTTCCACTACTTCTTTCTAGTTCTAGTCGCTATTTGACAAATTCGTGCACAGGTCAGTCTCTATTAGGAGATGAACATCCCAAAGTTTTGTTCACTTGCTGTCTCCACCTTCCCATAGAAGGTCATGTTTCCCTACTTTTTGAACTGTGATATTCTGGGACTTGGTACAATTTAGGCCCAAGACTTACACACACACAAGCACCTATTTAAGGTCTCAGGGAATTCTGTGAGCCTACTTGTGTCAGTAAAGTATGGCATGTGTGTAAATGCCTCCAGGATTGGGTCTTACACCCAAAAATAATTTACCTGTTAATGTATTTTGGGGTTTGTTTGGTTTTTTTTTTTTTGGTTGGTGGAGCTGTAAAATCCAAACTGATTAAAATATTCTTTCACTTTGTTCTTAGCTGAAGACTAATCATTCAGTTTGGGAAGAACTGGAATCGACTAAAGCTGTTATTATGGGAGAGGCTGCTGCTAAGAAAATCAGTTATTTTCCTCGAGCAGTTATTTTAATTTACCTAGTAATAGCTTTCTCACCCTTTGGGTACTATTTGGCAATTCATATTGTGGCAGAAAAGGAGAAGAAGTTGAAAGACTTTTTAAAGATAATGGGGCTTCATGACACCGCCTTTTGGTAAGTTAGTGTACAACAAAACTCTCGTTCTAGATAAATATAGTAAATGTCATGTTATTTTATAATAAATGTTTAAAATTCATCAATTGATTACTGTTAATCTTTTTAGGCTATTGTAATATTGATGGGAATGTTGGGCAAGTCTTGCTTAAACACAGTTGTAATAGTAGAGTAGTTGGTGCCTGTTTGAAAATCAAATGTCACGATGATGCTTCATCTAAAACCTATTTCCATTATTCTTCTGCTTTATAACACAGAAATGTAAGACTGGAAGGGACCTTGACAGGTCAGCTAGTCCAGTCCCCTGCACTGAGGCAGGGCTAAGTATTATCTAGACCATCCCTGAGAGATGTTTTTCTAACCTGTTCTTAGAAACCTCCAATGATGGAGGGCTGGTCTACACTAGGGGGGTATCAATCTAAGATACGCAACTTCAGCTATGTGAATAGCGTAGCTGAAGTTGAAGTATCTTAGATCGATTTACCTCGGGTCCTTACGGTGCGGGATCGACGTCCGTGGCTCCGTGTCGACGCCGCTACCGCTGCTCGCTCCGGTGGCGTTCCGGAGTCGACGGGAGTGTGTTTGGGGATCAATATATCATGTCTAGATGAGACGTGATATATCGATCCCCGAAAAATCAATCACTACCTGCCGATACGGCGGGTAGTCTGGACATACCCGGAGATTCCACATATTTCCTGAATGGTGGTGCCCAGAACTGGACACAAGACTCCGGTTGAGGACTTAGCAGTGCTGAACAGAGTGGAAGAATTACTTCTCATGTCTTGCTTACAACATTCCTGCTAATACATCCCAGAATTATATTTGCTTTTTTTGCAACAGTGTTACATTGTTAATTCGTATTTAATTTATGATCCACTATAACCCCAGATCCTTTTCCGCAGTACTCCTTTCTTGACAATCATTCTGTATTTGTGTGGTTGAACATTCCTTACTAAGTGGATATAAAGAAATCCCTCAAAATACACCAAATGCCTGATGTGAATAAATAAGATGCTGCGTGCATGAGCTATATTTTTTTCCTCCTTTTAGCTCAGTAACTCCTTTTTCCTGATGTTGAGTTGGACAAGTGACAGTCTCCCTTCTGCTCACATCAGTTCCAGTATGTGGATTGGATGAATACTGCTGTAGTATTGTAACCTATCTGAGAGAGAAATCTGTGCAGAAGACATTTAGATTTTAAAGTGCATCTTCTTTAATGATTGGTACTATACCATGTAATGTCTATTCTTCCATGTCGTGGGTGTGCTCATTTTAATACAGTATGGTTGTAGGGGAACAAATGATCTTAGTTTATCTTTGCATGCTGTATCCTGCAAAAAACTCCCACAAAATATCATCCTTTTTTACTGTGAATAGCTCAATTGATTCAGTTGGATTGCTCTCAATAATAAACGCTGTTTGCATGATCAAGCCCTTAATTTAGAATATTAGCAGACTACTTCCCCCCTACCCCCAGTCACTATTTCTTGATACATGTGGCCAAGTCACTTCCCTTCTCTGCTTTAGGGAGCCCCTCTATAAAATGCATCCCTGCAGACATGTTACTTAAGTGCAGCATTTTGAAAATTGGAAGCACTATAAAAGGGCTAATCTAGTGAGTTGTTAGCTAAGTAAAATATGTCACATTTCTTACCCTTGCACAGGCTTCATCTGTTCCCTAAGAAGGAAATTTTTCTCTGACTTTTCAACAAGGTTTATTTTGTGTAGAAGAATATTGTATTACTGGACTGACTAGGGTATTAAAATTTAAGTAGCATTTTCTTTAATTATTGAAAGCTGCTCCTCAGTAACCCTGTTTCAATTAAACAAGGGAATTAATTATGGAAATTACAAAATTGTAGCTTCAGAACAATGTTTTGCTTTATTTTGATGTAATTAGCATGAAAGTACATGCAATGATGCTTAGAATAATATTTGCACTTAGAAATCTCCTTTCCTCTGAGATTCTGGCACATTGTTTTGCTTCCCTTTTGTGCAGCATTCTGGAATATTAAAGAATTGTAACTTTGAATTATTCCAGTACAATACTTTAGTTAATCTAGGAATTTTCCCTGTTTTTCCTTTTCTTCCAGGCTGTCTTGGGTTCTACTGTACACAACTCTGATTTTTGTCATGTCCATTCTCATGGCAGTCATTGCAACAGCCTCGTCACTATTTCCTCAAAGTAGCTCCTTTGTGATATTTCTTCTTTTTTTCCTGTATGGAATATCCTCAGTAAGTGTTTTGTGAATTCAATTTGTTTGTGGCTCATTGAGGTCGCTCTCTCCAATGTGCTTCTTCCCATCTGCTGTTTTCCCCCATTCTGGACATGTTTCCAATGCTGTTTTCCCTACCCCAAATGGTAAACAGCTGCCTTTATCGCACCATTCTCTTTTTTCTCACAATTGTTTTGGGAGATTTTATGTAGCTTCTCGTGTCACATGTACTGAGCTGGTTACTTGAATCCCAGCCATTACCTTACCACAATATTCGAATGTACAGAAATATTTACTAAATCTCCTATGCTTTGAATAGGAAATACCAGGAGAAATGTATTAAAATCAAATACCCTGGGATTTTTTAAAGTTTTATTATTCCTGCTTATTTTACCCCACTACTTCACGTATGGCTGAGTCTCCCAAAATGCCAACTACTCTGGTTTGTGGTGGTAGTGTAGCTGTGTTGGTCCCAACATATGAGAGGCACAAGATAGGTGTGGTAAAATCTTTATTAGACCTACTTCTGTTAGTGGAAGGGAAAAACTCTCACATTTCACAGAGCTCTTCTTCACACAAGAATTGAAGGATATCATCAAATCTTTCTCCAAACAACTTCAAGAGAAGCTCTATAACTTCATACTCCACAAACCCACCCCAGGGACCTTCTGCATGCTCTGCAAGATACACAAACAAGGGAACCCAAGCAGACCCATCATATCTGGCCACAACTCTGTTACTGAGCAAATATCAAGATTTATAGAAACCATCCTCAAACCACTGACCATACAGAAGGCCAGCTTCCTCCAGGACACAACCGACTTCCTCCAGAACCTATACCACAGAAACTACCCCTGTACACCAACATCCCTCGCTATTATGCCACCTCTGTCTGCTTCAATTATCTACAAGAAAATGGACAACACTGAGCAATCCACCCGCAACACATTACCAATCTCATCCATTTCATCCTTACCCATAAGAAGTTTACATTTAATAACAAATGTTTTGTTCATACCATGAGTACAGCCATGGATACTAGGACAACTCCCCAATATGCCAACCTCTTTGTGGGACACCTTGAAGAAGAATTTCTGGGAAAATGCACCACAAAAACATGTACCTGAAATACATTAATGATATTTTCATCCTCTGGACAGATGACCTGAACTCCCTGGGATTTCCACCACAATTTCCACAGCTACCACATGTCTGTTACTCTCTCTGTAGAACAGTCCTATGTCAGCATCAGCTTCTGGGACATGCCAAGAAATCTGTTATCTACAGCCAGGAACTCACATCCCAAATAATATGCTCCAAAAGAGACAGGATATACACCTCAGCATGTTTAAACTGCCTTTACTAATCAAAGACATTCCACCAGAGAAGTAGATTACATCATAGAATGGGCCACCCAGATACCCCGGGAGAATGTGTTACAGTACAGCAGAAAAAAAACCAAACACCAACTGCACAGCCCTGTTTGTCACCTGCCACCCTACATCATAACCTGTACTGGTTTCATCAAATGGGTACAACCCATTCTCAGCGGGGACCCCATCCTGAAAGAACTATTTTCTGAACCCCCTCTTTTGGCCTTCAAACAACCCTCCAACTTCACTAAACTCATCATTAGACATAAGCTCCCAACAGACCAGGACCCACCAACTCAAAGTGGCACCAAACCCTGCCAGAACAACGAATGCAAAATGTGCAGCCATATCTCCACTGCTACAATAATCAATGTCCTCACAACTCACCTTTTGAGATCCATGCGTCCTACACATGCCTATCACAACATATGGTGTACTTCATCCAGTGCATCAAATACTTCAACAACTACTATGTGGGTGAAATGAGACAATCACTGCACTCTCTAATGAACTCACACAGGATGTTTTTGTCTTTTATCATTTTTCTCTCACCTGTGGGCAAACACCTTTCCCAAAATGATCACTCTGTATCTGACCTCTCAGTCCTTGTTCTCAACGGAAACCTGCACCATACCTTCAAAAGACAAGCCTGGGAACTTATTCATTACTCTGCAGCGCACTAAAAATCATGGCCTTAATAGAGACACTGGTTTTATGGCTCATTACATCAATTTGTCACACTCCTTGCTTCCTACTAACCCTCCAGGGTCCTACTATTACAGAGTTGCTAATTGTCCACCTCATGTTAATTGACTACAACATGCATGAACCCCTTCTGCTTAACAATATGTCCCATCTTTTATATAGCTGGACACTGGCTACCTTCTCCACACCTGAAGAACAGCTATGTAAAGCCCTAAAGCTTGTCCGTTCAACCAACAGAAGTTGGTCCAATAAAAGATATTACTTCCACCAACCTTGTCTCTCCCTAGTACTCCGGTTTCAATCCAGCGAACCGGTTAAGCACATTCTTAACTTCAAGTACATGAGCAGTTATATTGACATTAGTGGGACTAGTAATGTGCTTAAAGTTAAGCACAGGATTGAGTGCTTTGCTAGAATCAGGGCCAGAGTATTCAGCATCTTGCGTGATTGAGCCTCTAATGAAGGAAGAGTTCCAGTTGGCAGCATCCCAACACAGGCAGTCAAGACCAAGGGTCAGATCAGGGGCAAACTGGAGGCAGGGAGTAGTGAAGGAGTGCATAGTCAGGGTTGATACAATGGGCCAGAATCTGAATCAGGTTTCAGGGTCTGAGTCAGATGGTGAAGTTCAAAGGAAGCTGAGATAGAAGCCACCAGTTCAGGAGCAAGGAATCGTCGGGGCAGCTCCAGGGAATCTGCATTGTTGCCTGGACACTTCCTGGCACGCTCCTTAGATTTATATAGGGCTGGGAGCCAATCAGGAGTCATGGGGCTGCTGTCTGTCAGATCTGTTGAGGCGGGACTTCCCGTCATCTGTATCCACAGTGGATCCTGGGCTGTGGAGTGCAAGCTGGTTACAGCGGCAGCATGGAGATGTCAGCAGGAACACTACAGGCCTGAGTTCTCGACTCCTGGGGCCTTACGTTAGTTTTGTGCTGACTCTCAACTTCCCATATCTTGTCTCTTCTAAGCTTGACAAAATATTGTACTACGTTCCTTTTACTGTACAATTGTGGATCACTTGAATAACATTGTGATCCTAACTGAAGCTTGGAAATTCCACTTTATTACTATATGAATCTATACAAGTCACTTAGAGAATTTTAAACAACTGCAATATTATTTATTATAGGTTTTTAATTTATGATTGAAAAAGTTTAATAATGTGAAGAACATTGAAGTATGTCTCCCTTAATTTATTGTTTAATACTTCAGGTCTTCACTCTATGACATGGACAATATTAGGAAATCAGTTGTATTGTTGAAGGCCTATTTTTACCAAAAGAGGTATTGATGTTAACAGGGATAAAGTATTGGCAAAGCATTGCAATTATTGTAAATGGAAAGTAACTTGTTCATTGAAGATAAAAATGTTAATTGCAGCATTTCTATGCCAGATCTCTTGTGCTCTGTAATGATGTTCTGATTTGTATTCTAGGTTTTCTTTGCTTTCATGCTGACTCCTCTATTTAAAAAATCAAAGCACGTGGGTATAGTTGAATTTTTGGCAACACTGGCTTTTGGTTTTGTGGGTCTCACTGTTGTCCTGTTGGATGATTTTCCGAAGTCTTTTGTATGGATTCTAAGCCCCTCATGTCAGTGTACGTTCTTGATTGGGATTGCACAGGTAAGTAAACTGTATGTTGTTCTTTACTACCTTTGCATGCACAAACAAATGAAGAGTAACTTGATATAAGGTCTAGCTAAGATACTTATGTGGCTTCCATCACCATAGCCTTAATGTATTGGTCTTCACAATACCCCTGTGAGATAGGGAAGCATTGTTTTTTTCCTCCATTTTACAGAGGAGTAGCTGATACACAGAGCGGGTAAGTGACATGCCAAGGTCACACAAGAAGTCTGTTGCAGAGTAATGAATTGAGCCTGGGACTTCCATGTGTCTGTCTAGCACCATAATTACTTCCTCTTTAAGATGTAACTTTTTTTTTCCTATTTAAGAACGAGTAACTGGGGTATGTAATGTATGTAACATTTCACTGAAATCAGCTTCTGTACCAGATGACTGGAGGGAGCAAATGTAATGCCTATTTTTAATAAGGGTCCAGAGGTGATCCTGGCAATTACAGACCTGTAAACCTAACTTTAATACTAGACAAATTGGTTGAAACTATAGTCAACAACAGAATTAGCAGACAAATAGATAAACACAGCGTGTTGGGGTAGAGTCAACATGGCTTTTGTAAAAGGAAATCATGCCTCTCTAATCTATCAGAATTCTTTGAAGGAGTCAATAAGCATGTGAACAAGAATGATCCGATCTATATAGTTTACTTGGATTTTCAGAAGGCCTTTGACAAGGTCCCTCACCAAAGGATCTTCAGCAAAGTAAGCTGTCATGAGATAAGAGGGAAGGTCCTCCCATGGATTGGTAACTGTTTAGAAAATAGGAAACAAAGAGTAGGGATAAGTTTTCACAATGGAGAGAGGTAAATGGTGGGGTTCCCTGGTGATATTGTGGTATTCAGCATCTTCACAAATGATCTGGAAAAGGGCTTCAAGAGTGAAGTGGTAGAATTTGCAGGTGATATAAAATTATTCAAGATAGTTAAGTTCAGAGCAGACTGCGAAGAGTTACAAAGGGATCTGACAAAACTGGATGACTGGGCAACAAAATGGCAGATGAAGTTCAGTGTTGGTAAGTGCAAAGTAATGCACTTTGGAAAAAATAATCCCAATTATACATACAAAAGGAAAAGGTTTAAATTAGCTGTTGCCACAGGTCTTGGAGTCATTGTGGATAGTTCTCTGAAAACTTCTGCTCAGTGTGTAATGGCAGTCAAAAAAGCTAAGAGAATGTAAAGAACCATTAAGAAAGGGATAGATAATAAAACAGAAGTATCATAATGCTGCTTTATAAGTCCATGGTGCACCCACAACTTGAATACTGTAGGCAGTTGTGGTCGCCCCATCTCAAAAAGATATATTGGAATTGGAAAAGTTATGGAGAAGGGCAACAAAAATGATTAGGGTATGGAGAGATTAAAAAGATTGGGACTGTTCATCTAAAAAAAAATGATTAAGGAGGGATATGATAGAGGTCTATTAAATTATGATAGGTATGGAGAAAATGAATAGGGAAATGCTGTTTGCCCCTTCACATAACACACAAACTAGGGGTTACCTAGTGAAATTAGAACAGGAGTACTTGTGGCACCTTAAAGACTAACAAATTTATTTTAGCATGAGCTTTCGTGAGCTACAGCTCTTTTTTGATGCATAGATGGAACACACACAGGAGAGAGATATATATACACAGAGAAGAACAAAAAAGGTGGAAGTATGCATAACAACAGGAAAAGTCTAATCAATTGAGATGAGCTATCATCAGCAGGAGGAAAAAAAAACTTTCTGAAGTGATAATTAATAGGCAACGGTTTAAAACACAAAAGGAAGGACTTCTTCACACAACGCACAGTCAACCAGTGGAACTTGTTGCCATGGGATGTTGTGAAGGCCAAAAGTGCAACTGGGTTTAAAAAAGATTTAGATAAATTCATGGAGGATAGGTTCATCAATGGCTATTAGCCAAGATGCTCAGGGACACAACCCTGTGCTCCGGGTGTCCCTGAACCTCTGACTAGTTGAAGCATCGGGAACTGGCCACTGTCAGAGACAGGATACTAGGCTAAATGGACCATTGGTCTGGCCCAGTGTGGCTGTTGTTATGTAAGATATAACCTTTACTTGTCAAGTTACTAATACATTGCAAATATTTGTCTTACCTCAGTTTCAAATATTTTAAATAGTTCAATATTTTTCTATAAATCTGTGAATTTTTTTTATTCATGGCCTAAAGCATGACCTTTTTATAATTCCCTGCAACAAACAACTTAATATGAACTAAAATACTGTGTGCTGTTGTTTTTTTCTTTTGAAACTAGCATTACATCTTTTTTGCATTTGTTACAATGACAATCACCCACCCTTAGTTCTTATATAATATTACTTTGTAATTTTATTTTTGTACTGTGTTGTCATGTTTTAATTTCAGGTTGGTGAAAATGCAGTTTGTAGCATCTAAACTTTTTCATGTTGGTTTGCAGGTCATGTATCTGGAAGATTATGAAGATGGTGCAATATTTTCAAATTTAAATCACGGCCCTTATCCACTAGTTATTTCTCTTATTTTACTGGTTCTGGATAGCATGTTTTACCTACTTCTAGCTGTCTATCTTGATCAGGTCATTCCAGGTATGTTGTTTAGAATCTGAGATAAATATTGAACAGAACCACATAGATCCTGAATTTCATAACTTGAAATCTGGCAGCTTTGGGTGTTAAACACTTCTGAAAACCAGACCCTTAATTGATGGTTCTAACATACTGTATTTAAATAAAATGTCCAAGACACTTTGGTATATAGCAATGCCACTTCTGTGGGGTTTTTTTCTTTAACTTCATGTAAAGCAACACTCATGTCAAGCAAAAAGATGAGAAGTGTGGCTGTTAAATATTTAGAAATGTATTTATAAATGTTTTAAATATTACTTTAAAATATATGGTTTTTCATTCAAATACATTTTACTTTTCTGAACTATACTAATGAAGTGGGAAAAAACACAGATTAGGGTTTGATTCTGCTTGGTTATGTCTTGTTATATCTATTTTGTAGTTGTCTCATCTCAAAAAAAGATATATTTGAATTGGAAAAGGTTCAGAAAAGGGCAACAAAAATGATTAAGGGTATGGAGCGTCTGCCACATGAGGAGAGATTAATAAGACTGGGACTTTTCAGGTTGGAAAAAAGATGATTAAGGGGGAATATGATAGAGGTCTGTAAAATCATGAATGATATAAAGAAAATAAATAAGGAAAAGTTACTTAATCCTTCTCATAACAAAGAACTAGGGGTCACCAGATGAAATTAATGGGCAGCAGGTGTAAAACAAACAAAAGGAAGTATTTTTTCACACAACACACAGTCAACCTGTGGAACTTCTTGCCAGAGGATGTTGTGAAGGCCAAGACTATAACCTGGTTCAAAAAAAGAACTAGATAAATTAATGGAGGATAGGTCCATCAATGGCTATTAGCCAGGATGGGCAGGGATGGTGTCCCTAGCCTCTGTTTTGTCAGAAGATGGGAATGGGCAACAGGGGATGGATCATTTGATGATTATCTGTTCGTTCCTTCTGGGGAACATGGCATTGGCCACTGTGAGAAGACAGGATACTGGGCTAGATGGGCGTTTGGTCTGACCCACTATGGCCGTTCGTATGTTATGTTCTTCTTGTTGTTCCAGAATAGTTTTCTTTCCTTACTGACCAAGTTGTTATCACAGTCTTTGCCATTGTTGTTCTTGAGAATTGTGTCTGTCCAAGATGTTATGTTAAATTATTGATGTGTTAATAAGTGTGACACATCTAGGAACAAATTTATTAATACCTATGAACATATTCCTCTCTACTGCATGCGTGAGATATTTCAATAGAAACTCCTTTGCCTCTGATCTTTCTCTTTATGACATGTGTATTTAAATCACTCTTCTCAAGATCCTGATTCTGGAAAGTATTTAAGTACTTGCATAAATCTATCACTTCTCAGCAAAACACTTAAGGATAAACTTCGCTGAATAGGGATGCTTTCCTTAATCAGAACCTTAGTGGTGGGTTTAATGCCAAGATAAGGACGGTGGCATGATTAGGCCCAGTTTTGGTAGCCAAAATTCAAACACTGAATCATATTTGCGTTTAACATTCAGAAGGCTTTCTTTCTTTCTTATTGCTTAGGTGAGTTTGGATTACGACGGACATCATTTTTCTTTATGAAGCCCTCATTTTGGTCAAAGCGCAGAAGAAATTACAAGGAGTTATATGAGAGTAGTGTTAATGGACTCTTAAGTTTCAGTGAGATGGTTGAACCTGTATCTTCAGAATTTCAGGGAAAAGAAGCTATCAGGTATAACTTCCTGCTATGGCACAGATTCATTGTCGCACTTCCCCTGTTTCGCGTGTGCCTAGGAATTAACAGTAATTTTCAATCTGTTGATTCAATTAGCGTATGGTATGCATTACATCTAGTTCTTTACACATTTAAGTAGCAATTGTCCATTTTCTATGTAGCCACATTTTCCGTTATATGGATGTTTTCCAAAGACAACAAAGTTGGTTTTGGAAAAGGAAATGTTTACCTACTGTATGTCAATCAAATCAAACCTCCTGAAAATAGTTTTAGTCTAGCAGGATGAAGCAAAATGAAATCCTGGTTCTTTGGTTTCAGTGATGCCATAAGTGGTTTCAGATGCCGAAGTCAGGTGGGTTTACAGTTCAAGAAAAAAGTATTTCTCTGTTAAATCTTGCAAACTGGATTCAGATGGGTTTTGTAAATCCTTTTGGTATTCATGTGAAGAATTGCACATTCCACCAAAGCCACACAGGGGAGCCACTAGACTAGCTTTCCTAGGACATGATCTACAACAGCACCATTAAAAAAAAAAAAACAGTAAAAGTGATCCATTTCCAGCACCTTTTGCAGTCCATGTGGAAAATGACATTAATTCTCTTACATCTGTACCTTCATATATTCCCAATATTTTAATATCAGTGTTTATTCTCAATCTCAATATGAGCTATTAAATCGCTGCTATTGTTATTTGCTGTTATGATGGCATGATAGACATTGAGAAATAATCTAAATCTCCATTTTTCTTACATGGTTCCATTAGTCTCAAACAAAAATATTTGTGTTCAAGGGCCAGAATCAAACTAATTTTTTTTTTGTTAATGTCTCAAAAAATTGTTTTGAATAAATCACTTCAGTGTGAAGATCAGGTTTTTTCCCCAGATCTTCCTAAGATGGATCATTCTTACTCCTTGCCTCATTTCACATCAACCAACGCTTTTCCCCTGAGTCACTGGTGTCAGCATCATCCTCCCATATTTGTCATCTTCTCACACAAAGATTTCATATCCTTTTCCCCCACCTTGCTCTCTACAGATAGATCATACCTCCTGACTTCATCTGTACGTCCACTACACTTTCGGAGTTGATATAGTTCTCAAAGATCTACCTCTGTCATGGTGCCTTTGGAGAAACTAGCTGAACTACCTTTATCTTAATACATTGGAGGCGTAATTGTGGGGGAGGACTTGGATTTCATATATCCTTCTTAGGAGAGAAAAACATACCAGGGTTAACTTAGTCTTACTTACCACCACTTTGTCCACTCTAATAATACATTTCACCTCTTTGTCTACCATCTGTCTGTCTCCTGTGAGATGACTGGGGCATAGACTGGGCCTTCTTTTCTGTTTAGAAATTGCTAGTACATTCTTGGTGCTATTAGAAATAAATAACGATATGGGTTACTTAAAGAATTATTCAGCTGCCATGATAGAAAATACTGAAGTCAATGAGGAAACACCCACCCTGCCCCATATTGCCAGCACAGAGAGGCAATAATATAAACAATTCAAGCAAAAGATTGCAAAAAGATGTCCACTCTCTTGGTTTGCTTACATGTTTCTCCAACACATTTTGTGTGATTTCAGCATAGCTAAAAAATGTGTCAAAACCTTCCTATATCAGCATTGCAGAGCTGTTCATCTTGATCTTTTTTTGCAAAAGAAAATGATATTTTTAAGCTCTTCTTTAATAAAATGACACGTCTTCTTTCAGAATCAGCTGTGTTCAGAAAACATTCAGAAAAAAGGGTGAAACTGTGGAGGCTCTCAGAAGTAAGAAAATTTCTACCTTCTAAGCTTCGTATCAAAAATGGAAGGAGAAATAACCCATGAACTTAATGTCCTTTGTGCTTTTTCTTTGGGTGGGAGCATGAAGTGTTAAATATAGTTGTGTGTGTTCTCCCTCATGTCTTTAGCCAGTCTGCCTGTAACTGTATGACAAAGGGGCTCGGAACAGACTCTATAGGATTTCCCTCCTTTTCAGTCCTTTTCCTTGTGGGGTGTCATCTTTCCCTTCATTCTTAGTCCCCTTTTCTGTCTCCTAACTACAGTGAGTATGCACAGAGGAACCTCTTATTAGCTCCTGTGAGCTGGTGGTATGGGAGCCTCTAACTCGGTGGTTCTCGACCCTCGGGCTGCTTGCGGCCCAGTCGGCACACAGTTGTGGCCCATGTCACATCCTCAGAGCCATACAGGAAGTATATATATCGTGTGGATGTGGCCCACATAACACAAAGAGAGCTGCCTATGTGGCCCACAATGGTAAACAGGTTGAGAACCACTGCACTAACTACTTCTAAGCTCAGGTCTCCTCATGGGCAGTGCTCGCAGGGAATCTAATCCCCACTTTTATTTATTGCTGCTGTTGCAGTTTTACCAGGCTGTGTTAAAAAGTTGAGG
The DNA here is from genome assembly GCF_016161935.1 of Mauremys reevesii. NCBI lineage: Eukaryota > Metazoa > Chordata > Testudines > Geoemydidae > Mauremys > Mauremys reevesii. Next base: position 39,328,321 of record NC_052637.1, on the reverse strand, counting down.
TAAGATGTTCCTTGGAATACAGAGTAAATGCATAGCCTATATGTCAGTATTTTAATTTACTGCAGTGACATAAACCTGTGCAGAATAACACAACAGATGTCATTAACTTCTTATTTCACTTGTTCCTTTCTTCTTTCTGGGTTAGGTTTATCCTTTGACATATATGAGGGTCAGATTACAGCTTTACTTGGGCATAGTGGAACAGGCAAGACAACACTGATGAACATTCTTTGTGGACTCTGCCCACCTTCTGATGGTGAGAATTCTCTGGCTTTAGGAAAAAATAGGAAGTGTGTGGCTGTAATCTACTAATTTTAATGTCCTTTTTTCCTTCCTTCAAAACCTGAGGCCACTGACGTTTGAGGATATTTCAAGTTACACTCCTTTTCTCAGGCTATTCTGAAATAGGTTAATTTTAAATTATACATACATTTTAATTGGTGGAGTTAGCCCGTCTATGCTGATGATCAAAGTAGTGGTTGGGTTTAAAAAACATTTCAATTTTTTTTTACTTTTTGTTCTTTAGGGTTTGCATCTGTCTATGGACACAGAATCTCTGAAATTGATGAAATGCTCGATGTACGAAAGCTAACGGGGTTTTGCCCACAATTAGATATACATTTTGACGTATTAACTGTGGAAGAGAATTTATCAATATTTGCTCATATTAAAGGGATATCTCCCAATGCTCTGATACAAGAGGTAAGTCACTCAGGTAAAGATTCTATACAATGTGTATTCACTGTTTATTAGAATAGTTTTATTGATTGCATAATGGAAGTCGCTTTGCAAGTCTTGTTTACAATAAAAGATCTAAATACACTGTTTTATTGAAGAGGGAAAATATAGGAAGATACTTTAAGTAAAGATTATTGAATTTGTTCTAGAAGAACAAAATATTAATGGAACATCTAAATACTAATGCGTGTTTACAAACATTGGTCTCCTGTAATTTATCCATTCTTGGTAGGTTAAACTTCAAGGCCTTGATCCTGGAATAGACAGTGTGTTGACAGTTGGTACTGGGGTTTGCCTCCAGGAAGCTCATTCCAGGAAAGGGGCTTAAAAATGTTAATGACTTCTTTGTTTCGGTGTTCACAGAGAAGTCTGAAGGAATGCCTAACATAGTGAATGCTAATGGGAAGGGGGTAGGTTTAGAAGATAAAATAAAAAAAGAACAAGTTAAAAATCACTTAGAAAAGTTAAATGCCTGCAAGTCACCAGGGTCTGATTAAATGCATCCTAGAATACTCAAGGAGCTAATAGAGGAGGTATCTGAGCCTCTAGTTATTATCTTTGGAAAATTATGGGAGACGGGAGAGATTCCAGAAGACTGGAAAAGGGCAAACATAGTGCCCATCTATAAAAAGGGAAATAAAAACAACCTAGGAAACTACAGACCAGTTAGTTTAACTTCTGTGCCAGGGAAGATAAGGGAGCAAGTAATTAAGGAAATCATATGCAAACACTTGGAAGGTGGTAAGGTGATAGGGAATAGCCAGCATGGAATTGTAAAGAACAAATCATGTCAAACCAATCTGAGAGCTTTCTTTGATAGGATAATGAGTCTTGTGGATAAGGGAGAAGCAGTGGATGTGGTATACCTAGACTTTAGTAAGGCATTTGATATGGTCTCACATGATATTCTTATCAATAAACTATGCAAATCAACTTAGATGAGGCTACTATAAGGTAGATGCATAACTGGCTGGATAACTGTACTCAGAGAATAGTTATTAATGGTTCCCAATCCTGCTGGAAAGGTATAACAAGTGGGGTTCCGCAGGAGTCTGTTTTGGGACCGTCTCTGTTCAATATCTTCATCAATGACTTAGATATTGGCATAGAAAGTATGCTTATTAAGTTTGCACATGATACCAAACTGGGAGGGATTGCAACGGTTTTGGAGGATAGGGTCATAATTCAAAATGATCTGGACAATTTGGAGAAATGGTCTGAAGTAAACAGGATGAAGTTTAACAAAGATAAATGCAAAGTGCTCCACTTAGGAAGGAACAATCAGTTTCACACATACAGAATGGGAAGAGACTGTCTAGGAAGGAGTACGGCAGAAAGGGATCTAGGGGTTATAGTGGACCTCAAGCTAAATATGAGTCAACAGTGTGATGCTGTTGCAAAAAAAGCAAACATGATTCTGGGATGCATTGTGTTGTGAGCAAGACACGAGAAGTCATTCTTCGGCTCTACTCTGTGCTGGTTAGGTCTCAGCTGGAATAGTGTGTCCAGTTCTGGGCACCGCATTTCAAGAAAGATGTGGAGAAATTGGAGAGGGTCCAGAGAAGAGCAACAAAAATGATTAAAGGTCTAGAGAACATGACCTATGAAGGAAGGCTGAAAGTTGTGGCATCTCCATCTCTGGAGATATTTAAAAGTAGGTTAGATAAGTGTCTATCACGGATGGTCTACATCAGTGTTTCCCAAACTTGGGACGCCGCTTGTGTAGGGAAAGCCCCTGGCAGGCCGGGCCAGTTTGTTTACCTACCGCGTCCACAGGTCTGGCTGATCGCGGCTCCCACTGGCCCAGCCCTTAGGGGCTTTCCCTACACAAGCGGCATCCCAAGTTTGGGAAACACTGGTCTAGACAGTATTTGGTCCTGCCATGAGGGTAGGGGACTGGACTCAATGACCTCTCGAGGTCCCTTCCAGTCCTAGAATCTATGAATGTTAATTAGAAAAATTTTAAATGATCAGTAATTTGTCAAACTATAACATCAGATTGCTGATAATTATGCCAGTCATGTTTTAATCACTGTATCTCATTTCTATTGACATGAAACACTTTTTTGTTGGTATATTTTTAAAGGTGCAGAAAGTGATGAATGATTTGGATATGCAGCCCATCCGAGATAACCAAGCTAAAAAATTAAGTGGAGGGCAGAAGAGAAAGCTGTCGATAGGAATCGCTGTTCTTGGGAGCCCAAAGGTAAGGGGGCATAAGCACAGTACTAAGTTACTGCTTGTTCCGTATATATGCATGCATAGTGTACCTGTGCGCATATTACTTGGCAATTACAAGCAATGCAAATAAGGTGCAAAAATATGTCAACTGTTCCTATGTTTTCATACCAACTCTGGCTTAAACAGTTAAAATTCCCAAATTGAAGCATGCAACCTTTACATTGCAAAGAGTTAACTGTGTTAGTGAGTGTAGTAACTGGATTATATCATGCTTTTCTGTGGTAAATTAGCATAAAAAGTTGCACTGCATCTGGAATGGAGGGTAGCGCATTCCACCCTCTAAAAACAGTACAGTACAAGTTGTCAGAGAGAGCAGGCTCATGGCCTGAAAAAGCCATGCAAGCACCTGGGACATGACAGAGAGTATATGGCACTATCTGATTACGGAGTTAAATGGTTGCTATTTGTGACCTATAAGGTGTGATGCTCTTTTAGACTGGGTACATATTTAAAGGCTGCAGTATACAGCCTATATGTGACAATCCCCTTCATGATTTCCTACCTTTTTAAAAAACATACATATTTAATTTCACCAACTATTGGTAAAAGGAACCAATGTGTCTTTTTACCATTGTAGTTTAAATTTATTTATAGTGGGAACTGAACGTATCCAGTTGTGAAGATGCATTTCTGTGACGTAGCGTATGATTTTTCTGTTTATCACAAATAGGTGATGTACTTGTTTAAAAGAAAGTAGTGATGATGGCTGTTTTGCATAGCTTTTAGTTGGTTAAAGTAAGACATTTTTCCCACCCTACCTTTAAACAAATAGAGCATAACTGCCCTTGAATTAATAGTCTCCCTGTGGGTATCTCAGATGTGACTATGGAGGGTTTGGATTTTTTTATTCCCTTTTTCCTAATCATTATGTAGGTTTTACTCTTGGATGAACCAACTGCTGGTATGGACCCATGTTCTCGGCACGTTGTTTGGAATCTCCTGAAAAACAGACAAGCCAATCGGGTAACAGTATTCAGTACTCATTTCATGGATGAGGCAGATATTCTTGCTGGTGAGTTTTGCTGTGGCCCTTTGGGACATATTTACTGGGGGCTTGCAGAGTGTAAATTAGAATTGTATTTAGTATAGAAGGTGAACAGGTGCTCCTTCCACTGTCAGTAGACAGAGTTTTCTCTCTTTAGTCATGCCATTGTTTTATGAGTAGATTGAGGGTCCTCAGAATAAAAACACCTGTTTTTGTTTCTAGATCGAAAAGCTGTGATTTCTCAAGGTACACTGAAATGTGTTGGCTCATCTCTTTTCCTCAAAACCAAATGGGGAATTGGCTACCGCTTGAGGTATTATTTTGTAGTTTATAAGCCACCTTCATTGTGTCATGTTATATTTGCTTTGTCTTCCCCTTAAGATGTAGGATAATTTTAAAATATCCTACTAAATTTTTAAAGATTTTATTTTTTTGACATTAGGGAAAGTCAGATATCACTTTCACTCTGTTTTGTTGTTCTGTTGGCTACACTTTCAAAAAATGGCAATGAAGAAACAAAGAGGTTTTAAAATACTCTGTATTTTTAGCATGCATATAGATGGATATTGCAATACAGAAGCTACAACAGCCTTGATCAAACAGCATATCCCTGGAGCCAGCTTGGTACAACAGAATGAACAGCAGCTTGTGTATACCTTACCTTTTAAAGACGTGGACAAGTTTTCAGGTATGATGATATTGTAATTCAGTGCTGTGTGTGTATGTATGTATGTATGTATATAGGGGGAAATCAGCTGATCATAATGGTACCTTCAGAGAAGTATGTATATGTACTTTTCTTTATATATGTACTTTTTCTGATGTTTATAATTAGACAGTGAAAACTGACAATAGTGTTGAAAATTTGTAAGCATGTTCTTTGCCTTAATTCCCAGTCACTCATTCATTTCTTGGGCACGTGTTGACTAAGGCCTGCTCTACACCTGGAACTGAAATCAACCTAGCTACTTTGCTAAGGGGGTGTGAAAAATTCACGCCCTTGTGAGACAGTTAATCTGACCTAAGCTATCGTATAGACTCTTCTAGGTTGATGGATTGACCTAGCTACCATCTCCTGAGGGTGGCTATATTACAATGGCAGAAAAAACCCTTTCGTCACTATAGTAAGTGTCTACACTACAGCATCATAGCAGTGCTGCTGGAGCACTTGTAGTGTAGACATAGTGTTAGCCCTGGTCTACGCTAAAATGTTAGATCAATCCAGCTAAATTGCTTAGCGGTATGAAAAATCCACACCCCCTTAATGGCATAGATAAACCAACCTAACCCCTGGTGTAGACAGCAATAGTTTGATTTGAAGAATTTTTCCATCAACTTAGATACCATCTCTCAGGGAGGTGGATTATCTATGCCAACGGGAGACGCTTTACCATCGGCGTAGGTAGTGTCTGCAGCGGTGCAACTGCTGTAACGTTTCAAGTGTAGACAAGCCCTAAGACTGCTTTAGAGACTGTGTTCAGCATCTGGAGAAGAGGGGGTCCATCAACTCTTTCTCCTAGCAGCTGCTCAAGGCAGCCTAGCCTTCCTGGACAGGAAGCCTGGTACGTTAACTGTGAGGTGAGGCTTTGGCAGTAAATATGTAAAGCAGAGGAGGATGGGTTTTAACAATGGAAATGCAGAGGACCCCCCTCTTGGTCCAAGATAAAGCTCTTATACTACGCATGCCCTTTTTGCTTTTATCAAATTGAAATAAAAAATAACTTGGACCATTTTAACGTACGGATGGCAAAAGAGATACTAGCCATACAGAATCCGAGCCTGTTGTGAGCTGGAAAGGATATTGTGTCATCACAGGGAAATTTGCTGCTATGAGAGAGGGATTGTGGAACAAATATAATGGATTGAATCAAATCCCAGACAAAAACTGCTTTAAAATGGAGTTAAGGTTGAGAGTATAGATGTAAAATATATTGCAGGGATCTTGCAAGTTTGTTTGGGTGCTCTGACTTTGCACTTCCATACCATAATACTCTGCATGGAGGTAGGACATATAGAGTCAAATCCTCCTCTGAATCAGATGGAAGGAAAACTTGACTCGACAAGTCCTACCTAAGCGGTGAGTGCCTTAAACTCCAATCTAGAGAGTCATTCTATCTCTCTCTATGGCCCAATGAATATTTATGTAGTCATAAAAAGTAGAGCAGCTTCAACAGAAGAGACTGGTAGCGGAATGCCTATAGCCTGGTGATTAGGACCCTTTCTCTGAGAAAGGGGAGATCTGAATTCATGTCTCTGCTCAAGAGTGGGGATTCAAACCTGGGTCTCCTACAACCCAAGCAACCACTGAGCTAAAAATTACACAGACACATGCAGTTTCACGGGGGGGTAGGGACTGTGTGCATCTTTTTGTGAATAAACCATTCAGAAAATTTCACTGAGCTCTATTACTAAGATCACTTGGGACAAAGCATAGGTCTGACAGGTGCTACATTTCTTTAAGGACTCATTTTTAAATTAATTTTAACTCATAAACTATTTGATGGACTTAATTGTAAGTTCTCAAAAGATCGATTTTGGACTTGGAGAGTAAATGCTGTTGTTTTGGGGAGAATGTGCTGTGTTTCTCATACCTAACATACTGATTGAAGATCTGCTTTAAACGCAAAACTCATCTCAGCATTAACTATAGCACCTTGACCTGGGTCTCTACAATTAACATATTGTACATATATTGTATGTATTCATTAAAGAGTCTCACCTTGTGGGGCACGCTATGGGTTTTTATTAAATCAGAGGCAATTCTGGTGGGCAAATGTAATTTTGTTGCCAAGCAGTCACATTATTTCACCTCTACAGGATTATTTTCTGATCTAGACACTCATTCACATTTGGGTGTTATTAGTTACGGAGTTTCCATGACAACGTTGGAGGATGTGTTCCTGAAGCTGGAAATTGAAGCAGAAATTGATCAATCCGGTGAGATGTAACTATATTAACCTTTTTCTTTGTGACTTGATTAGTTGTGGTTAATTTTTGTAAAATTGTATTGAGCACTTTTCACTATGAAAAGCAGAAATAATAACACAAATGGCCTATCATAGAATATTACATCAAACAGTATGTGACACTTAAGAACACATGCTGTTGTGGGCTCCTTGAAATACCTGACCAGAACAGCAAACAAAGGGCAAAGAGGTTGGAAAATGATCCCTGTCTGAGGTCCAGAGCTGTACAGGTCTCGTGCTGAACCTAAGTTCAAAAATATACATTTCCCTATGGGATTTTGCACTTGCACTTGCACTCAATTGTGGACATAGGAAATACAATTAGATTTCCAGCCACTTGATTTGAAAAATGTATTTGTACCTCTAAATAGAATTTAAATATCTAACCATCATTTATACCCACCGTTAATTGCACCCCATATGATTGTTGGTGTAAAGTCAGAGGCCTGTTTGAAAAGGACAGCTTCTTGCTGTCCTTTAGGGGATTACTCCAAAAGTAAGCAATACCCTTCTAGGTTCTATGTTTAATAGATGAAAGTATCCTCACCTTTCTAGGCTGTGTTGTTAACTACAGGGTATTGAACTATCCTATACTCGGAAAGTTGTTTAGAAAGAGTTTAACAGCTGAATACTCCATGATATCTAGCACTATTGGTAGTTGCATAGGCTAAATTAATTAGGCTAATTAAAATCTCCATCTTTTGGGTGTATGCTGGTTGCATAGGGGATCAGAAAGGAGTTTTTCTGCTTCTGTACAACATTGCACAGTTTGTTTAGATGCATTGTATAGACTTTCTACCACCAACATTTGGCTACTCCTGAAGGCAGGATACTACATGATGTGGTCCAGTGACTTGATCAGGAAAGGTAAATCCTATGTTTCGTTTATATCCCCCTCTCTTTTCCTGCAGATTATAGCATATTTAATTCCCAGTCAGCAGGCGAGGAAATGGATACAAAATTGCTTGATGAGATGGAACAAAGCCTACTGATACTCTCTGAGACAAAATCATCTGCAGTAAGCAATACAGCTCTCTGGAAAGAGCAGGCCTCTACTATAGCAAAGGTTCACTTCCTTAACTTAAGACGTGAAAATAAGTCATTGGGACTTATGTAAGTATTAAGATGGCTTCCCGTTTCATTTACCAAAATCCATTTATGAATGTCAGAAGTTCACATGCTTAGATATGTTTTAGTAGTTTGTTTTATACCTGTGGTGCTTAATGTAGCTTTTCATCATGGTTTTTAAACTGGACATTAAGATCTTTGAGTTGGATGATGAGTTGGAGGGCGTGACATTGGAATTAAGCTCTTTAGTTTATGGAGATGATGTCATATAACTGGCAGACATGTTTGAATTAATCATGGGTCTCTTTGCTATCATGGAAAATCAGTGTAGTAGGCTTGAACTTACAATGAAGACATAGTGGTTGCATCTTGGAAAAGGGACAGTAGAAAAAGTAGAACAAGTGGAATCTTATATGTGCTGCTGAAGCTTGATCAGTGCCGACGATTCCACCAAGGATTAGGCTAAAAGATGTGGCTTAGCCATGAGTGCTGCACAGAAACAGATGAAAATACGGACTGATCAAAACATTATATTTGGTACCAAAGTGAATATTTATCACACTAGTGTACTAACAGTATTAAACAGACTTCAGAAAGCTGCAGGCAGTAGTGGTGAGAGTTTTTTGAAAGATGACAAGTGTAACATGGAATGATTTTAAGACATGAAGTTAAATGGCGGGGGGAGGATGTGAAATTAGGGCATGAGAGTGATTACAATAAAAAAGATTGCAATGGTGAGGACGCTGTAGAACAGGGGTTCTCAACCTTTTCCTTTCTGAGACCCCCCCCACAACATGCTATAAAAACTCCAGGGCCCGGTGGGGGCAGAAGGGACTTGAGCATCGGTATAGTTTGACTTCTATTTTGGGTGGGCAGGGATTTGGGCTCTGGGTTTTAGCCATGGGGCCCCGCAGCCCCCGTGAAAGGGTTCATGGACGCACTGTTGAGAACCGCTGCTATAGAAGACAAACAGCTAATAGGATGCCAAAGACAATAATGCAAACACAACCAAAGTCAATCTGACTAGAGGCTGACCACTGTCTAGATGGAGTGACATCATATGCTGGCGCATGATCAGGCTGGGTTTATTGGAGGAACAAGCCATGGACAAGAATGAATGGTGATGCTGTGCTCCATATATAAGCATGGCTATCATAATACTTGATGCTGCTGATGAATATTTGCTTCCCTGGGGTATGAGCCTCTTCTGTAGACAATACTGATGATACGATGTATGTACTGTTTTGGTTACGTTGCTGCCTGCTGTAGCCTCCAACATCACTTGCTTTTTTTCCAGAGCAATTTTGAATTATGGTAAGAAGTCAATAACGAGCTTTGCCTTTTACGTGTTTAGTTTTTGTTAACTGTAGTCTGTGAACGGAATCGGGGTGTTCGTGATTAGACTTCCATTAACTGAAACGATGATGTCTTTATCTATTGTGGGCCTGAGACTGACACCTGAGGGACAACTTGTTTTAAATAATATGCAAATAATTAGGATCAGTTTCCACTGAACTTTACTTAAACCACTTCATTTCTTTCAGGTTACTGCTTTTTTTAGTGTTTCTTGTCATTCAGATTTTAATGTTCCTTATACATCACTACTTTAAAAACCCTGTGGTTCCCATCAAACTTTCCCCAGATTTGTACTTGCTGAAGCCTGGAGAAAAATACAACAAGTACAAAACAAGTCTCCTCCTTCAGAACTCCACAGGTGAGAATTAAAAAAAGCAAAGACAGTTCTAGTGGGTTACTGCTGTGTATTTAATACTCCAGCTTTAATCATGTCTTTTTAAATGTAACATCCCATTGGTGTGAGGTGATAAACCATGCAGAACGTGAAGGGAGGTGGAATGTAGCCTGGATCTTCAAGAATGACCACTACAATGAATGGCTGCTGGTTGAATTTTTTTAATTTGCAATGTAGAGAACATAAAAGCATCTAATATTCTTTAAAATGGGAACATTCCAGTGTTAATCACTCATGGGTGATGACTAAAGCTGCGTGAACCTCTGTCCAAACTTGATTAAAAACTGCTGTCAGGAGCTGTTTGATTAAGATCCAGAAATTTTTCAGTCTTTCCATTGGGTGGCATTCTGACTCTATATGCTGCTACGGGAATGAAAATGGCTTTCTTAAATGACCCACCCATGCAATTTAAGGGTGGGACTTTCAGAAGTTCCCAGCACTGATGTCAGTGGGAGCAGAGTTAGGTCAACATAGTGTAATTAAATTCCATATCCATCCACCCTTATTTTTTTAAGGTTTTGCTTGGTAAAGTCCATGTACCTCTAGTCATGACAATAAGAAAAACACATTGGTCCAATATCTTAGACACACACCATTTGTATACCTTACAATCTCCATTGTTTGAACCCTGTTTTCCAAAAGAGAGTAATATTCTATCCATGATAAATAACTCCAATTAAAACGAGTCTCTCTCACTGAAACTTTGATTATCCAAACGTATCCGTGTACTCTGTGATAGTTCAGAAATGGTTTCTAAAAATATAATTTACTTTAATTTGATGTACACAGGAAACAAAACTTCTTTTTTTCTAAGTTTTTTGTGTGGATGTTGAAGGAGGGAGCTGAAATCAAAACATAAGTACTATTTAAAATATTTGAAGAGTCTCTATACATGTAGAGAAACAACAGTAACTTCTCATAACGAAGATTATATGGGGAAACTACTCTCTCGTTATCTTGATATAAATGCGTTCATAATTTCAGTGTAAAGTTTGCATGCAACCAAATACTTCTGTGATGAATAATCATGTGTGCTTCTTTATTGCCTTATATTAGGATCAAATATTGATGATCTCACCAGTGCTCTCAGAAGCCAGCAGATATTGACTGAGATGTTCAATGACAGTGATTACATGTCAGCTGCACCCCACAGTGCAGCTTTAAATGTGTCACTTTCAGAAAAGGCAAGTAAGATGGGCATGTGTTGCGGTGCTGCTGGCCTTTTCTCCATACCTCAGAAGTAGTTTTTGGTGCTTTGTTCTCTGAAAGATGTTTTCAGGAGATACTATTGCTCATATTTAAATTAGGGCTGTCAAGCAATTAAAAAATTAATCGCACTGTTAAACAATAATAGAATTCCGTTTATTTAAATATTTTTGGATGTTTTCTACTTTTTCAAATATATTGATTTCAGTTACAACACAGAATACAAAATATAACAGTGCTCACTTTATATTTATTTCTGATTACAAATATTTGCACTGTAAAAAATGAAGAAATTGTATTTTTCAATTCACCTAATACAAGTACTTAGTGCAATCTCTTTATTATGAAAGTTGAAGTTACAAATGTAGAATTATGTACCAAAAAAACTGCATTTAAAAAAAAAAAAGTCAAACTTTAGAGCCTACATGTCCATTCAGTCCTACTTCTTGTTCAGCCAATTGCTCAGACAAACAAGTTTGTTTATATTTGCCGGAGATAATGCTGCCTGCTTCTTGTTTACAATGTCACCTGAATGTGAGAACAGTCATTCTAATGGCACTGTTATAGCTGGCATCATGAGATATTTACATTCCAGATGTGCTAAAGATTCATATGTCCCTTCATGCTTCTACCACCGTTCCAGGGCACATGCATCCATGCTGATGATGGGTTCTGCTTGATAACAATCCAAAGCAGTGCAGACCGACACATGCTCATTTTCATCACCTGAGTCTGATGCCACCAGCAGAAGGTTGGTTTTCCTTTTTGATGGTTCGGGTTCTGTCGTTTCCACATTGGAGTGTTGCTCTTTTAAGACTTCTGAAATCATGCTTCACACCTCATCCCGCTCAAATTTCTTAAACCTTGGGTCAGGTGCTGTAGCTCTCTTTAGAAATCTCACATTGGTACTTCCTTTGCGTTTTGTCAAATCTGTAGGGAAACTGTTCTTAAAAATAAACATGTGCTGGGTCATCAGCCGAGACTGCTATAACATGAAATATATGGCAGAATTCAGGTAAAACAGAGCAGGAGGCATACAGTTCTCCCCAAGGAGTTCCGTCACAAATGTAATTAATGCATCATTTTTTTAACAAGTGTCATCAGCATGGAAGCATGCCCTCTGGAATGCTGACTGAAGCATGAAAGGACCTACAAATGTTTAGCATATCTGGCATGTAAATACGTTGCAGTGCTGGCTACAAAAGTGCCATGTGAATGCCTTTTCTCACTTTCAGGTGACATTGTAAACAAGAAGGGGGCAGCATTATTCCCCATAAATGTAAACAGACTTGTTTGTCTTAATGGTTGGCTGAACAAGAAGTAGGACTGAGTGGACTTGTTTTACATTTACTAAAGTTTTACATTGTTTTGTTTTTGAGTGTAGTTATGTAACAAAAATATCCATATTTGTAAGTTGCACTTTCACAATAAAAAATTGCACTATGGTACTTGTATGAGGTGAATTGAAAAATACTATTTTTGAATAATTTTTACAGTGCAAATATTTTTAATCAAAAATAATAATTTAAAGTGAGCACTGTACACTTTGTATTCTGTGTTGTAATTGAAGTAAATATATTTGAAAATGTATAAAAATATTTAATACATTTCAATTGGGACTCTCTTGTTTAACAGTACAGTTAAAACTGCAAGTAATCGCAATTAATTTTTTTTCGTTTGCGTGAGTTAACTGTGATTAATCAACAGTCCTAATTTAAATTAGGGTGATAGTAACAGTTAAATATAGTCTGTGCTATGCACCTGAACCTCCACTATCCTCTCCAGACACTTAGGGTTTTTTAAGAATAAATTAATTCTAGAGCTTTTCAAATGTGGGGTAATAACACAATGAAGAAAATATTGCTTTTTGCCTGGCAGAAGATAGTTTGTCTATTAATAGACTGGAAATTTTAGCAAGGTAAATATAACTTCAGTATACTAGTAACATTAGCTTAGTAAAATTTCCATTGCACATTTTCCATATTTTAATCAAAAGTCAAGTGAGAACTTATTTAATTTGTTTTTACCTGCCTGCCAGTATGTAAGTGCATGGCATTATAAATCAATTATTTCATTTGTAAAATATCCAGAATGCTGTGTTTCCGTTCTATGTAACTGGGATGTGAAAACATGAATGGTACCACAAGTGATTAAATTTCTAGCTGAAATTAAGGCTCATTCTTTGGTGTAATTGACATTGACTTCATTTAAATAAAAAACAAACCCTCAGATTTGCAGTCCTTCTAAACACCTCTTATTTAAAAAAAAAAAGGAAAATAAAAGATATTTTAGCAAATGCTAACGATGGATTAATACTGTAAATGAGGGAATTTCTTTAAATATATTTTACTTAAATGGTCTTTTTAATTAAACATAAAAAACATCTCGGAGTTTAATATATTAAATCTGTGCACCCAACATGGTCTCTTTTCATATTAGACTTGCAGCTCATTCTCAGTTCACTTTTGCAACTCACCCAAACTGCTCTTGCAACAACGCTCTAGTATGGAAAGAGAAGTGTGTGTATTAGAGTGCGTGTATTAATATGTAAATCAAAGCACTGTCTTTCAAGTCCAACGTGTGATCTGAAGTGGAAGAACATGGTGAGGTTTGAAGAAACATGGATTGTACCTCATGTTACTAAGAGGAAACAATTTGCAACATTAAAGTCCTGCCGTTTGTTCCCATTTCTTGGTAAAGTTAATATCAGATTGTTACAGAACAGGGGACGGATCCCCAGCTAGTGTAAATTGTTATATCTCTGACTTTAGTGGAACTCTAACAGTTTATACCAGTTGACTATCTGCCCCTGTATGTCACAAGTGGTATCTGAGGAAGAGCGCTGTGTAGCTCGAAAGCTTGTCTCTCTCACCAACAGAAGCTGGTCCAATAAAAGATATTATCCCCTCCCCCCCTTGTCTCTCGAAGACCATGGGACCCAACCCTGCTGTAACAGCACTCCAAACAAGTATTAAAGTTAGCTAACAAACAACCTTGTAGCATAAAGTTATTTTCATTGGAATTAATTTGGTTAAGTTTCTGTCCTTTAGATTGTGAATATTTTTACTGCATTAGGATAAGTGTTAGTAACACTATGCTTTTAGGGAGTTCTATATTTTCAAAGGGTTTTTAATCTTCCAACGATATCTCAGTACTAACCTTCATGCTGCAAATTTAACACTGAAAATATTTTTCTTTGTAGAGCTACATCTTTACAGCTGTATTCAACAGTACTATGGTGCACGCTCTGCCTGTTTTGATGAACATCATTAGCAACCTGTTTCTCCACAATTTAAATGTGACTGAGAATATTCAAATCTGGAGTAACCCGTTCATTCAAGTAGGTGGATTTCAAATCAGGAGGTATCATAGGCTTAAAATTGCATAATTACAAAGGAAACAATAGCAAAATTGCAGTTGTGCATGCAGTTTTGTGGCTTTGAATATTGGGGCACTTCTTGAGGCTAGCCCTATATTGGAGCATGTGAAAAAATGTAGCTGTAAATCAAAATGATTCAATAAAGTTCCAAGTGTTAAGTGTTCCACCATTTTAAGCCTCTAAGGTAATGAAATATTGCACATAATGCAGTACAACTTTGAATTACAAAAATCATATTCAGATTTTTTAATATAAATATTTACTACGTATAATTTATATTATGGTGATGCCTGAGGGCCCCAATCCAGGGCACTCTACAGACATAGGCAAGAGATGTTCCCAAACCTAAGGACACAAATAGAGCATTAGTAGGGGGTTGAAATAGGACACAAAAGCAAATTAATATGGTGATGAACTAGCACAACTTTGTTAATTATGTACTGTAGGGCTGGGACTTTTTAATTGGTGGTTGGGGGTAGCAAGAAATGGAGTGGGAAAGGGAGCGGGCAAGAGGAGCGATCAGAGCTTGTCACCCACCTAGCTTTGATTAGACTGTGGTAGAGGTGCGTTGTAAGGAGGGATTTGGAACAGGATAAGGTAGAATTTTATCAGTGTTTTTCCCACGTATAAGGCACAGTCTGGGAGAAAGCACACAATTGTCTAGGGTTGAACTAGTGGGCAGTAAAGGCTGGGAATTTTGGCGGAACGAAGGTGGAGGTCAATGTTTTGATGGGTTACTAGATCACCTGGGTAGGGTGGATCTCAGTTTTGAAGGACTTTAAAGATAAAGACAAAGGGTGATATTCTAGTCCTGTTGAATTTAATGGGAGTTATGCCATTGACTTACCGTAATTGGGGCCAGGATTTCACTCAAGAAGCTTGTATATGATGGGGAGATGAACAAAGAGCCAGAAGAGAGACTCAAAATATGTGATAATGCGTTTAGCGCAATAAGATTATCTTAACAGCAGAATTCTCAATAGACTTGAGAGGAGCAAGGTTGCAGTTATCAAGGATAGCAAAGAGAAGGTTACATTAGTCAACTATCCATTTTCTTTTTCTTCTGAATATATTAATTTTATAAACTGCACAAAAATCTTCACAACACTTTATTGCAGTGTTTTTATCTCAGCTGCTGTGTAAAAGGTCTTAACAGCTATGAAACTAAATGGTAATCAGTCCCGTCTATATCATAAACGTCACTTATCAGATAGAATAGGCTTGTGCATTGCCATACATGCTGCATATAGAAAAATGATATTTTAAAGTTTTGTATGCTTTTATAATAAGCTGTAACTAAAGTGGCATTGTTAGGAGTCTAGGTACAAGAGCACAGGAAATCATGTTTAGAAACTTTAAAAAGAAAGTTTGAGGAGTTGTTTTTTGTCTCTAGTATATTCTAATTTCCCAGTGTTGAAGTCTAATTATTTTTCAGGAAATTGATGACACAGTTTTCAGACTGGAGGATTTTTTTCAAGTGCTGTTACTAGGAATCATTGTAACGGGGGTGCCACCATATTTTGCCATGGAAAATGCAGAAAACCATAAGGTAATCTTCAGTTTGAACTATGCCGTTTGGGTCATTTTAAATCTTCAGTATGTAAACAAATGTAAAACCTTCTTCTAAGGTCATTACTGGATGACTTGGTAATGGTTGTTGTCTGGGACGCAGTGGTGGGATGATTTGTAGAGAATACAACAACTTCAGAACCAAGTGGTCTGTCAGGAATCCTCAATTTTCAAATAAATTTAAATGTGTCAGACTGTTTACTGGATGCACCTACCCCAGGAATAAATGTACGTAGGTTAAATTTTATATAAGACTAACAAATAGTTGCGGAGACAAATTATATGAATCAAATATGAATGTGAGCAGAAACAAGGGGTTTTGGCATATAGAAGAACTGGTTGTAGATTGGAGATGGAATTGAACACTCTAGTCTTTTCATAAGCTACCACCAGCTGGATGCACAACTGAAACGAAAGAAAGTAGGATCATAGAGGGCATTCAGTCCATATTCCTGCTGCGTGTTTTGCTTCTGTCCCTTCTTCCCAAAACTAACAAGTCCTTTTGTGGAAAAATGTGGATACACAGACCTCCTCCCCTGGCACCTAAAAATTGCAAATTGGGAATAACTCCAGTGAAGACACTGGAATGATGCTAGTGTAAAGCCTGTATATTTGAGAGCAGAATTAGGCCCAAGTTGTTTAAGCATTGATAAGAATTAACGTAACTGCCATTTGTGGCATTTTTGACACCTATTGTAATTTTTTTTTCCTCTAACAGATCAAAGCTTACACTCAACTTAAGATCTCAGGTCTTTATCCATCTGCTTACTGGAGTGGACAAGCAGTCATTGACTTTCCTTTATTTTTCATTAGTCTTGTTCTGATGATAGGAAGCTTATGTGCATTTCATCGTGGTGTTTATTTTGATACTTGGAAGTTCCTTGCTATTGTAAGTCTAGTTTTATTTACTTCTCTGTTCTCATTAAAGTGCTTTATCAAAATGTATATGAAATATGACTTGTTCATTTTTGTTTGCTGGTCGGAAAAATTTCACCCAAACGTTATTTCACTGGACTTTGCCAGATGGCTGAAATCTAAATGTTTCATGGAGGCCGTTCAGTTTTGACAAAGTTCTGATAGAACCTGGCCTGCCAGGCAGATTTCTGTTAGAAACTTGACTAGCTTCCTACCAGCACGCCCACCTGCTAGGTTACTGGGGATTACAAACTTCCAAGGTGCCACTTTCACAGCATCCTGCCTGGCAGATTGACAGGGAGCTGAGAGCCCCAGCTCCCACACTCGGGGCTCCTTGATAGCTGAGGCTAACAGAGTCCCCGTTCTGGGGAAGCTTGCCAGGGTCCCCTGCCCTGGGGCTGAGGATCCCAGGCCTTCCAGGGCCCATGCTTCAGGACCCTGGAGCTAGAGCTCTTCTCTTAGGTGAGAACTATGAAACTTTGAGTTTTCCTTTTGAGCTTTTCATATTTGGAATGCTGTCATTTGCCTGTGGTTCCATCCCTTCCCTCAACTTGCCTGCTCTTGTTTTAATTTCTGCAAAAGTCAGTGAAATTAATTGAGGATGAGACTTGCAACACTTGCCAAAATATGCGTATCATTAGTGTTTATGTGAGTCCCAATAGTGCCACTTGAGAAATGATTTAAAGAGAAGATTTAAATTTAACTGAGAGATGGGACTTGCTGCCCTGCTTGCATTTTTTATCAGAAAGTTTTAATAGCACATACAATGCTGAGTACAGCATCTCAAAACAATTAAATTAGCTTTTAACTTACAGAGGATCAACTGGAGATGAAAATGTACTTTCAAAGTATTCAGGCATTTACAAAATAAATGTCAATAACAGGTTTGTACCCCTGGGTATACTGAATATTCTGACAGCACAGTATTTGATGAATCTTTCTAAGACAGGATTTCTCAAACAGGGGTCGCCGCTTGTGCAGGGAAAGCCCCTGGCGGGCCGGGCCGGTTTGCTTACCTGCCCCGTCCGCAGGTCCGGCCGATTGCGGCTCCTGCGGACGGGGCAGGTAAACAAACCGGCCCGGCCCGCCAGGGACTTTCCCTGCACAAGCGGCGCCCCCGATTGAGAAACCCTGTTCTAAAAAATGTTTTTTTTTCCCCTTGCAGATCTTCTGCCTTATTGGCTATGTACCATCAGTAGTGCTGTTCACTTACGTGCTCTCTTTCACCTTTAAAAAAGTGCAAAATGCCAAAGAATTTTGGTCGTTTATTTTTTCAATGGTAAGTCAGCCTCTTGTTGTATTTACTTAACTTTAAACATTTTCTCCCCTAAAGCCCAATCAACGTTTTTTTTGGTTATCATTTTTGGAAAATAATTCCCTCATATTTAAACCATTTGACATTTCTCTAACTTGCAACTGAAAAGGAAATAAATTAAGCAAATGACAAATGGTTTAAATATGAGGAAATATACTTGCCAGAGCAACAGACACTTTTGAATAATTATACTCAGAGTGGAGTAAGATGAGGGATTACTTGTGTCACAGTCTCTGGGCCGGCTATTCTTTCAGAGACCATCCTCCAGTCCCTCGAGTGCACCCCTTTCTGGTAGCAGGTCTGGCCCTCCACTTCTCTTTGGTGTAGAATACTGCAGTCTAACCACTCTCCAACCAGGTCTCTGGGTTACACTTCTCTGGGTGCCAACCATGTTACCTAGTAGGTGCAACTGAGCCAGAATTCTGGTAATAATATGCAGAAGCAGTTTCTTCAAAACAAAGATGCTCAGATGGTACGCGCAGCTGAGAGAAGTGGATTTAAAAATAACAAAGACCTATATGCATGGTGTCTTACAGGTGGCATTCCCCTAGGTAGGCATGACAACGTTGGTGTCCCCCATTCTCTCTGGGCGCCAAGTTACACATAACTTGCTCCCAGACCCTGGGTCTCAAGTCATTGTGTCTGTATGTCAGCCTTGCTGCAGGCTGACTGTGTCCCTGTTAGCTTCCAGCTGAACTGACCACTTCTTCCTTACCTTTCTGCCATGGCACCTTTTGAACCCCTCAGCGTCGTTTCATATCCGCCCTAGCCTTGAAATAGGAAAACATGCTAGTTTGGTTGGTGCCAGCCAGGTAGGTTCTTTCCCCCAGTTGAAGGCTAAGTGGGTACCTGAGAAGCTGTCTCATCTGTGTCATTGTTTTACCCATCCTCGGTACTTTAACAACCCCCCATTAGAGCTTGCTTTAATGCATTGAGTCAGACAGCAATATAAAATTGAACAAGGAAACCGAGTCATACATAACATTCCTAAGAAATAATACAGACAGTTTTCTAACTTGTCACAACTTGTATTAAATTTATGACCATGTCAGTCTGTGAGATAAGCTTGGATAAAAATGTGTGGTTTTTCCTTTCTTTTCTTTTTTTTTTAGACTGCTTTGATCTCTACTGTTGTCACTGAAGTGGCATTCTTTATGAGATATTTCATGATATCCACCATTTTTCATTATGTGTTCTGTGCCTTCATTCCAATCTATCCTCTTATCGGATGCCTGATTAGTTTTATAAAGGTAAGATTTTGGGGTATTGGGATGTTGGTTGGTTCCTTTTTATGAGGAATTTAACTTTAGAACTTTGAAACTCCCTTCAGGGGCTCCAGTACATGGGCTAGCAGAATACATAGCAGAAACAGAGCATTTGTTAAATACATAAAGGCAAATTCCATGTCCCTCTGTCTGTGAGTTGAGCTGTTTTGATTACTGGGAGTCTGAAACTGACAAAATACATTGGTACTGATTCTGATCTCTCTCTTCTTCCATGTAAACAAGGAGTGACTCCACAGAAGTCAATGGAATTGCACTGATGTAAAGCCAGTGCAAACCTGAATCAGTCTCATAAAGTATATAAATAAAATGTCTTAAATAGTTCATTATAATCTGCAATTAAATTTAGATGTAAAACGTAGCATTTGATGAAAAGTTCTTTGTGTAAATATTTGTCACATTGTCAGGTATCACGGAAACACCTACAAAAGAATGAAAAATACCATGAGCCCTGGGACAAACTCTTGGTAGCAGTTATCGCGGTAAGCACCAGTTATTTGTCAGAAATGTTAGGAAATGTTAACTTTGAATGGAAAGCCACTTCCTAAAGACATTCCTGTTGTAAGGTGTTTAAGATTTTTGTTTAATGCTTATAAGAGATAGTGGATTAACTACTGTCCTGCAGCCAAAAAATGATTACAGAATAGGCAACAGCAGCGTAGGCTGCCCGACTCCCTCAGCTCAACACCTACTGCCCCCATAGTGTGGCTCAGCCCTACCCTTGGAAGATAAGACTGCTGGTTGGGATCATGGAAGAGTTCAATCTTTGTGCGTTCAGTCATTAACCTCCCTATTGAGTCTGTCAATGAGTGCCCAGCTGAGGTGTTGTTTTTGTGATATAGACTCTTGTCTGCTAGGAACTGGACTGAAACATACTGGCTCATTTAACTGAGGCCAAGTTACAGCCTTCACGTAGTAATAAAGGGTCTGGCCTGTGACAGATTTGAGTGGATCCTTTAAAAGAGAAAGTTACCATATCCAGTTTACTTAAAATAACATTTTCCTCTCCTCTCTGTTCTGTTTTGTGGGCCAAACTTCAGAAAACCATTTCTGAAATATTAATTAAAAAGTACTGATTTAAATCATATTTCACTCTTAAATGACTCATTTATATTTTATATATATACCTGGAAGTATGTTCTAATTATAACAACACATACCTCATGCCATATGAAACAGTTTTTGGAAATATACCCCTCTGACTTCCAATGGAATTAATTAGTGACATGGTTTCACTGTCATGGAGTCTGTTATGAACACGTTCATGGTGGGAGGAAATCAACATTTCATAGCATTCATCCCATAGACAACCATTTGGCCTCAAGGGACTAGAAATGTTTTGATTAACTGTAATTGTTTTTCTGTCCTAGCCTTATTTGCAATGTGTAGTGTGGCTGTTCCTCCTGCGATATCTTGAAGTGAAAAATGGAGGTAAATCGATAAGAGAAGACCCATTTTTCAGGTCTGTGTTGGTTAATAGTATCTCTTATTATTCTGTATTGAAAAAACCATCTCAAGATAGTATTGGTAGCACTAACTGGGGTAGCTAATGTGCAGCAGAAGGCACACCAAAGATCAAACAAAAATCCCTTTGTCACTGGAGTAATATGTCCTATTGCATTATACTGATGTTTTAAAATTTTAATATTCACTGGTTTCTGTAGCTAAGAATCATCAGGAAAGGGCTTTGTTTACATTTAAATGATCTGATTTTCTATGGTGTGACCTTGCAGTAGCCTTATTTTAGTGCAGTATTTTGCTTATTCCCTTTGATAACAGTTCTTTTTAAGTGACAACTGAATTTTATTTTTTTAAAGACTTGTTTTCCACTGATTTTTTTTCTCCCCTTCACATATGGCTAATTGCATGAGTTTATTGTCTAACAAACACAAAGGACTTGATCTTTCTGTCCATAATTGGGCAGCTCTCCAGTGAAATCCCTGGGAGCTTTGTCTGTTTAAAGACAACTGGACATAAGTTAATATTCGTTCCTCTCTTTAGAACTTCTACAAAGATCAAAACATGGAAATTTCGAGATGATCCACATAATGAGAATGAGGATGAAGATGTAAAGGCAGAGAGATTGTGGGTCAAAGAAATGACAACCTGCCAGAGCTGTGATGAGGTAATTGTGTTGTGTAATTATGATTGAATCAGAGGGGGCGGGGTGAGATCAGATAAAATTGCTGTCATTAAATCAACATGTGCCAGCTCTGAAATAATAAACTAATGCTTAATTGTAAATATTAGAACTAGATATTGGTTTTGTCTTCTGAATTAGTTATATTTGAATTATTTTATATTAAAAAGATTCAGATGAGCAAATAGGATTCTATTTTTTTCACGTGATACCAGTGCTTATTTTCTTTTGTTTCCATTGCCTTCCTTGTGTATGTCAATTTATTCCACTTACCACCTCTTACCCATGGTAAAACCTAGAATTATTGCCCTAAGAACAGCTCTGTGTCTGGCTGGGTTGGTACTTTTAGATTCCAAGCTAATGGGTACTCACACTTCAGGCTAGTAGGGATTAGGTTCCTCAAGCCACTGAGATCAAGCCTAGAGGAGGAGGAGATGTGCTGTGTAATGTACATGAGCAACTCTGACAGCAATCTTGAGCGTAATTCTGCTGCTGCTTCTCAGTATTTGTTGTCTGCATAGGGATCAGGTGCAGAATCAGACCCTTAAAATGGTTTTGCAGTGTATAGACAATGAGGACTTAGAAGTGAAAAACAGGGACTCTTGAGTGGAGATAATGGTGATAACCCCTACTTGTCCCTAAGAAAGAAGTGTAGTCATGGTGAAGCAGAAATGTAATGATTTACTAAGAAGACAGGATTATCTAATCTATCTGTCTAACCTCGGTAAATGTCAAAGAACAGTTTGTCCATTTGCGAGAGTGTTTTTGTCATTTATGTTTTAAAAAATAATTAATATATTCTCTTCTGTTTTTTAGAAACCAGCAATTCTGGTCAACAGTCTGCATAAAGAATATGATGAAAGGAAAGATTTTCTTCTTGGGAGAAAAATAAAGAAAGTGGCAACTAAACACGTCTCTTTTTGCGTAAAAAAAGGTTGGCATGAAATGAGTTACCATTGAACTACTATTTTTTCAGGAAAAAAAACCAGTTCCTTTTTGTTCTTGGGACACATGGGTAACACTTCGTATGTCTTTTTTATTTATTTATTTATTTTTATTCAGGAGAAATACTTGGATTGCTAGGACCAAATGGAGCTGGGAAAAGCACCCTGATTAATATGCTGGTGGGAGACGTTGAACCAACTGCTGGCCAGGTACAGTATGTGGCTGAAAATGAATTAGGCTATCTATTTTTTTTTTCTTACCATTTTGGTCACCAGTATCTATAAATAAGTTTTTTGGTCTTTATAAAGACATGCAAACCCCATAAAAATACTGTTGAGTAAGGACTGTCTTTTCCACAGGTGCTGATAGGAGACTATTCTTTAGGATTGAACAGTGAGGATAATTCTGCTAAATTTGTGGGATATTGTCCTCAAATAAATCCACTATGGCCAGATATTACATTGCAGGAGCATTTTGAAATATATGGATCTATCAAAGGAATGAGTAAAACTGATGTGGAAGAAGTTATAAAACGGTAAAAACTAATTGCAGCATTTTTTGCTTGCACTCCTATTATAGCTGGGTTCTGTTTAATAGTCTAACAATAGATGTCATAGGTTTCTTGTGCTCTGTTTTTATCTGACTATAGTAGGCTGCTTTTAGCAGTTTGAGCAAGAAGTGACCAGGGTTTGGAAGGGAAAAAACCAACAATATGTAATACCTTTTCATTTTTATATACATTTTATTTCACCTTGAAAACATACAGCATACTCAGTGATTTCTAAGTGAGAGGCATAAGATCTAGTAATGTAAAAACTGTTATAAGGATTTTTTAAAAAAACATTATTAGAATAATTTTTGTAATTAGCAGAGCAATCAGTTATTTAACAATTGTACTAAGAGGAATTACAAAGCATATTTTGAGGGTTAATAATCTGTTTGCTTTCTTAAACTACATTCTCAGTGATTGATGAGACAGATATTGTGCATTGGGTGTTTTGCAGCATTGCAAGGGCCCTTGAATTGAAAACCCATCTACAGAAAACAACAAAGAAATTAGCAGTCGGAATTAAGCGCAAGGTATGAAGATGTTTTTTTAAAAAGTTGAATTCAGTATTTTCATAACATGAAGCCTATTGTATAATCATATTTAACCTTCTTTCTTTCATGTCAGTTATGTTTTGCGCTAAGTATGCTGGGTAATCCCCAGATTACGTTGCTAGATGAACCATCTACTGGTATGGATCCTAAAGCGAAACAGCACATTTGGTGAGTGTAACATTATGCCACACTTACAAGAGACTTTTTTTTAAAAGAGACTACATTGTAGGATAATATGGTAGTAATACTCTTACTCCAAAGCTCACAGTGGTAATATGTCATAGATTAATATAGGCAAAGTATTTTTTCTTCTTTCCAGTCATGTGCATAACTGTTGTTAGCATTAAGGATGGCTACCTCTGTGCATTGCCGAGAATCTAGCTTTGTATAAACTGCTTTCATCTGCATGTTGTCTTCACATCATTTGCAGATTAATTGCTTATTTCCCTTTGAAGATAAATCTTTCATTTGATTTATAACAATCAAAAGCATACATTCACAACTGAGTGCTGTCACAGCAACTTAAAATTCATCATAATTAGAATACAATGGACAAAAATAATAGAATCCTCCATAATATCACCCCGTTGAGGAATAAGAAACCGAGCTCCTCAAATTCATCCTCTTCCTGCAGCTTTCCCTCCCCAGGTGCCTGAGAAACTAGGTAGGCTTTGTAATGTGATGGGAAGGAGAGTTCGTTTCAGAGTTGTGGGACTCCCTTGGGTAGTGCGCAGCTATGAGGTTAAACCAAAGGAGCTCCAGTCTGAATTCCTCTGCTTGTCACCAGTGTGGTAACAAAGGATGGAGAAAGAGACAGTGCCTCTGAAAGCCAGGTAGCAAATCATTTTGTGTGTTTGGTACACAATATACCATGCTTGTCATAGTAATATCCATGAGATGAATTCCAGAGCCAGCTGACACATTGCAGAACCATGTGATAAAAGAATTTATCGTGCACATTTGATCATTGCAACTGCTCTTTATCCTACTAACCCATCTCTCCTAGAACTTACTCTGACAATCCAAACTTCTGAGCAGCTTCTTTCATCATTTTAAAGAAAAATAACCTACCAAAGAAATGTTTCCTTCTTTTCCCCCAAATTGTGACATTTCCTCCCAGGGCCCAGCATAGGCAAGAATCAATACAGGATCAGTAACTGCTTCTTTGTGCCTACACAGTATTCACTTTTCATTTTAAATTAGCGTTTTCTTTTAATAATAAGGCTGTTGGGATTAAGAAACTAGTGGGCATCCAAATCCCTGCAAAATACTTACATTAATATGTTTGTATTGAGAATAACTGAAAAGAAATAGGATACATTTGCTTTTCTTTGCCCTAGAATGAAAAAAGCTGATGATGTGGCTAAGGATTTGTGTTAATTATAACTAAAGTATTATTTTCCCAACATGACATGTCATGTTAAAGGTAATTTGTAGCTGTAGTTATTATTTTTCATTAATTTTCAGGATGGCAATTCGAGCAGCATTTAAAAGCAAAGAGAGAGCAGCTATTCTGACCACTCATTATATGGAAGAGGCTGAAGCTGTGTGTGATCGCGTTGCAATCCTGGTGTCTGGACAGTTAAGGTATTGTAGACTTTAGTAGTCCAGGAATATTCGGAACTTTTGCGTAAAAGGAAACATGGTGTGTCTCGGCTTGAACACATTTATAGCATTAAAAAAGTACAGCCACATTTGGTTTCATCTCAAACCTCTCATAAAATAATCTAATTCATCAAAAGAAACTATTGAAAACAGCTCTGCCTTTTTTTTGTATTGTTACATGACAAACAATATTTGTCTCAACAATCTGTAGGTGTATTGGTTCAATTCAGCATCTAAAGAGTAAATTTGGCAGAGGCTATTTCTTGGAAATGAAATTAAAAGAAACAGCAGACGTACAACAGGTGGAGTTCCTTCGCAGGCAAATTTTGCACATCTTCCCAAATGCATCTCATCAGGAAAGGTAAAAGTTATTAAATAGAGGACCGGTCCTTACAAGGAAAAAATATATTTGTATTAATGCATGTTTCATTTTTGTCAGTGTGTTATGAGTAAGTAATTAGTGATGATATGTTATCCACAGTTTAAATAATATATATGTATAAAAATAAGCCTAAGAAAGAGAACATGTGAAAGCAAGCAAAGAAAAATACCTGTATTGATAGCAAGAACAAAAGTATGCTTGTGTAACAGTTGTGATGGTAATTTCCTTGCTGAGAGTGACCTCTTTCCCACTCCAAGAGATTTGGATGGTACCCATAGTCCTGCAAATGCTGAAGGTAGCTCAGACTCTTCTAGGAGGCCTCAGCATTTGGCCCACATCCCTTTTGTCCCGTCATCAAGAGTTCTTCCATAAATCTTCTGAAACACTAAATTACTTGAATTTCTGTCAGTGGATAAATGCAAACTCTTAACAGCAATATCTTATTCTACTTTGTTTACTGTTCACAAGGACCCAGGAAAAGGCCATCATAGAAATACCCAAAGAATTTTTTCAGGTGGGGCAGTTTTGGTGGAGAGGTCAGTCTCAGAAAGGAGATCATATGGTGACAGATTTTCTATTCTGGATCTTTACCCCTGCCCTGGTCCAAGAAATTTGGGATGTAACAAACCTGGGAGTTTCCCTTTTTAAATGGACTAAACCAGGTGGTTGGGAGATTTTTGAGCTGTCTACCAAAGAGAATACCTGATTAGTGAGGACAGAGCAGATGATTCTGTCTCAGGTGCCAAAGAGGGGTGACACCGAATTTTGATAGTGTCTTCAAAGGAGTCCTGGCTGGTTCTGGCCTCTCTCAGGTTAGTGGACCAAATAATCTGATCCAAAATGGTAATTCCTATGTCCCTGTGTTACTATATGATTAGCTTGCAGTGCTTTGCTTACTCTTTTAGAAAATGAATTTATGCTCAGTCATGTGAAACTTTTTTCTTTCCTTTTGTTTTCAGCAATTTTGGCCTGGGAAAATATCACACTGTATTTTATGTTTGTTTGTTTGTTTGTTTGTTCCCCCAGTTTTGCCTCCATTTTGGCATATAAAATTCCTAAGGAAGATGTACAGTCGCTCTCTCAGTCTTTTTTGAAACTGGAAGAAGGTAAGACCAAGTATTTGCCAAGCAAGCAAAGTAAATAGTAATCATTTTGCCTACCATGCAGCCGGAAATATTTCCCCTGATCCTATGTACCATGTAACGTTACTCTTATTCAAATCTTTCCTCAAAATTCACTTGGTTTGGTTAGCTTTTTAATGCCAACCTCCACGCCATGACTCATGCCCTTTTAACTTTCTTTCCTCATAACACATTAACTTATATAACCCTGCTGTACTCTTAACCTATGTACACAATTCAAGGTAAAAAGAACTAAACAGTCCCTGTTGTGAATGCAACAGGGACTGGTTCAGTTCCCATCTCAGTGTATAAATACCTACAGTGGATGAATATATTTAATTCTAGAGAGTTCTTTAATCTAGCAGACAAAGGACACAACAAGCTTCAATGACTGGACGTTGACGCTAGAAAAAATCAAACTGGATATAAGGTGCAAACGTTGAACAGTAAGGGTAATGATCCACTGGAACAGATTGCCAAGAGATGTGGTAGATTTTTCATTGTTTAATCTTTGAAGTCAAAATTGGATGCATTTCATAAAGAGATGCTGTGGTAAATCAATGGCCAGATGGCGTTTTATAGCCTGTGTTATACAGTTCAGAATAGATTAACATAATGGTCCCTTCTCGCCTTAACATCTCTGAATATGTGAAGTCAGTGGTGTTGATCAGACCCCAAAAGCATGTTTTGTATCACTGTAACCTTGTCTTTCCCATATGCCCACCACCAAATGCACACACTTTTATGAATCATTGCAATATTGAACTCAGATTGTATATTCCCTTTGAAAGAAACCCTTTTTGTATTTGTCTGAATAGCCACTTTCACAGCCCTGGCACTGTACAGATAATTTAAATATCATCCCTAGGAGTCTGGGAACTACCTTGTATTAGCATATCAGTTCAAAATGCCCGGACCTGAGGGGGTAAACGTATCCCTTTTTTTTACAAGGCTATCGGGATATTGCTTGGAGGGGTCACTGGGTTTCTCAGTGGAAATGGAGAAAGTTTATGGTGGTTGTAGCCTATCACAGAGGTAGGGCTTGGGAGTTGAGGCTAAACCCATAACAGTTTTTACTTGTGGAATAGGACCTTGCTGCACCTCATGCAGCCCCAAGACACCTTCAGAGGGTGAGCCTGACTCTATACAGGAGAGGAAGGTCTTGGGAGAGGATTGTGACTGGGCACGGGGATACCCCTATGCTTTAAGGCTTGCAAAGAAAATAGGCCGTAAGGACTGAGGACCATCGGGTGGAGTGTTGATAAATATATTCCAAGGTTTAATGTTAAAACAGTTCCGTAAAGATGCAGCTAGAGGCCTTTACACGACACATAGTCTTAAGAGGTTGTTTTGGTGCTGCTGGATGGATGACACTGCCAGTGATTCTTTTCCACCTCTAATTCCTATGACTGTGTGGATGCCACCTTCCAGTCTTTATTCCCATTCCCTGCCACTCTGGAGAGAGGGAGACGGCAACCAAAGACCTGCACTAGTTGCTCTCACGTGGCATTGCATTGAGCTGGGCAATCTAATTGTAAAACTCCTCTGTATTTTTAGTGAATTTAACAGTAGATATTTGAAAATATAGATTTAAATAAAGTCATTTTGAGGCATTTGATGATTAATTGTTTTTCAATGTGAATTCTTTCTAATCCTTTTAACAGCAAAACATGCCTTTAATATCGAGGAGTACAGCTTTTCTCAAGGAACCCTGGAACAGGTATAGGAAGCAAATTTTGTTTCATAATTGTAAACAAAAAAAAGTCTGTGGATTATAGTTTTATAGGGTAAAATTTTCAAAAGTGACTAAGTAAGACCTGATGTGCCATTTCCAAAATTGACATAAGCACTTAAGATCTCTTACTTACACTCCTACTTTGAAAGTCAATGAGATTTATGTTCTTAAGTCTCCATTCTGAAGGATCAGTATACCTATTCAGATACTGGTGCAATAGGTACCACTTTTGTGATTCGTTTCTATGAATTTTCTTGGATTGGTAGGCACTCCGATCCTTGCAGTCTGAATGCTCTTACACAGAATACACTGTTGATGCCATTTTCATCCGTTTTAGGTTTTTGTGGAACTTGCTAAAGAACAAGAAGAGGAAGATAACAGTTTTGGAACCTTAAACAGCACGCTTTGGTGGGAAAGAAGACAGGAAGATAGAGTCATTTTTTGAGCTCTTTAAATACTGTAGGAGTCAATAGATGTACACTGCAGTTCACGTTTGTCTGACTCTGTTTGTTTGTTTGTGTGCTGAGTACTAAGAAAGCAGTTGAGATTGAGAAAAATATCTGACTTGGAAAAACAAAAATAATATTTGGAAACTTTGAGCATATTTCCCCTTCCTGGCCTTATCCGTCGATATTATGCAAGTGTGGGAATGCCTTTATTTGTGAGGACTCTCATTGCTAGCATATAATTTGTCTGTTTTTTTAAATTTCTGATCCACTCGCCTTACTCTGTCCTGTTTTGAAGCGAAATGGTAAATAACAATTTAGTTCTTTATAATTTCCTGTTTGTTTTGATCAGTCTGTGCTCTGTGCTTCTAGAAATTCCAACCTTGAGCTTGTTCAGCTATTCAGTATGTAATGTCAGTATATAATTGATCAACTCCAGGATCAAACTTCTGCCTTGCTTATCTTTCAAGAGGCAGCTTCCACCAAAGGCAGAGGTCCACAGAACCAGGACAACAGCACTAGAAAAGAGTCACAAAAGCAGAAGTCAGCAAAGAGGATATAGCAATGCCAGAAGTCAATGACTTGTCTGAGTTGGAGTAAACATGTAGCTATAAGGTGGATGTTCAAAGGAGGTCAATTTTGAGCTTGAACTGCCTGATAGGGTTCTGGTAAGCTTTATTGTCACATCCTCTGCATAAAATTCCATGTAGCATACATTGCTCTACAGACTTAACTGCCTGATTCCAGGATTCATCGTGGAATATGATGCTGGTTAGTTCAGCCTAAATTGTTTATATGATACCAAATACCAATACCTAAAATTCTGTTAACCTGTAGGCTGTCTTTAAATTCCCATTGGATCCTGCTGATCAAAATCCTGATACTCCTGTTTGGTATGTACATTTCAGGTCAACTCTCCTTATCCAAAATAATCAATATAGTACAACAGTGCCTCTATTATGGATTCTGCTCCATCACCTAAATTCTTGAGTTTATTTGCTGTATCTCAGTTTTAAACTCCTCCTCTTTGTGCTATATGTGGGCTTTAGTATCCAGATGACCATACTGGTTAGTCTCTTCTCATCCTAACGCTCCTCCAGTCCTATGCCGCTTCAGAGTGTGTAACTTGTGTGTTTTAACTAATCTCTGCCCTCTTTTGGGCTAGCACCTCCCCACTGATCAGGAGGCACATGATAGATATATAGCATAGTGATGAGGGACACAGCTGTCACTTCACAAACTTGCTTGGAAGAGGCCAGAGGCCCTTTTGCTTTAGTAAAAGATACAGGAGGGAAAGGAAATTCAACATTCATCACTAAATAGGGCCCTAACTTATATAATAAATTTAACTTGGGAT
The DNA here is from genome assembly GCF_016161935.1 of Mauremys reevesii. Lineage (NCBI taxonomy): Eukaryota > Metazoa > Chordata > Testudines > Geoemydidae > Mauremys > Mauremys reevesii. The sequence goes on along the minus strand of NC_052637.1, from coordinate 39,298,074 downwards.
CCACTCAACATAAAAATATTTACACGTTAGTATAATATGGCACGTGGTTAATCGTTATGTACCTTTTTAATGCAAATTGGCAGGTGTAACTCTAATCAAGTTACCTTTGCAGGTTGCATAAAAATTTATCATGCATGCACTTGTGAGTTTAAATGTGGTTTGCAAAGATGGATAGGTTCTTTTCAGTCTCTGTTTGTAAAAGCATGAACACCAAATGAATATATCTTTATGGAATTTGCATAAATGTGAGCATTTCTAATTGTATTCTTTGTTAAAACAACCTGTTTTATTGAACACATGTTCTAACACATGTTTAAAAGGCATTTATTTAGATGTGTTCATTTTTTGTGACAGCGAATTTACAGGCTTATGCACCAATACTCTCTAATATATCTTTTTTACGATAGTAATGAGGCAATACAATACATGTCCAGTTCACTGACAGTGCTTTCTTATTTCTATCATGCTCATTTTCTCTCACCATAAATCAAAAAGAGTAAGCTCAAAATGCAGATATTGTCTTGTCGCTAAGAATACTTTTGTTTGCTTTCTGGCAAAATTGTTCTTTCAGAAGAAATAATAAGAGAGCCCATGTGTGGTTCTACATCCTCAGATCTGAGAGCAAATATTTATCCTGTTTGTGGTTTCAAAGAAAAATATTTTTGATTTAAAATTGAAAGAATTGATTAATCTAATTGGCTATTTAATCTGAACTTTTTAGAATCAAAATTCAGGTTTTTGAACAATCGATTGCATTGTAGAATGTATTAATTGAAATGCATTGGGCAAATACTCTGTATATCTGACGACACATGACACATAAGACATATCAGTTATATATGTTTACTTTAAGATTAGAAAATTCCTATCATCTTCCTTTCTGAAATGTTCAAAACTCGGAAAACTATGCTATAAATCAAAGTGTTATGCTCCCAAACATTGTGTCCCATTGGGCAATAATTAATGTAAAATTGATTGATTGCTTAATTCTGTCTGTGTAGGCTCCCGTTTATTTCAATGCAAGTCTTATAATTGACAGAGGGGGCAGGAGTGAGCCCGATATGTGTATAGTTTTTGCTTCTTTCTCTATACATCTAGGATTGCATGGAATTATGTGGATCTTGTTTTCTTACATATTGCACTTGAGCCTGTGACTCCCACTTAGACCTTGATACCCTGCATGGTGCCGCTATGCTGAGTGGGAAGGGAGAGGGTGCATTACCTTTCAGGAGCTGGTATACAGTCAGTCTGTCCACTTTAATAAGCCATAGATAGTGGAACCATCTTGCACTGAAATGTGGAGTAATGTAACTCAGTTTATATTGAAATAGAATGATTATCTGCTGAATTGTTTTAAGGCACTGACTGGGCCAAACTCATGGAACCCTATTGCTATTGTTGTAATGTATTTATTTAACATTTATATTGCAGTAGCATCTACAGCAGGGGTCGGCAGCCTTTCAGAAGTGGTGTGCCGAGTCTTCATTTATTCACTCTAATTTAAGGTTTTGTGTGCCAGTAATACATTTTAATGTTTTTGGAAAGTCTCTCTCTCTCTCTCTCTATAAGTCTATAATATATAACTAAACTATTGTTGTATGTAAAGTAAATATGGTTTTTAAAATGTTTAAGAAGCTTCATTTAAAATTAAATTAAAATGCAGAGCCCCCCAGACCAGTGGCCAGGACCCGGGCAGTGTGAGTGCCACTAAAAATCAGCTCACGTGCCGTCTTCGGCACCCGTGCCATAGGTTGCCTACCCCGATCTAGAGACTGATGCCCCATTATGCTGGGTGCTGTAAAACTGTATAGTAAATGAGCTTACTACTGACTTAAATCAGTCAATTAAATTTCAGTGACAGAGCAGACATTTGTTCAATTTAATAAGGAAGTTTCTCTGTATCTATAACAAAGATGAGGCTGAGAATAATCATTACCCAGAGCTTGTGTTGATGTGCTGTCTTTATCCCATTTATTCTACATATCTGTTTTACTCTGGTACTTTCTTTATCACTACATGATACCGCATTACCTCTGACTTCATATCTACTGACATCATATCCCATTCTTAAACTCTTAGGGTCTGAACCCAAACCCATTAAATCAATGTACGTAGTAGGAGCCTTTCCATTGACTTCAGTTTGCTTTAGATCAGGATCATGCTCTTTGCATCAGAGCCTCAGTGAATGAGTAATAATCTGCACTACACATACATTATGTGAATAAAATGTAATGCTTATGCCTTGTATCTTTCCAACATAATATTATTTAGTTGCTTTTTATCATCTTAAAGTAAACCTATTATATAGACTAACTTTACTTTTATAAAAGCATTGGGTAGTGTTTGCAGTCTTATTTGGTTAATATGAGAAATCTGATGTAGCATTGTTTCACTTTTTTCACATTCAAATACATTTTGAAATAATAAATCTAGTTAACTCTCACACACCGGCACATTCAATACATATCCACTGCCAGTAGCAGATATAACAGCTTCAGAAAAACACAATTGGCCAAAAGGATTGAAAAACTTAAAAATAATAATGAATCTTTTCTTTCTCCAAAAGATCATAGATAATAGACTTCGGGAGATCCTCCATCCTCCTGCCTTTTGGGCAAGTAGGACATTTGTCTTATTCCCAGAACCAAATTTTCTCCAGACGGTACAGGTTAAATTCCCTTATCCTTATCTACAAACTTATACATGCTAATCGTGACCTTCATGCTCCCTAGAGTTTAACAATATTATTCTTCGGGATGAAGTGCCTCAAATTGTAGAGTTACTGCATCTGGTCTCATTTTGCCTAGTCTCTAAACTCGTGTCATTTAGGTCACTTCTGCCTTTCACTGTGTTCACAATTACTCCAACATGGTGTCATCTATATTATTAATGTACAGTTTGCTCTTTCTTCTGATGTATGAAAATACTGTGTTTGCCAGGTTAGGGCTCTTTGTTAGACTTGATGCCTCTTTCCAGTTTGATTCTCTTTCATGAATAATTCCTCTGAGCTCCAGCCGTTCAAACAGTTTTGTATTCTATCAGAATAGCCAAGTAACAGTGTTCTGACTTTTCTAATAGGGTTTGATTTTCTAATAGGTTTGTCACCAACTTTTCTATCAAAGGCTTTATTAAAATCTAGGAGAAATGTGCCCAGAATTGTTCTCATCTACACTGCAGTAACCCCATTGTTGGTTACTCTGAATTTACACAGATATAAGCGAGAGCAGAATTTGCCCAATTAAATCCACAATATATCTGGTGCCTAATAAAGTTCAAAAACAGAGAAAATTATATGGAAGATCAAATATATTGAAATACAAGGAAAGACAATTGATATCAGCTTAAAACTTTAGGACTAAAATGTTATATTTGCTCTTTGTGGCTTTTGTTGGTATTTTACTATAAATAATAAACTTAACCCAAACTGTACATAATAGAGAAGTAATACGCAACCTCAGATGACAATATAACAGGAAGCCAGGTAGTTGTGGATTCTTGTTCCAGGTCTGACACTGATAATGCTGGGTGACCTTGGGCAATTAACTTAGTTCCCCATCTATAAAATGAGTATAATACTTATCTATCTCACAGGGATGTTGTGAGGATCAGTTAGTAAAAGTGAATACAAAACTTTGAAGATAAAATTGCTTTAGTAGTATTAAAAGGATGTATTTTTGTATTGGAGTTCTGATAACTCAGATTTTGCTCACATTATCATGAAAAATCCTTATTTAAAATATCTTGTACAGTTGGATTTAGTTTATCTATCTGATATGTGCTATATTCTTTCGTAGCAGGAATAATTTTTATTTAAGCATTGTTAACATTCTTTTAATGCACATCCTGATATTAGTCATGTTTTCTTGGGCATTTATGTTTAATTTTGTACATATGTTTGTTTTTCTTTTATCATTTTGCTGTATTTGTAAAACAATTGGCAATTCTTTTTGTTTTTCCCAATAGAAAGTGCTGTTGAAATAAAGATGGATTGAATTGCTAATGCTCACATCTTTACAACGTATCTGTTTTTCTGCTGTGCTAAATGTAAGGAATAATGGGTAGAATATTCAAAAGCGCCAAAATGACTTAGGAGCATCAATCTTGTTCATCTTCAATTGAACTTAGTTTCCTAAGTTACTTAGGGCCATGACAATGAGGTTGTCTGCCTGTGGTGCAGTCAGCCATTATTTCTAGTAGCTGGAAAGTTCATGCCTTCATGTCCTAAAGTGAATTTTCAATTTTTACTTATTTTCATTTTTTGCTGTTTATTTAGTAACTATGAAATATGTTACTAAATAAACACCCCCTAAAGGCTGAGGTCCTCAAGCCACAGAACACATACAACAAAGGCAGCAGCACTCCAGTTTCTCCACATTGTCTGGCCAGTGCTCCTACATTTTATTCTAGAGGGATCACCTACTATAGGGGAGGGAATGCACTGCTTGTAGAGCAGCTGTAGGGTACATACCCACAGGGTTCGAATGTGTTTTGACTTGCCTAAGCAGCACCGTGCTAGGGGACATGCAGTGTATGTACCCTACATGCCACCGTAAGGCGTGTGCTGTGTAGACATACCTTGAGAGAAGGGTATTTAATCCTTGTCCAGTTTATTGAGACTTCCAAAAAGCTTTCCAATCGTGGTGATGTGATTTGTGATGTGTACCTCTAGGAACTGGACTGTGACCAGCATGTAGTTCACTAAACAGCCTTTGCATGATAACCTTCTGTCAGTGCCAACTTGGGCTTTATTTGAATGGCTCTGTACCATTAGAGAAACAAGTTGTTACTAAATAACTATGATAGGTTGTTGCCCAAAGGTATGTGATGATATAAGGCCTGATTCTCCACGGCCTTGCACTTTGTGTAGTTGTTGCACCTTTTCAGGTGGATGTTTCATACTGCCTGTAAATCAGTGGAATTATATCAGTGTAAAACGGGCTTAAAAGATAAAAGAATTGGGCCTTTGTCCTATCGCGTTTTTTCATATAGGATTCTGTAGGGGGCTTAAAAACAGAAAACTAAATAAATTGAACTAAAATTATCAGTAACCTGTTCATTAATATGTAACTATAAATGGTATATGTCCTGAGCTTTACTTCAGACTTAAGGAAAACAAAGCCAACCATTAGAGAGCTTTTTTCTCCCCTGAATGTGAGAAGGAAAACTAAACGTCGTAAATAATCCACTTATCAAACTACATTTAACTGCAAAGGGAGAAATGGTGAATTTTAAAAAGGTGTCATTTTAAACAAATGAAATGTAAATGGCCACAGGATGGCAGTACCCTTCAAGAAATGAGAAATGCTTGTAGTGTGTTTTAAAGAGACCTTTATTTGCAAAAGCAACAGTGAAATGATAACAGTAGGAGTGAAGTATCAGAGGGGTAGCCATGTTAGTCTGGATCTGTAAAAAGCAACAAAGAGTCCTGTGGCACCTTATAGACTAACAGACGTTTTGGAGCATAAGCTTCCGTGGGTAGGAGTGAGGGATCGTGAACTAGTTTATTCTAAAATCAGATTAAAAAGGATACAAATCCATTCTAAAAAAAATGCAAAAGTTTATATTGCATTCAGTGTTTTTCTTCAAAGTCTGAATGATTTAGTCCGTTAGTATCAGAGGGGTAGCCGTGTTAGTCTGGATCTGTAAAAGCAGCAAAGAGTCCTGTGGCACCTTATAGACTTAGTCCTTTAAGTTTTAGTATAAAAAGTCTCCATTACTTCAAAATTGGCTTTCTGCTCTGGTAGGTAGTCTTTTTCTGTCCTTCTGCATGACTCTCCAGCCTCTCCCAGTTCCTACCCTACTCACCCTCCAATAGTCATCAGGCTCTTCTGCCTTTGGAAATCCTGTTGCTGGGCTCCACATTTAATTTTAGAACATACAAACTTTTAAACGAAGTGGCCCTTAGCACGCCAGCAGGGAGATTCCAGGGTGGGGCTGGTCAGTGGAGAATCAAGGTGGTATTGAAAGGTTTAGGCAAGGGGGACAGCAGGATCAGGAGAGAAAAAAGTAGTTGTTTCTGGGATTAACTATTCAAAGGGAAATAGGAGAGTCAGGACACTACTGGAGGCTCATGGAGTCAGCCATATGGGCCTCCCCACTGACAATCCTAGGTATTCCAGATGGAAAACACGTATTGGGCCTGCCAGTCCCATGGATCTTAAATATTTTCTTCCCATAACCTACCAGTCAGATACATTTTACCCATGACCCCCACGTTGTATCTAGTACCTTCTCATTCCAGTTTTTTGGTGAACTTCCAGAAATAAGAAACCAGCACCCAAGTATTCCAGGCACCGCTGAGGGCTTTAGTCTCTCTCTGGCTTGGATTGGAAAGAGAGCTTCCCTTTATCTCACTGCTATGCATGGAGGGAGCAGGGGGATCCACTGGCTGGTTTTAGTCTTCTCCATCATTTAAGGTCCTACTGGTAGGGAGAGGCTCCATTCTTTCTCCTTTGTGGATAATGGCAATTCCAAACTGTCTCCCATTCTGGCTGCTCCCCACTCTCCCAGTCTCCTCTTGTCTGTTTCAAATAGAGAAGTTGCATTTGCAGGGAAGGTTGTGAAGAGGCAACAGCAATTCTTTCTCAGTGCCTCTCGAGCGTGATAGCTTTACTTGCTCTCATGGTGCATTGCACTTATGCTCTGCCTGGTACATGTGAATGCCTATTGATTAGGGTTGGCAGTTTACAACACACATGGTCCCAGATGGTGAAAGAATCATGCATAAAGTTCACCTTGTCAGCATTCAGCCACTAATGACCTAGAAGTGGAACAGATGAGCATTTTTATGAAGCTATCATCTAGGTAGGCTTCTCAGCCTTGAGCCTCATGTCTCCAGAGCAAATCGTGTGGGGAAACTCCCCTAGCTCTAAGATTTTTAGTTCTACGAGGTAGCTGTAAGCCAGTTTGAGGGCTCTCCTCTATTGAGCATTCTCCAACAACGGGTCCTTCAGGAGCTCTGGAGAGCTACTGCCATTTCTTTTTTGACTAAATTTCGCTCAGGATCTCCTGCCTAATGGTTCTAACTGCTTCAGCCTTGTGTCATCTGAAGAGTGAAGCTTCAGAACCTTTTTGGACACCATTTTGGTATCCTTTCATAGGATGTTATGAGGGACCCTGAGTGTTAGGCTTGAGACTAGGGTGCAAAATCTTTCATAGCTCTGAGTGATGTAGCTAGGAGTGAAAAACAGAGAGCATGATAGACAAAAAATTGAGTGAAACCAAGAGCAAAAATATCAATGCAAATTAGTATCAGTTAATGTAATTAACACAGGGGCATTTTACACTAACATTATCAGATCTTTCTTCAATAGAGCCAGGGGGAGAAAAATTCCCTGTGCATAGATTTACCTGTCTCTGGTCGAAAAAAGTTTCCATTATCTGCCCCCAAAACTTAAGAGGCCACTTCATGTGGTCCAGAGTCTATCTCAGGGTGGAGGGTGTTTCTTATACATATTTAATGTGAAGCCCTTGTAGTGAGATGCCTCGCATATTGACCAACTGAATTATATCACAGTACCCTTTAATAATAAATGTTGATACAATGAGTGCTATCCTGCTGCCACTGAAATCAACGTGAAAGCTCCTATTGACTTCAGTAGAAGCAGAATCAAGTGGGTTTTTAATAGAAAGCCTTATGATTTCTTTGAGCCATGCCAGTTTTGCAATATGGCATTATAACAGAGCTTGATGTTTTCACATATGTTGGTTTAAAATGTTGATCCTAGAAGAGGATCCTCGTTTTGCACAAAATCTTTCAAGGCCAGGACATTGAAAATAAATGTGAATGAGGGTTGTTTCACATACTCCTTTGGGTCATTTACAGTCTGATGTTTAATTACACATATGATAACTACTGAAAAATTTTGGGGGAAAATATTATTGCTCTTATTGATTTGGTACTAAGTGGTTTGAAGCAGAGAGTGTCAAAATAATAATCAATCAGGTGTCGGTGAAGTTATCCCTTGGGGATGTCTTATATCCACAATTGTTTGTAAAGTTGTGTAAATCCCAGATAGTGCCCAGGGATTCTATTGAGTGAAATCTTATGAATGATGCAGATTACCACCCCAGTCTAATTATGAAGGAATAATCATTATTCTTCTGGCTGTGTGATCCATAATATTTCTTCTTAAAGTAAAAGAGAAAAGAGTAAAACGTTTCTAGGGACACTTTTGTTTATCGCAAGATCCCATGAAATCCAAGTAACAAACTGTTTGTGCAGGTGCTGATGAGGGGAAAGATGCAGCTGCCTCTTACCCAGAGGAGGATACAACTGACTTCCTGAGCCACTGGCCTCAGGCGAACCCTCTCACTGGCCAAACCTTATTGTGCAAGAACATCTGGAGATTTATGCTGCCATGAAAGGGATGAGGAAAGAGGAAGCTGCCGCCGCTATCAATCGGCACAAAGACAAAATAATGCCAGTTACGGTTTTGTATCTCAGAAGAGAGAGGGAGTGACAAAGGAGAACTTCACTGAAAACCAGATGGTACGTCTTAACTGAGCTCTCCTGAATGCTTCTGAATCCCTCAGTAGGGGCCAGCTTCCCCCACGAGCACAGGGGAATAAATAGAACCTACTTCTTCGATTGTGCTGTCTCATGGGACAGTGTTTATTCACAGATCACCAAGATGTACCCATCATCAGACCATGATATGTTCCTTTTATGACTTTTCTTTCCTCCTCCCCACAGAATGATGAAGGCTCTGAAGCTTCAGGAGTATTTTTAAAAAACAGCCAGACAATTATCTGCTAGGATAACTAGAAAGGTGTTCTTATATAGAACCTTGGGCCAGATTCTGCTCTCATTCACACCAGTGCTGCATCTGAAATAACTCCACTCAAGCCCGTGGAGTAGCTGCACGTTTGTACTGGTGTGAAAGGAGAGCAGAATACGGCCTTTTGTGCACTAACATGATTTTTCGTAACAAATATGGTGAAATCTCTATTTTGGAGCAAAAACTCAAGTTGTCTTGTGAATTATCTTTAGGAAAATATTATGGCAAGCTTCACAGAGTCCGTGAAAAATTAAGTTAGTACGTTTTATGGGTCTGGACCTGCCCCCAGTTACATAGACAAGATTCTCATTGCTTCCCATGACCGAACAGACCTGGGAATGCATTTTGGTTCCTATAATTTTTCAAGGGAGTTTCTTCTGGATCATATAGAGCAGAAAATTGCACAGGATGATTCTCATGTATTTAAATCAATTTCTTTAAGTCGCTGGACGCTAGTTGCAAAGTTAACCCAGAACCTGAGCATTGGTGTGTGCATGCGTGAGATTTATTTGTTGGCACTGGAAGGTGTTTGCCTGCCTCTGCGCGTGGTGGCAAATTATTTGCAAATCTATTTTGGATTATTTTTAGCCAATGTATTTTATTTTGTTGTACACAAGATACTTTCTCTGAGTCTCTCTTGCTCATGTATTATTTAGATCTGAATTAAGAGATTGTGTTTTAAAAAGTGGGCCAGATCCTTCTCTCGCTTACCCTTTGACAAGACCTCTGGCTTCAGTGAAGGTATCCCAGGCAGAACAAAAGGCAGAATTTGGCTCCCAATGGCTTTCCTCCATTTTAGTTGTGTTTTGTACTGAGCATGCTGGGTAATTCGACAGTTCTGCTTCTGGATGAACCCATTCTGCACCACCCCTTACTTGGCCTCTTCCTGGGGCCTGGCCAAAATTCACTGCACTCCAATTATCCCCAGCTGGCACATTGCCCCATGAGGATTGTTGCCTGCTGGCATAGAATTAATCTGCCCCCTGGTCAGATCTAAACAATGCCTATGGCCAGTGCAGGTCTACCCTGTGAAACCGGGAGCCATAACAGGCTTCCTGACACCCCATTGTCTAGCATCTGTTGAGCTTCATTTTTTCCAAAAATAAATAAAAGAAATGTAATGGCAGCAAATCTTCCAATTTTGTAAATTAAAGGGTTGTTCTTTCAAGAAAAATATTGTGTTCCATGAAACTTCCTGCCCACCCCCATAATTTTAATGCAGCGTTGAGACATGACATTCCTCTCCACACTCTGGGATATTATGATGAATTCCTTCCACTACCATCTGGGTGCAGAGGGGAGCCAGCCAGAGACTCCAGACAATAAGGGCAGAAGCTGCCAAAGTAGGAACCCCTGGAGCCCTTGACATTCAGGGAACTGTTTGGACTAGATTCAGGACTGCCCAGAGTGTGGGGGGGAGGGCAAGTGGGGCAATTTGCCCCGGGCCCCACAGGGGCCCCACAGAGTTTTTCGGGGGCCCTGGAGCAGGTCCTTCACTCGGGCCAGGACCCATTTAGTACTATGTACAGTGCCTCACATAATGGGGTCCTGCAGCAAAGCTGTAACTCCAGAAAATTCCCTTATGTCCAGATGGAGTGCTGCCTCAGTTTCCCCAGTGTCATCTTTGGCCTACTTCAGTCATAAGAGTGACCTGGCCTTCTAGCTAGACCACTTTACAGCATCACAACTCTACCTCTTCCTCACCAGATGCACCTGAGGCACTCGAGTCTTTCCTCCTGTCTAACCATGCGCCTCCATCAGCCTCACAGCTCTGAGGCTAGCACATTCCTTACTCAGAGGTTCAGGCAGGCTGCAGCTCTTCAGAGCCCGTGTCTCCGGTCAGACTTGCCACTTGCCCCTGGGAGGAGCCTGTCAGCTCCTCTCCCCTTCCACCTTTTCAAGTCCTGCCCCTGGCCTAAAAGGCAATGCAGGTGCACCCTGGGACAGGCTCCCTGGAGGAGAGTTAACTACTAAGATTGGTTTATATACCCTGTCACAGGCCCCACTTTTGCTTGGCTGTCATGCACTAATGTTATGTGAATAATAATAATACATTTTTTTAATCTATGACCATAGCATTTTTGGCCTCTTTTTTACCATGCCTAAGAGCCAAGTCTCACTACTGATGCTTGGTGCGTCGCTCACGTTTGCTTGAGTTTTCATGAGCTACACAGTACACAAATCACCCTGGACGTGGCTGCAGCAAACCCCTTCTGGGCAGCGTCCCGCAGGTTGGGTGCTGCTGATCTCCTCTAGTCCGTCCTCCAATACAGCCTTAGCTTCAGAACATTTTCTTTCGTTTTGTCCCAGGTCATTCTGAATACTTCTGACTGTGGGGTTTCTACCGTCGGCCTTGGGAACTTAGTGAGAAACTGATGTGCACATCCCTAGTTTTCACTATTGAATACATGCCATAGAAATCTGCCTCTGGCTATGAAAAAAATATAGAGATTGGATATAGTGCAGCTTTTTAGCTTAACCTCTATTCTATATAGATGAAAATCAAATTCGCTTTTAAAATATAGTGTTAGGGAAATTATTTGATGTGCCTCGTTTCCACATGATAAAGGGGGAAAGGGATTTCCAGCCAGTTGGAGTTACTTTACAGAACTCTGTTATATACAGTATTTTGCCGACAAAATTGTTGATCTGCTGAGTTCTGCCCTTTTACCTACGTCAGGGGTCGGCAACCTTTCAGAAGTGCTGTGCCGAGTCTTCATTTATTCACTCAAATTAAAGGTTTCACGTGCCAGTAATACATTTTAACGTTTTTAGAAGGGCTCTTTCTATAAGTCTATAATATATAACTAAACTATTGTTGTGTGTAAAGTAAATAAGGTTTTTAAAATGTTTAAGAAGCTTCATTTAAAACTAAATTAAAATGCAGAACCCCCCGGACCAGTGTCCAGGACCTGGGCAGTGTGAGTGCCACTGAAAATCAGCTCACATGCCGCCTTTTGCACGAGTGCCATAGGTTGCCTACCTCTGACCTACATCAAGGCATCGTTGCACTACTGATACAGTCAGCTACTACTCTTGCAGAAAGGAACAAGAGATTTTACAAGGCAGAGCTTGTTGTTTTTTTTTATTCAAAGTTTCAAGAGTTTCCTGAACCTAACTTTTGAAAGGAGTTTTCCTTCGGCAGCTAGGCAGCAATATCCTCTGTTAGCACTATAGAAAAGAAAACAATCTGAAGAACTGCCAAAGAGGAGGCAGCTAGTGAAGTAAACCAAAGTGGTCGTGTAAGCCAGGCCTTTTTGGCAGAGTTATTGAAATGAAGGGTGGGAGGAGCCCCAAAGAAGCATGCATGGAATATCATTACAAGGATTAGAAAGTAACGGCAGGAAAAAGAACGCATCTGCATTATTTACAGATCCATTACAAGAGCAAGTATTCTGAACACTGCTCAAAACTTTCCCCCTAAGGTAAGATCTCTATTTTTTAAAATTCCATTTGATGCCTCATGTATGAAAACATCTGGTAATTAAAGGCTCTAAAACTAACATTGTTCCAGTGTGCCCTGCTGTTTTGTTTACTATAAGCTTGTTTGAACTGCCTGATTAGCAGATGCAGACTCTTTCTAAAGTACGAAGTTTAAATTCTTTCTACTGAAGTTTTATTGCCATTTTAAGGCTTTGTTTATTTTTTCTTATTTGCGGTCTAATAACAATACATTAACAATTTTTCAGCTTTTCACAGAGCATGCTTTTCTGCAGCGTGTATTCTGGTTTTAAAAGAAGGCATCACATTAAATATAGCATATATATAATATGTATAAAAGTGACATGTTTCCTTTACATGTTTTTTAAAAATTCCAGTGAGGAGATATTTTTTTGAAAACACAGATGAAAATTCCTCCACGCCATTTTCCACCCTCTACTGCAGCATTGTGCTAATAAAGGGAAATGTCTGCACTAGGCAGACTGTCTCAGCATAGCTGTGTTGGCATAGCCCTGTAGTGTAGATGCAGCCTACATGGACAGAAGGGTTTTTTCTGTCAGTGTAGGAACACCAACTCCCAAATGGCAGCTTAGTCTACACTTGGAAGTTATATCGTCATGGCTACCTTGGTCAGGGAGGTGAAAAAACCCACACTCCTAACTCAGGTAGCCATGCCAACATAGCCACCAGTGTAGACACAACTACATCAATGGAAAGGTGCTTCCATTGATGTAGCTAATGGCATTCAGGGAGGTGGTATACCTACCTGGACAGATCAACTCCTTCTATCGGTGTAGACTGCATCTACGCTACAGGGCTATGCTGGCATGGCAATGCCGGTTGAGTCTCCATAGCAAAGACAGACCTTACATTAGACTGAAGTGCTCGTTCATTGACTAAACTGCATCTACACTTGACAGTTATGTTGGCATAGCTCCGTGGGTCAGGGAAGTGTTTTTTCACAGATCTGACCAGAGCTTATGCTAGGCATAAGCAAAATAAGTAATTGTTTAGGGGCCCAAGCCACTCAAGGGGGCTCTCTACTCTGGGCAGGTCTATAGTACCGGTGAAGTTGATCTAACTTACATCGCTCAGGGGTGTGAAAAAGCCCACCCCCCCAAGTGACACAAGTTTTGTGCTGTCCGCACCAGTGTTATGTTGGCGGGAGACGCTCTCCCACTGATATAGCTTCCGCTTCTTGCCAAGGTGGAGCTCTTATGCCAATGGATGAGCGCTCCTTCACCAGACCAATGTAGTGCTGTAGTGTTGACTTGCCCTCTGTTTAACAAGTTTATTAGTATGTGTTGCAGGGGGGAATCCCAAAAATATTCTTTCTTAGGGCCCCCAATGGGCTCGCACCGCTTCTGGCACTGACCCATGTAGCCATACTGATGTAACTTTTGGGTGTAGACCAAGCATTGTCCTTTGGTGAGCTGGTGTTCCTACACTGACAGAAAAACTCTTTCTGCATCTACACTATATAAGCTATATGAGTGTAGTTTCTTTAGTATATTCATAGTCTTCGAGGTGGTCTATGGAGGAAGGACAGTAGAGGTGGTATTAGTAGCTGATGCCTTATTTTCTTTGCAATTCCCACATGAGTTTCAATTTTGTGATGTTAAAGTTGCAGGCATGTATCAGCGTTTCCAATGTATATTATCTTTCAAGAACACTGGTGTTTTTAAAAATATAATTAGAAACCCAAGAAATGTGCCATAGAAATCTGGTAGGTGTGAAAAAAGAAAGAGATCTGCTATAGTGCAGTTTTACTGCTTGCCTTCTATTAGGATAGAAAACAACCAAGGAATTGAAAGATAAAATTGTACTTCCACATTACATGTAAATCATCACGACTAGATTAACTCTGCCCCAGAAGAATTGCTCTAATGGAGTATTCTCAGACTCATTTAGAAAGTACTGCACAGCATTATTTTTGCAGTTTTATGATTGGTTAACTTACTTGTCTCTTATAGATGGCTAAGAGAGTAATGGTGGGATGGTAATGTAAAATTGTTTTCTGCTGGCTCGTTTGCAGAGTGACGAAATGCATTTCTGGAAATCTGTAAAACTGCAGCCGACTTAATTTGGAAGTAAGTTTATTATAGCTACTCTGCAGAAAGCTCAATTCCAGCCAGGGGCGGCTCTAGAAAATAGGCTGCCCCAGGCAGCGCGGTGTGCTGCGCCGCCCTTCCTCGGTCCCGCGGCGGGTCCCCTCTTCCCGCGGCTCCGGTTGAGCTCCCGCGGCAGGTCCACCGGAGCCCCGGGACGAGCGGACCTCCCGCGGGCACGGCTGCGGACAGTTCGCGGGTCCGGCGGCTCCGCCTGCGGCAGGTCCGGTCGTCCGCGGCTCCGGTGGACCTCCCGCAGGCATGACTGCGGCTGGTCCACCGGCCCAGCCTGCCGCCCCCTAGATTTGGCCGCCCTAGGCACCAGCTTGGTTTGCTGGTGCCTAGAGCCGCCCCTGATTCCAGCTATACAAGGGAACTGTTTTTTGTCCTCTCCAAGTACAAATGTTGATTTTTGTTATCTCTTGGAGCAGAGTTTGGATTGTGGTGGTGATTTGTCTGCAGTTATGTGGTTTGCTGTGGAAGTTAGAGTTTAACTCTGAATTGCCTGGGTTTCTGACTTCTTTTTTAAGCTTAATCTTCTGAAAGAAAATTTTATACACATTGGTATGAGTTTGCAACCTAAAATTCTCCACACACAAGTGTTTAATGGTGAAACTTCTTTAATTTAAAAAAAAAAAATCCACTCCCCTCATGAGAAGGGCCCTGTGCTTGCAGACGCTTAGATTCCTTGATCCCTTACTTGCTCATTCTGATTTGCTCCCCAAATCTTCAGTGCCACGATAAGCCTCCATCTCCTATGCACCAAATTCCATCTGATCCTACCCATTGGAGTCAATGGGCATTTTGCCATTGGCTCAATGGGATCAGGATCAGACTCTTGCAGTCAGGTCTTGAGCAAATCACTTCACTTTGCTTCTATGTTTGTTTCCCTGTATATAAAATGCGGATAGGACACTCATGTGAGATAAATGTTATGGGTTAGTTCATATTTGTACAAGACATTTAAGGATGTAAAGTGCTCTGTATTATGTATGTATTTATGAGACCGGCATAGTAGAGGAGGAAGCTTGAAATGTGGAATTAATTTTATAACCAAAGTTCTTGTAACCTTAGTTTTCTAATTCAATATTTCCCATGTATAAATATCTAGCAGCAAGAAGTTGCTCTACTAAGAGGTAATTTTTGGCCTAAAATGAGAGCTGTATTCCATTATGAAATGACTGGAGTAATTTCTCACTGGAATAGCCTACCTCAGCCTGCTCTTTCAGTTATAGTGGCATTCCTTCTGGCTTTAATAGCAGAGAGAAGTTCCCCTGTAATAATAATAATAATGAATAATAAAATAATGTGATAAATAACTTTAGTTTGTGCCACATTTTTGTGTACATTGCTACTTCAGAATAGCAAATCACATAAGCAAGAGGTGAACGTGTGATGTGTACTTCTATCTTTTCTCCTCCTTCTTTTGCACTATTTGTCATCAAATTCCAAGTCTGAAGAAAAAAATGTTAACAAGACCAACTATATCATGCCAAGCGATCTCAAACCCCATTGAAATCAACATCAGGGGAGGGTGCAAAAGCACATTCCAGGATAGGTTCCTGGGTTAGCACTGAAGGAGCAATTAAACATCTGAACTTATTGCATCTGGAGCAGGCAAATGTTTTTCTTCCCACCCCCGCCCACTCCAAAAAAAGAAACCACACACAACAACAATAGTAAGGGGAACCGAGCTGTGTAAGTGCATTTGGCATCATTTATAAGTAAAGTCCAGCTGTCCAGTCAGCAACATCTGGAAGCGATATTCAAAGGGAAAACAATGAAACGCATCCAAACTCCTTTTATTTCAGCTACGGACTTTTTAAAGGATCAGATGCAAAGATGTCTTATCCTGAGCTGTGCATGTGTCATGGTAGTTGTGGTGTTCCCTGGATATTAGAGAGACTAGGCAGGTAATATCCTTTATTGGACCCATTTCTGTTGGTGAGAGTGACTGAAGAAGAGCTCAGTGTGGCTTAAAAGCTTCTCTCTCATAGACTTATAGACTTTAAGGTCAGAAGGGACCATTAAGATCATCTAGTCTGACCTTCTGCACAATGCAGGCCACAGAATCTCACCCACCCACTCCTGTATCAAACTTCTAATCTATGTCTGAGCTATTGAAGTCCTCAAATCGTGGTTTAAAGACCTCAAGGTGCAGAGAATCCTCCAGGAAGTGACCCACCAGGAGAAGTTGGTCCAACAAAAGATATTCCCTCACCCATCTTGCCTCTGTAACTGAGCTCTAATGCTTGGAAGGTCAGGACATCTGTTTGTATGAAAGCATAAGTTAGCCATACCATAGTTGATTGCATTTTGGCTTTGTGATTGTAATTAGATCTAGGAGATCTATTATTTCACATATGTAACCCCTTTAGCATTTCACCAGTTACTCAGACTTGACTGATTTATGTGTACGTAGCTCACCCTTATGGACTGATCAAACAATTCTCTACAACTAGTGCTTTCAGTGTTCACTAGATGTGGTCTTTGAGATAGGCGATACTTAGGTGACCAAACATATTGTTGTTTCTGCTTCAATTGGATAACTCCCAACTTGAAAGGAATTTTAAAGACAGCAGCCAAACACTTCAAAGAATCTTAGAAGATTAAGGTTGGAAGGGACCTCAGGAGGTCATCTAGCCCAATTCCCTTCTCAAAGCAGGACCAACACCAACTAAATCATCCCAACCTTGGGTTTGTCAAACCAGGCCTTAAAAACCTCTAAGGATGGAGATTCCACCGCCTCCCTAGGTAACCCATTCCAGTGCTTCCAGATAAATATTCTCACAAACATGCATTAGTTACTCTTTCTCTTTACGTGACTATCATTGGGAACAAAAATTCACTCAAGAATGTCCCTGGGCTTGTTCCTGCAAGATGTGGAAATGCCTTCAACTCCTGTTGACTTCCATAGAAGCAAAGGGTGCTCAGCTCACAGCATCTTCAGGAGTTGTTTGATACTTTGCAGGATCAAGCCCTTAGTGAATAAGAGGAGCTGAATTCAAATTCAATACTGTGGTAGTGGTTTGAACAATACTTTTTTTGTCTTGCTCACTCATCTCTTTAATGGTTATTTAGGGCTAAATGCGGCACCCCTACACATAATTCCAAATGATTTGAAGGACTGCAGGCTCTGTTTCTTAAATCTATGTATACATTTATAATAAACAGAAGAGTTTGACTTTAAATTTTAAATTAACACTTTTGTTTACTGGTTTGCCAAGATATGAAAATAATGATTTTTCTAGTTTTTTAAGGTTTTCTACCATTGTTAGGTTGTTTAAGAGTCTACTGAAAATTCAGAACATATTTTGTATTTCTTAGTACCATTTTGCATATCCAGATATACATGAATGCATAATTAGTAAGTTGGGTTTCTATTTTTCACATTACAAATATTGTTTGGTTTGAGGTCCTTTTAGGAAATAATACTTTCAAACTAAAAACAGCAGAATGCGTACACACTTTTTCTGAAAGTATCAATATAATTAAAAATGAAGTACTACGTATGTTGTTTAATTTCTAGAGAAAATTTTCTAGAGGAAAAAGTTAAGAAACCCCTGCATCTACAACAGAAAAGCTTTCATTATCCTTGTACTTCTCCCCACTCCTAACATTTTTAGTAAGGGAGAGCACCTGAAGTGAGTTCTTTAATTATCAAAGACCTGGGAAAGGAGATGGTCTATTAGTTAAGGCATTGGGTCGAGGAGCAGAGAGATCTGAATTCAATTTTTCTGCCAACACAGACTTCCTTTGTATGAAGAAACCTTGGCAAGTCTTTGGTTTCCAAATCAGTAAAATGGAAATATTGCTTAGCTTGGTAAAGTGCTTTGGTATCCTTGGATGCAAAGCATTGTACAAATACAACTATTTTTTCTTTGATTTGTTCTATTAGAATTTACATCCTTTTGTTTCTCTGTCTAGATCCAGAAATGCAGAGACTTCAGGGAAATATGAGTGTGTGTCAGCAAACTAAGGCTCTCTTATGTAAAAATCTACTGATCAAATGGAGAACGAAATTGCAGACCTTTCAGGCAAGTACAAAAAGATAGTTTGGGAACAAAACAAAAAAAAGCTGGATCATTTAAGAGGGTTATTCTCCCCTCCTCCCACCCCCCACCCCAAAAAAAAAACAGTTTATGTTTGAGAGAGTAGTAAAAGTGAGACAATATTTGAAAAGCCCCAATTGTTGCAGTTTTTTGCAAGGCTTTTGCACTCATCCTAGTTCTTTTTCTCATTGCTGCAACAGACAACAGCAGAAACTCTCTCACCTGTGGATTGTTATAGAAGCCACTCTTCACTTTTTAATAGTTGCTCATGGTTTTGTGGTGACACACAGAGCACCGTCTTCATATTATAGCCACTCATGTAAAAACAGTGACCTTTTTACGAAGAGTTGAGCTCTGTGTTTCATTGACCTAATAGGCAATATTACTCTTTGTATTTGCATTGCTGTAGCTCGGATTTTCAGGCATTAGCAGATATGAAAGTTGTAAGCTCTGAATGATGTTAAAGTGACTATATTCTGCGACAAGATTTAGATTTTACTGAAACTTCATTTTTTGAAGGAAAAACTGTTCCATCTAAAATGTATTGACTGGCGTTATTGTTTATCTGATAATCAGGGAGGAACCATTCTCTCTGAAATTGTTGTTCTGTTCTCACTGCTCATTTACTCTTTTTCCATTACCCAGGAATGGATCCTGTCACTCCTATTTCTCTTTGTGCTGTACTTGGTATCTCTGTTCACATTAAATTACCGGCATCCTGAAGTGCCTCTGGCTTTCCTGGGACGATTAGATGACCCTGCCTATAATGCTACTGGGATTACAGTTGCTTATACACCCATGACAGACAGCACGAGACAAATAATGAATAAAGTGGCTTCAGACTCTGTCATGATAGGTACGTTATGCCCATTAAATATTTAGGTTTGTTATTATTTTAGCTACCGTACCTGTACTGTGTCTTAACATGTTCTGCTAGTATACAATATTCATAAGAACATCAGAACAGTCAGACTGGATCAGACTAACAGTCCATCTAGCCCAGTATCCTGTCTCCTGACAGCGGCTATTTCCAAATGCCTCAGAGGGAAATAAACAGAACAGGGCAATTTTCAGTGATCCATCCCCTGTCATGCAGTCCCAGCTTCTGGCAGTTGGAAGTTTAGGCACACCCTGAGCTATGTGGTTGCATCCTCCTTGAATATATCTACTGTAATTTTTTTTTTAATCCAGTTGTTACTTTCGGCCATCATTCTGTACCATTCGTTGTCACAGATAGTTGTGTATTCATTATCCAATAGCTGTAATTTTCTCTGAATGCTTGTGAGTTTTTTGTTTTAGGAGGAGTGTTAACAGGCCATTCTAGTAACTAATTTTCCATTCCTGATGGATCATGCTAACAAATGTTCACAGTACAGCACAACAGCATCAAGGGAAACATACGTTTATTCCCTTGTGGAATACTCCTGAAATTCAGTTTCATGAAAATATTTAGTAGCCTGATCCACAAGCAATGTTCTGACAAACTTGACTGAACTTTAATAGTTCTGTCATTATTTTAGAAACTTCATTAACTGCACCTTAGAGTCCAGCAGTGATAGAAGGGGCTTCAGAAAGGAAGACAGTGGAGTTGAAATAATAGATGCTTTCCCACTGAATACCTGATTATAAATTAAATTAATTAGCTGCTAGCTGGCATTGCAATTGACATGTGGTGCCAGGTTTGGGTCCTAATAAGAAATAAATAACTCAGATCAGAAACTTTCCTTAGAATGATATTATAAAACTATCTTTAAAAAATGATATAAAAAAACCTTTTGTTGACTGGGAAGCAGAGATGGGTCCTGTGCCATAAACCCGTGATCCAAATTTCAAACTCCCAATAATTAGAGTACAATGCGCTCCCTTTATAAGAATCACACCTAGCCTGGATAATTTGATTCTTATAAGCAGTTGATTCTTACAAGCAGAATTGCAAAGAATGGATTAAATCAACCACTACGTTTTAAACAACTGGCTTTTTAAATTCAATTGAGAAACATCTCATTTACCGTAACTAAATTCTTTAGACTTTAAACATATTCAGCATGGAACAAAACCAACTTCTACCAACCATACCAACATTTTAACTGAGCAACATATTATTATTTATTATTACCCAATCTCTTACCTGGTGCTTTTTTTCAAGGCCATTATTAATACTGTGCAGCATGTTACAACTTTACACAAAGTGTAAGTTACCGGAGCTATATATCTCTTAATGTAAAGATCCAAAGACACACATTTTAAAAATCTCTCACATAAACTGCAACAAATGTAACATACGAAAGTGCATTACACTGACTTTTAGAGTGTAAATATCAATATAAAACAACAAAACAGGTGGTATAACATGAACGTTTATTTCAGCATATCACCATATCTTCCTTTTCGAGGTGATGCAGGAGGTTAAAATCATTGAAGCCCCTGTACAATAGACCATTATTTTTCATTGCATCCTTCATTTGCGTCAAGGATGGGATGATTACCATGTCATCATGAGAGTCCACCTCTGCATCGTTTTCAGATTTCACTTCAAATTGGTCTCTGAACTCAGTCACAATGTCATCATCAGAGACAGGTTGCATAGTAAAAGCATTGTCATCGATGTCTATCCACTCTTCAAATTCATGTCCATTGAGTCCTCTTGGTGGCTCAACAAGAATTGCTTCTGCCATAGTTGCAATCACCAGACCTCCTTTTTTCCAGCAATTGTTGAAGCACTGACGTCCGACCAGGCATTTGCAAGCATTAGAATGGCATCTGAAAGACTGATCTTCCTGCCCATCTTCACAGCAGGAGCTTTGTTGTTCTCATCATCATCAATGTGATGAAACACTGCGAGCCATTTGCTTATGAAAGTATGCCTTATCAGAACTGCCAATTCCCTGGTCACATGGCAGAAGGATAGAAGTTGTGTGTTTTGGGAGGAATTCAGGCTGGATATTCCTCAGTGTTACATCTTTCATCATGTGGGTTGTGCAGATGTCCACAAGTAGCAAAATCTTTGTCCTTTCATGGTCCCAACTTTTGATTCCAGTCCTTCAGCCACTCACCGAATAGATACCCCATCATCCAGGCAGATGACTTGGCAGCATAGTGGACTGGAAGATGTCTCAGATTTTTAAAACACCATGGGTTTTGACTTTTCCTGATGATGAAAAGGTCCTTTTTCTTATCAGTCATGGAACAGGCGACTAGAGCAGTAATTCTTTCTATAGACCTCTTTCCTCCTTTTTTTATTGTCTATTTAAATGTGAGAGTGCCATCAGGCAGGGCTCGAAAGTAAATTCCACTTTCATCTGCATTCCAAATGTTGTCTTCAGCAAAGTCATGTCTCATTTCGATCCACTAATTTTCTAACCATTCTTCACATGATCTAAAGTCCGTGTCTTTGACTTCTCTCTTAAAAACAATCCCATCTTGTTTTTGAAAGCACTCAAACCAGCCAGTGCGTGCCTTGAGGTTGGTAATGCCCAGGGTCACCACCAGTTCTGATTTCTCCATCACCAACAGTCCACATGGGGGGGTATTTCTCTCTCTGGCATTTCTGATCTGCTTTATAAACACGGCCTTGACCATAGGTACCTTGTCTGCCCACATTGTTTTTTGTCTCCATTTTGTACAATGCTCTCCCTGCTTTAAGAATCTTAGACAATGTAAGTTGTGGAATGCCCAATTTCTGAGCTGCATATCTTCGGCTGGTCTTGGGAAGACTATTTCAGGACTCCAGAAGAGGGCATTTTTCATCTGCAAAAAGCATCTTTCTTTTTCCTGCTATGTTGATCGACTCTCACATAAACGGCACTACTTGTTTTTTTACACAGGGATTATGGTTTATACATGTTACGTGCCCAAAAAACGCAAGATGTCATCAAATTCAGAACAGATTTATTGGCTTATTACGTGTCGTTGCTCTTGACTGAATAGCATATTACATGTAGTCATTGTGCCCCTAAGTGATTCTTATAAGTAGAGTATTTTACCATGGTTAGTGTAGAAATGATTTTGTCCCAGTGGTTTTGATCACTGTATGTGGTTGATGCTTATATCAATAATTCTTATAAATGGAGTGTACTGTATTAGAATCTAGGTTTTCAGTCAACCCATTATTGAGATAAGGACCGGCTGCAAAGTTCAGTTGTATATCTACATATGGATTCCACACTGTTTCTAGTAGAAGTTTGCAGGTGTTGGATCCTGGGTGTTTTAGTTTGGGAGTATTTCTATCTTTATGCAGTAGTTATCTCTAGATAACTCTAGGTACATTGCCATCTGTGGAGTAAAATACCTACCTCTTGTTGCATTCACAATTAAACTTAAGATTTTCTTATTAACTTTTTCCCAGCTAATCAAATTGAATGTGACCCAAAGCATCTACAAATATACCTGGCCTAGAGAACAGAAACTCCGAGGGGAAAGAGAGACAGCTGGCAAAACTGGCTATATGTATAAAATTCCTGTGCTCACATTTTCAGTGTTGTAGTTATTGATCATCATGTTTTTTGTATAAACCACAGGTATAAAAACAGAAGTGATGGAAGATGAAAAAGCGCTGGAGGCAGCATGGCTTTTGAATGAGGAAATTGTAGGGGTTGTATTTAACGATGACTTCTCCTATCGCCTCAGATTTCCTCCCGGGAATGTGATTGCTCCAAATGAGCATTTTGGACAGATAGGTAATTAAAAATAAATAAATATGGCCAGATCCTCAGTTGGTGTAAATTAGCGTAGCTTCATTGAAGTGGATTTGGCCCTTAGTCTACATGAGAGTCTCTGACCTAGAAAGAACCACCAATTTAAGTCTGTTTCATTGTTTGTAACAAAATAATAAAATCCAACAACACCAACATTCTTTTATAGATGGTAGAAACTGGTTTGTTTGTTTGTTTGTTTTGGTTTGTTTGTTTTTAAATTGAGGATTTAGGCATATTCCTCCCTTTTACCTGAAATATTCCATCCCACTTGATACGTTACATTCCATTTCAGTTTTTTCCCGTGTCTCATCACATAGGGTCCATGCATGACAGATCAGCCTTGTGGTGTAGATTAATATGCGTTTTATACTTTACTTTTGCCCTGTAGTCTATTTTACACATCCAAATGCACTCCATATAAATAATGAAAATTACTAGCAAAATTTATCAACTGATGGTCGAAGAGGACTGAACTAGCGTCCTCAGGCCTCTGCTCTTTTGGGAGGCTATGTAGTGAAGTGAAAAATTGATTTGGTGTGGAGACTTTGTCTTCACTTTTCACCTTGAACCACAGTTGTTCAGGGCAGGAATGAGGCACTTGAGTGTAGCAGGGTGTGAAAATGCCTTCAGCACTGCAGACAATGGTATACCAGGTTTTTTGGTTTCTTCTTTGGTTTTGGGTTCTGCGTTTTTTGGCCAGCCAAAGATCGCAGTCAAGCAGCTTTTATTAGAAACTTTAAAAACACTAAATCATTGGGCATGTTGTAAACCATCTAAAGCATTAAAATAATATGCCCAGATCCTTAGTACAGAGCTGATCCTGTGCCACTGAAGTAAATGGGAGTTTTGACATTTCCCATGCACATTTAAGGCATTCAGGTGGGGAGCAGTGAGAAAAGAGAGACGCTGTCAGGTGTATCCACTGCAATGGGGTCTTGCTGTTATTACATGGGATGACGCTGAACGAGTCCAATACGCTGCTGATTCTTTGATATTTCCACTATCCTTGGGAGTTCGTTGCTTGCTGCTGTTGCAGAGTTGTTATTGTAGTACCATTAAATCTGAATTTCTTGACTTTTGTGGGATTAAAATTTCAACCTTGATATTGCATTAAAATGTTTGTTGTACACAATTAAGTAATGTGCTTGACCTTTCATCTTTGCAGATTCTTGTTATAACTTTTCAGAATACTGTAACAGTCCAACATATTGGTACAGAGGATTTCTATCACTGCAATCAAGCATTGATGCTGCTATTATAGAAGTAAGCAGAATTCTTGCACTGAAATTATTTTCTGTTTCTTCTTACCTGACCCTTAAACATTAAGCAAAACAAATCCTTCTGTGATCAGGGTTTTTTTATTGCATGGAATTATTACAATGTTAAAAAAAAAAGTGATGGATCATCTTGTGTTGGGAACTTCTACCAAAGAACAAGGTGTGAAATAACTCAGAATCCTGAATGGTTTGCAGAAACTGACTACTTTTACTTTCATCTAGAAAACATGCACCCCTCCTAATCTCTGTGCAAAATTACAATCAGTTTTAAAAGTCACAAAATAGAAATGGTAAAACTTACCAAACGTATTGACACAAAGAACTTCCCATACCACCAGTGAAATGCAACTCACGCTTGCCCAGCAGCATGCGGCCCTAATCCAACTGGAACATCTAGTGGGTACGGACATACAGATTATAGCTGGATGATTATCTTTCAGAAGTAGCCACGGCCACTTTATATCATTTGAATCTGGCAAGGAGGTTTCAACTGTTCTTTCCACTATGGACCGTTGGACTGTAATTAATTACTTTGCCATTTTGAGACTACAGCTCCATTTGGGACTACATTTTAAATCCACTCAGAAGCTAAAGCTAGTGTGGAATACATCGGTCCATTTGGTAATTGGAGTATTTGGCTGCAAGCAGGCTCAACCAATGTGCTGTAATCTGGGCTGGATAGCTGAGGTTTTAGGGTAGGGTTGGTATTGACCTAGTCTAGGTTGGATAGTAGGAAACACTATTTCACTAGGAGGGTAGTGAAACACTGGAATGGGTTATCGAGGGAGGTGGTGGAATCTCTATCCTTAGAGGTTTTTAAGACCTGGTTTGACAAAGCCCTGGCTGGGATGATTTAGTTGGTGTTGGTCATGCTTTGAGCAGGGGTTGGACTAGATGACCTCCTGAGGTCTCGTCCAACCCTAATATTCTATGATTCTATGACCTCTAAAACCCTAAATGGCTTCAGACCTTCTTAAATGAGAGAATGCCTCTCTCCCAGTGCTATGCTGCTGCAGTTAAGATCTGCAGAGGTACTCCCCTCGACCCAAAGGAGGAGCTTTTGGAAGGCTGTTCTCTGTGCGGGCCTCTCTTCTTTGAAATGTGCCCCTTGTCCTTGGTCAACAATGACTCAAATCAGTTAAACTTCAGAGCATGCTGTATGGCGTGCCTTTTTAAGAAACCTGCTGAATGAGCAAATATTGTTAGGGATTGTGTGTCTGGACAGCGGATGGTTTGGTTTATTTTTGTGCTGCGTGGCTGTGTGTTATGGAGTTGCTATTTATTTTGATGATATATCGGTCTTGAAATATTTGGCAAGGGAGCCTAGAGCATTCTGAGAGGTGCCTCTTGTCATTTTAGAAAACGACAAAACATGACAATTGCTCATCTTACTCACTAAAGGTCTGAGAGAGTAGGTACGGGAGCCCTTGCAGCATGTTCTAAGGGCTAAAAAAATTGGGGTTTTTCAGATCAGCATAGGATGCTAATCTCAGAGCTAGAGTCTCACCTCTGAGAATTCTCTTCAGCCAGTCCCCAGCAGACCAAATGTAAGGAATGTTGTCAAGAATGCACAGCCTGATCTCCGCTGTTGGAATGATAAAGAGGAGAGGGGCTATCACTAAGGTAACCTGGCCTCAAAGTTTAGGGGGAAGATTTTAAAAGACACAAGTGGCATTTAGGCAGCTAACTCCCAGTTGCACCTTCAGAAACTTCCCCCATAGGTTCAAATTTGTGAATGCTCAAGAAAGAACCAATTCTTCATGATGGTTTCCATCTACTGAGATATTTACAGGGACATCCTTGACAAACCAGGCCTCAAGGCTTATCTCACGTCTATGTCTCATGGCTTGAAAGGTTTTGGCTGCAATACACAGTGGAAACCATTATAATTTCTAGCATTGGCATAGATTCCAAGGCCAGAAGGGACCCCTGTGATCATCAAGTCTGGCCTCCTGTGTAACGTGAGGTTTAAAGAGCAGTTGATGTTGGTTTATGCTTTAACTTCACCTAATTTCTTTTTAAAGAAACGTTATTTTTAAATGTTTTGGTCGTACATCTCTGCCCTGTTGCCGTTCTGTTCAAGTTCTTATTCTGCACCCATCTCCATTATGGGTCCTAGCACTGGATTTCGTTGCGTGCAACATTATAAACTCAGAGAGGGAGGTTGTCCGCTGAGAAATTTAGTGTTGTCAGTGTTAGTATTAAGACTAACGATTTTATTGTTATGTAATTATCTTGTATTGGGTACCTAGAGTGCCTAGAGGCCTCATTGTGCTAGCACTGTACACATATGTAATAAAAAGACAGTCCCTTGCCCCAAAGAGCTTACAGTCCAGGCATGTGCTCCCAAATGAATTAAAACCAGCAGGGGGAAGAGGAGAGGAGACCAAGACAACACTGAAATGATTGTTTAATATAATAAGCCGCATTCTCAGCACGTCAGTTTCCTAGCTATTGAGCGTTTCGCGGTAGTAGTGAGCTTTAAGGAGGGACTTGAAGGAGGATAGTGTTGTGGCTTTGCAGATTTATCGTGCAGCTCCTCCTAAGAATAAGGGGCAGCCTGGGAGACAGAGTGAAGGTGCTTGAGAGAGAACTGAGCTAGCGTATCATGAAGGCTGCCATTGCTGGGAGAGCGGAGGCATGTGGTCCTGGCTTGATATAACATACAAGAGGTGATAGGTTGAGCCGGGGGTAGGCCTTAAAAGATGGATATGTGGTGTTTGACAGAAGGATGAGAGAGACCCAGAGTAGGGAGGCAGAGAAGTGGTGATGTAATGAAAGCAACATGCTAGGAAGACAACCTCAGTGTCTGTATTTTGAGTAGACCTGAAGGGGGAAGTCTGCATTTCTCAAGGCCAGAAAGGAGAAGGTAGCAGTCATCAGAAATACATGATCTGTTTACAGCACCACTAACATTATTAAGTGACATGTTATAATCCTGTACTATGACCTTATTTCATTACATAAAACTAAATTAAATGCTAACTTGAATTTTTTAGATGACGACAAATCATTCTGTCTGGGAAGAAATGAAATCGATTAGTGGTATCCGTATGGGATCATCATCTGTCATACCATCAATTACCCTGGAATATGGTTTTATCATTTTTATTCTTGCAATGTGTTTCTCTCCATTTATGCACTTTATGTCAATCAGTCTTACAAGAGAAAAAAGGAAGCTCAAGGTGTTGATGAAGACTATGGGGTTACAGGATGCAGCCTTCTGGTGAGTAACACAAGTAGCTGAAGTGCATAGGTTTACTGCCTTAAGTTAATAGTTGCCAAAATACATATATTCTTCAGTATTTGTAAAATGAATTGACAGTTTCCATCCACCTTCTTGCGGGCAGGAGGAACTCACTGAAAGAAAACAGCCAACCTCAATTAGATTGGCATCCCTATGGATAGCCTAAGCGGAGAGGCCAAGGACTGAGTGGACATTACCCCATTACCGTTAGAGGCTGTCCCTTCAGAATGTGATCGAGGTGCATTGTTTGGGATAGCGTATGGAATCTTGCTCTGCTACTGACAGTATTTTTTTGAAGGGGATGGAGGCCTTCTTCAGTTTTCAAGGATGGTATCCTAACAGGAACTCCACTGGAAAACTTTACAAAACAATGCAACTCTTAGGACTTGTGAACCTCTAGTTAATGAGCTGGTGCCCTTGAAAAAGTTACCAAATTGTATTAGATTTTTTTGTGCCTAACATGTATTTACTTAACGTCAGTAGGGACTGTAACAGTGGTAAGGGGGATAAAAGTAGAAAAAAAAGGAATAAACTCTAGAAAGCTAAGCAGAGGTTAGAGAGAGCTGATGATATCATTGATTTTTGCAACCTGAAAGAGAGGCAATGTCATATGAGACCTGTAATAAGACAACATGTGTGGAAGTCAGCTATGAATCTTTTCTTAAAAACCCTGGGACCCATTGTACCAACTAGATCTATGTATAGATCTCTTCTTCTCACAGGGCTGAGGGCTCAGACACTTCCAGGGCATCTTTCTCTCCTGGTCTTTAGACTCTGTGCATACACAGTGGTTGGTTGCAGTTCTGAACATCATCTCTCACTAGACTTATGGAAATGAGGGGGAAAATATAATACAGCCACAGACTGTAGTGTTTTCCCCTTCCCATGCTCTATGAAGTCCTGCCAGGTATAGGAGTCCTGGCAGCATAGTCATAGCTGGCCTGGAGACTCTCAGCTGACACAGATGGATGAGGCTTCCAAGCAGATGGCATTGCAAATCATTGGTCCCCTGATATCTGTGGTGTTTGGGGACAAAGAGTACCTCTATTGGTGGAAAGATTAAGGAGTACAATCTAAGGAAGACCTGGCAGAACTCTCCTCCCCTTCAACCTTCTCGCTCATTTCCCATGGAAGGGACAGATGGGTTCCCAAGCTCATTGTCTGTCAGTCTCCTTTGTATAATGCCTTACTAATGTCACAACTGTACATGAAATCCCTTCCACCCAGGGGCACCTGTTCCAACCCCCCCGGAGTGAACACACCCACCCACAGAATATAGCAAAGGGAGATATTTATTTACAGAGGGATGAGAGGAGAAAAACAACAAGGGGAAATATAGGGGGAGCAGTAGAACAGGGATGCTTCCAAACCAAGGCCCCACAGGCCCAGTGGTAGCACAGTCTGGAAGGGCAGACACTGAGCAACGTGTCTGCACACACAGTTTGGGAGTCCTGAGCAAAGTTCCAGTCCAGGGGTGAGTCACTGGGGGCTCCTGGTTGTCTTCGGTGCCTGTGAAACTTTTCCCCAACAAACCCTTCCGGTGTCCTCTCCTGCCGCTCTCTGCAAAGCCACCCAGAGCGACCACCTCCCTACTTAACTAGCTACAGCCTCCCTCCTTGTTCCCAGTGCAGAGTCACAAGCCCCAGTGCAGCTCTGGGCAGCCATGATACTGGGTCCAGCTCCAGCCTGTCCTCCTCGGGCAATTCCCCCCTGGCACAGTGCTGCTCCTGTCCTGGGCTGTCCCCGATCGGGCCTGTCCTCCTCAGGCAGGTTCTCCCTCCTTCACTTTTCCAGGGCCTGTCGACTGCCCCCCTCCCTCCCTGGAGCTCCAGTGCCACCCCCTGGAGTTTCCTTCCTTTTTTCTTACTCTACCCCTCCCCCCTGGGAAAAGGATTTAAAGGGGCCATGCTCCCTAAATCCCAAAGGGATTACACTAACAATGGGATTTGCCATATGGCTGAAATCATGACAACAGTAATCAATTATCCAGAAAGATAACAATATATTTTCATTTTTAGGTTATCCTGGAGTTTGCTGTATGCTGTTTGTGTTTTGATTATGGCCAGTCTGCTGACAGCTGTCACGATTAATGAATATTTCTACACAAGCAGCTTCTTTCCAGTATTACTTCTGTTTTTCTTTTATGGCATAGCATCTGTAAGTTGGGATTTTAAAATGAAATTTCTCCATGTTCTAAGTTTAAAATTTCTATGAGCCACATTGCTACTAGTCGTAGGGCAGATCGGAGAGTGGCCCAACACTGTAGCTTTTCTGTAGTCACAGTAATTGAAGAAGC
Organism: Mauremys reevesii; assembly: GCF_016161935.1. Classification (NCBI taxonomy): domain Eukaryota; kingdom Metazoa; phylum Chordata; order Testudines; family Geoemydidae; genus Mauremys; species Mauremys reevesii. The sequence goes on along the minus strand of NC_052637.1, from coordinate 39,268,179 downwards.
GATCTCTCTAAATCTCATTTCATCTCATAATTGGACAATATTTGAATTGCCGTCCAAAGAATTTACAGACACTAGATTCTGTGGGCTATGGACAAAAGTGAATTTTAATCTCAAATCCATCCACAAAGACCAATTTTCTTTACAGAACTTTGAGAGAGGGAACATATAATGTCTGTGCCCATGGAATCCTATAGTTGCCAGTAAATAATGAAATGATTTCTGTGCTGCATGCCACTTTAATTTTATGAAATAAAACTGCCCAAATATAACTCTTTGAATTTCCCCCTTTTTCCCCACTTCCATAGATAGAAGATGAGAGAGTGATTCCACTAAGCTCTTAAACGACAGTAGTCATGATATTGATCAAGATTTCCCACGTGAACATGATTTGTTGGGGGAAGAGTCAACATGGCTATTATAAAGGGAAATCATGCCTCACCAATCAACTAGAATTCTTTGAGGGGGTCAACAAACATGTAGACAAAGGCATTCCTGTGGATATAGTGTACTTGGACTTTTAGAAACCTTTGACCAGGTTCCTCAGCAGAGACTTTTAGGCAGAGTAAGCAGTCATAGGATAAAAGGGAAGGTCTTCTCATGAATCAGTAACTGCTTAAAAGACAGGGGAAAAGGGTAGAACTACATAGTCAGTTTTCAGAATGGAGAGAGGTGAATAATGTGCTGGGACTAGTGGTGTTCAACATATTCATAAATGATCTGGAAAAAGAGGTAAACAGCAAAGTGGCAAAAGTTGCAGATGACGCAGTCTGCTTTGGACCTAACTATCCTGAGTAATTTTGTAAGGAGTTACAAAGGGACCTCACAAAACTGGATGACTGGCAACAAAATGGCAGGTGAAATTCAGTGTTGACAAATGCAAAGCAACGCACACCGGAAAATATTATCCCAACTTCACAGACAAAATGATGGGTCTAAATAGGCTGTTAGACAATTAAAGGAGGATATGGTAGAGGTCTATAAACTCATGAATGGTGTGGAGAAAGTGAGTAAGAAAGGGTTATTTACTCCTTCATATAACACAAGAACTAGGGGTCATCAAATGAAATTAATTAATAGACAACAGGTTTAAAACACACATAAGGAAGTACTTCTTCACACAACACGTAGTCACCCTGTGGCACTTGTTGCCTAGGGATGTTGTGAAGGCCAAAATTATCACTGGGTTCAAAAAGAATTCGATAACGTAGGAATAGCCATAGAGGGTCAGACCAATAGTCCATCTAGCCCCGTACCCTGTTTTCTGATAGTGACCAATGCAAGGTGCTTCAGAGGGAGATAAGCTCATGGAGGAGAGGTCCATCAATGGCAATTAGCAAAGAAGGTCATGGAGGCAACCCCATGCTCTGGGTGTCCCTACCCTCTGACTGCCAGAAGCAGGGAGTGGATGACAGGATGAATCACTCAGTAATTGCCCTGTTCTGTCCATTCCCTCTGGAGCACCTGGCATTGGCAACTGTTGGAAGACAGGATACTGGGCTAGCTGAACCCTTGGGCTGACCCAGTATAGCCGTTCTTATGTTCTTAATTAATTGACTAGAGATACGTTTACTTGTGCAAGTACAAATATTATTTATTGATGATACTTGGTCACATGCAAGCATGAACAGAGAAACCGCCTGGAATTAACCATTTCTAGTGTTACCTAAAACATGAAGGTTATCTTCTCCCGAGCTTTGACGTTACTGATGGATGTAGAGCTAACCTGTTTTCTTTACCCTAATTATTGTCAGCACCTTAATTTTTCATCATTTTTCTGTGCCAAAAAGAGTATTAAAAACCCCACAAAATTATGTGAATCAGTTAAGGAGAATTTAAGAAAACAAAAAACAAACCAACCAACCCAACAAAAAATTAGGCCTTCATTGGGGGCGGGGGGAGGGGTGTTACCTGAAATCTGGATGTGTATTAAATTAGTAGGTGAAGAAAATGGAACAGTCCCAGAAAAAAGAGAGAGTTTATAAGTGAAATTGACTGAAACAATTTTACTAAAAGGACACCCAGCTACTATGTAAAATAAAACACACACACAATTAATATAATACACATATATACCCTAGAGCACGGGGTCTCAATCTTTTTCTTTCTCAGGCTTTGGCTTCAGCCTCAGGTGGCGGGGTCCCAGGCTTCAGCCCTGCATGGCGGTGCTTTGGTTTTCTGCCCTGGGCCCCAATGAGTCTAATGTTGGCCCTGCTTGGCAGCCCCCCTAAAACCTGCTCGTGGCCCCCCAGGGGGCCCCAACCCCCTGGTTAAGAACTACTGCCCTAGAGACCCTGAATATGGGTTCGTTTCAGTCAGGGCCGGCTCCAGGGTTTTTGCCGTCCCAAGCAGCAAAAAAAAAAAGCCGCAATCGCGATCTGCGGCACTTTGGTGGCAGCTCTACCGCTGCCACTTCATTCTTCAGCCGCAGGTCCTTCCCTCCGAGAGGGAGCGAGGGACCCGCCGCCGAAGAGCCCGACGTGCTGCCCCTTCCCCTTGGCCGCCCCAGGCACCTGCTTGCTGTGCTGGTGCCTGGAGCCAGCCCTGGTTTCGGTCTGAAGTGTTTACAACAAGTCAAGTCATGAACTTCTGCAGATAGGCCACGTCTTACGGTGCTGCACAGGTGCAGCTCCCACTGACTGTAGCCTCTCCAGCTTGTCTCCTAAAGGCCAACTCTTAACTCAGTGGCTCTCCCTAGCATGTCCGACACAATGTGTATGATGCATTTTAAACCTCTGATGGAAATGTGTTCCGCTAACTGGAAGCTTCCTTATCTGCAGATCCACTTCTATTTCATGCTCAGCTCCCTCTTAAAGAAGCCTAAAGTCACCAGCTCTGTTGGAATCCTCCTCACCTTTTTCTCTACATGTCTGAGCTTTATTACATTGGTGAAAAAACTTCCTGCACCCTTGGAATGGGCTTTGGGTCTCCTCTGCCCCTTTGCCTTTATTACTGGAATCTCAAAGGTATGGTGAATTATTTGGAGCACACATGCAGGAAAGCTGTAGCTGGTAGCTAACTGGCTGTCTGTGCCTGACAGTTGCCAGGCTAGGATACTGCTTATTATGTACGATGGTAGTATTTAACGGTGCCAGTGTTCTAAGTGCTGTACAAACACTGCCCCAGAAAGTTTGCCGCTCGCTAGTTTTCAAGTGTCCAGCAAGTGCAGTTTTCATGCATGCCTACACGTTGGTGAAAAACTGTCCGTTTGCTACAGTTTCCCCATATGAAGAAAGCAATCATGACATGTGAATGTAATTTGTCTGTACTGGATTATATTGCCTCCAATAGAAAAGTCTGACATATGCCCCAAAATGATGATATGAGGTTGTACTTCGCTGGTGTGAATCTGTTTCTAGAGCACTTTTGAATGAAAGCTTACACACTGCCTCTTGTTAGTAGAAATGTCTTTCTAGTGAGGAAAAGAAACTAAAAGGAGGGTGGGGGGAATATAGTGCTGGACTTCCCAAAGCAACTTTGGATAACTGCGTTGCATAAATTTCATCAAAATTCTGAGCTTATGTGCCTAGTTTTTCAGCTGAAGATTCTTAATCTTTGTTTTTTTTCCTTTCAGATTTTACATTTAGAAAAATATGGAATAGGTTTCTATTTTTCTAACATTATGGAGGAATCATATGCTGTATTTACAGCCTATGTCATACTGATATTTGACAGTGTTTTATATATGCTCTTGGCGATCTATTTTGATAAAGTTTTGCCTGGTAAGTATATTTATAATTAAAATACCGTATGTGTTCTTTTATACATACACGTGCTCTTATAATTCTCTCTCTCTTCCCCTAGGCCCCCTGCCCCCACTTGTTTCAAAGCAGTACAAGTAATGATAGAATAACACTGAACGAAGGAAAATGCAGAATTAGAATTTACCATCCCACATCGGGTGGATCTGCTAATGTCTCTTTCATCTGTAACTGGTGTTAAACAATATTTCCAGACAACAGACTATGGATTGCGTGTGGATTCCTAGATAAGCCCACATCTCATAAGGAGCCCCTTTGATCCCCTCTTCCTTGTCCTCTTCAACCAAGAATCAGCTTTCATATCACACTTTAGGTAGCCTCAACCTTTAAAGTAAAATTAATAGAGGCAAGCTATTAGCTTGTTGTTCAGATTTGGCTGATGTTCGCAGCTGCGAATACTAACAGTCATATGAAATTTGGACCCTTGAATATGAAAATATCATCCAAAGCTGAATGTCCCACTGCTCCAGTACGTGCTCTCTGGCATCATAAGCTGTACAGAACAGAGTTAAGGCAATCCAGAGCCCCTGCGACATGCCCCTGCTCCCCACTTCCAGTGTTAGCGGCATTCCCCACCCCTCCCTGTCCCCCAGCAGCAGAACCTCCCTTTCCCCCAGGGGTAGTAGCAAGTAAGGTCATATACAAAACTTATCCCAGCAGCCAGGGTGTTTCTGCTTGCCTGGGGCCCACTGCACTCTTTCCTCCTGCCATGTGCACAGTGGGTGAGAGCCCTCAAAGCAGTCCTGGAGCAAACCCCTGTTGGAATGGGTCAAACCCCTCACACCTATAGACTCAGGTGGACGTTTCTGCATTCGGTTTCCTTCAGGTCACATTCTCAGCATTTCCTTTGCAATGACAAGGACTCAAAACAGATGTTTTTAAATGGTGTCTGAGATTCAGAGGTCATTAAATGATTCCAGGAGCCAGAGCCCTAAGCACAGCCCTGTAGTGCCTGTGCCTTAACCCAGCTCTGTGACGAGAGCAGACAAGGCCAGGGAAGCTAAAGAAATACCAATGACGTGCTCCTACCTCTTAAGCCATTGCTGTCAGCCTGAGAAACTGGCCAAAATTATTCAACCATGTTTGAGAAATGTGATTTCCCCCTTCACCTTCCATTTTTCCTGTGTATCTTCTCATGATAGCTTAAATCCTGAACCCAGCACCTGGTGCTAACAGCTAGGACAGCCACTTGAGAGATTAACCATGGCCTGATCCTCGGGCTGAAGCTGCAGGACAGAGTCTACTTTAGCCTAATGATTAAAGTAACCTGAGTAGAGGCTTTACATGAATCGCCTGTGCTGAGGGATGGGTGGAAACATCTGCAGAGCAGTGGATTTCCTCCTGTCTCTTAAGTGCTGTTATGCCCAGAATGGATTCTGTAACACATGGGAGTGTGAACCCAACCACACAAAGCCCTCCTATTTTGCTGGAGAGATGTACCAGTTCTTCTAACAGTTGGTCTTTTGTGGCTGTAGAGGGCTGGATTTGCCCAGTGCTGAAATCAAGAATGAGTCAGATGTTTAAAGGTAATTGGGGGCCGCAAGATGCCAAAAGGTGCCTAATGGGATTTTTAAAGGTGCTAAGGGCCTAGGCACATTTAAAAATCCTGCTGGGTGCCCATCTGCATCGTTAGGCGCATAAATACCTTAAAAAAATTGATGCTAGAAGTGTTTAATGCCATGAATTAGGCTTTAGTCTACTATGCCTGGATAAACTAAAGATTCATCATCTTTGTTCCCAATTAGACAAATACGGTATGAAATATCCCCCTTTGTTCTGCCTGAAGCCATCATACTGGTGTAAAAGCAAGAGAGGTTATGCTGATAAGAGACCCGAAACTGAACAAAACCATGAACGTATCTTCAATGACAACATGGAGCCAGTGCCTCCAGAGTTTGATGGGAAGGAAGCCATCAGGTAAAACTCTACTGCATATAAGAAAAAACCTATAGATTACATATTGGTATCGGAGGATTAGCAGAGCTCACCTGCAGCTGTTGCTATCCCTGCTCTAGCTATCAATTTAGCTTTACTTCAGCCTACTCCACTTTCCCTACGTGGGATTTTTGCGAGAATACGTTCTTTCACAAAGCGCTGTTACCATGCAGATGAGATTAGGAACCAAATCAGGCCAGTCATTCATGAACTGAGCCAAATTGTAAATTGGTTTTGTGATGCTAATTTTGTCCAAAAATAACTATGGTGGGGGGAACCCAAACTCCTTATACCTGCAACCTACTTCAGATCTGATCTCCAAAGCCTTCAAAGGTAAAAGGACAATCTGATGTAACGTTATATATTTATACATGAAGGAGCTGATCTTCCACCCTGTGTAGACATTGACACTTGTGAAAGGGGATTGTAAGGGTACGTCTACACTACCCAGATCGGTGGGTAGCGATCGATCTATCAGGGGATTGATTTATCCTGTGTAGTGTAGATGCGATAAATCGATCCCTGATCGCTTTCCCGTTGACTGCTGAACTCCAGCAGTGCGAGAGGTGGAAGCAAAGTTGACCGGGAAGCCACGGCACGCCGCGAGGATGCAAAGTAAGTAATTTTAATTCGATCTAAGATCTAAGACTTCAGCTATGCTGAAGATGCGTATTTTAGATCGATTTCCCCCCCCCCCCCCAGTGTAGACCAGGCCTAAAAGGCTACCAGATGAGGTATACATTGCCTTGCACAGGTGTAAATTACTAGGGAGGTAGGGTGATCTAGTGGAGAGAGCACTGGACTGGAAGTCCAGAGACCTGAGTTCTATTCTGGGCTTTGCTGTTTGTTGACTGACCTTGGGGAAGTCACTCTGCTGCCCTGTGCCTCAGTTTCCCCATCTGTAAAATGGGGATAATGTTACTGACCTCCTTTGTAAAGCACTTTGAGATCTACTGAAGCAAATCATTATATATGATCAAGGTGGTATTATTTATTATGGCGCAAGGCAGTATTTACTCAATAATTGGAATCCAGTGCTAATGATAACTTGCTTCCCTTCCTTTAGACTCAACAATATTAAAAAAACATATAAAACAAAGAGCAAGAAAACAGAAGCTTTGAGAGGTAGGAAAAGTTTCTTAAACCTTTTTGCTTGGATTTTAACTAAAAATGAACCCAATCAGTTCTGAAATCTTAGGGCTGCTCTTTTCTTATTGTGAGACGATACCGTAATTCTGCTTATCTGTACTTATTAACATGTAAATCTAGGGACATTGCAAATGTTTTCTTTGCAACATTTCATCCCTGTTAAATAAGAAGAAAAAATAGTAGCTGTAAAAAATGTTGAAATCAAAAGGTGGAAGAAGTAAAGAAGCCAAATTTGTATCCACCATGAGTGTTTGAAAGACTATCTTTACTAAGAATAAAAGGGAGTGAGCATTGTAGGAACAGAGTAAAGCAATTTAAGATATTTCTAGAAGTTATTACATCTGTCTCTCTTTTAGGGTGACCAGATAGCAACTGTGAAAAAATGGGACCTATTTAAGAAAAAGTCTCAAAAAACAGGACTGTCCCTATAAAAACGGGACGTCTGGTCACCCTCGTCTCTTTCCCCCCCATTGCACCCTCTTTACTAATATAATGAAAAACTTCTTGCAAGTTTGAACCTGGTTACTGAAGATGTAACTCACATTATGGGTTCTGAATTTCTGACTTTGCTTATCTCTTCTTAGACAGAAATCTTATTTCTTTAATTGTCATGTTTGGCGCCTGGACACCAGACTTTGGTGATGGGCACATAGAAAGAGACAGGAAGGACTTGATTTACTTCACAAACTTTAATCCTAACATAATACTATTTTTCTACTAGGTTTGTTCTTAAATATTTATGAAGGCCAGATCACTGCGTTACTTGGTCATAGTGGAGCTGGAAAAACTACTCTACTAAATATCCTCAGTGGACTTTCCCAGCCATCAGATGGTACGATGATACACTTCTAAACTGAAAGGAAGAACGTGCTTGATTTCAAATTTTAGCGTGGTAGCCTTGTTAGTCTGTATCAGCAGAAACGAGAAGTCCTTGTAGCATTCCCCAGCTGCTCACCGCACTCGGCTCCAGACAGCCCCAGTTCCTGCCTCAGCACAGCTGCGGCTCTGCCTCCAGCGCAGCTCCCCAGGCGGCCCCTCTGGCCGGTGCGACTCTGCTCCCGGCCCCTGCTCTCCCCTTAGCTCGGCCCTGCGCTGCCTCAGGCAGCTCCAGCACACACGGAGGACCTTAGAGACTAACAAATGTATTTGGGCATAAGCTTTCCTGGGCTAGAACCACTTCATCAGATGCATGGAATGGAAAATACAGGAGCAGGTATAAATACATGAAAGGAGGGGGGTTGCTTTACCAAGTGCGAGGTCAGTCTAACGAGATAAAACAATTAACAGCAGGATACCAAGGGAGGAAAAATCACTTTTGAAGTGGTAGGAGAGTGGCCCATTACAGACAGTTGACAAGAAGGTGTGAGTAACAGTAGGGAGAAATTAGTAATGGGAAATTAAATTTAGGTTTTGTAATGACCCAACCATTCCCAGTCTTTATTCGGGCCTAATCTGATGGTGTCCAGCTTGCAAATTAATTCCAGTTCTGCAGCTTCACGTTGGAGTCTGTTTTTGAAGTTTTTTTTGTTGAAGAATTGCCACTTTTAGGTCTGTTGTTGAGTGACCAGAGAGGTTGAAGTGTCTCCCTGCTGGTTTTTGAATGTTATGGTTCCTGATGTCAGATTTGTGTCCATTTATTCTTTTGCGTAGAGACTGTCCAGTTTGGCCAATGTACATGGCAGAGGGGCATTGCTGGCACATGATGGCATATATAACCAATCCTTTCATATATTTATACCTGCTCCTGTATTTTCCACTCCATGCATCTGATGAAGTGAGTTCTAGCCCACTAATATATTTGTTAGTCTCTAAGGTGCCACAAAGACTCCTTGATTTCAAATGTGCTTGGGTGAAAGAACAAAGGACACATCATCAATCGTTCTTTGTTCATGTATACAGGTTGTGCAACTATATACAAGTACAAACTATCAGAAATAGAGGATCTGGAAGAAATTAGAGCATTATATGGGGTTTGCCCACAATTCAACGTTCAGTTTGAAGTTTTAACAGTAAAAGAAAATCTGCGAGTTTTTGCTGAAATCAAAGGGATTCGGTCCGCTGAGGTAGAGTATGAGGTAAGTCAGGGGTTCTCAAACTTCATTGCACCACGACCCCCTTCTGACAACAAAAATGTCTACACGACCCCAGGAGGGGGGAACCGAACCCTGAGCCCACCCAAGCCCTTGTTGCCTCAGGCTGGGGAGGGAGGGACAAAGCCGAAATCTGAGGGCGTCAGCTCCAGGCAGGGGGCCTGTAACCTGAGCCCCACTGCCCAGGGCTGAAGCCGAAGCCTGAGCCCTGCCGCCCACCACCAAAGCCCTTGGACTTTGGTCCCGAGTGGTGGGGCTTGGGCTTGAGCCCCAGGCCCCAGCAAGTCTAACGCCAGCCTTGGCGACCCCATTAAAACGGGGTTGCGACCCACTTTAAGGTCCCGACCCACAGTTTGAGAGCTGCAGAGGTAAGTATATGTTCACTTGGAAAGGAACTTCTACTTCACAGCATCATATTGGAAATGGAAAAGGTTCAGAAAAGAGCAACAAAAATGATTAGGGGTATAGAACAGCTTCTGTATGAGGAGAGATTAATGAGACTGGGACTTCTCAGCTTGGAAAAGAGGCGACTAAGGGGGGATATGATAGAGGTCTATAAAATCATGAGTGGTATAGAGAAAGTAAATACTCCTCCTCATAATACAAGAACAAGGGGCCACCAAATGAAATTAACAGGTAGCAGGTTTAAAACAGACACAAGAAAATATTTTTTCATGCAATGCACTCTCAGCCTCTGGAATTCCTTGCCAGAGGGTGTTGCAAAGGGCAATACTCTAATGGGGTTCAAAAGGGAGCTGGATAGATTCATGGAAGATAGGTATGACATCTCAATCCGCGTAGTTTCTGCAGGATGAGTAGAACTGGAGGTTTCAGGAGTGATCTAGTTGAATGTGACACCCTGACCTCAGGAGCGCAAACCTGGCCAGGCTGCTGTCAGATAAACACAGGCCTCTCAGCATGTAACATTGGCCTGTGGGCATGCTTAATCAAGATCTTACTACAATTCTTCTTGCTCTTGTTCTTGCTGCGTCACTGTTTTCTGACAAAAAAGCATCCAGGACCAGCTGACAGACACACATGTTGTTGTGTAACCACTGTAGTTATGTGAAACGGTTACTTGCAAGTTTATATTTCGGGAATAATAGTACCCAAAAGCCTAAATATACCAGTCCTTGACATTTATTTTTCTGTCATTTTCCAGGTGCAAAAAGTTTTGAAACTGATGGATATTATCAACATTCAGGACACCCAAGCTAATAAACTGAGTGGTGGACAAAAAAGAAAGTTGTCTCTTGGGATAGCCATGTTAGGAGATCCACAGGTGAAAAGGAGTGGTCATATGCACAACTAGTGTTTGTATTGTATGTATTTAAACATAGTCTCTGCAAAGAGATCCTGCAAAGACTTACGCACATACTTATCTCTACACACTGTGAGCACCCTAGCTCCTATTGATTTCAATAGTACTCCTCATAGTGCGTAAAGTTAGATACATGAGTAAATCTTTGCAGGATTGAGACCATACAAAATACATTTTCATGCCACTAATTTATAAACATCATCTCAAACAATATGATGTGTCCAAGGAACAAGACTGGAAATATTCTGACTCCAGAATATTGACTGAAATTTACTTAACAAACAAAAGAAAGATAAATTGAGGCTACATCAATACCATGTTTAGCACAAACAAAAAGGATAATAAATAAATAAACTAGGAAAACCAGTAAAAATACAGACATAGGGCTTGTCTCCATAGACACATCCAGGAAAGTTAAATTGAATTAACTAAAGTTCTGGATTTAAAGTGGATTATTTAAACCATATTAAATCTCTGTGTGGACTCTATCATTCAAAATTAAAGTGGCCTTAATTCAGTTTAGTTGAATTCACTTCCAAAGTTAATTAAAGCCACTTTAATTATGAAGAACAATGACCCCACAGGGATTTAGTGTGGTTTAACCAATCCACTTCAAATTCATACCTTTAGTTAATTCAGATTAACTTTCCTGGATGCCCCCCATGGAGAAAAGCCTGTAGAGTTGCATTTTGATGTTAAAATCACTGAAATTTGTAAATATACCAAAAATTATTCATTGTAACTGAATCTGAATGCAATATTGCCAACCTCAAGTGTTTTGAAAATCTTGAGTCAGGTCCCAAAAATCATGCATTTCATGTAAAAATCATGATATTTAAAAAAATCTAGGGGTTCTGTTTATTTGCTTTCTGGGTTTTGCGCCATTAAGGTGCCCTCAGATCATGTTTTCTGTCATTTCCCTGCAACCAAGAGGGATGCAAACTTTATTAAAACATGGTAGCTGAGACTCTCATGCAATCTCTTGACTCCAGCAGCTGGAGCTGTAAGAGAAACATCAATTTTCATGAGACTCGCACTAAAATCATGAGAGTTGGCAACACAGTGAAGGTCTGATTTCACTCCTGTCTGCAGGTTTTGCTATTAGATGAGCCAACTGCTGGATTGGATCCCTGTTCCAGACACTATGTGTGGACCCTACTGAAAGGACGTAGAGCTGGTCGAGTGACTCTATTCAGTACCCAATTCATGGATGAAGCTGATATCCTTGCTGGTGAGACCAGCTTATCTCATTAGATAATAAGATTTTATAAGTAGATGGAATAAGATTTTATAAGCAGAGTTTTCTTTTAGAATGGACCTTGCTCAGGCTAAACTCTTAGGGTGAAATCTTGGTACCATTGAATCAATGGGAAAATTCCCATTGACTTTAGTGGTACCAGGATTCCATCCTCATTGCCTTTAATAGAAGTTTTGAGTCAATATGGACTGAAAGGTTGGGAAGAAAAACTCATTGAACTGCAATGAAGCAATTCAGGGCTTTGTGCTTCACTGATAAGTTGAGTTTCACTATATCCAAGTTCACCGTAAACTGGTTCTGCTTTAGAATCATAGGGTTACGAGGGCCCACATATAGTGTGAATTCATGTCCATCTGCTGTTGACTATTTATCCTGGGGGGGGAGGGTGTCTTTTTTTTTTAACTAAAATATATCATTTTAATAGTCCTCTGGTCAGAAATGTGGAGGCTTTGCTGCAATACTGAAGCACCTGTCTCGTCCTGCAAATGAATGAGCAACTCTGTAGTCCAGTTTGCTATCCTACCGTTTTCACTAAATAATTTCCCCTTTCATTTCTCGACATTAGCATCCTTCCTTTGTCATGCTCTTGATCTGGGGGCAGAGATTATTTTAATTCCTTCACATCTCTATTAACATTACAATAACATCTGAGATACCATTCTAATTCTGAATGTACATGTGGCTGTGAAAGTCTTACTGTGTCATCCTCACCCACAGCAGCCCCCTTACCTAATGTCACCACAACCTCATTGTACGCTTTCACTGCTTATGCTCTTTGTAAGAGACAAGGTAGATGAGGTAATATCCTTTACTGGACCAACTTCTGCTGGTAGAAGGGACAAGCTTTTGAGCTTCATGGAGCTCTTCCTCAGGTCTGGAGAAGGTAACCAAGCTAAATACAAGATAGGTCTGATTGTAAAACATAAGGGATTCACACACGTTGTAGGAGACTGCTTAAAATGAAGCAGGCAATTAATACTTCTGCAGTCATAAGACAATGGAGGGTTAGTAGGCAGCAGGTGTGTTACAAATTGTTGCAATGGGGCCATAAACTAGTGTCTCTGTTAAGTTCATGGTTTTCAGTGTCCAGCGTAGCCATGAATTGAAGTTCCCAGGCTCATCTTTTGAAGATGTTCTACAGATTTCCTTTGAGAACCAGGCTTGGGAGGTCAGACATGGAGGGCTTGCTTTGTGAAAAGTGTTTTGATGGGGTGTTTTTTGTCTTTTATCATTGCTCTATGAGAGTTCATTTGAGAGCAGAGTAATTGTCTGGGGCATTAAATGCACTGGATGAGTTACGCCACACTGTGATAGGCATGTGCAGAACCCCTGGATTTTGAAAGGTGTGTTGTGGGGGGTATACATCATCACAGCTGTGAACATATGTCTCCAGGTTTTGCACTTGTTGCTCTGTCAGGGTCAGGTTTCTTTCTTTAGTCCTTCTATTGTCCTTTTCCTTTGTCTATTTCACCCTTGGCATTCTGTCTTTTATCATATTGCTCCTATTCTTGCAATGGTTTCCCATGTGTCCAGCATGCACCCCATCTGTCTTAATTCCTCTTTAAAAACCCACTTCTGCTGGTAATCCTTCCTAAATTATTCTCTTCACCTCTAATCTCTGCATGTCCATTCTTTCTTGAATGATCACTCCATGTCTTGTAACCAGCATTCTATGATCTGCTTATTAGATGCTGTACTTTAGATTCTTAATTTTATTAATGACTCAAGAAGAATTCATTCAGAAAGTGAGTTCCATTATATAAATGATTTTGTTTTTCTCTTTCCTTAGACCGGAAAGCTTTTATTTCACATGGGAGAATAAAGTGTGTTGGATCTTCTCTGTTTTTGAAGAAAAAATGGGGGATTGGGTATCACTTAAGGTATTTTATTTTATTTTGTTTGAAAATATTCCTCATAGTGCTAAATTTGCATCACAGTAGCAGAAGAAACGGTATTTCATTCCTATCCAGCAACATCTCTGGGAATTTAAATATAAATGCTTCCTAATATATCTTAACTAGAATGAGTATAAAAACTTCAAAATGTATTGAGCAGACTGTGTCAAAACATTCCCCCAACCTGGCACGTGCAATATCTATGCTTCCAGTTATGAAAAATAAATATATTGTTGCTGTTAACTTTATTTTTAAGGCACTATGATCTGAGATCACCTTTCATCTGATGTAACGCCTTGGGTATACAGACTCAGCTTACAGCCAATTAATTTGTTTTTTCTCATTATTGTACTGAATTCCTAGAATCTTAGTAATGAAATGTTCCACGAAGCAGATGTGATTCATTTCCCCAGGTAATAGCGCTGTTGGCTCAGAGGGCACTCCATCCTAAAAGTCATCTTTCTTTTCAGCCTGATCCTAAAATTCTGGGCATCTCTTATAAGATGCTGTGTACCCTCATCTCCTTTCAATAGGCACTGAGAGTCCTAAGCACCTTACAGAATTGGGCCCTTTGTAAGACTCTTTTTGCCAAACTCCTCCTGTGGATACTGTTAAATCGGTTGATTATTCCTAACCACTTGTTTTATTACATTAGCCAACACATGAGGTTGGTATAACACAAGGAGTTGGTAACAAACCCTTCAATCCTTACTTAGACAAAATTTCCACTGAAGCTTTGTCTAAATAAGATCTGCTGCAAGGATTGGATGTTATTCCAGAGTAAGGACTGATGGATTTGGCTCTCTTGGAATATGACAGCATAACGATAAATACATTGTGCTTGTGAAAATGTAAGCCTTTGCCTTCTTAATATGAACAGGATGCATGTCAGTGAGGTTTGTGACTGTGAGAGCATGATATCCCTGGTCAGACAGTACATCCCTGATGCCACATTCACAGGACAGAGTGAAAATGAACTGAGTTATACACTGCCCTTAGAAAATGTGGATAAATTTCCAGGTAATTATGTGTTTACATAATCCAGCATCTACCATGCATAGAATTATTTCTCTTTTTTCTGTTAATGTTGAGAGAGATTGTATCTGGCTCCTGAATTCCATCAGGAAGGTAACCTACTGATGATGAATGTTTGCATAAGGAATTTTTTCCAAGATTTTAGTCTCTATATGTATTTAAGATCAAAATATGTGTTTTTCTTCCATTCATGAGAAAGTATGTAAAAATTGAACCTGACACAAATATTTGTTCTGTTAAATGCAGGGTAATGATGAAGGAGACTGAAAGGAATCAGTATAGGTGCTGGCACTAGGGGTGCTGGGGGTACTGCCACACACCCTGGCTTGAAGTGGATTCCATTATATACAGGGTTTACAATTTGGTTCAATGGCTTTTAGCAGCCTCATTATACAAATTGTTCCAGCATGCCTGGGAATCAGACTTTAGTTTCAGTTTAGTTACATAAATTTTGATATTTCTTTGAGTCTGCAAAGGGCCAGAATTTTGAGTCCATGTGTCCTCATAAGAGTTCTACTACTTTTGTGTTTCCAGCTGGGCTGGAAATACTGTAAGCACAGTTTGTCTTACCACATTTTGGCATTTACAGGTCCAACCCTAGCCAGAGCCTGAAAATGCACAAAAGATTGAAATTTGAAAAATAATGGTAGGTGGGTAGATTAAACAAAGAATGAGGAGAACCTAAGAAAATAATGAAATGAAACTGGTTGGTGGGAAAGGCAGTGGTCCCAGTGAATCAGCTGTCTAAACCTTACTGGGTTGGTTGTTAAGGCATAATAGCAGCTAAGAGTTCTAAGGACACATTTGAAAGAGGACAGTGAGTTGCCTTTGCAGATCGTTGCCAGGAAACTCCTCCCATGCAGAAGAGAGATGTGCAAAGGTGATTGAAAATTTTAAAAGTGGACAATCAAAATTGGCACCTGGTATTTTTTTTGACTCTTGAGCATACGTATTCCAGTAAAACTTCAAGTCAAACTTTAAATACTCAGCAGCGTATTATCAAACACGAAGACTGATTAAAAATAGAGACCTGGTGATTTTGGTAAACCCATAGTTCTAATGGTTACCCTAGGATTAGAAGATAGGGTTAAATTCTGCTTTCAGGTACAGAAGCGAGTCAGGAATTACTCTGGATTTACATTTCTAAACCTGACAGCACAATTTAGCCCAGATAAATTTTAATTTTCTTATGCCTTCAAGGTACATGTGTCCTTCTGTCATGCAGATCTGTTCTGTGGTCTAGACAGCCACTCTGACCAGGGGATTGTTAATTATGGCGTCAGCGTGACAACTCTGGAAGATGTCTTCCTGAAGCTGGAGGGTGAAGCAGCAACTGATCAAGAAGGTAAAATACTGGGTCAGCCAAGGAAAATTATTTTAAAATTCATCTTATGCTCTTTTTATGCTAAATATAAAGTCTTACCTTATGGGACATCCTCAGAGATAGAAATGACTAGCTAAAATTGCTTTGAATAGTTAACTACATTTTTAAACATGGCTAAAAACAATTGGAAGTCCAAACATGTAGGACACAGAAAGAGGACTTTTTTCACTCTTGACTTGCTATCAAATATTAAATGGGTGATGAGGTAAGTGCTTATGTAATTATTTCATAAGATTCAACAACGAAGAGGCAGGCATTCAATTTTTAGAAAAGTCTGTAACATAGACTTTGTTATGCAACTTATTTTGCAATGTCCTCCTGAATTGTCCAGGGAAGAATGTGTAGCAGTGCCCAGTTTTTAGCTTAGATTGGATTTCTTAAAATCCAGACCTTAAAAACAGAGACAAGCAGGTTGCTCCCCAAGACAGAGATGCAGAACTCAACCCACCTGGTTCTAGTCAGGCTCTTTGCAGACTCCCTGCTGAGAGGCCAGCTGCCACACTTGCCTGCAGAGCCCCCTTAGCCTGCAAGCTGGACCAGGAAACCCTTAAACCTGTGATTCTAACACAATTTCAATATACCATCGTTTTTCTAATTTTTTTAAGTGATCTCTGCTAAGGATGCAAAAACAACGAGGAGTCCTTGTGGCACCTTAGAGACGAACACATGTATTTGGGCATAAACTTTTGTGGGCTAAAGCCCACTTACAGCTACCACTCTGAAACCTGCTAAAGATTAAATCCCAAACTTTGGATTTTGTTTCAGTTCATTCAACTAAGGACTGTATCAAACACTGATTTTTTTTTTTACATTTCAGAAAACGTATTTATTGTTTCTGTCTTTCACTCAAGAATAGTTTATTGTTCTTATACTTTAACTGAGTCTAATAAAGTTGGTGATGGGCTTAAAACTTTATGCATTTAGAGCCTGATCCTGCTCCCTGTGAAGTCAGGGGTGCAGAATCAGGCATGTAGGAGAGTATGCTAACCAGAGCACAGTGTGTACTTGTTCTTAGTGACTCTGATTTTCAAATCCAACTGGTCTATGTACACTTTGTGTCTGAGTATTATACATGTCTGTAGTCTTCTATTTGTTTATTTTTAATTAATACAGTGAATCCAGGTGCTATTCCACAGAGTGCTCCTAACTCCTAGGAATTCTATTTTATGAATACACAGATTTCCATGAATGATGAACATTTCCTTTTGGAGGGGTCTCCATGGTGGCTTAGGGGTCTGTCTATACCTGAAACATCAGGTTTAAATATGAACAATTCTACTTAATATTTTAACCTTCAGGTGTCCTTTACTAAAGTGTATAATTATGGGGGGAAAGCCTCATGAGTAGAAAACTTTAAGAGATCTCTAGATACAGAACTGTGGATCAGAGATGGATTTTCTGTACATCCCTTCAAGGTCCTAAAGTGTTTTCTATACTCCCCAAAGAGCCCATCTTAACTGAGATCTCTTCCCTTGTAGCAAACTAGAAGATAGTTATGTTCAGCCTGCCATGTAGTACTGGTCAGTAGTTGGTAATTGTGTGTATTCTTGTCCCTGCTAATGTTTCTGGTTTTATTACGTATAACAAACGTTGTCGAGGAGTTACGTTGAACTATGTACTTTGAAAACTCTTTGTAGATTATGGTGTCTTCAGTGAGGAGCAGGCAGAAGAGGAAAGAGACGCCTTCTCTGCTGATGAAATGGAACAAGGTCTCCTGTCACTCTCAGACATAGGAAAGGCGACTGTAAGTGGCACAGCCCTCTGGAGACAGCAAGTCTGTGCCATGGCAAGAATTCGCTTTTTAAAGCTGAAGCATGAAGACAAAACCCTTAGATCCATGTACGTGCCCGTGTTTCTGACTTGTTTAGGTGAAATCAGTCTGTGGGTGGATGTTCATAGCACAGCTGTCTGTGGAGTGGGCTAGGATGGAACTTCAGGGATCCACTTCCCTCTCACCTTGAATGTTCCTGGAACATTAGAACTAATTCAATCACCGCAATGTTTGCTTGTAAATCACATATTTGCTCTAAATGATTCATGACCTAGAAAGCTGATCAGCCAGTGTTCTGGGAAAATGCCTACCTTGCCAATTCCAGCTACACAAAAGCTTCCCTCACTATGCATCCCCATCCCATTATTAATTTATTACCGGGAGTTTCTTGCACTGAATGATGTACATAATTAAACGAGCCATATGATTATTGGCACTAGTTGTAAAGCCCATGTTCTTTCTTAAAAAAATCATTTTGAAATATAGTTTTTTTTCACGGGTGGGAAAACTTCCAAACTAAAAGAATAAAATTTTCATTTAATCTTGGTATTTAAAAAAAAAGTTTTAAAATATTCATTTTTTTTCTCCTTTCATATTTTTTCCTTTCCCCATAGTGTCAATGAATGCAAAAGAATGAAATGTCTGTTTGTTCTTTCAACTTTTTATTGTTTCTTGTTTTTTTTCCCCCTAATTTGTACATTTTCAAAACTTCTCCAACTTTGGAAAAAAACTGTAACTTTTCCAAAGTTTTAAGGAAGTTGTGAAAAGTTAGAACTGAAAGAGAGAAAAAGGAGAAAGAAAAGCCCTAGATATTCTGTTGCATTCAATGGCAGAAATGAAAAAAAGGATAAGGAAAAAACAAAAAATCCTAAATTTAGAATCTTTTTGACTTTCTAAAAGGAAACTAAATAAAATATTTTAATTTAATTTTGTGTAGAAATGTCCTGTCAACGGGAAAAATTTTTTAAATTAAACTCTTTTCCAGCAGAAAATCTTACTGTAAAAAACTTTCAACCAGCTCCTTCGTTATTACAGTTAGAATGGTTGGAAGTGTTCATTGGCTCCCTTCTCCTCCCCCACAACCCAGGAAGTTGGAGGAGCATCTTCCATCAGGTGTCTTCTGAGGAAGGGATGGGCCAGTGGGTACATGTGTTTCTGCCTGGAGGCAGGGATCACCGGACTCCCAGCTTTCTTCCCTACACCCCCTGTAGAGGCTGTCTGCTTCTGAGGTTCCCAGTGTTGCATATGCTGCTGCTGCTTTGGCAATGGTGTCAGCCCGGCATTAGATGAGAATGTTCATGTTCAGTTGTTTTTTCCATGCTACCATAATTTTCCTGAGGAACACAAGCAATAGAAGGGAAATGGTGATTTACAAAAGTTTATATCTCAGCCAGACCTGAATGGAATTTCATGGGTCAAAGAAAGGGCACCTCTCTAACTCTAGAGCTTTCTTCCTGCTGAATTTTAAAGGCCTGACATACACAATGGGAGTGTTACAGCTTTTCAAAATCAAGTGGCAAGAATCTTTTTTTCTTAATACAGTCGAAATATATGGGTTGCTACCAGCTCCCCCTACTATAATGCAACTTGCAAAATGTCTTGTCTCCAAACTCATTTGTGATCTGTTCTTCAATCTAGATTACTGCTGTGTGGACTTTTAATACTACCTATAGCTATCCACTTAATCATACTTCACTTATGGAAACAATTAAATTCTTGGGAGCTGTCCTCTGGTCTGTATTTTTTTCCTCCTGGAAAACAATCTCACAAGGAAGTCACAAGCCTTCTAGTCTTCAATGAAACAGGTGAGGGCAAAGCAGAAGAGCAAGGTTGGTCTTTTTCTACGCCACTGCTTTTAGCTTTGCCAGGAAATTTGATGGGGAGGGGGGAATATTGGCAGAGCAGATGTCATAGAGGGCAATATAGGGCTCAACAAGGAGAGCAGCCCAGGGCAGGGTGATCTGGAGGTGGTGGCAAAAAGCTTATATTGGATGTGAGGCTGAATGAGAAGCCAGAGGAAGGATCTGAGGAGAAGAATGGCATTGTCAGATCATCCGGAAGGCAAATCACTTTTATAGTTTCATTTTGTATTGACCGAAGGAGGGCAATGTGTGTGTCGGCTACCTGAGAGAAGAATGATGCAGTACACCAACCCTGGGCTTTCAAAAATCATGAGCCAGCCCTCAAAAAATCATAAGACTAACCTAAAAATCATGATTTTTTTTTTTACTTACTAAGAATTTAATATATATTTTTATTTGCTGTCAAGGTACATTTGCTTAATCTTTACAGTTTTTTCACAGCAAATATGAGGGCTAGATACTTTAAAAAAAATGAAAGCTGAGATTCTCATGCAGTTTGATTCCAGAGGGGCTTTAATAAAAACTACCAATATTGTGAAACTACCAATAAAATCGTGAGAGGTGGCAGCTCTGATATTGCAATATTTGATCATATAATGAAGCCCTGAATGAGAGGACAAAGGTGGAGAAGAAGCCCTGAGATTTGTCAAGGAAAAGCAGATTAGACACTCAAGTGGAAAAAGAGAAAAATAGATTGGAAGGGTCCAAACTGGAGTTGGAGAAGGCGTCAATGCGTTGGTTGTGGACTGTGCTTTTGGTGGACAGCAGGCATGAGATGGGATGGTAGATGGAGAGGCAGGATCCAGGGTTTTTTGAGGACTGAGGAGACCTTGCTTATGTTGTGAGGAGAAGGAGCTATGGGGCACAGAGAGTTTGAGAAGGAAGAGGTTGTGAGCACGGTGGCAGCAATGAAAGCAAGGAAGAGGGAAGGAATTTAATTAATAAAGCAGAAGGACATGAGATGGGAAACTTTGTGTTCAGTGACAGGAGAGAAGGTGTTAGAGAGAGAGACAGACAAGGTAGCAAAGGAGAAGTATCATAGGCATGATAGCAAGAGAACAGAAATTAATAGGAGTAAAACAGCTGAAATACAGAAGAATTAGGGCAGTAAACTAATTTAAACAAGCAGAGAATCAGCAGAGTAGTGAGTCAATTCATAATGCAAAAGTTTGGAAGCAGCAAGTTAACTAACTGTGGAGAAAATGCAATGGATTATTACACAAATGGTGTATGAATTCTATAGACTTTATTTTATTATTATTTCTCTGGTCCCGGTGGGAACTTTACCAAAGACCCAAGGAGAACTTTTATTGTTTAAAAAAAAAATCTTCAGATTTTGATTTTTCTGCTGTTGCCTTCATACCAGGTTCAAGCATTCAGGACTTCATCCACGCTCTCGAGACTCAGAACATAATGCTGGAAATAGCAACAGGGAAAAATATCACAGAGAGGCTAATACATAATGGGGCTATACAAGTATCCCGTGAGCACCAGGTAGTGTGTGTCTCCTTTTTTCTTTAATAATTAACCAAGATGCCAATGTGGATTCTGTGGAACTTGTCTGAATGAAGCTCCTGATGGATAAGCGTCAAAGACATGAAGGTCAAACATAAGCCAAAGTGAAATTCACAAAATTGCAAAATAAACACATCAAAATTTAATTCAAATATGGCCAGATTGTGGCCCTCCTGCATCCAGGAGAAAAGGGGCTTGAGGTTCCATGGCACCACTTCCAGTACAGGGGGTGTCAGGCTCTTCGAAGCCATTTTGTCCCCCTTCCTGAATTTGCGCTTGAACAGGACAGGGCAGAGCTGCACCAGTGCACTGGGAAGTGTACGCTGCACCAGGGACAGGCAGATCATAGCACACTCCCTCCTCAAAGTAGGGGGGAGATCAGAAAGGAGACTGCGGGCCTAGGATTCACAATCCCTCTTCAAGGCAGCTCCAGAGTCGGCTCCTTACACTGGGCAAATCACTGACTGAAGATGTAGACCATCTCATATTAAATAATATGCAATAATCTTATATGGGTAAGCAAATGGGCTTATATTTAGCCAGGAAAGGCCTGATTTTGAGCTGGGTCAGTCACGCACTTAATTTCTGTGGTTGCAGTTTTACCCTCGCAGTGGATGCATTTTATTGATCTGCAAAACCAGGCGTTGTCTCTAGAACTTGTTATAAAAGTGGAACAGCACTTTATTTTAAATGCAAAACAATCTGATGATATATGACTGTGACAGATACTGCAAACACATATGGTATCTTGTGAAATATGGCTTTAACTTTATAAATATTAACTGTATCTTTCACCCTGTCCTTGAAAGCATGAAAACTTCAGAGGCTATTGTATTGAGATGGGCCAGATGATATGGACAGTAGAATATTTAGAGGCCTTTGTGTCAAGGCATGCTAGATGGATTTGTGCATTCCTGGATCACTGGGCACGATTTCCTGGGGGATTTGGAGTCACTCAGGCTGTGTCTACACAGGGATAAAAAACCCATAGCTGGCCTGGGTCAGCTGACTCAGGTTTGTGGGGCTCAGGCTCCAGGCCTGAAACACTGCTGTGTAGATGTTCAGGCTCTGACTGGAACCCGAGTTTGGGACCCTATGAGAGTGGAGGGTCCAGAGTTCAGGCTCCAGACCAAGCCCAAAAGTCTACACAGACGTTTTTAGCCCCTTAGCCGAGGTCAGCTGACACAAGCCAGCTGTGGTCATGCCAGAGGTCTGTCATCCCTGTGTAGACGTACTCGAAGAGGTTGGTATTTTTCATGAATCATGCTGGTTACGCAGATACCCAGCCTTAGTAGCCCTCTCCCTGCACCCAGGAAAAAGGGAAGTGACCGTTTTTACCTGATTCAAGAGACCCAGGAAACATAGAAAGTGGTCTGTGGAAAAATGTTAGGTTACAAAAACAATCAAGGTACTTCACTTTATTTTCATTTACTTCCTATTATAGGAGGAGGATGAAATAAAAAAGAATGAAAAACGGGGGTTGGGGGAGATGGGAGAGTGTTCTTTTTCTTGGCTGGGTCCCAAGCAGGGTCCCCAAAAATGAAGCTGAGCACAGAGCCCCACTAACTCTAAATCC
Organism: Mauremys reevesii; assembly: GCF_016161935.1. Lineage (NCBI taxonomy): Eukaryota > Metazoa > Chordata > Testudines > Geoemydidae > Mauremys > Mauremys reevesii. The sequence goes on along the minus strand of NC_052637.1, from coordinate 39,245,630 downwards.
GCCACTGATAGGAGAGGTGTGATGGTGCGCAGTGGTAAGCTTGCACAATTTATTGTCTTCATGGGACTAAAATGAGGGACGTTTCACTGGTCTGAGTCTGTTTGTCCATATTCATGCTAGGTAAGCCTGACTTAAACTCAACCACATTTACTAATCTTCTGTAGATACAGGCTAACACCTTTTGGCTCAATTTTAGCAGGTCAAGCTATAGCCTAGACTCCTGCCAACATATAGGCAAAACTAATTCTCGCATTCTTAGATTCATCTTGCACTGAGTGGGAATGTAAACTGTTGAATAGTTTTCCTGATTTCCCCTCCATTAGAAAACACCTTTGAACTTCTGTCTTGTCTTGCTTTTCTTCAGAGCTACAGGTTCACAGTTATGTGCAGCATAGAAACAATCAACTGCTTTCCAGTGCTTGTGAACATCATTAGCAATGCATTGCTGCGAACCTTAAATTCCACTGCACAAATTCGAATCTGGAGTCATCCATTTTTTAATGTAAGTGTCATAACTTCACTGCCAGGAATGCTTCTAATACATATGGTTGGGAAAGAAATATCTAATTGCTCAATATGTGATCGGGTTTTTTATTAGGAAGCAATTTTGTTTTCTCTCTTTATATGTATAGGTCCAAATTCACCACTAGTATAAATATACACTTTTTTTTTATAGCAGAGTTGGGCCCACATATACAAGTGGAGACTTTGGCTCATATCCTTCTGTTGTGAAAAAGAGAACTCTGCACCATAGCCTGTGTGTTGGAGAACCTTTTCAGGGGTTCATTGGCCCTCCCTAGTCATGAGTCTTGAACCACTTCCCTTCTAGTGCCTCCCCCTAATCACTGAGTCTCTGGTGTGGAGTAGGAGGGGGATGTGGAGAGGAGAGGCTATGGGAGGAGACTTGAAGACACAGGGGACCTCCTTGTAGCCTGGTGTTTCAGACACTCAGCTGGGTGGTTGCAAAGCCAAGTTCAAATCCCTCTCCAATATCAGGCAGATGGGGGAATTGAACTAGCTCTCCCGCATCTCAGATGAGTACCTTAACCGCTGGACTAAAAGTGATAAGGGGGCACCTCCTCCCAAATTTTATGACTCTAGACCTTTTAAAATACTTGGAAACAAAACAAATCAAGTGGAATGAAATGTGTCCTTCCACCTGAAACAGACTTTTTTGAATTTGTGGAAATCTTTCAGAATTTTCAGATTTGATTTGACCTAAACCAATTTTCCCCCAAATTTTTCTGAACTGCCAGCAAAGAAAAAAACCCAACTATTTGCCCAGCTCTGGATGCGATACCCAGACTAATACAATGCAGATGTTTTCTTCAGATGTTTTCTGATTTTTTTTCGCCCCCAGGTGAATCGTCCAGAAATATGGGATTATTTTATTCAAAGCTATCTTATTTTTCTGCTGCTTTTACTTCCTGGTTTCCCACCCCACTTTGCAATGAACAGCATACAAGATTATAAGGTAAAATCCTTGAATTTTAGCAGTCATTATGTAAGGGGAGGCCTGGATAGATCTCAGTTTCAGTACTGCATTTGGTTTGGGCTGTCACATTCTTACAAGGACATAGCTTGCAGAGCTCAGAGGAGAGAAATCAAAATACTAAAAGGCTTTGGAATTAACCACTCTGAGAAACAGCTAAAAGACCAAGGCATGACAGATCTAGAGAAATAAAACTGAGAGCAGAGGCAGAGGGATAGCTGTGTACAAATATGTAACAGGTCAAAGACTGGTACTCTCATGGTAGAAGAAGGCAGGTTTAATAGAAGAGAGGTTACATACTATATCAAATTGCAATTATAAAATTAGTTTGCGGGCAGATCAGATGGACTTTCAGTGTTTCTCAAATATGGCCACCCGAGGCTTTTCTTGCAGCCACAGCCTCCTGGGCTGTGATTAGAGGACAGGAGGCAGAGCAGTGGCCGCTCCCCATCCCTGTTGCTCCTGGATGTCCTGTCTTGGTGTTGGTTACTGAGGCCAGCAGCAGGGGTGCTCCTCTCTGGAGTCCCCTGGTGCACGCCACTGTAGGAGCAGGCAGCTGATGAGTTCCCCACCTTTCCAGGTGTGGTGGGGCTCAGGCTTTGGGCTGAATAAATCTGCTATGAAAAGCGATACCTGTATGTTTGTTCATATCACTTTTCACAACAGACGTAACTAGCTAGCAATAAATAAATTACAATTATTTGGACATATATATGTGCATATTTATTTGATTTGCCTAAAGCTAATTAAGTATTTTAGGAAAAAATGTGAGAGTGGCCACCAGCAAGAATTGGTGGCCACACTGAGGCCACCAAAAAAATGGTGCTGAGAACCTCTGGACTAGATGACTGACTTAGGTTATGGCTACACTTGCCATGGCAGCGCTTTGAAGCGCTAAGTGTAGTCAAAGCGCCAGCGCTGGGAGAGAGCTCTCCCAGCGCTGTCCGTACTCCACCTCCCTGTGGGGAATAACGGACAGCGCTGGGAGCCGCGCTCCCAGCGCTGGGGCTTTGACCACACTGGCGCTTTGCAGCGCCGCAATTTGCAGCACTGGAGAGGGTGTGTTTTCACACCCTGCTGCAGTGCTGCAAATTTGCAAGTGTAGCCAAGGCCTTAGAGGTGATTATCTACCAGTATGAAAGAATCTTCTGAAGTCTTTCACTGAAAGCAATAGAGTTGTATCAGGGATCTATCTAGCTACCTAGGTACACAATGGCTTCCATCATGGTAATGTCTGAGGGCCTCCCAAATATATAAAAATACACATGACAATAACAGTCTCTCTCTCTCTTCCCCCTGTCCTTCCCTCAGTCTTTCCAGCCTGTAGGAAAAATATCATGATTAATGGATAGCTTTCTGTTGGTGTGTGAAGAATACACTGAGGGAATATTAAATCTGCGCGCATGATTCCCTGATGTATCTCTTTATCCATCTACTTGATTGTCCTATTATACACAGCATGCTCATCTAAACTGACACGAGATACATCCCTGGGTTTGCTTTAATGAATGCCGACAATCATAGCAAGACTTTGTTCTGGAGCTACCTTGTTAACATTTTGTAGACACCGGTTAATGAAGAATAAAAAACGAAAACCAATATTTCAGGGTACACTATTCAGATATTTCCACTGCCATCGGGGCAAGAAGCAACTAAAGAAGGAATGCAGGAACAAATGGGGTGAGAGAGATAGAAGCAGGGGAAATAGACATGTGGACAGTGAGGAGGAGGAGCAGAGAGCAGCAATAGCTAGAGAGAGTGAGAAAGGGGAAAGTCCTGTGATAACTCTACAGAGGAAGAAGAAATGGAGATTTGTTTGTACCTTTATTTCCCTGAGCCAATTCTGAACATGAAGTCAACTAATTGGAAGGACTGTTGTTGCTTTTAAAAACTCTCTAATAATACCTCTCTTTTTCCTTTCCTCTCCTAGATAAAAGCTCGTTCCCAGCTGCGGGTCTCTGGGCTCGTCCCTTCAGCCTACTGGTGTGGGCAGGCTCTGGTGGATATTCCCTTGTACTTGATTCTTCTCTTCTCAATGTTTGGAATTCTCTTTGCACTGAGTCACAACATTATTATGAGTGCCGGTGAAGCTCTTGCCCTGGTAAATCTGATTATTTAGATAGCTGAAAAATAATTCACCCTTGAAAACAAGAGAGGGAAATCCAAAAGATAAAGTTTACCCCTCTCTCTTCACCAGGGAAGGGGAGCAATTAAACCAGTCAACTCCTGGCTTCAGAATTCATTTAAATTGTAATCCCTTGTGCCAGTTGGATCTTCAAGTGCCTGCACCCATAGGTCAGAGAAAGGCAAAGGGGCCAGTTTTTTGCTGGGCATTCATTTGAAAAGATTAAAATTTGATCCATGGCAAAATTTTGCCATTTCTGCCAGCAAGAATTCTGAATTTGCCCCAGATGCAAAAAATGGATTTCTCATCGTGAAATGAGATTCCTGTTTGTGAAAAAGGTCTTTTGTATTTCCCCTGGCTCTCTCCTCCCCACCTAGTAAAACGAAAAATTCAAGTTTAGCCTACAAGAGATTTCCCAACAAGTTCCTGTTATGTACAAGTGTTCCCAGAATTGACCCTTCTGGAAGTTGTTGTCAGCAGTGCAATTTCACTTCTAGGGAAACTGTGTCTAATTCCGTTTTAAGTTACACCGGTGCAAACCCAGGGGAAGCTGACTGATTTTAGGGATGAAATCCTGGACACAGACAGATCTGAGAGCAGAACTGTATATAGGACAGCAGGTTTTCCCCCTAGCAATAATAATCACACAAGGAGGAACATAATACATTCCTAACAAGTAAATGGTCACAGGTTACTTGTTAAAGAGCCACACAGTCTGTAGCTCAGACGGGGCTATCGCATTCACAGGTGCTTAAATCTTTGTGCTGTTTAAGAGGAAAGATGGTCTAGTGGTTAGGACACTAGCCTTGGAGATGGGAAACCTGCATTCAGTTCCCTGCTCTGCCACAGACATCCTTGTGATCTTGGGAAAGTCACTAAATCTCTCTGTGCCTCAGTTCCTCATCTGTGCACTGGGGATAAGAGCTTTGCCCTGCTTCACAGGGGTGTGGTGAGGACAAATACATTACAGACTGTGAAGTGCTTTGAGGCCTATTGATGAAAAGGGCTATATAAGACGTAGGCATTTTTATTATTTGTTGCTCTATTTTTTCTTCTTCACTGTGTTGTGTCTGAGTTTCCCCATCTATAAAATGGAGATAATAAATCTTAGCCTCCTTATAAAAGTACTTTGTACTTAATTGGGGGAGGGTTATCCCTTGATCTCAGTATTATTGTCATTTAAATTGAACTAGAGTGGTGCAGTTTTATTTGTTCAGAACAGTTCACTTATCCCTAATGAGAGCTTTCCTCTCTATAGTTTACCGGTATTATTGGCTATGGAGCATCTATGGTCCTGTTCGTATATTTAATTGCCTTCACATTTCGAAAGCGATGCAACAGCTGTGATTTTTGGTCTTTTATCCTCATAGTGGTAAGCAAATGGCTAGATTATGTACAGCATGCTGTAAAGTTTATGAAACGGTATTTCAACTTTTGAGCGTTCAGGTGATGATACAACTGGAAACATCCTGTGCAGCTCCAGGAAATAGAAAATCACAGTCATCTTATAACAGAGACAGCTCTGTACCTTTAACTATGATGCATTATTCACATCATTTTCTTCTTTAATGTCCTCTCCAATCCTTTCTCTTTTGATACTGAAATTTCAAGTGGTTTGTGGCCCCCTACCCAGAACTCCCAACTCTCTATGGCTCCACATTTTTTGTGGTTGAAAACAGATTTTTTTTTCTCCCCAATATTTTGCATGGGGTGAAATCTCATAAGCAAAATCTTTTTGTGTGTGTGTTTTTTCAAATGGAAATACAAAGTATTCAATGGCGGCTCCAGGCACCAGCGCTCCAAGCGCTGCCGGTCCCTGTGAGGGCGGCAGTCAGGCAGCTTTCGGCGGCATGCCTGCGGGAGGTCCCCGGTCCGCCGAATCCGCCTCCCATGCTTGGGCAGCCTGCCTGCTGTGCTTGGGGCGGCACAAAAGCTAGAGTTGCCCCTGAAAGTATTGTTCTTGTGACCTGCCTTTGTCTGTTAGAAAATCTTAGTCTGGATCTTGTAAACCACAATCTAAATAACAGCAACAAAAATCTCCCCCAGAGTTGGTCTTTGGGAAATTGTACCACCCTGGATCCAGTCTTATTATTTCAGAGGCTTGGCCTCATAAACAAATTTCTTGTCCTGAATAGGGCTGGTTCAAAATTCTCCGCTTTAACTGCTTTTTGATGGAAAGTTGATGATCTTGTGTGTGAAAAGTGTCTGCTTCACAGAGAAAACTTCTGTTCTTTGCAGCAGAAAATGACAGAGACATTTTATAACAGAGACAGTTTTATACCTTGAACTAAACCTGAAAATCAAAAAGATTTTGATTCTGAAAATGCTGCTGCAATGCCTCATACTTCCATTCTCCTCATGGTCCCAGCTCCCTGGTCAGACTTCGGCTCCTATGATGCACTATGGCCATGTGAGCCGCCTTCCTTTGCCAAGAGGGGAGACCATGGTGTATGATGGGAGCTGTAGTCTGACCAGGGAGCCCAATCTATGGAAGAGAATGGGAGCATGAGGCACCTGAACTACGACTCCCTGAGGGTATTTCAGAATCAGAATATTTTAGTTTATTTGCTGAAAACTTGAAACTTTCCCCAGAGAGGAAGAAAAAATAATTCTGACCAGATCTAGCCTTGAGACATCTTTCTATGTTGGTCTGCAGGTTACTGAGTTGTAGCTGAATACACCTCAACTCCTTTGGTGCCTCTTGCAACCTAAATGAACTTTCCAGAGACACCCTTTTAAGAATTTTGTGTACTGCCAAGGCTAGACATGAGGTGCAAAGGCCCTAGAGAACATCTTTGGTTTGTACGTCCTGCAGTTCTGGATCTAAAAAGGTTCAAACATCACGTCGTTGTCATTTTTCTACAAGGTTGGGGAAAGGATCCCTGAGAGGAGATGTTGTTTAGATATCTGCATATTCACTCTGAACTCTCTAAAAGCTCATGGTAAAAATAAATAAATAAAAAATCAACAAGCTAAGATGTTCGCTGTCACCAAGCTAATTATGCTGCAGCTTAATGGAAGGTTCTTTCCCGGTATTTTATGTACTAGAATATGCCAATGTATGTAGTGATGCCAACGCCCTTGATTTTATTGGAAGTTTCATAATATTTGGTGTGTTTTCTTAAAGTCCCAGCTCCTGGAGTCATGTGATCACACGAGGCTCTGTTTTAATTCAAAATAAAAGTAAATGTGTAACACTCACCATTGTGGAGAAAAGGTTGAAGTATCACACACACACACACGTTGAAGTATCACACACACACACACACACACACACACACACACACACACACACACACCCCAAGCTCAAAAAAACAGAAGGCAAATAAAAAGAATCCAATTTTTAAAAAGTTCTTGATTATTTTTTAGAACCTGACTCATGATTTTGGAATGTGTAGGATTGACAGTACGGCTTCTGACCGATAATAGGTTTTGAGGGTAAAAACCAAGTACACTCTAGAGGGCAATGGAGTGACAGAAGTGTTCCTCTCTCCCAAACACCAGCTCTAACCCATGACCCATGTGTTTTGTATTCAGTATTTCTAATAAGTAAGTTGTGCAGTAGTCACCATATAATCCAAAATGTTGTCATCCAATTGTTGGCAACAGTGAGCAAAGATTACTTTTTTTATCTAGTATGATTTACCTTCTTTCTTCTTTTTAGGTAACACTGGTTGTCTTCATTATTAGTACCATCACGTGGCTCACTTCCAGCGAGACAATTTTCCATTATTGCTTCTCCATTTTGATTCCTGTGTATCCATTAACAGGTGTTATGATCAGGTCTATACAGGTAAACTATTGTACTATGTCATGAAGAAATTAGGTGCATAACTGGCTATGCTTTCTGGACAAACAAAACAAAGCTAATGGTTTCTCAGTGGGAAGCTGGCAGTAACACCCTGGCAAAGAGCTTTGTGGTTTCTCTAAGGCAAAGATTTTCAAACTGTGGTCCATGAGCTCCATTTAGGTGGTCCGTGGATAGTTCCCTCTAAGGTGCGCGCCTGGGCAGCCACACGTGAGAGAATGAAGGGCCACCCACCTAATTAGTGAAGCTGCACAGGTGTGGCTCTGCTGACTAGGTGCCTGGACCCTGGAGAAGACGCACATGTAAGGTGAAGTGGTGGCCTTGGGGGGAATGAGAGATAGGTGGGGAGGGGGTAGTGGGGTGAGAAGAGGAAGTGGGGGGGATTTGCAATGTGTAGGGCTGCGGCGGCCAAAGAGGTGACTTTCCCCAGCTCCAGGGCTGTGAATGCAAGGGAGAGACGGCCCTCCTTCCCAGCCTCAGCTCACTGGCTGCTGTGGTGGGAGAGATACTCCCCTCCTTCCCAGCCTCAGCTCGGTGGCTGCTGTGATGGGAGAGATACTCCCTTCCTTCCCAGCCCCAGCTCGGAGGCTACTGTGGTGGGGGAGATACTCCCCTCCTTCCCAGCCCCAGCTCGGAGGCTGCTGTGGTTGGGGGGAGAGGGAGAGACACCCCCCCCACACACTCCTTCCTAGTGGCTGCCGTGGCAGGAGAGACCCCCTCCTTCCCAGCCCCAGCCCAGGGGCTGCCACGGTGGGGGAGAGAGGGCACATCCATTGCATTATAAAGATAAGACTACTGATATTAAAATACAAGTTGTGTGCTTTTATTTGTAGAACAAAAAAATGTTAATTATTATTAAGGCTTTTTATATATATATATATATATATATATATATATATATATATATATATATATATATATATATATATATATATATATATATATATATATAACGCTTTTATCCAAAGTGCTTTACAATAGTTAGCTAACAGTACAAACAATGTTTGGAAAGATCCTTAAATGGTCCGCCGACACCCTCAGCAATTTTCAAGTGGTCTGCAAAAAATAAGTTTGAGAATCACTGCTCTAAGGGGTCTAATTTTGAAAATTGCCCTCTGCAATCCCCATTATAAGACTCTCCTCTTCTTCCCACTTCTCCTCATAGGTGCTAAGGAGATAAAATTCTTGCACCTGATAGAGCTATTAGTCTTGGAAAGAAGAGTCTGATGATACTTGTATTTGGGGGTGTAACTATTTCCCAAATAGTATTAGGACACCCAGATTCCGAAATCTATATTTGCCCTTCGCTACTGTGAGGATTTTGAGTGAAATGACAGAAATGTTCACATAGTTCTGAAATATTTAATGACGTGTGTTTTCTTTCTTCTAAAAGTATTATATTAAAGTTTTACAGGATTTCTACTGAATGTATTTTTTCCATCCACAGATTTTTATAGAATATGATGTTTACGGTTCTATTGGCAATTGGGGATTCATACTCATATCTGTCTTTGCAGTAAGAAACAATTTGAATATTGCATTCTTATTTTGCAGAGGCCATGCATTCTAATGTGGTGACTATATATTGCATTTGTATAATTCCCTGCAGCTAGCAAAACGTACATAATGTGACAGATGTTTCATGGTGATATCTGTTGTACTGAGATAGAGTTTTCCAATGTAGCCTAATGCTCATTGGCAGGAGAGGTTAGTCCGTAAACCCAGGACCTCATCTGTCACCTTATTAGAGAAGGTGGGACTGTTTGAGGCTTTTTACCTATGAGGAAGTGGGGCAAGAATATCAGACTCATTCCATACAGAGCAGAACTTAGACTGGATTTGAGGAGGCAGTTGAGAGGCTGCTGGCCAGCACCCAGTTACTGCTCACCTGAAACAGGCTAGGGAAAACAAAATAAGCCCCAGATCATGCAATGAGCTCAGCCTTACCTTTTGCCATTGTGCTTATGCAATAAAATGTGATTTCTCTACTAGTATCATCTGTTGTCATTTTATGCTTTCGTATTAGTTAATACAAATATGAACTTCTTGTGCAATTTTAGATACTGTACGCTCCAACCGAATTGATAAAATTCAACCCAAGTCAATGGACTAGACTCTTATTACCATTTACTACATTCTCCCCCCACCCCCGCATATATTTTGCTCCGTTATTACCACCAGTGGTAGTAGCAATGGTGAGAAAGCTAGTGGAGACAAGGCGCCAGTGATTACTAACATTTTACCTCCATGCTGTCTAGGCCTGCTCTGAGCTGAGTTCAATGGCATGGAGACTAAAACACTGGCAACTGACCTATGCCAGTTCCACCACCACTGCTACCAGTGATGGGAAGCACTGAGGGCGGGGGGGAACCTAGGATACCCACAGCTAAATAACAGGAAGATCATACTTCAATATGACTATTAAAGCTGAAACATTTTCATTTAATTGTTCTTTAGATCATATCAGAGGTAGCCTTATAGTTGGGGCGCTGCCAGCCCAAGGGCAAGAGGGTTTTATTTTGGCATTTATACATGAAATACATTAAGATTTGGGAGATGCTCAGATTCTGTGCAAGTGGGGCCAGAGAAGTACCTGCGATGGATGGACGGATCCCTAAGAGGAATAAAGAGGTGAAGCAGATCAGGATGCCAGAGTGATCAATATGGAATAAATACCCACCTAGATTAGATAAGAGGGAGACGCAGGGAGAACTGAATTAAAATCTTATTTTGCCTCTCCCGTTAGAATTCTAATAAAATGAACCTAATATTAACCTACAGTTAACATTAAATAGCCAGGTAGCAGCTCAGGAGGTGACTAGTACATGAGAAGAAGCCGATCCCTCTTTTAAGGCACTTTACCTAAACTGTAATTAAAATGTATCAAATACAATGTTGCTATTTTCATTCATGCAACATTGACTGTTTCTTCTTTTTTTTTCAGCCTTACCTCCACTGTGTAGTTTTCATTTTTCTTCTTCGATGGCTGGAGGTGAAATATGGAAGAGTGGTTATGAGAGAGGATCCAATTTTTAGGTTTGTGCCCACACGTGCCCTTGGTCTTTTTTTGACAACACATTTTCCACAGAAAAAGTTGATATTTTCAATTTTTCACAAAACATTTTGATTTTTTTAAAAATCCATGCATAGTTTCCATCAGGTTCCACATGATACATTCCCCCCCTCCCAAGTATTCTTGCTTAAAAAAAATAGGAAATTACATACAACACATAATGTTGTTATTAATTTGTACTGTCGTGCCTACAAGTTGCAGTCATGGACCTTGACCCCATTGTACTAGGCATGATACGAACACAAAACAAAAAGATCGTCCCTGCCCCAAAGAGAAGTGGTGTTAAGTTTGCAAAGCCACATGTTCAGAGGTTAGGAAAATCCAGTAAATAGATTGCAGGTGCACTTCGATACTGTCTTTCTCTACAGGATCATGTACTATTTGTTCTTAAACCCTGCCTCATTCAGGGCACAGAATGGACAGTGAATAAGTCAAAGGACTATAAGAAGAGAGAGGTTGTTCTTTTATATTTCAGCCACTGGTCTGGGACATACCAGTGCTGGGTTCTATTCCTGGCTTCTCCACAGACATACTGTATGACTGATGTTGGGCAAGGCTATCATAATCCGTATGCAACACGAGGGCTGAATTAAGGTCATATGGGCAACCTTAATTCTGGGATTTCTTAACTTTTTGTGTGCTTGACTTTCCAAATAGCAAATAATAAAAAGCAGAAGCATTGAACCAAACAGCCATTCGGTCTTGCTCTACTCATAATACATCAGTTGTGAACTAGGACAAACGATATAATGCTGAGTTTTGACTCCTTTGATCGGTAGAATTCCCCTGAGGAAAGAGATCAGCCATCAAAATCCTGAAGAACCAGAAGAAGAAGAAGATGATGTGCAAGCTGAAAGGGCAAAAGTTAGGGAAGCAATAGCTTCTGAAAATCAGGAAGAGGTAAAACTTCAAGTTGTCCTTTTCTGTCTGTCTCTTTACTCTTCCTATTGGTAAATTACCCACTGGAGAAAAAATAATAAACATCAATGCAGAAATCCAATGTTTATTCTCTTATATTTTTCTACTTTCCAATTGGAATTAATAGATATCCTCAGAACTGAGACTACAACTTCTAAATAGACCATAATTCTCTTTTGTTCTCAGGCAATCTAAAATGAATGATCTTTGAAATAAGGATTGTGACCTCTTCTCTTTCAACGTCAAGCACATTTTTTTGGAGTTGAACTAATAATTACTAATGCAGCCTGTATAATAGCTAAGCTGTATGGGCAGGAAAGATGGCCCGTGGAAAGGGCATTAGCCTGGGACACAGAAACCAGTTCAGTTTCCTGTTGTGACACAGACTTCCTCTATGACCTTAACCAAGTCACTTAGTCTCTCTGGGCTACAGCTCCATAACCATAAAATGGAGAGAATAGTACTTTCCTATAAAACAGTAAAGAGGTGTTGTGTGTAGAGTGTGAGGCACATGGATACTATGGTAACGGAAGCCATATAGTTACCTAAAATAGTAAAAAGCTGTATGGGATTAACATGACTGTCTAGTAGATTTCACCACTGTTGCGCTTTTATCTCATCTCTTAGCAATGAAAATTCAACACACTTCAGCAGCACAAAATATTCAAAGAAAGTGTTCCGAATAAAACCTGTATACAGCAACCACACACAATAGGGAGAACAACTGGACTGTCTTTTATAGTGGGAGGGATTTGTTCTTTATAAATTCTCTCTCATTTCCCTCCTTCCCCAGAAACCAATTATCATTGTCAACGATCTGCGCAAGGAATATAAAGACAAGAAAGCCAGCTCGGTTTTTAAGAAAAAGAAGAAAGTGGCCACTAAAAATGTCTCTTTTTGTGTTAAAAAAGGTTAGAACCCAGGAATATTTTACTATAGCTATTTTGATGATTGTCTGATTTGAAGGTTACACCTGTAGACCACTCACTCACTGGAACGTCTCAGTTCTAGACAGCCCTCGTGGAATTTTTAATTAATGTTATTTGATCACAGGTATGAGTAAAAGGTTTCTCTTTTGTTTGTTTTTTCTTTCGTGGTGAATATGCCTGATGATCTGTTAGGAAGGGCAAGTCTTACTAAAAATTGATGCATATTCATTCTAGGAGAGGTATTCGGACTACTGGGACCCAATGGAGCTGGTAAAAGCACAACTATCAATATGATTACTGGAGAGACAACACTGACTGCTGGGCAGGTAGGTGAAACGGGTTGGACTTTAAAATAAAGATTGGAGTGAAGAACCCACTGCTAATCCTAAACAATACATTAAGGGAAACAGAGGATACTTCCGCAACTACAGCTGGGTAGGGGGGTGACTTGCAGTTCATGTAAACTTACCCTCACTAACTGTACTCTAGCTAGCTTGTGAAAAATAGCAGTGAGTGCATACTTCAGCACAGGCTGCCCAAACAAGTATATACCTGGCGAGGAAAGGAGGTGTCAATCAGGCTTGTGCAGTGTACACTGCAGTTCACGTCTATTTCTAGCCTGAGTACAGTTAGTGGGGGTGCATCTCCACAAGCTGCAAGTCACACCCAGGCTGTGATGTGGCTGTGCTTTGGACTCCAGCCCATAGCCTAGCACATCAAGCTCTGAAAATCGTTAATGAAAATTATCATCAGTCATTGTGATTGACATAAGAACATGTCACTTGCAATAAGCGAACAAAACGACATCAACGCTATTTCTGTAGACCAACCAACGCCAGAACACTTGAAATGAAAGCCTGCATTCTATCCATACCCACTGTTATATTTGCCTCAAAATAAATTAAAAGTAAATAACTTCAGGAATGAATCTTGAACTTTCACTAATGCTGGAAATGGTCTTGTAAGTCTTTTTATTGGCATTTTTCATGGGCCATTCATATTACAGTACCTGGAGCAAACATCTACCGCTATAGACCCTATCGAGCGAGAAAATGACCTGCTATGTAAGGGCCAGCTCTGCTACCTGTACTCAGTGAAACTACTCAGATAAGCAAAGGTTGCAGATCAGTCCCTCACTCAGTAATTCTCCCTTGTCAACTGTCTGAAATGGGCCATCTTGATTATCACTACAAATGTTTTTTTGATCCTGCTGATAATTGCTCATCTTAATTTATTAGCCTGTTAGAGTTGGTATGGCTCCTTCCACCTTTTCATGTTCTGTATGTATATATACATCTCCTTTCTGTATGTTCCATTCTATGCATCTGATGAAGTGAGCTGTAGCCCACGAAAGCTTATGCTCAAATAAATGTGTTAGTCTCTAAGGTGCCACAAGTACTCCTGTTCTTTTTGCAGATACAGACTAGCACGGCTGCTACTCTGAAACCTGTCATCCTCATCCTGTAATTTTAACCCTACACACTTATTGATCACAAGATTACACATGTGCAGAATAACAGATTGTTTGTTCAGGTGCTGACAAAGGGGAAAGATGCCACTGCCTCTCAACGGCGAGAGAGCCCAACTGGCTTTCTAGGCCACTGCCCTCAGGAGAACCCTCTCTGGCCTAACCTTACTGTGCAACAACATCTGGAGGTTTATGCAGCTGTGAAAGGGATGAGGAAAGAAGACGCCGCTGTTACTATCAAACGGTATGGAGTTAAACAAATCAAGCTTTCAGTTCGTGTTTCATATCTCAGAACTATAAAGCAGAGAGAAAGTAGAATTTTGCTGAAAACCAGAGGCTTCACAGTCAAACTGCCCAAACGTCTTCCTCTGGTGATTTAGCCAAGAAAATAAGCCACCCAGATTTTCTCATTTAGGGTGAGTTAGAATTAAAATTAGTGTGCGTTAAATGCTGGATGTATCTGTGTCTAAACGTTAGATGGTAATGTCTGGCGCTGAAATGTGAAATTAGGGGGATAATCAGTGATGTACTGTCCACTCTCGGCAAGATGGAGAGGGTTTATAATAGATTGGTAAAAGAACGAGGAGTACTTGTGTCACCTTAGAGACTAACAAATTTATTTGAGCATAAGCTTTTGTGGGCTACAGCCCACTTCATCAGATGCACAGAATGGAACATACAGTAAGGAGATGTGTATATATACATACAGAACATGAAAAAGTGGAAGTAGCCATATCAACTGTAAGAGGCTAATTAATTAAGATGAGCAATTATCAGTAGGAGGAAAAATAACTTTTGTAGTGATAATCAAGATGGTCCATTTCAGACAGTTGACTAGAGGTGTGAGGATACTGAACATGGGGAAATAGATTCAATGTGTAATGACTCAACCACTCCCAGTTTCTATTCAAGCCTAAATTAATGGTATTTAGTTTGCAGATATATATTTTTCTCCTGCTGATAATTGCTCATCTTAATTAATTAGCCTCTTACAGTTAATATGGCTACTTCCACCTTTTCATGTTCTGTATGTATATATACACATCTCCTTATTATATGTTCCATTCTATGCATCTGATGAAGTGGGCAGTAGCCCACGAAAGCTTATGCTCAAATACATTTGTTAGTCTCTAAGATGCCACAAGTACTCCTGTTCTTTTTGCTGATACAGACTAACATGGCTGCTACTCTGAAACTAATAGATAGTAGTATTAATAACAACAAATAATATAATTCCAATGATTAACAGAAAGATACTATCCTATTAGGAACAGCTTCTTTAAAAAGCTTCTCTTGTTTAGTTTCTGATGATTTTGTTGCTTAAAATAAAAAATTAGCAGACTTTCCAGAAAAAAATTGGACAGGGAAGCATGCTGAAACAGAAGGATTCTTGAGATTATGAAAAGACTTCAGAATGTGAGTTTTGGAAAGATTTGCACTCTTTGATGGGTTAGTGTCATTGCATGAAAGTACACAGTCAGATAAGTTTATGGGCACATTAGAAAACTGAAGCATCCATATTTTTCAGCACCATAGTATAGATCAGGGGTCGGAAACCTTTCAGAAGGGGTGTGCTGAGTCTTCATTTATTCACTCTAATTTAAGGTTTCGCGTGCCAGTAATACATGTTAACGTTTTTAGAAGGTCTCTTTCTATAAGTCTATAATATATAACTAAACTATTGTTGTATGTAAAGTAAATAAAGTTTTTAAAATAGTTAAGAAGTTTCATTTAAAATTCAATTAAAATGCAGAGGCCCCTGGGCAGTGTGAGTGCCACTAAAAATCAGCTTGCATGCCACCTTTGGCACACATGCCATAGGTTATCTACCCCAATATACATCCACAAGAATTCTCCCGTGGAAGGGGGAAGTAAGCATTTTCTGGGGTTACACAAGCCTTTTCCTTAGGAGAAGAGAATAAATGGAAAAAAAAGGCATTTAGCAGAAAGAAAGCAACGCGCCTCCAAAACAAATCATCTTCAGTTGGTACCATCAGGAAAAGAACTAAGAAGAATGCTAAAACTGAGTGGCCAAAGCTTCACCAGTAGTAGTGGAGAAGGGGGAAATGGACACCTCCTTTATCAGTGGGGGCAGAGCATTGTGTCAGTCAGAGGAGAGCAAACCTCGGGGGGTTCTGCTGAGAAGCCCAAATAATAGGGTATTGCTGGTTGCAGAGGTGGCGTCAAGGAGATGTGTGTCCCAAGCAAAATCCATCAGGAATCCCTACTGAGAAATGAAAACTCTTCTCTCCTCTCAGAACCCCTGTACTCTCTGTGGAAGAGGCTTCCTCCCAGGCCCAGCCACCCCCACCAATGGGAGGAACCCAGCCCACTCTTTCCATTGTGCTGTCAGTCTCAGGTAAAAGTGTTGAGTTGGGGAAAAGCCAAATGTGCATCTTTCTTTCTCTCTCTCTCCTCTCGCAGGATAGCAAAGGCTCTGGAGCTTCAGGATCATGTCAAGAAAGTGACTAGAAAATTATCTGCTGGGGTAACTAGAAAGGTGAGCGTTTGCGTTTTTCTTGGCTCAAACCCTGGGATGAATTTTGCTCCTTGTTCCCCAGTGTTGCATCTGGAATAACTCCACTAAGCTAGTGGAGTCCTTTTTGCATGTGCATTGATGTAAATGAGAGCAGAATCCAACCCCTCATTCTAAAATGAATTTTTGTTTCAAATATACAGTAGTAAAATCTCTGTTTGGGTGTAAACATATTGAAGTTATGGCTGGTAAATTATCACCAGAAAATAGCTGACGTGTTTCTGAAATGTCCATAGTGTGAATGAAAAATGTCATTGGTAAATAGCGGGTCTAGTTCTGTTTCCAGTTACATGGATGAGATTCTCTTTGCTTCCTGTGAGATGGTGGGGCCCAAGCATGCACTTTGTGCTGTCTCACATCAAAGGGAGTTACGTCCATGTAGTCAGTAGTACAGAATGTTGCACAGTATGT
Source organism: Mauremys reevesii (assembly GCF_016161935.1). Lineage (NCBI taxonomy): Eukaryota > Metazoa > Chordata > Testudines > Geoemydidae > Mauremys > Mauremys reevesii. The sequence goes on along the minus strand of NC_052637.1, from coordinate 39,228,870 downwards.
TGCTCAGATTGTTTAGCTTCTTTAAATCACAAGCATATGTGTGTGGAGGGAGGAAATGACGTCCAAGCACTGGTCTTTCGAAAGTTGACATATTTTTGGTTTGCTCTGAATTAGAGGATTTCAGAGTCCCGCATAGAAATGAATTTTATGCATCATTTTTTAAAGAAAATGAGTTACTTGCTCTCACTTACACCTGGGCACCACCACTGGCTTTACTGCAGTAGGCAGGAAGACAGAACTTAGCTCCCAGTGTCTGTTCTTCATTTTAGGTATGTTTTGCACTGAGCATGCTGGGTAATCCGGCAGTTCTGCTTCTGGATGAACCATCAACTGGAATGGACCCTAAAGGGCAAAGTCACATGTGGTGAGTAATCCCTGAACCAATTATTAGGCCTGTTTTTAACATCAGAACTAAATCCAAACAGCATAATAAAAAGTTGAGGGCTAAGACTTTTGAGATGGGAGTTTAGGCTTCTAAATCCACAACTGAGCACCTGAAAAGAGGCCTGATTTTGAGCATGTCTACACTGGCACTGGAAGGTATAAATTCCAGCTGGAATAGACATACCCACATTAGCTGATTGAGCTAGTGTGCTACAAATAGAAATGTAGCCATGGAGGCATAAGCAGCAGCATGGGCTAACTGCCTGAGTACATGCGTAGGATCTCAGATAGGATCAGACTCAGGCCAGCTATCGCATCCTGCCATTTTCACTATGTTGCAGCTACACTCCTATTTTTAGCACACATGCTTGCTCTGATCAAGCATGTGTACGACTACGTGAGCTGGAAGTTACACCCCCTGCTGGAGTATAGACTTTCAAGTCAGTAGGAGCTGCCGGGTGCTAAGCACTTTTGGAAATCAGGCCACTTATTAAGGTACATAAATATGGATTTAGGAACTTAACTTCAGGCACAGGAAAATCTTGATGTAACCCTTTGTTCAGGGTGTTGTACCCCTCTATGCCAGGTTCACAGATGATATGATTCTGTTACAGTTCTCACCTAGAGCACCTGATATTTTAGCTCAAGCTATAGTGAGCTCAGGCTTTTAGCTATGGAGATTCCCCAGTTGTATCCCTGGTGTCAACCAACATGTCAGTCATCACGCTGGCTTAGAAATTTAATCCCCTAATGGCCAAGATCCGTCTAGTGCAAGAAGCATTGAACAGCCAAGCAGATTAGTCCCCTTGATGAGTCGCTTTCCTTCACAGTTACATGGGAGGTTGGGTAGGCAGGTATACATTGTGCCTTCTCTCCCACCATCTGCGTTAGCATTGCAGGGACAGCTGCAACTTAGACTCTACAACTGATGGTACTATGTTTTAGTTTCATTGAGAATTCTGGCGGGAGCTCACATCCCAGCCATTTGCAATCTGAAAAAAACCAGTTGAGGCTCAGTTTCAGTTCAGGGGATGGAGCGAAATGTAGGCTGGTATTTATTTTTCTCTGAGCTGGTTCATCCCATCCCTTCTTAGCACTGTTGTCTACTTGACAACTGTCTCCTCTGAAACCACACTATCCTAATTCTCACTGGCCAAAGTGAAACACATTTCAGCTAAAGCAGGTACAAAAAAGAACTGAACAGCCCCTCCACACTAAATCAGCACTGTGGCAAATCTTATTTCAGAGCAACCCGTCAATGGAATTTGGTCATAAATGGGAAGTTCAAAGTATTTTCATGTAGACATCAATGTAAAGTGGTTGTTAGGTTTTAAATACATTTCCTTTGTCGTTTTGAGAGGGAAATACAATAGAAAAACTTGTTTGGCTCTTCCTCTGAAGTAATTTTTGTATTTCTTTTCAGGAAAGCTATTCGGGCTGCACTGAAAAACAAGGAGCAAGGAGCCATCCTAACAACCCATTACATGGAGGAGGCTGAGGCAGTGTGTGATCGAGTGGCCATCATGGTCTGTGGAAAGCTCCGGTAGGCTGTAACATAAATCAGCTCAATAGCAAGATGGATACAATAGAAGTTCTCAGGGAACAGGCAGATGTTGTGGATCCAGCCTCATTCATTACACCCACCAGGATGTAAATTCTCAGAGTATTTCCTAGAGCTCCCCACTTGCCCGCCTTCCTCCCGCCATGCTATAAAAACAACAGGGGGATTGAGAATATTTACTGGAGCTCTGCTCTGGACAGCTCCGGTTGAATTTATTCCCTGACATCCACTAAGAGGAGAGGGTCTTGGAGGCAAGACTCTTTGTCCATTACTAAGTATTTCCCACCGTGTTGCTTTCTTTGTCTCCAGGTGCATTGGTGCTGTTCAGTACCTGAAAAGCAAGTTTGGCAAAGGTTACTTACTGGAAATTAAAGTGAAGGACCCAGCGCAGGTTGATTGCCTCCATTTGGAGATTCTGAGGATCTTCCCACATGCAGATCGTCAGGAAAGGTAACTGCAAAATACATCAGGGTCCCGAACCCCCCTGAAGAGTTACTTAGTGTATCATTCCCACCACTGCAGTTTGGCAGCAACCGTCACAGCCTGAGCAAAGCTCTCTAGTTGGGAGAGATTAAAAGGGTACCGTCCCTAGCTGGCAAGCCGATTAGAGGCTGTCATTGTCTCTGGGCCATGCAATAAGATACAGAAGCTTCTTGTTCTTTCTCCTTCCCTTCTGGCCCCACACATGAGCCAGACACAGTTTGACTCAAAGTGGTGTCTACGAGCTAGACACAGGACAATGGATGAAGTTTCTTTTTCCCCTCAGGGTTTCCTCTTTGCTGGTTTACAAGATACCAATGCAAGAAGCACTGCCTTTGTCTCGGACGTTCTCCAAGCTAGAGGCAGGTAAGAAAGAAACTAGCAGCAGAAGGTTAGGCTCACTCGAAAAGGACTTGTAAAGAGGAAACTTTTTTTTTTAACTGTATCTTCATTTCTCCACAGCCAAACGAACCTTCGGCCTCGAGGAGTACAGCTTCTCTTTGAACACTTTGGAACAGGCATGGGATTTCAGAGTTATACACAGGACTCCAGGCCTATTGTAAAGAAATATGCAGGGACAGTTTGCATGTGCTGCAGAATTTCCGAGGGAACAAAGAAGGCAGCACAGCACAATGATCGAACTTTGGAAGGAAAAAAAAAGGGGGGGGAGGCGTTTATTGGAGAAAGATTCATTTTCAAGCTTCTAAAGGGAATAATTATAGCAGTGAGGGTCAGATGGTGGCCCAGCCTGGAGAGCCATGAAGAGGGTAAAAGGGCAGATGATGCCTTCCTGTTCCCCTGCACTGGTATCCGCATGATGGGTAGCTGCATAGTGGGCAAAGCAGCTCCGCTCCCGCTAAGGACTGGGCAGCACAACTACACTGGTGCACTAAGGGACAGCAGATATCAGGCTGGTACAGGGGTACCTCGACCTCCTGGAGCAGGGAGCAACAGGCAGACAGATCATGACTGAGCCACAATCTGCTTTGTGAGCTGCTCAATGCACAGGGCATGAGGCAAAGCCGTAACTCACTCCTGTGTGAGTGAATTAAAAGGGCGAACACCCCGCTGTGAAACCTCCCGTTGCAGTGCCTATCGGGCATCATGGTTTGAAAGCCCCCGTAAAGAGCCATCATTACATTCCAACTGCAGAGTTTGGCTTGAAATCTGTGTACAGAAACATACATAGAAGTGAATCAAAATAAATATACAGTCTTAGAGAGGATGAAGGTCTTTTCCAAGTGTTGCTCCTGACCTTTGGCGAGCTGGTGAACAGGAAATCAGAGGGCACTTGTTGCTGCTCTGAAGAAAGCTGCATCAGCAGAAAACTTGTTTTCTGTGGTGTTCATCTTTGGGGCAATTGCAAACCCATGTGTTGCCTTCATAAAAATAGGAACAAATGTTTAATGTATTTGTTATCGGTGACAGCAAATAACCAGACTTTTGTTGTTGTCCATTTCAGGTGTTCTTAGAACTCTCCCGTGAGCAAGAAATGGATAATTTTGATATGGCTTTGGAAGGAACTTTTGAGTGGAAAAGACTTCACCAGGAAGACCTTTAAAAGGGTTTATATTTTAATCAGTATTCATGTGTATGATATAATCATGCACATATTCACGATCTTTGCCAAACACTTACCCGCACAATAAAAATTCAGACTGTAGCTTTGCAGCTTCTGTACTTTGGACAAGGGAATAATTTTTTTAAATTAGCCCCTCTTTTGAGAAAATAATATTTTTAAAGGTGAAGGCATTGGGGTACTCAAGGTGAATCGCTCTGCATACAATAGGTGTTCAAGAAAGTACAGGCCTGCAGCTGCGAAACAAGTCAGTGAACTTGACATATGGGTTGGGCTGGTTGCTATGGATGTGGAAGCATGCTTTGAAGTGAACCGTTAACTAAATATGGACATGCCTTTTTAGCCAGAGTTCTGTTCTGTAGTTAAAAAAAACATCCTCAGCCTCCGCCATCCGAATGAGACTCTGGGCAGGGGCAGCTCTATGTCAGGCTGCATTCAGCGGAAGGCCTGCGGGAGGTCTGCCAGTCCCACGCCTTCGGTGTACCCGCTGCCAAATTGCCGCTGAAACTGGGGGACCGGTGGACCTCCCGCAGAAATGCCGCTGAAGGCAGCTTGACTGCCACCCCAGGAACGCACTTGGTGTGCTGGTCCCACCCCTGACTCTGGGTCAGATCTTCAGCTCATGCAAAGCAGCATAGAGCTGTCAATGGAGCGGTGCCCGTTTATTCCCACTGAGATTCTGCCTGCCTCGTTTACAGATGTTATATAAACCATGCAGTGAGTGCGTAGTGCTTTACGTGTTCAGGGTGTAACGCAAACTCTCCAACTTGGAACTGTTTGGTAGGAGTGCTGCAGCACAAGTGTCAATGAGGATGGCGTGTGCACCTGAACAAGGCTAGTCAGGAAGCATAATCCGACTCCTCGCGCTCTCCAGCCCTTTGTGTGCTCCCTTAGGCTATGGCTACACTGGCGCTTTTCAGCGCTGCAACTTTCTCACTCAGGGGTGTGAAAAAAACACCCCCTGAGCACAGCAAGTTACAGCGCTGTAAAGCTAATCCTCTCGTGGAGGTGGCGTACCTGCAGCGCTGGGAGAGCTCTCTCCCAGCGCTGGCGCCGCGACCACACTCGCACTTCAAAGTGCTGCTGCAGCAGCACTTTGAAGTTTTGAGTGTAGCCACAGCCTTAGTCTGAAGAGAGCAGGGTAGGAATGAGAGCTAAAGCCTCACAACCCCCCGAGAGGTAAGTATTAGCCCTATGGAGGTTAATGAGGCAAAGAAAGGCTAAGTGACTTGGACAAGGTCACAGGGTGAGTTAGTGGCGGAGCAGTGACTGGCGCTCAAGTTCCTGTCTCCATTCCTGTGCACTTTCCTCTGAAGGGAAGTGAATAACTGAGAAACACCATCATCTAGTGCACAGAAAGAAGTCCGTTTATATACAGGGCATCTTTCTATCTTTAATTATAAAATCTAAGCCATTATGTGGTCATTTATTATGTTCTTCTCATTAGAGGAGAAGTCTGTATGAAGTTGAGCCTTCAGTCATAGGTGGGTGACTTCAAACACATGGCAGTTTAGTCAGTGGAGTAACTAGAAATGATTTAGCGTCCATAAGAACATACTTGTGCTCTGCTTGCTTACAATATCACTATCACGAGTCAAACCTGCGGCTGATTGGAGTCTGAACTAGCATCATATAGGTAGAAAATGTCATGTTCGTTTCATGGGAATACTTTATTAGTGCCCACTTTTGCAACAGTTATAGGCATGTAGCAGCCTGCAGAGTTAAGTGGCTTGTCTTACACTCTGTATGTTGAAACATAAGAAAAGATGCCGAAACAGCTTATAAAATTCATCCTTTTCCCTGAGGGTTTCAGATAATTTGCTGCATAAATCATCCGAGAACCGTCCACCCCTCAAGTTGATTCTGTTGTGTACTATTCTGTTCGCTCTGTTATATAACAATATGTTTTGTCAGCTTGTGCTTTTAGGTAGGGTGCGGTGACTCTTAACTTTTCAATGCGTTTACAATTGTACAGCCCTGCATATCTGCACAGCTTGGTGAGAATACTACCTTGGGTATTCGTTACTTCATTATCTTTAACTGTAGAAAGACATTTAGGCCCAGATTTTTTAAGAGCGTTTAACACTGCAGGAGCCAGTCAGTGGTTTTAAGTTCCTCTGTGCCAACATCCCTTCTGAAAATGAGATTTATGCTCCGAAATTAGTTAGGCGTTGCAATGATGAGTACTGCAACACCTCAATACCTTTAAAAATCTGGGCTTTAAGTTCTACCTCTACAATTCCAGCAGTTGGGGCACTTCCCCGACTCAGAAAAAGGAGGAGACAAAATTATGTTTTAAATCTCTTAATTTAAGAGAGTGCCTTTTCCAAATGGTGGGTTCATTCAGGTCAGCCGTTCTGGAGCCCCAGACTGTGTAGTGAAGATGGGCACGTTCTAATGGTGGGCTCCTGACGGGTTCTGAATGGATCCCGAGAGTTGCTTAGTGCGTTCCACTTCCACTGGATGTATTGGACTGAGCTTCAGCGTTGTTAGGGTCGGACAAAAAATTTTTATTCTGCCATATTCAAGGCAACGGGCCTGAGTCTCTGGCCAGCTTCATCCCCTTTGCACTGCCTTGTGGTGCAAAAGCAATGCAATTTGGCCCCAATGTTCCTGCTAATAGGTGCAAAGCTGGCGTAGGTGGCTGTGGGGAGGAAGAGTGGCTAGAGCTCTGCTTGACTAAATAAAGCCCCTTGGGGACCATTGCCAGATGGTGAGCGTTAGAACAGACTGGGGCCTGTTCTAAAATGCACTCGGGCCAAAGCCGGGGGAAGAGAATTGGGGAATCACAACCTGCTGCCTGATGGCATCCCCAACATGCGCACTTTGCTGCACTTAGTGGAAACTAACATGTCAGAGAACCTGCCCCCAATATTTCAATGCTCTGTGCTCCCTGCCCATCAAGCAAAAAGTTTAGCCCTATTTACCCAAGATATATTTATGTTTAGCTTTATTTTGTCTTATGGCTTTCATTCTATTTCTGTACTCTGTCAATTAAAGTCTGATTTTGTTGAAACCAGAGGTACATTGTAAGTTTCTACCTGTATCATGTCTCAATGCTTTCCAAAAACACACTTCTCAGTTTGGAAGTAAACAAGGCATTTTACCCCATAAAGGGGTTTGCTCAGTGCAGTAGCGCTTCCTTGTGGTCAGATGTGGTGTAGCGGCTGTCTCCCCATATGGTGCCCCCTGCCCATGGTCGCTCCATCCCAGCATTGGTTTCTCTTCTCACAACCTGACCCTTTGGGCAAGTCATACTTTAGTCCACCCCTTCTGGGATAGCAGAGGCCAACCAAGCTATCATCCAATGACCTTACAGCGCATCTTTCCTCTGTCTCTGGGCTCCACGTTCCTTACATCAGTGGTTCTCAAACTTGGGCCGCCGCTTGTTCAGGGAAAGCCTCTGGTGGGCCAGGCCGGTTTGTTTACCTGCTGCCTCTGCAGGTTCGGCCGATCGCAGCCCCCATTGGCCTGGAGCGGCGAACCACGGACAGTGGGAGTCGCAATCGGCTGAACTTGTGGATACGACAGGTAAACAAACTGGCCCGGCCCGCCAGGGGCTTTCCCTGAACAAGTGGCAGCCCAAGTTTGAGAACCACTGCCTTACATCTCTTACCTCAGGAGCTGGTAGGGAAACCCAAGCCCGTCCTCTACTCTGAGTTCCAGTCCATGGACCCTGTAGCTGGCAGCCAAGTTGGCTCCCTCCCTGGACCGCTTCCTATATCTTCTATCCCTCAGGGAGTGACTGCAGCCTGTCTTCTTCAGGCCGTTTGCTACAAACCTCCAGGCTTCATAATCACCACCCAGATCCTCCACAGCTGGGCTTCACTGAATTAAGCTTGGCTTTCTCACTCTCTCAGGTGTTGCCAGGTTTGGCATCTCAGGCCCACATTAACCACTTCAAGGCCTGTGTGGGATACACACCCACAGTTGCCAGGTCTGAAGACTCAACCTGTGCTGTGAAAGTCAAGCTGTGCTCTTTCTGGCTGATCTGCAGAAAAGAACCTGGGGATGACAGTGGATGAGAAGCTGGAGATGAGTCAGCAGTGTGCCCTTGTTGCCAAGAAGGCTAATGGTATATTAGGCTGTATTAGTAGGAGCATCGCCAGCAGATTGAGGGAAGTGATTATTCCCCTCTATTCGGCACTGGTGAGGCCACACCTGGAGTATTGCCTCCAGTTTTGGTCCCCCCACTACAGAAAGGATGTGGATAAATTGGAGAGAGTCCAGCAGAGGACAACAAAAATGATCAGGGGGCTGGGGCACATGACTTACAAGGAGAGGCTGAGGGAACTGAGGTTATTTAGTCTGCAGAAGAGAAGAGTGAGGGGGATTTGATAGCAGCCTTCAACTACCTGAAGGGGATTCTAAAGATGATGGAGCTCGGCTGTTTTCAGTGGTGGCAGATGACAGAACATGGAACAATGTTCTCAAGTTGCAGTGGGGGAGGTCTAGGTTAGATATTAGGAAACATTATTTCACTAGGAGGGTGGTGAAGCACTGGAATGGGTTACCTGGGGAGGTGGTGGAATCTCCATCCTTAAAGGTTTTTAAGGCCCAGCTTGACAAAGCTGTAGCCCAGTGAGCTGGCTTACCTGTATTATATTCATTGCCTTGTTGTTCTGCTTTATTATATTTAGTAGTAATGCAAGGAACCTACAGGCTTTTATCCTGTAAGATTTGGCTTTAGTAGATAGTGTGCGGCTTGAGGTCTATAATCTTTGGTATAGATAAACATAAGTAACTCATAAGTTATAGGGAACTGAAAGTTGCAAGCAAGAGGGGGAATTTTGTCCCGGATACTGACAGCAGCCACCCACAGACCATAGCTGACACCAGCATCTGGAAGGTTCTGGAAAGACCTCTGACCGCAAAAGTGCCATGACAGCAAATTGACATGTATGCTAATAGGGTAACATCATACATATACTAACCTATAGAAAATGGACACCTTAAGGGGAGGAAATACAAATAAGGACCTCTATTGAATATGCATTGGCCATGGCAGCATCAGCGTAACCTACTATAAAAGTAACATCCCAGGGGCAGCAGATAGGTTGGGGAGATGTAGGTCTTGGGAGGGGCCAGAATGATGGCCACCGGGGAAGATGAGGATAATGACGGTGATGAGAAAGATAATGATTAAGTATGTAAGATAATGGTTAAGTAGGTTAAGAAAGATAAGGGTGTAAGTATGGACGTCCAAATGTACTTTCTGTATTATCTCTATCTGCCTTGTTAAGTTTAAGTGTGTGTATAATCTTTGCTGAAAAATTAATAAATTATATATTTGTAAATATATATAGAGAGAGTTCCTATGGGGTGGGTATTGCACCTGTACACATCAGGGTTCCCAAATTATATGATAATTTTACAATAATCTTACTGGGCCTGATCTTGGGACATGAACCTGTTAATCCTCAAGTTACAATTATATATACCCAACTTTGGATCAGGCTACAAGGCCCTGGCTGGGATGATTTAGTTGGGGATTGGTCCTGCTTTGAGCAAGGGGTTGGACTAGATGACCTCCTGACGTCCCTTCCAACCCTGGGATTCTAGGATTCTATGACAAAGATTCCACAGACCACGTTCTGTCGTTAATGTCGCCACTGCAAACCCCACTGTCGTCTTATCTGGCCCTTGGTTATACTTGCATGCAACACCACTGAGCAGTTAATCCAACCGCATCCTCACTTATTTCAGTGGGTTCCTCTTTCAGGAGTGCTATGCAGATGGTGTGGTAGGATCGTGGCTTAAATCACCAAACTTCTTGTTGCTGTCTGAGGAAGAATAGGGCCCATCTCACTCACACCTAGCTGTGTTGGCTCTGCTATGCTAACAGGAGTGTTAAAATGGATTCTTGTCTCTACGGTGGCTTGAGCAACCGAAAAATTGAATAACTTGAAGAAACAATGAAAAATGGCTAACTTTATGGAATAATAGCTGCAAAAAATCCTATAGAGCCAGTTCTGCTTGGCCTTAAAGGGACCAGCAGTGACTCTGAATAGACGTGGGGCAAAGCAGTGGAGTTAGTTTTCTGGGTAGAAGGGCATATTAGTACTACCTGACTTGAGCCACAGATACCGTTAGCTGGTCCAGTCGCGGATGTGCACCTTGGGGACTTACTGACCTCTGACCTCAGGGGAGACAGGAACGGACATAGGTGATTGGTTGAGTACAACTCTTTTGAGAACCACAGAGATTGTGCGCGCTCTCCACAAACAGAGCCACAGAAGATATAAGAAGGATCAGAGTGGACAGGGATAGCCTCTGAAAAAGGAGGACATCCCTGGCAGGGGCATGTTGGAAGAGGGAAGGGGCATGGCTGGGGCATTCCTATAGCCCAAGATATTTCTGGAGGCCACAATAACTTACTGGTGCAGTTGCCAACTAAATGCGAGCTAGGACAATTTTCCAGACTGCTCTAACCTCAGGTACAGTCCCCAGAAGCCCCCAGTTTGGAGCAGGAGCAAAGGCAGCATAAAGGCACCGCTTCACACTCACCCCCTTGAGTTCCTTTACTGAACTCAGCTCTGGCCCAGGGATGAATTCAACCCTCAATAGTCCCCTCCCCCACAACAAGGTTTCCTATTTGCATAGGGCCCAATCCTGCAAGCTTCCAAGTTCTGTCAAACACCACTGAGCTGAGGTCACTAAGCATTCCCAAAGAAGTGCTCAGCCTCTCACAGGATCAAGCTCATATTGACTTGTTGCTGTCTCAGACCAGATTTTTGGGCTTTGACCATCTTTCATGTAAGCTGAAAGGTGCAGAGGCAAAGTTCTAAGAAACTTTTGACTGTAACTTTCCTGGGAGTGTTCTCCCTTGCTAAGCTTGTTTGCGGTATTATGAGCAGTGGTGAGCTGGAGCGGGTTCCTACAGGTTCCCAAGAACCGGTTGCTAAAATTAGACCTCCGTGGAGAACTGGTTGTTAAAGGGCCAGGGAGTGGGCAAAGAACTCCGGTCCGCGGGCCGGACCATCCTGTTGCTCCCAGGATTCCCAGCTGGGGAGGCTGAGGCTCCCCCGGCCCTTCCCCCGCTTCCCCCCAGCTGCAGCGTGGCCAGCCGCCAGTTGCTTTGAACTGCCAGCAAGGTAAGGGGGGAGGGGGCTGCAAGCTCTAGGGCTGCTGGGGGGGCAAGTGGGGCAATTTGCCGCAGGCCCTGCAGGGGCCCCTGGCCCCACAAGTATGTCTCCACCTGCCCCGGCCCCTGCCCCGCTCCCCCCCCTTAAATCAGAACTTTTTATTGGGAACCAGTTGTTAAAATGTTGGCAGCTCATCACTGCTTATGAGCATAGCTGCAGTACTGCTAGCTAGGAGAGCTGGTAGGAAGGGAAGGGGGGGAAGAAAACAATTGAGAAATACGGAGAAATGGTCACGTGAACAGAGCATTTTGGCAGCATGACAGTTAAAAGGACGCTGTTTCCTTTCAGTGGCTATTCTGAATAACTAGCTCACCCAGCTGGCATCAAAACCACTGTGCGGAGAAACAAGGAGGGTGTTTCACTATCTTCGCAGCCTTTTCCAAGTGTCCCAGGTTCCTTCTTCCACGCAGGCTTTTGTGAAGGTGAGTTTATTTCTGCCTGTTCTGATTCTATGCTGTCTGAGCCCCTATCGTTCTATTAGTGTTCTTCCCTCTATACAGTCTTTTGTGTTTACTGACACTGCAAATGATTTTCCTCAGGCATGTTTTGTTTGATGTACAGCTGGCTAGTAAATTTTTGACCAAAGGATTTTTCATCAGAAAATGGCAGTTTGTTGAAACTGGAACTTTTCATGGGGGTGTACCAGTATTGACTAAAACTTTTGTTGGGAAAGGTTCCTCAGGTCCAGGATGGAATTTCTGGGCAAAACCAGAGAGAGTTGCACACCAGACCAGACCATAGTCTGGTGGTTAGGGATTCACATGGGCCATGGGAGACCCAGGTTCCAGTATTAACCCTGATGAAGAGTTATACAAAGTAGAATAGATTCAACAGGAAAGTTTAAGAGAGACCCACCCCAGAATAGCCACTGTCCTGGTGGTCAGGACAGTCACCTAGGATGTCAGAGAATGGTCAAGTAAGTACTTGAACCTGGGTCTCCCATCTCCCTGTGGACTGCCCTAATCACCAACTGATTGGCTATTTGGGGGTGGGTGGTCTCTCTTTTTTCATGAAAATCTTTGAAAAGTCTTGGTTTCTACCTGAGTCAAAACAGGAAAAAAAATTAAAATTCTGAAAAGTTTTGCAGGACAAGACAATTGTTAACCTGACCAAGTCTAGTTTGAAGTTCTGCTGGTAGCCTGACATTAGCAGACAGCTCCTCTCAGGAGTCAGTTCTGATTCTAGAAGCTGGGTTTCCCTGATCAGCTGTATGTGCTTCGAAGTGTTGAGTGAGGCCAAGCAACACTATTGTTTGATGGAAAATTAGACTTTCAGCTAAACAATTTTTCCACAAAAACTTCACAAATGGCTGTCTGTGAAAAAGGTCAACTTTATTTTAAACTCTCAAATATCCCAAATTTTTAATTTGGATATGCCACTGTGGTGCTTTCTGGGAGTTGAAGTTTGGGTGCCTCATGTCCCTGTTTTTCCTCTAAGGAGTGGGTTCCCCAAATGGACTGACATCTCCCATGATGCACCTGGGCCAGAAACTCCCACAAAGCACCATCACAGCTCACCACAAGGGGGGGCTTTGGTGCATCATGAAGAGGCAGCCTTGCAAGAAGCCTGGTCCCAGAGGAGAATGAGACCATGAGGCACCTAAACGACAACTCCCTTGAGGCACTGCAGTAGCATTTCCAAATTGAAATGTTCAGTTTTCAGCTGAAATGTTGCTGATGTTGATTTTTCACTGCAAACTTGAATCTTTTTTTGAGGGGGGAGCAGTGCAAATTTCCAACCAGCTCTAGTGCTGAGTAGCTCCTGAGTTATGCTGAATTCAGTGGAAGTGAAAGGTGCTTGGTGTTATGCTCATGGTCTGGTCCTAATAAATAGAGACAAGCATCCTTGTTGGCCACACCTCCCGCATATCTGTGGTTGATAGGTACCTCCTGTCCACCAGAACCACAGCTGCTTCTGTGAGAGGTTCCTTTTTCACCAAGAACCCAAGTCAAGTGAGTTTTTAGATACCCTGTTTTATGAGGGTGGTTTCCTCTTTCCGGGACAATCTATGTTGAAATTCTCCAGAACAACATTCCAAGGCCACAACTGGCCTAATTGAAGCAAGATTTTATTAAGGCTAGAGAGAGAGAGAGATTCGGGTTATAAACAAACTACGTTGTTTGTAAATCATAGCTAGTCTGAAAATTCACAACACACAACTTAGCTAGGTTCACTTTAGCTGCCTTTTGATTTCTTTGGCATGACTAGATGATCATCGGAGCAGATAGGTACCCTGAATGAAGATGTTTACAGAGCTATCCTCGCTGTTTCGTGTGTATTACAGTTATTCATGTTTATGTCCTTTGTTCTGGATAAACAAGTTTAGGGGGTTCCCTAGACCCAGATCTTGAAAGGTATTTAGGCTCCATTGGAAATTAATGGAAATTAAGAACCTAAATACCTTTGAGGATCTTGGTCTTAGTCACTTATATGATGCAAAGGTTTGTTGGAACTTATAGCCGCATCATAGTAGACTTTCAGCCCAATGTGTGCATCTTCCATCTGCTCTGGGTGTTTGTCTCAAAGGAAGGTGGTAGTAATTCTAAAGCATTCAATTCATGTAAAGAGATGGAGGGTGTGTTTTCCCTTTATTGTCTTATCAACAATTTTACTGTACATTAATTATAAATGAAGGGCACATTCCCAATAATCTCTCTCAAGCCCTTAACAGCAAATAGAAGATCAATGTACTGACTCTCCCATACATACATTTAAAAAAAAAAAGACAATCCACTAAATAGTCTTGTTTCGTGTAAGTGTCTGGAATTACAGCTGAAAATAAGATGAGTTAATGACTGCCACCAGGAGGAAAGGGGATCTGAGTTTCCCTTTATGAGACATATGGATGACAGACTCATTAAATGAAATCCAGATGCTCCAAAAGTCCCGTCACAGATGACCTGCCCCCTCCCACATACCACACAAAGTGCTCCGTTCAGTTGTACCAATAGAAAAAAAAACCTCTCTCACTCTCTCTCACCCCATTCCAGAAATGCTTCCTAGACGTCAGCGAGAGATCAGTGTGTGTCAACAAACTGGGGCCCTGCTATTAAAGCATATACTGGTGAAATGGAGGAAGAAAAAGCAGAGTTTACAGGCAAGTCAGAAGAGCTGGCGTTTATTTTGAGGTTGGGGCTGGGCTTCACCGGAGAACTTGTACAACAGGCAGCCGTCATGGAGCCAGACTGCCCCACCCAAAGAGGACCGGTCAGAGGCAGAACAAAGCCCCACCTTCCCATTTGTAGCAAGCAATGAGGGGAGAGCATCCTTACGCGTGGTGCAATGGCTAAGCTACAGCTGCTGCATGCTGGGAACTTCTAGGAAGCTTTGTGCTCCGCTCAAACACTGAGGCCCAGATCCCCAATGGTACTGAGGCATCTGGCTCCCACTGGTTTCAGTGGGTGTCAGGTGCCTAAATACCTTTGACAATCTGGGTCTGAAGCTCTGCATGACCCACGACGTGGTCCAGTGCCATGAAGGCAAAGGCCGGCTCTCACTCTTCAGTTGCTATTGACTCTCTCGGTGCTCTTTGCATTTCATTGTCCACTTGGCTTGTTTCATTACCAGGCTGTTCTCTGCTTTAAAAAAAAAAAGTCTGTGAATTTAATACTCAAGAAAGTGTACAATACTGAAAGACCTGAAATGCAGCCTCTGGTGGAGATGGGCCCCCAAACCTTTGACCTCCCATCCCTCTGTGTAGGATTGGCTCTGTATGTCATTTCTACTCTACAGAAGCTGAAAAAATGGCATAGTGTTCTAAAAAGTTATATCCTTGGTGCCATTAAAAGGAATCTAATTGGCTAACCGGGGCTGTGACTGGGAGGGTATCAGGTATAACTGCATGGGTCAACGCTCACTCATCAATTGTTCCAAAAGTGCTTGAGCAAAGTCAGAAATGGCCATTCTAAATGCTCTCACTTGAGCTTTGACTGCATGCTTCACAGCACAGCCAAGGGGCGGAGTTTGCATAACACATATGCAAGTATGTAAGGTCATTCAGTCGGGAGCTGCTCTCCCAAAGCGTATGCCAACACCCTACAAGGGGATAAGCTCCTTCTAGGGGGCAGTACAGTTGCTGGTCAGGTGATTTGCATATGTGCTACCAACTTCTAATTTGCTTCACATTTTTATCTACTTAGGAATTGCTCCTCTCACTACTGATGCCTCTCATATTGTATATGGATATTATTAGTGGTTGGTACAGGAGATACCCTGAACTACCTTCGGTTTACCTTGGGCCTGTCAATTCGTTTAATACGAACACATATGCAGTTCAGTATACACCAGTGACGCAGACTACGAGACAAATAATGCAGCATATGGCTTCTGTTTCCTTTTTGAAGGGTACGTTCCCTCCTAACTTTATTACACAGTTGTTGGTTTTTTACATTTCCTGTGTTTCATGAGACTTTTTACTAAAAGGTGTATTTTGCTTGTACTGAATATTTGTTAGCTATTAATCTCTAATGCCAGAGGATATGAGTGCCAGTCTGCCTGTGTGGTGCTAATGAATGTCATGGGGCAGATTCTCTCTTGTGGCCATGTGCCACTCAGTGTAAAAAAGAGTATTTGGGGCTCTCCAGTTCTGATGGCCAGTCTGCACTGCTGTTGGCCTGGTGTTTTTTTTAAGAGCAGCCTTGGGGCTGCTTTAACTTACTCCGTTGGCCTAGGGATTTCTATATTAATTTTTCATTATATTTTTTTCCTCTGGCTCTCTCTGCTTCTGTTTTTAGTAGTTGCTCCATATTTGTTTTTCACTCCTCTCTTGAATGAAATGCGGTCTTAACATTCAAGTCAAACTTCCAAACCCACAATTTTGACGTGCTCTTAACATTAGACAAAACGAATCCGTTCTTCCCTAGTTTTAATGGTTTATTTTGTGACAGTCATCTAAGATTTTGGTAGACAATAGGTGTAAACATGCACATTTATTTTTCTTATATATCACATGTGTAGATATTGTTGGAAACAACGCTGGAGAACAGACAGAGCTGGAAAGCACTGCTATGACATTCCATGATGTAATAGAGGTTAACTTTAATGATGCTTTCTCTTATGAGTTAGCTTCCCATGCTTATTCTTCATTCCATTTGCAAAGGGACAATATGGATCATCATTCAGGTGATTTTTCCAATTTAACACAAATTGTGCATTTTAATCTTTTTAATCTTTCAATTTAATCACAATTTATAAAGGTCGGCATGAGATTAAAATGTATGTAGGTATAAAATTAGTGTTCAAACAACTATTTTCTAATATTGATTCTTGAATATGGGATATCTGTCTATTTGGAATGGATTGTTGGGTGACTCTGGCCACAGGCATTCACAGAAGTAGCTAACTTGGTCAAAGTTTCAGCACCCAATGGCACCCCCTCAGTATACTCATGAATAGATCTGTTTGGGACTCAAAATTCAGTTCCAAGGAAAATTCTGATTTTTTTTAAATATTCTCAATTGGAATTAAAAGCGGAAATTTCAAAATTTCACACAAAACAGAATTTGTGGGGAAAAAATTGTTTTGGCTCATTTGAAATGTTTTGTTTCTGTTTAAACTTTTTGGAATATTTTTTTATTTTATTTCAGAATTAGAGTTTAATTTTTTACAATTTATAATAGAAAAGAAAATAATTGGGTTTATAATTGAAAATTGGTCTTCTAACTGGTAATTGGTTTGATCATTGGTAATTGATCTAACTAGTAACAGGTTTGCTTCTGGGTTTGGTAAATCAGTATTGTAACTGGCATAATATAAAATATATAGAAATAAAATAATATAAAATAACATATAATATTTAGAAACAAGAAGTTATTTCAAAATAAAACATCAATAAGGACCTTATTGAAGCACTTTCTTCCTGAATGAAATTTCATCAAAAATGACACATTTCCCCCCCCCCCCCCAATGTTTGATGTTGACAAATTGACGTTTTCTGGCTGAAAAACATTTGCCTGGAAAATTTTTGACCAGGAACTGCCTGACAAGTCCAGTGTTCTATAAGCCCCAGTGGTGCAAGTATGGTGGAATGGTCCCGCCCCCTGCCCTTCCATACAGCTGCGTCTCCTGAGTCCTCCTGCCTGGCGTCGGTACATCAGCGATACAGGACAGCCCTGATATCCTGGGAGCCACAGCGGTGAAAGGAGTGGAACGTGGGGCTGTCCGGTGTCCCCATGCCAGCAGCTCCTCCGGCGCAGCTGTAACCCCCTCCCAGCCCAGCCCCCACTATCCTCCGGCGCAGCTGTAACCCCCTCCCAGCCCAGCCCCCACTAAGACTCCCCCAAATCATTGCCTAATGACCATTGAACACCCATGATATGGACATGGTTCTCAGCCACTAGTGACATCCAGTGAAACCCACCGAAGTCGATAGGAGTTTTTGCCATTAACTTCAGCAGGGTCAGGATTTCAGCCACAGAGTACAGTCTAACTGGGGGACCTACAGGTGACAGGTTCCACTTCTCATTGCTAATCCTCTGTGTCATGTAACACTCCTCCCCCACACCCCCACACGTTACTATTTTGCTTATTTTTTTTTAAAATCTTTCCTAAAGACAGCTGCTCTGGCTATATATTTGATGAGGACGTTGCTTGTCCTGTTAGTCAACGGTGGACTTCAGGATTTGTTCCCCTGCAAGCAAACATTGATGCTGCTATCATTCAAGTAAGTAGAGTCGGGCGCTTGAAAGTCAGTTCATTTTAGCCAGATTATTAGTATTAGACCTAACCAAAGAAAATCTCTGACCAAATACTTTACATGTAGATGGAGCTTTTTAGAGAAATTAGATGTATTCACATCCGTGGGCCTTGATGAAATTCACTCTCAGGTTCTTAAGGAACTAACTGAAGCAGTCTTGGAACCGCTAGCAATTATCTTTGAGAATTCATGGAGGGCAGGTGAGGGTCCGGAGGACTGGAGAAGGACAAACATAGTACCTCTCTTTAAAAGGTGAACAAAGAGGACCCAGGGAATTATAGACCAGTCCGCCTCATTTTGATACCTGGAAAGATACTGGAACCTAATTATTAAACAATCAATATGTAAGCACCAAGAGGATCCTAGGGTGATAAGTAATAACCAACAAGGATCTATCAAGAACAAATCATGGCAAAGCAACCTCTTTTCCTTCATTGACAGCATTACAGACCTGGTGGATAGGGAGAAGCAGTAGATGTGCTATATCTTGATTTTAGCACGGCTTTTGACACAGCCTCACATGACATTCGCCTAAGAAAACTAGGGAAATATGGCCTCGATGAAACTACTCTAAAGTGTGTAAATAACTGGTTAAAAAACTGCAGCAAGAGAGGTTTAAGTTAGATAAGAGGAAAAACTTTCTAACTGTAAGGATAGTGAAGTAATAGGTTACTAAGAGAGGTTGTGAAATCTATGTCACTGGAGGTTTTTAAAGAAAAGGTTAGATAAACACTTGTTGGGGTGGTCTAAATATATTTAAACCATTCTCAACATGGGGGGATGTACTAGATAACCTACTGAGTTTCCTTCCTGCCCTATATTTCTCTGTTTCTATCCATGCGAAATTACTGAGCACACCAAACAGGGTGCCTGTAAGTCTACCATAATTTGGTTCAAGCACTGAATTGCACAAATGCTGTGAAAGGAAGGAGGGCCCAGTGGTTAAGGCACTTCACCTCACTGTGTCCCCTCCCAACTTGTCTCCGTCTTGGAACGCCGCCCTTCCAAGACAAACATCCCAACACTACCACCAGTGCTCCAGAGAGTTTAACACTTGGAAAAAATGCCTGCCATTTGTGTGTGCATGAACATACACACACAGACACACACCATGCCAACTCTGTGCCCTGAGGCCAGTGTGAAAAGGTTGCTGCTTTGGAAAACAGCAAGAAACATGGGGTTTTCTTGCTGGTGATTGAAATGTTTTCCACGTGGCTCCCATCACCTTCCTTTACAGCTGCAGCTTCAAGATCTGGAGTGCAGGTGTGAACTCAGGCATCAGTGAGTGTTTGTGTAGAGAGTGAATTGAGTTGCCCTTTTCTCATCTTCCCTTAATTCCGACGGAGAAGTTTACAGTGGGAGAGCTCACGTCCAGCTCTCACAGCCAAGAATCATTGACAAAATGTCACTAAAAATCTGTGGTCTTGGCAAATGAATCTAATTGGTTACTTGTTTTGTATTTTAGGTTGCATCAAACCACTCAGTGATGGAAGAGCTGCAGTCAGTCACTGCTGAACAGATGAGGCTACCTCCCTTTCGTGTTGTGAGAGGCATTAACTATGACTTTTTTCTTGTCTGCTGTGCAGTGGCACTCTCTCCTCTCATATACTTTATGTCACTCAATGTGGCAAAAGACAGGAGGAAGTTTAAGGAGCTGATGAAGATGATGGCGCTCCAGGATTTCGCCTTCTGGTGTGTGAAATGCCCACTTAACTATGTATGGCAGATAAATCCACTGGTGAATGAATATCTCACCGATGCAGCCAGGTGTTTAAAGTAAACTGTAAGAAGCTGGGAAATTCTGCTGGGTGAGCAAGATGTGTCCTCTCCATTTGCAAAACCTGAGAATGTAAATGAAGCCCAGGTGTAATTCGTGTTGGCAAAGGAAGCTGCTAAATATAGGCAGTGCCTCAGAATTACTAGTCAGTTGCACAATGTATGAGAGTCAATGGAAGTAGCCAAATCAAATTGAAAGCCTTTAGTGTGTCAGGACATAGCTGAATGGCTGCTTGTTTTTCTCTGCTTTATGTGAAAGGTGTAGCTCTTGCATTGTCATCGTTGCAGGCAAAGCAGTCCTTCCACAGGTCATAATGCAGAATTGAGCCTTACATACAAAGACAAGGGGCCAGACTGTCTTTCAGAGGAATTCCATTAGAATGGGTCCAAAAAGAAAATTCAGGGACTCTTTCCTCCTCTTTTCCACCCCCACCCCCCTCGTATTTTCCCTGATTTTTCCTAAATTCAAATGTTCAGGATTCAAAACATTTCAGTGTGTTCTAACTTGGTCATTGAAGCCAATGTGTGTCCATTATAGTCAACACAGTGTAGGCTGATTCCGTTTTGCTACTGAGTGGTGGTACCGCTCTGTGATGGGGTGTATGGATCTTTCAGTGCTCCCTTGTGGGATACCTGGGGCATTACTGTTCCCTAACCCAGTAGTGTCCCGTGGAGGAGACCCTACTGAGCTAGACCATGGCCTGGTAATTTCCAGCCAGGGTTCAGTGCCTGTTCAGGTAGACACTCCCAGCTGGGAGCTAATTATACACACACTCACCATAGTATTTAGACTCAGCACCTTATAGGAAGGATGGGTTATGCCCATGAGTAAGATTCTACTTCATTTGTGATATTGCGGAAATTGCAGATCCTGCAATATTAGGCTTCCACCACAATTTGGATTTTAATTCGCTAACTTTGCACACTCCACAATTTTGCATACATTTTCAGTATGCAAATAGTACTGCACTAACATTCAATGCCTGTAAAATGTAAAAGGCTAAAGTGACTGCACTCGATTTCTATAGCAGTAGTGTTAAGACTTTTTGTCTTCTGAATTTTACATTGTACCGGTCACTCTTTTTTTATATAGTTAATGTAATATAGTTGCAGCAAAATGTCTGGTTATCAAAAATAATTAGTAGGCATGACATAGCACTTGAGTGTTTATATTGTTCCAGCAAATTTTTCTTGAACAAATAGGACCACTCTGGCTTTTCCAAATTACATTATTACTTTTCGGCAGTTTTCCAAGTCTTGTCCGCAACTCAGCTGCAATTATTTGAAGACCATCTTGCAATTTAAATAGGGCCTTACCCATAAAAGAGGACGCAATACAGGTACACACAGTGACCCCAGATCAGGACAGGAGTTCTGAGGAAATATAGTATCAAGTTGCTCCTTATATAGTTTGGAGCTTTCTACTTGTAAAACAGCCTGGGAAGGAGTAGCTAAAGACTTCTGCCAAGTGGGTGTCAAACCCTGCTCTAAATTCCAACACGAAGTCGGTGATTTGTGCTCAAGTCTGAGCCTCCGGAAATTTTCTCTCTCGCCCTTCTGTCCCTGGCCCTGCCATGAGTGTCTGGTTATATTTTTATAGCCATTTGTTTAGGGATGCATGAGCAGTTTTATAAATCTTTACTGTACAAACCCAGAAATGCAAGAGTAGCCATTAGGAAAATGAACCTCACACTGTTTGCTTAGAGCAACATTATGCAACAATTTTTAAATTACTGTCTAAAATAAATGCATGTTTATGGGAAAGTATCCCATTCTTTAAAAGAAATGAAGGTAAATCTGAAATCCATTGACTTCAATGGAGCCAGTTTTTTACTCTGTAAATCCTGGGAGAAATGTGGAAACTTCTTGGTCAGGAAGAATAGCCACAGTCGGAATGAACATTTTCCCAGGATATCTTCCCTGTTTTAAAATCTTGCTATCATTATCCCAGCTAAAACTCTTGTCGGTAAACAGAAGATGATGGAAGCCGAAGGATGCATGCTGAGACACATCCACTCAAGATGTGTGTTTTACGTTCTCCCCATCTGACGGGCAAACTAGAGATCATATATTGCCCATAATCTTGGAGGTTGAAGTAGGAGACAGTGCAGACTACATTTAAAAATCAGTTCTGTGTGTTTCTGAGCTGTCCATCTGAGCTTGGTATATGGCCATGGCACTAGCTAGGACTTGGGAAACATGGGTTCGATTCCCTACTCCACCGCAGACTGTTTGTATGACCTTGCTTAAGCTGTGTAGCCTCAGTTCCCCATCTGTGAAATGGGGATAACCGCACTGCTCTACCTCACATAGGTGTTTTGAGGACAAATATATTAAAGATTGTGAAGCGGTTTGAGATCTAGTAATGAAAAGTGCTATATAACAGTTAGTTATTATTTATGTATCATCTGTCAACAGTGTTGCACTTTCTATTTAGGTTCTTTTATCACCTTAATCTCTATAGTATCTGAGCACCTTCCAGTCATGCATTAAGCAATATAATTAACTTTTGTCATGTATGGTTCATTCTTTTCCTCAGTACAGCTTTTATTTTGAAACACCCAATCACCAGAAAAAGGAGATTGTTTGATTTTTTTTTGAGTGCCAATTGCGGTAAAAAGATCCATGTTCAGATTTTTGTTTTAAAAGATCCCTTACCTGTGTGACTAATATAACACGGGAGATATTAAGACTGAAAGCATTTTTTATAAAGTCAACCTTTCTTTTTATTCTCTCTTGGTCTTTTTTGCATTTTATTCAGCTTGCATAATTAAATGAGACAGGTATATTTCAGTGGTGCTTGCGAGTTTCGTGTTCTGATTCTCATGTGCTATCTCAGTGTGGTGATTGTTTTTCCAACACTGCATGGGAACATCTAAGGGAAACATAAGTCATTTATTTATTTTTAATTGCATAAAAATATTTCTATTTCTATCATGGCATTAAACTCCCCTTTTTATTAAAACCTAAACTGTAAGCAAATGGTAAGTTGGCAGTATCTGTATAAAACATTATGGTGACATGTTTTGTCAAAGAAATTTCAATTATTATATCAAAGTACAGGCTTCTCTTCCCCGTCCCCCCTTTTTAACAGATTACTGCATGACCTCACATCCATCCATAAACCAGAAAAGTAATGCAATGTCTTTTGATTTTAGGTTCTCCTGGGGTTTGCTGTATGCAGGCTATATTTTAATTGTGGCAATTCTACTGACACTTATCATTAAATCTGAAAAATTTATATACCACACCAGCCATTCCGTGATATTCTTCCTTTTTTACCTCTATGGCATCTCTTTGGTAAGTTTTATTTTTCAGAAGAAGCATAGTTGTTTCCATCTCTGGATTTATAAAAAGTCTGGATTTAAGGACCCTTGGTATTGCCACAAATGAAACTTCTTGAACTGCGGGAGAGAGAATTGTGTAATTGACCTGGAGGATTCAGACAGCCTTCATACAGATACTAAAGAGAGTCATATTTTCAGTTCACTCCGGGACAAAACTTGCTGGGCTCAGTTGATTTTCCCAATTCATTTTCAGCTGCAGGTTACATTCCTCATACAATTCAGTGCAAGCTTAGCCAAGACCAAAGCAGACAGGAATTTACTTCTGCAGTCCAGAGAATGATTGAGAGACCCTGGTTTGGGATCTCTCCACTCAAATAGACTTAATTTACGTACACTAAGTAATGCTAAGGAGAATTCTGTACTGCAGTATTAGCTTCTTTGCTATGGTCTCTTGGATTTTAGGTTTATTTTTATGATCCAGTTAAACAAAAAGTGTTTTAAAGGTCTTGAGTCAAGTTCAGACCTATACACACATGCTAATTCAAGTGTAATGTCTGGAAGCTGTGCGGCATGGTTTGGCCTTTGTATGTTAGATACACTCAAGCTATCAAGTCATTGAAGGACATCTGGGACAACTGATGACCAAGATCATTAAGGCTCTGCTTCAGAGAAGGCAGCCAGCCAATCACCTTAAAACAAGTGATGGTTCAGTCATTTCTATCACTGGTGGTTTGCACCTGAAAAAGTTCATTGGTTCTTCAGACTAAAAATACTGGTCAATTAATGAACAGGGCAGGATACTTCCAAGCTTTCAGAGTCAGGGCAACCATGACATAAGATAAGGCCTTTAAAACATCCCCCGGAGCTGGTTGTTACCTCATCATTGTAGCTTTTCCTATAGTTGTTCAGTAAAGTTCTCCTGGATGTAAAACATCATTAGTCTAAATAACTCTCTTTTATGTTGGCCCATCCTTCTAAGCACTTTGTCACGAGGGGTTATAGGAGTAATGAAACACCAACAGTCTTACAACTGTAGTGCTGTAAGACGATATTGTGATTCTCTGAGAAGTTGTTGCTAACAAACCCTTGGTCTCTTTCAGATGTCATTTGCTTTCTTACTAAGTTCTTTGTTGAAGAAACCTAAGCTCACTGGCATAGTTGGGTTCCTCTTCACCCTGTCCTTTGGAAGTCTGGGCCTTGCGGTGTTGTATAACCTTGTTCCTGAACCTTTGGAATGGGTTTTAGGTCTCTTCAGTCCTTTTGCTTTCACGGCTGGATTTGTGCAGGTATGATACAGAATCATTTCCTCCTCATGCATCAGTCATTTAGGAAAGGATGAAAATTTTATCTGTTAAGACTTTTGGGTTCATTGTCTCTTCAGAAATGCAGTCAGTGAAGGAAAGTTGATGATGACACTCATTTCTTGGTGAAAGGGTTTGAGTCCTTCAAATCCAGTAATAGAACCTCAAGCTCATTGGCTTCACCTCACCTGCCACGTAAAATTTCAACATCTTCTGGCCTTCATGGCCCTGAATAATTTAATTGTGCCTACCCTTTGGTTCTTATCCCTATTTGCCCTTATCCTCTCTATTCCATCCAACCCACACAATTAAGCAACCCCTTACTGTACTTCTCCACGGGCTTCCTCCACATAGCCAACTGCTCTACCATCCATTCGTATTCTTTCCCCTGTAAATGTCTGCATTATTTCAGATTCTACATTTAGAAGACGCTATGAAAGGGGTGGAATTTTCTGACTTTTTGGAAGACTCCTTCCCAATGTTGGCATTTTTTTTCCTGTTGGTTTTTGATGCTCTTCTCTATTTGATGCTAGCCATCTACTTTGACAAAGTTTTGCCTGGTAAGTATGAGTCTGATTGCAATTTAAATTAATGTAAATGGTTTCATTGTTTTCCCCTTCTCTTGAACTATCTTCTGTAAATAATGTGGTTTGACTGTATTGTGGCCTACTGGACTGGAAATCAGAGGGATACCTGGGTTCTGTTTCCATCCCAGCCTTTGGCTGGCTGGGTGACCTTGGGCAATCATGTACCTGTCTGTGCCTCCCATCTGTAAAATGGGGATAATTGTACTTGCCTCTTTTCTAAATTGTTTAGCGATCTATTGATAGAAACTGCTATATAACAGTTAGGTGTAGTTATTATATCCAGCATCTATGTTTCCATTCCACTCAAGCTCAGATTGATGTATTTACTGTTTTCTAAGCATATGTAATGCATGGGAGAATGACAGAGATCAGTACAAAGTCCTCTCCCACGAAACTAACACAGCACGGCAGTGTTAATGCAAGTTCCCCTTCCTTGCCTTGCCAAGGTGCTTCGATAATATTCCAGAAGGGCTACCTGTAGGGAAGACAGATTATTCATTCCATGTTCCATCTCTATCCTTGGCCTCCTGACTTGTTGACATTGCTAGAATGGGTACCATTTGCTATGGTGATGGCACAAATGGCAATTTGGTGCCTAATTTTCTTTTGAGTTCAGTGATGGAAAACTGCCATTGGTACCTTAGAAAATGCGCCCCCCCCCGCCCTCCCTTCCCTGCCCCCCCCCCGCAGAAGCTTTATCACAATATTTCACTGAATAAAATGTTCCATTTTATTTTGGTTTAATAAATAGATAAATATGGGATGCACCATTCCCGTTTGTTCTTCCTGAAGCCATCTTATTGGTTTAAAAAAAGAAAAAGTTGTGTCAACAATGATATCCTAGACTATGAAGAATACAGTGACCAGGTCTTTAATGATCATGTTGAGCAAGTGCCTCCAGAATTTCGTGGGAAAGAAGCCATCAGGTATGGGCACTAGAGCGTGTTTGTTTGGTTTCTATCGTGTTAAGGCTTATATGAGTCCAATCACTAGAGAAATGTAAAGACTTGGATTTCTGTTTAATCGTCCCCATGAAGTAACCTGGACCTGATTCTCCAGGAGGCCTGTGCTGAGAAGTAGAAGAATCATAGACTATCAGGGTTGGAAGGGACCTCAGGACCAATCCCCAGATAGATTTTCAAAGCAGGACTAATCCCCAGACAGATTTTTACTCCAGTTCCCTAAATGGCCCCCTCAAGGATTGAACTCACAACTGTGGGTGTAGCAGGCCAATGCTCAAACCACTGAGCTATCCCTCCCTCTTCAGGAACCCTCTACAGTACCTGCCTACCATTAGCCCAACCTGGGAGCAGAGTTTTAGGAAGAGCCTAGCCCTTCAATTCCATTGTTAATTCAAACCTGTCTGCTTCTTTTTCAGTATCAACAATGTTAAAAAAACGTATAAAGGGAAGGACAAGATGGTGAATGCTTTAAGAGGTAAGGAGGGAAGCCTCTGAAAGTGAAGGTACCAGTGGGTATTTTATCCAAGCACCAAGCTACCCATGTGTCCATTAATCCCATGGGTATTTTTAGTCCCTGTGAGGCACCTAGATACCAAGGTGATGGACACCATTTATAAATACAAAAATGAGATTCAACCAGGATTTTGATAGCTATTAGTAATTATGTGTGAAAAAGGAACTTTTGGGGCCCAGGTACCCAGTTTGTTGTGGGTACTATTTAGCCCATTCCATTCTCTGGGCACTTACCCCACAAATCTGAACCCTCAATATAATATACAGGAAACCCGTCAACATCCACAACCCCCCCCCCCACCCCCCAGCTCTCCTCAGAAGGGTGACAAAAACCGGTGGGCTCTCCAGCATAATGGAAAAGGTTAACAAATCCTAGCTCTGGCATGCCCTGGGGGGAAGTTTCCAAATCAAGACCCCTCATGCAGAAATCCCCGAGCAGCTCACTCCTGTTCACATTAGACGTGCTTCAGCTTAAGCAACTTTGCCGAGGTCTAGTGTGGTAATATTAGCTAGATCAATTACCCAATTATCTGTAGTACCTGAAGCTTGGGGAATTTTTAATCCTAATTCATAGCCCGTCTCTGGTTTAAACTTCCTTTGCTTTACCTTATCACCAATACCATTTTTATAGGTTTGTTCCTTAATGTCTATGAAGGCCAGATCACTGCATTACTGGGTCACAGTGGAGCTGGGAAGAGTACGCTACTGAACATCCTTAGTGGACTTTGCCCACCCTCAGAAGGTAAAATTATCTAATGTCAAGCTGAAGGTAAGGTTAGCAGTGTGTGATTTCCCACCCCCCACCTTCTGGCTCTTTGAAGGAATGAACAGTTTATGGTTACGTGTGGAAAGGCACAATAGATATGTGTGATTATGAGTAGATGGGAATACCCATGTGCTGTCAATGAGCTGGAAATGAATGTCACTTCACTAAGGAGCTCCTTGAACCTTCCTCTGAAGCATCTGATACTGGCTACTGTCAGAGATAGAACATTACAGTAGATAGACCGCTGATCTAATATGATAGGATAATTCCTATACTCCTGCATATTCATAGCAGGGAAGGGGGTGTGATGTCCCAGCCTGAGGTGTCATTAGAGGTGGTTTTGGAACAAATTGATAAACTAAGCAGTAATAAGTCACCAGGACAAGATGGTATTCACCCAAGAGTTCTGAAGGAACTCAAATCTGAAATTGCAGAACTACTAACTGTAGTCTGTAACCTACCATTAAAATCAGCTTCTGTGCCAAATGACTGGAGGATAGCTAATGTGATGCCAAGTTTTAAAAAGGGCTCCAGAGGTGATCCCAACAATTACAGGCTGGTAAGTCTGACTTCAGTACCAGGCAAACTGTTTGAAACTATAGTAATGAACACAATTGTCAAACACATAGGTGAACATAATTTGTTGGGGAAGAGTCAACATGGTTTTGTAAAGGGAAATCATGCCTCACCAATCTACTAGAATTCTTTGAAGGGGGGGTCAAGAAGCATGTGGACAAGCGGGATCCAGTGGATATAGTATACTTAGATTTTTAGAAAGCCTTTGACAAGGTTCATCACCAAAGGCTCTTAAGCAAAGTAAGCTGTTATGGGTTAAGAGGGAAGGTCCTCTCATGGATTGGTAACAACTGGTTAAAAGATAGGAAACAAAGGGTAGGAATAAATGTTCAGTTTTCAGAATGGAGAGAGGTAAATAGTGGTGTCCCCCAGGGGTTGGAATTGGGGCCTATAAAATCATGACTGGTTTGGAGAAAGTAAATAAGGAAGCGTTATTTACTCCTTCTCATAATGTAAGAACTGGGTGTCACCAAATGAAATTAATAGACAGCAGGTTTAAAAGAAACAAAAGTAAGTATTTCTTCACGCAACACACAGTCAACCTGTGGAACTCTTTGCCAGGGGATGTTGTGAAGGGTTAAAAAAAGAACTAGATAAATTCATGGAGGACAGGTCCATCAGTGGCTATTAGCCAGGATGGGCAGGGATGGTGTCCCTACCCTCTGTTTGCCAGAAGCTGGGAATGGGCTATGGGATGGATCACTTGATGATCCCTGTTTTTCTCATTCCCTCTGGGGCACCTGGCATTGGGCACTGTCAGAAGACAGGATATTGGGTTAGATGGACCTTTGGCCGGTCTTACGTACTTATGTTTGGCCGGTCTTACGTACTTATGTTTCCACACCCTGCAAACTTGTCCTCCTCTATCTTCTCCAAGCACAAAAGCTTCTATATCATGTACTAAGCCCAATTTCCTCTCCTCCTGTCCCAGAGACTCCCCTTATTTCAAGCAGATGAAGAACATGGGATGGGTGAATTGGTTAGAATAAAATAAGAGTCGACCAAAGCTTTCTCCCAAAATTTCATCTGTTTCCTAAAGTTTGAAAATATTTGGTTAGCATTTGCATGTATGTATATTTTTCCTTTTTATTTTTGCACAGCCTTATATTATCAAAAGAAAGCAAAACATTAGCACTGTCTGCGAATCTGGCGCACTGTACACGATACCTGGCAAATGATTTCTTGTGTTGGTAACATTTTAATCGATTTATTTATTTTCTTAGAACAAGATCATGTACGAAAATTTCATCTGGTAAATTGGGTTAATGCTTTTGTGCGATACATACTAGTGGGTTACATCTACTGTGGAAGCAACACATTGCAAATATCCAGTTTTCTTTCATCCAGGTTATAAGGATAGATACTTCTGCTCAGATTTCATTAGCAATGTCTGACATACCATGCATTCTAACAGCATGTTATGCTTTCTGTTCCTCGTGTTCACCTTTGCAGGCTCTGCCATGATATATAAATACAAAGTGACTGAAATGGAGGACTTGGAAGAAATTAGGAAAATAATTGGCGTTTGCCCACAATTTAACATTCAGTTTGAAGTTTTAACAGTGAAAGAAAATCTAAGGCTTTTTGCTAAGATCAAAGGGATTCGGCTAAAAGAGGTTGAACAAGAGGTAAGTATGTTTCATATGGAAGATGACTGGCAAGAAACCTGGCCTTTGACTAGACTTAAAGGGCCAAATTTTCACACTGGTCTTTATCTTTGTATGCACCATTTTATAAGGGCACTCATAGACGTATCCAAATGACCCCATTTACACATACAAATAGCACTGGCACAGTACACACACACTCCATTTGTTCTAGCAAATGATTATTTGTTTGCATTTGGACCTGTAAGTGATCCTGTAAGCGAGATCAGGGCCCCACTGTACTATTGAAAGAGACAACCTTGACCCTGTCCCAAAGAGCTTACGTCTAAATATACAAGACGGAGACAAGTTGGGAGGGGACACAGTGAGGTGAAGTGACTTGCCTAAGTTTACATAGTAGGTGGTGGCACTTCCAGTCCAGTGCCGTATCTACTCGTCCATCCTGTCTCCCCAGGGCTGTCAGCACAAGGTCAGAGGCCAGGTTTGTACATTTATCCAAAAGGATCTGAAAGCTCAGGTAGTAACTCTGAGCAGGAGTCCTGGAAGCCTGGTAGGAGCAGCGGGGAGGGGGAACCCAAGGCCCTGCCCCTCTCCATGGCCCCATCTCCTCTTCCCTCTGAGGCCCTATCCCCCGGCCTGGCTGGAAGCCGGAGCCAAGCAGTGGTAAGAGCTACCAAGGGAGCTGAAGCTGCTGAGGGGAATCCCAGACCCCCCACCTGCCGTGGACAGGGGGCTGGGGTGCCTGAGGGTAGCCTCTGGTCCACATCCACACCCCCTGGGGCACATCCACACCCCCTGGGGCACACCGCCCAGGGCAGATGGAGGGTCCTGGGCTCCCTGGGCAGCTCTTACCACAGCCCAGAGGAGGAGTAAGGGCAGGACCACAGAGAGGGGCTGGGCCACGTGACGGGGGGGGGGCTAAGACCCACCTCGGCCCCCTCACTGGGCAGGGGCTGTACTTCACTTTGGGGGAGCTGGTCACCTCATCAGCTCCCGCCCCGCAAAGCACAGCCCCCGGCGGTGCCGCTCCATACAACCTGAGGCTGGCAGTTTAGGGACGGTGGGGACAACACAGCCCCCTGCCTCCTAAACTACACCCGTGTTAACAAGTGGGAGGGCCATTGCCCCCCCCCCTGCCCCCCCCGGTTCTGGCACCCCTGAATGAGAAGATATGAATCATCATATTACATCCTTCCCGTTGTTAATGAAGGTAATTTATTAGTGTGACCTTTCAAATGTTCTCTCTTGTTTCTATTGTGGGGATAAAATCCCTTTTTTTCCAAGGCAGGAGCACATCTCTTGTAAAGGTAGAGTTACTCTCAGGGACCAAAAGACACATGGGATAAAACCCGCGGTGCCAAGCCTCAAAGCCCAGGTCAATTGATTTGGCCTTGCAGGGCTCTGGCCGCAGGGCTAAAAAGAGCCGTGTGAATGTTCCCATTTTGGGTTGGAGCTCAGGCTCTGAGGCCCAGTGAGGGAGGAGGATCTTGGAGCTCAGGCTCCAGCCTTAGCAGAAACGTCTACACTGCTGTTTTGAGCTCTGCAGCCTAATCACTGCGCGCCTGAGTCAGTTGACCCAGGATCTATGACTTGGTGCTGTGTAGACACATCTGGAAAGTTCTATTAGGTTAGTTTGCATGTTATCTGGAGAGCATGGAGGCTACCAAATGCGTTATGCACCATCATTATGTTCTTTCCTGAGCCTTAGGATTTATGGAGCACTAGGCAGTATTATTAAACTTGTGCCCCTATGCCCGACGGCAGCCCGGTCTCACGTGTTTATTTTAGATAAGGGGGGTCTTTTGAAGGATTTATTTAACAAACCTTTTGTCTGGAGATCCAAGCATTTAAGGCTATAGATGAACACTCAGATTGTGCATCTAAAAATCGATGAAAGGTTTTTTAGAGATGTGATTTTATAATCTTCAGCAACACACTAATGAAATATTCTTAAAGCAAATTTTAAACCACGGTCCTGTAGACTAACAGGTTCTGAGTAAATATTACAGTCATGCACAACTGGTTTTGTCAGTAAATTCTGAAACTGATGGTCTATACCTGGGGTTGGCAAATGCCTGTTAAATGGCTTCATTACCCCTTGAATGGCTCTTTAACAGTTTCAATGTTGTGCTAATAGGTCTGACAGGCTGGAGGCTTTTTCACTTTTAAGTACTAGATCCCCACCCAGCTGTGGTGGGAGCCTGCAGGAAGGGTCAGAACGGGGATAGGAAGAGGTGGGAGGTGGACACTAAGATCCCGGGGTGCCCCAAATTTTCGGGTGCCCTATGCCCTGCTGAGCCAAGTCTGCTGCTTTATGGTGATGCCTGTGAGGGACAAATGCCTGACACCATCCAGCCATCATGTTTTAGGTCTTCCAGGGAGAGGTATTTTTCATTCTGCTTTCATGGATCAAAATCAAAGATGATTCTTGCAGGGAAGTTGGTTAGGCATTCAGAGCAGATATCTGTACCACCCATCTCTTAGGGACAATTGGGTAATTATTTGAGAGTGTGGGGGGACCTGGAAATCCACATTTCTCTCATTGTGCAATCCACATATTTCCAGCTTATGAAACTGATTACTCCACTACCAGATATTCCCTTTTCTATTGACTCTGTTACAGTCATTGGCCAGGCACACAGAGTCCAAAGATTCAAACTATATCGTTTGGCTTTCAGCAGTAAACAAACAGTAACTGTTTGCATATTCGGTTTAGCTACAATATCCAGCAGGAAACTAGTTAGTGAAATCATTGAACATTTTGTTCATGTGTCCATGAACTTCCCACAGCAAATTTAAACCCCAGGATAATTCTACAATGAGTTTCAGAGAGGGTTTTCTGTGTCCTATGTAACTGGTTTTGTTTCCAAAATAAACCTTTGTTGTTGCTGTGTATCTGCCTGTTAAATAAGACCAAATGAAAACATTGCGTTGAGCGTTACATGAACATGTGTCATGTTAGCGAATTGAAACAATCTCAAGCTACAAATTCCTCAATGGTGGTGGAAGTTTCCGATAGCCACACTTGTTCAGTTTGTCATTAATTAGTTGTTTTATGGCCCTGACAAAGATTAACAATAATAATGAATCTGCATTTCTACAGCACTTTCACGGGAGTACTTTACAGAGCTTAGTGAGTAGTACCATACACAGCAATTTTGCAGTTGAGGAAACTGAGGCAGCGAGCTGTGATTTGCCCTGCAATGAAAACCAGTAGCAGAACCAGGAATAGAATCCAGGTCTCTGAACTCCCAGCCTTTTACTCTAACCAATGACCCTGTATCATTAACAACACCTGACGTGGCACTTTGCAGAGACCTTCGTGTCCCACCAAACTAGGTCCCTCTTAAAACCTGACCTCCTTTCTCCAGTTCCACTCATACTACAGATCCACATGGCCTCTACACTAGAACACGCTGCCCTACAGTTAACATGTCTTTAACAGGAACCACATTCAGGTCCCTGAGTAAGGCAAGAATCCATGCATTAGGTATGGCCTGGGATTGAGCAGCTGGTGAGATTGTTCACGAGAAGTCCCGGCTACGCACAGAATCATTACTGGGGAACCCTTTCACAAAGCGAGTCTCTGAGTGCAACCCCCTTTATAAATTAAAAACACTTTTTAATATATTTAACACCATTATAAATGCTGAAGGCAAAGCACGGTTTGGGGTGGAGGTTGACCGTTCGCGACCCCCCATGTAATAACCTCACGACCCCCTTAGAGGTCCTGACCCCCAGTTTGAAAGCCCCTGATCTAGACCATGGCAGACAAGTGTTTGCCTAGCCTGTTCTTAAAAAACTCCAGTGAGGGAGATTCCACAGCCATATTTCCAGTTTGTCCAGATCATTTGGAATTTTAATCCTGCTCTTCAAAGCACTTGCAACTCATCCCCGCTTGGTATCAGCCGCAAAGTTTATAAGTGTACTCTCCATGCCATTATCCATGTCATTTATTCATAGATTCTAGGGCTGGAAGGGACCTTGAGAGATCATCGAGTCCAGTCCACTGCCCTCATGGCAGGACCAAATACTGTCTAGACATCCCTGATAGACATTTATCTAACCTACTCTTAAATATCTCCAGAGATGGAGATTCCATAACCTCCCTAGGCAGTTTATTCCAATGTTTAACCACCCTGACCGTTAGGAACTTTTTCCTAATGTCCAACCTAAATCTCCCTTGCTGCAGTTTAAGCCCATTGCTTCTTGTTCTATCCTTAGAGGCTAAGATGAACAAGTTTTCTCCCTCCTCCTTATGACACCCTTTTAGATACCTGAAAACTGCTATCACGTCCCCTCTCAGTCTTCTCTTTTCCAACCTAAACAAACCCAATTCTTTCAGCCTTCCTTCGTAGGTCATGTTCTCTAGACCTTTAATCATTCTTGTTGCTCTTCTCTGGACCCTCTCCAATTTCTCCACATCTTTCTTGAAATGCGGTGCCCAGAACTGGACACACTATTCCAGTTGAGGCTTAACCAGCGCAGAGTAGAGCGGAAGAATGACTTCTCGTGTCAACACCTGTTAATGCATCCTAGAATCACGTTTGCTTTTTTTGCAGCAGCATCACACTGTTGATTCATATTTAGCTTGTGGTCCACTATAACCCCTAGATCCCTTTCCGCCGTACTCTTTCCTAGACAGTCTCTTCCCATTCTGTATGTGTGAAACTGATTGTTTCTTCCTAAGTGGAGCACTTTGCATTTGTCTGTATTAAACTTCATCCTGTTTACCTCAGACCATTTCTCCAATTTGTCCAGATAATTTTGAATTATGACGCTATCCTCCAAAGCAGTGGCAATCCCTCCCAGTTTGGTATCATCTGCAAACTTAATAATATCATCTGCATACTTTCCATGCCAATATCTAAGTCGTTGATGAAGATATTGAATAGAGCCGGTCCCAAAACAGACCCCTGCGGAACCCCTCATTTATGAAGATAATGAACATAAAACTTTTATTCACAACGTTCTATTTAAACCAAAGTAACACCAGCCAGCAGAGTTCTTGGCCCTGTTCCATTCCTGCTGCTCAGCCGTGTGTAAACTTCAAACCGACAATAAAAATCCAAACTAACGTTGTAGACAAGGCCACTTTTATGTCTCAGAGCTCTCAGTCATGGTCTCTTGTCAGCAGACCCCTCACTCTGCCTCCCATGGGAGTACCCCAGCCCCTTTTAAATGTACTGAGCTGAGCTTAGTTCGGCTCACCATGGTTGTTTCAGTGCAAGGAGGCATTTCCAGCTGGGACTATGAAACCCCTGCTGGGACTGAACCACTGCCCAACCCCTCCTCCCTCCACCCTGAAAAAAAACCCCACAACAATGTCAGTCTCAGCAGGACTCCAATGGCAGGGGGCTACCCAGGGGACACAGAATGACTCTACACTGTACCTGTGTCTTTTCACATAGGAATGGCTATTTTCTTACAAAGTTCCCTAAGATGCCACTTCTGGATGTGCCGTTATTTAGTAATTATACCCAATACTGCCAGCCTCAAGTCTTCAAAAACATGTCAGACCCCACCCACGCCCAAAATGATGAGATTGCCTTAAAAGTCATCAGATTTTTAAAATAATAATAAATATTGGGTTCTTTAATTTTGCTTTACTTTTGGGGTGGGGGAAAGGAAGCTGAGATTCTCATGAAATAATTTGATTTCACCAGCTGGGGCTTTAAGACAAATACCACATATTGTGAGACCAGCAATACAATCTCAAGAATTGGCCACACTGGAAATTGTATCCCAGAATGACTGCATGGAGTTCAGCAAGTGTTTTGGCGTGTAACACTGGTTTCATAGTCAATTACTGACACTCAGTAATTTTTTGTAACCCAGTTCCTGTGCTGCTGCTGTGTCCAATGTGCTGTTTGGGATACAACAAATAGCTCTGAGGAAAATCTTAAATGACTAGCTTGAAACTAGGATGTTCTCTGTTCCCTAGGTCCAAAAAGTTTTGACTATGTTGAAAATAAAAGACATCCAGGACTGCCAAGCTGGCAGCTTAAGCGGCGGAGAGAAAAGAAAGCTGACACTCGGAATTGCCATTTTAGGAGACCCACAGGTAAGATTAACATCAACCTGTTGGTAGGGCACCCTGCTGAGAAGAAGGCAGACAGGCTGGTGAAAGTCGCCAGAAGCTGCTGATTTACTTTGAAGAGCTGTGCTTTTCATTATGCTATTTATTATCCGTTCGTTATGTGTATTGTCTTAAGCAAGGCATTGGAACCTGGTCACAGACCATCACGGTCTCTGTGCCTGTCACGGGTTGCACCACTCACCGCTAGTCTGGTGCCACCTCTTGGTCGCTCCGGGGATTAGCTCTTGAGGTCGCCACCCCTTTGCATGCTGTCACACTGTCTCTTTGTGACTCAGCCCTCCAGCTAGGTTACTGAACGTTCCCCCCTCTTGGGGTACAGTCTTTCAATTCTCTGTCACTCCCACAGTGACCCAGGCAGTCTTCCTGTTCACTGCACCGCCGGTCTATGCCACGCCCTCGGTGGCTGGGAGGGGATCCTGGGCCTACCCTTTACTCGGGCTTCCAGTCCAGGGACCCTCAACCCAGCAGTTCAGGGCTTTCTTCTCCCAGTCCTCACTACTCCTTCCCTGGGCTGCTTCCTACCCCTCCTTGCTCTGGGTACTAGCTCCAAACGCTCCTTCCTCTTCCCAGGGAGTGACTGCCCTTTTCCAGCAGCAGCGTCTGTCTTTGCCAGTCTCCTGCCTTTATAGGGTCCGCCTGTTCCTGCCCAGCTCAGCCTGCTTGTGACCAATTCCCTGCTCCCTGACTCTTCTGCCAGGTGCAGCCTATGGAGTTCATAGGCCTACCTGGCCACTTGAACCCCGTCCAGTCCTGTGTGGTTGGTGGACACCCCATCACGGTGCCAAACACTCATCGTGCCATGCCCCATACAGATTGGTGAGGCTTCTGGTCTCTCCAGAGGGTGCTACGCCATAGGTCACTGAGAGTCTTCTTTGGCCTGGCCTAGCCAGTTATGCTAGCCAAGCCTGTACACATGCAGCGTAGGACAGCATTCAGGAACAGGGGCACGCTTGTTAAGCCTTTCTCTGTGACTCTCGCTGTAGCTGTGGCTCTGACCTCAAATGCAGTTTCAGTTTCAGTGCGGGCTGACAATGAACAGTGCAAGCTGAA